>NC_059408.1:13847423-14470340 GCF_905220565.1 Melitaea cinxia | reverse complement strand
GTTATTCATTCATTGTACATTGAATTTAAAGACAAGAAAACTAACAATGCATACACACCGATAATATATATATATATATATATATATATATATTTCATTATTGCATAGTTCAAGTTTGACTATTTATTTTGTTATAAATAGTTTCACGTATTAAGTACTTTCGCGATTTCATTTTCGCTGGTTACGCGTTAGACATTCCCCTCATTTATTATACATACATAAAAAGATGCCAACTTGAGGGTGTGCAACTAGCTAACCATAGTTCAGGATAATCTCACGAAGACTGAACACGCCACGGAAAAAATATTAGAAAACAACTCAAAGAAGACGTCCAATTAGATGGTAAGAGTACAAGAAATAATAGGAGAGCATGTAAAAATTTAAAGGTTATAATTATATTAAAAATATTTTTTTTGTGTAACCTTTAAAAGCAAAAAAAAATTAGTAAAATTAGAGGAATATGTACAAAGGCGATCTTATCGCTAAAAGAGCAATTTCTTCCAGACTACCTTTTAGGATAAAAAAATATTACCATAGAAAAAAAAAAACAAAAACCCCCAAATTCCAATGAAGCCAATGGCATTTTCCAGGGTAAGCGATGACTGCCCTAGAGCCCACCCTAGCTTCACCTATGCTTATTAATTGCCCCCACTTAATGCCTATCATTAGCCTCGTCCATTTGACATGTGTCAGGTACGCATTCTCATAGCCGTCGGTCTGACTGACGACTCGTTGTCATAATGTATACAACGAACATTCGCAATATTTCATGAATTTTTTTGTAACTATTATTAAATGGAACGAAATGAAAATATTTATTTCGCCTAAAGAATTATTACACACACTTGACGAACGTCAAAAGTCATTTTCATTTACAAAAAAGAAACTCAACAAAAATAAAAGAATGTTAAGGTAGCAAAAATATCAATTAATAAAATAATAAATTACATCTCACATTAGGTACATTACAAACTTAGGTAACGTTTGTACCTAGAGTCATCCAGAAACCTAACTTGGTCACAATATTTAACTAACATTAAATTCTAATGTCTCGGTAGACATTACCTTTATATCCTAGGCTTTAATAAATATTACAACAAGTAAAATAATGTCCCTAGTGTAGGTATAGGTATACATGTATTAAGCATATTATATAATTTTTAAACTGAAACTTTACTACTGTTTACTGACAATATGATATATTCATACTAGCTAACTCGGCAAACGTTGTCTTGCCGCTAAACGCTATTTAAAAATAGGGGTTGGTGGTAGAAGGGTGAAAATTTAGGGTTGTATGTATTTTTCAATGCCAAATGATAATAAAATAAATAATAAATAATTTATCTAAAAATTAAAAAAAAAAATTAGGGGTGGACTACCCTTAACATTTAGGGGGATGAAAAATAGATGTTTTTCGATTCTCAGACCTAGCCAATATGCACACAAAATTTCATGAGAATCGGTCAAGCCATTTCGGAGGAGTTCAACTAACACCGCGACACGAGAATTATATATATATATACATACATATGTAAAACTATTAAGTACCTACTATATTTGTAGTGGGCCATTTTGAGTACCCGATATTTTAATGATTCTTGATTTAGAATTCATCGACCACTAAATATTTCTACCCTCTTTTTTAAGGCTTCAATGAATGTATACCACAGATGTAAGTATATTATTTTTACGCGAGCGAAACCTCGAAGAGTCCACTAGTTTTATCATATGCAAATGTATGCAATAAGTAAGTATAATTAAGCGGGTGTGATCTAAGAGCTCGATCATGGCCATGATTAATTCATTATTGCTAGTATATCATTAGATTATATCTTTTACTATGTCTAAATATCGCTATCTGTTGAGACGCTATAAAATTTATTGTGAAAAAAAAATCATCGATAAACGCTTTAAATGCATGCTAAGTATTATAATAATCTGAAATAACGATTGAAAAATGTTAAAACAATTAGTTATTCAACACGAGAGTTGTCAAGTTATTATTTACGATTTGTAATCTATAGTACGTACAGCCTTATTATATAAAATATACGAACTACAAAGCAGTTTATTTGCATTTTAATAATATATTTATTAACTAGCTGTGCCCGCGACTTCGCCCGCGTGGAATTCAAAAAAATTGTTTAGTTCGCAGAGTTACAAAATAAATAATTTCTAAAATAAAAGTAGCCTAAGTTACTCCTTATTACATCAGCTATCTGCAAGTGAAAGTCCCGTCAAAATCGGTACAGCCGTGTCAGAGATTAGCCGGAACAAACAGACAGACAGATTTTGGTATATGTGCCGTGTATACATCCATACGCATTTAGTAAAAAGCGATTATTTTAATATTACAAACAGACACTAATTTTATTTATTTGTATAGATGAGAACGTATTATTTAAACAAGGATACGTCGACATTCCCGCTACAAAGCTGTGTGAAGTGTAGAAGTTTAGAACCATAAGCGCAAATGTAAGCCGAGACAGTGTAGCAGTCAGAAAAACAAAACAAAATTGTTTTATGTATAATATATTGAAACAATTTTAGCATTTCATTTTCTTAAAGGACTGAACTTTTGAAAATTAACAGTAATAAAAAGCGTTATACTATGTGAAGTTGCTACCTATTTGAAAAAATATGCAGTAATTCATTTCTATAACAATCATTCGCTTGTACTAAGTTTGTGCTAAATTATACCGATTTTTTATTTGTTTGTACTATTTGGGTTGTAATACTTGGGAGTCCAAACTGAACAGCAAATTACTGACGTAGTTTCTTACGGTAGAAGCTAAAAGAGCGTTATCTGTGTATCATGAGTGCATCAGAACAAGAAATAAGTTTGATTAATAATTTGAAAGACTAAACATCGATTAAAATATTTCTGAAATACCTGAAGAACAATTAGTACTAATGGTAGTGGTGGTAAACTAAAAGGAGTGGTAAAAATTAGATTTTTACCACGAACATTGTATTGAGCACAATGACCGAAATAATAGAAACATGACACGGCAATAGTAAGGAACATATGCATTCAATATAATTAAAAAACGGTACAATCCAGTATAAGCCATACACATATATAATTATAACGTATCGGTGCCTGTCATTGCTTAGAAATTAGGATTAACAAGAATAACAGAAACCAAAATATGTAATTATTTTAGAACTTATTGTACTTTTCTGTAACTTTGCTCCCGCAACACGCTAAATCCTCAAAAAAATTATAATCCTGTAGGCCATCTTGATACATAGTTTAGAATTTTAGATGATAGGTACTCAATAAACAACAAATAGCAACTGGGTAAATTCCACGCATACGAAGAAGTGGCTATAGGAACTAGGTAGTTCGTTATATAACAATATGCGTTCTGCGGTAAAATTTTGTTAAGAATTGTGTCACAGTGCGAAAAAAAATCCTCTATAGCTGCGTGTTGTGTAAAATTATACATGCACACACAACACTGAGCACGGCTACGTACAGGTCACACTCTGCAAACACACATGAAAATCAATTATACGAATGCCACTTGTGCATAGCATAAGATGTGTATGTATGTGGGCGGCTATGGGTATTGACAAATGACTCATATTATAATGTACAAGGTCACCACTCTACACGTGCCAAGTTAGTAGGGTGTCCGTGCGCTGCTGTGGCTTGGGGGCTGGTCATTTTATCCAGTATTGCAACTTTCGAGTTTTCAAAGCTAAATGTGGTACCCACTTTGAATATAACTATTTAACTTGAACTTTATAAAAAATTACAAAATTTATAATATTATACAAACCAATAACTTGTTTTATTTATTAAAAGAACACTGTATTTAAATTAGGACTAAAAAAAATTATTCTCATTTATATAAGGATATGTAAGGACAAAATACTACTTTTTCATAACTTATGGTCTTAGATAGTGAAAGTAGGAAAGTGTTTAAATATAGCATTTTTATCAGTTTTAGCGCTGAATAGGTTTTTGATATGACTGCACTCGACTATAGTGACAGCTTAAAAGTGCTTTGAGAGATAAAAATACATAAATAACAAGCAGTTATATAGTAAAAATTAATTTTTTACGAAATATTATTTTTAAATTATGAAAAAGATACTGCATTTGAAAACTTACTTAGGAAGGTTTTCGTGTTACTAAAACCACGCTACGTCCTAATTCTTAAAGGAGGCATTCGGAGCCACAAAATATGTAAAGCGGTCTGCAAAGCATCGAAAGTCGCGAAAGATGTTTGGTTAAGTTACGTTACTACAATAAATCCCCAGATAGTATCAATAATGTTGAAAATAAATAGACATTAAAATGTTAATTTTATTGTTATAAAATGTAAAATTAATAGATACCACCATCCAAAACTAAAACGTAATTAATAAACATACAAAAATTCACATTAGTGAGTCATTATCGGAATAGAAATGTGCAAAGCTGAATGAGAAATTAATTACATGACATACTAGCTTATATCCGTGTAATTGCTCGCTTCGTTTGCTATTAAGAAAACATGATTTTTATTAGACTTTAAAAAAGGGAGGTTCTCAATTCGACTGATTTTTTTTTCATGTATGACATCAGAACTTTTGACAGGGTGGACCGATTTCGACAAAAAAAATATTAATCGAAAGGTGGTGTGTGTCATTTGGTCCCATTTAAATTTATTTGAGATCTAACAACTACTTTTCGAGTTATATCTAATAATGCATTTTTACTTGACGCTTTTTTCGTCGACCTACGTTGTATTATACTACATAAGTTTTTACTGGATGTGTCGATTTTGATAATTCTTTTTTTTGTTAGAAAGGAGATATCCCTAGTTTGGTACCATGATAAGGAAACCATGATTTAATGATGGGATCCCAGAGAACTCTCGAAAATCCGCATAACTTTTTACTGGGTGTACCGATTTTGATAATTTTTAATTTAATCGAAATTTGATGTTTACCATGTGGTCACATTTAAATTTTATCAAAATCTGATAACTAATTTTTGAGTAATCTTTGATAACGCGTAGTTACTTGACTATTTTTTCGTCGATCTAAGTTGTATTACTTGTCGATGTAATTGAAGTCGTTTTTTTTTTTTTCGTTTGCGAGCAAAAACAATTATTGGTATATCGATTTTGAGGATTTCTTTTTTTAAATCAATACAGCTGCTGCTGGCCATGTGGTCCCGTTTAAATTAGATCAAGACCGACGAGTTCTTTTTAAGTTATATCTAATAATGCGTTTACTTGACTATTTTTTCGTCGACCTACGCTGTATTACTCGTCGAAATAATTGTAGTCGCTTTTTATTTTGAGCAAACTATATTATACTTTTATTAAGTAGATTAATGTTCTTTTAAAAAAAAAAGACTTAGCTAAATTGATTTAGCCATTGTGAAGATTAATCCAAACTTAAGTAAAATATGTTTTTAGTAAGAGATAGGAAAGAATTAATTAATTAAAATTAATAATATTAGATATTTTATTTATTCTCGATGTTATGATGTCATTTCTTTTTACTTTTTATTGGAATTAGTCCATTCTTATTTATATTCTCCTATTTATATCAGCAATAATTAGTGATAAATTTACTATAAGACGATCATTTTCCTTAAATCACAGAAAATACTTTCCAAATCAAAAAAAAAAAATCGAGGCTGATCAATCATCTATAACATTGACTATAAATTAATAAGTAATTAAATGGTAAACAATTAAGATTTAACGAGGCTATATTTCTTTATTTTTCTATGTACTTTATTTAATGAACATTTTTTCCTATATTAAGCAAAATGAGCAAAAATTATGATGGGGCGCATAGCTCTATCTACCCGCCAACTAAATGGATATCCAAGAAAATAAAAATAACTTCTTTAAATTGCATTTAGTTATTTCAAACAAGCTTTTACCCGCGGTTTCGCTCACATTGATTTTTTTAAATAAAAAGTATCCCATTACTTCTAATACCTCCAATACTATGTGTACAAAGTTACACGATGATCGGTTAATTAGATTTCGCGATGAAGCTTAACAAACAAACTTACATTCACATTTATAAAAGAAATACGTATAGTAATAATAAACATTTAGGAATATCATAACACTGAGTACGACGAAAGAAGAATATAATGTTTTGTTACGTCACTTCTCGTTGTTGCCAGCTAGTAAAACTACAATGTCATCCATAATGCAATTAAATTCGTAATACCTATGAAAGTACATTAGCTGAGCGAAATGTTACACTGTTACACTGTTTTCACGTCATAGCTAAGCTTTAGCGTCATAGCATAGATCAGATTTAATTATTTTTTACTACCACACAAAAAAAAACGACAGGTTAAAAGGTTTTTCCTTAAGTTTCTTTACTGTTCTTTCTGTCAGTAATACATACATTTTATTTTTCATTCAAAATTATTATCACAAACTATTTTACTCGTCTAAGTAAAGAACTTTCAAAGTTATCTTTTTCCCGTGGTGGCGATTTTTTTAATTGGTAACTGTACCGCGACAAAATTGGTTGAGAACTGGCATAGATTAACACCCCTTCCGGGGCGAGGTGGCGAATGCTAGCGCGACCCCATTTCGCCCCATCCAGGCGGACGACTGCTCACACGTGGTAGTTTTTTAGTCAGTAGGAGTCTGACATAACCCTCTGGCGCCCCCGCGCCGGAGAATATCCATGATGGATTTTCCCCACGTAAAAAAAAAAAAAAAGATTAACACCCCTTGCAGATTTAACATGGAACTTATTTGGTTCATGACACAGATAGCACTGAAGCTTCACATGATTTAATCTATGCAACATTCGTACGTTCACACCAAAAAAAACTTGACTAGGTACCTAGATTTCACCAAGCCAATTATTTAGGCCTACCACTTACGATTAAATGTATTAATTAGTCATACTCCTAAAGAAAATTTAGCAACGATGATTGAAATAATAGTTTTATCGATGTGTGGTCAAACAACTAATCTTTAAAAATTAAATAAGACGCGAAAGCACGTGACTAGTGGCGAAGCTACTTAATCAGCAAACTTAGCAGCAAATAATCAGTGTTATGGTAAGATCATTATCTTGTTAATAAATAAAAATAAAAAAAAAACAGAGAGGCAGCAAGGTATCGCTGAAAGCTTTGAAAGTTTTAAAAGAGTTGATAATAAACAAATATCTTTGTATCTACATATCAGAAATAGCTATTACAATAAAATTTAATCAAGTCTAATTATTAAAAAAAAAATACTAAGAATCGTAGGTATAAATCATAAATGTCAAACGACCTGCGCAGTATTTTAGAATTACGTCTAGTAAAGTAGGTAAAGTGTAGATGGTGTAACGATTAAATAACAAAAGTGACAATTCGATTATATCTTTTTATATGTAGACTAAACAAAAAGACATCGACATATATACAGACTAATAAAGCATGTATCCGGCTGATGGTCGGCATATACACATATGAAAGTTATTTAAATAAAAAACAGAAGTCTTTTTAAATAAAGTAGATGAATTTTACTTTTAGTTTTTTATCTGTCTCTACTTTTGTCTATCCCTTTGCTTGGACTGCTTTTCAGTTTTGTTACCTTGCAGTTTCATTTTAATCTAAGAATGGTTTCAACTTGAAACTCTACCTAAAGTGTTATTGCTGTTCCATAATCATTGTAGTGTAATCGTAAGTGGTTTTGTTCACACACATATGAATAATAAACAATACGGACGAAGTCACGGTTATTAGTTAGTTTTTGTTAAAAAAAAATACGTATGTCAGTATAGCAATAACTTGGGTCATTAGCTATATACTCTGAAAATCAATGATTACCCAGGAGACATAAAAAAATAATTTTATATCTGGCCACTCAAAGGGGTTAACGCAAAATAATACGCAGGCGAATATTTATAGAATAATCTGTATACCTACACTAATTAGAACTACTATAGAAATAAACTTGACGTTTGACGCCGCGTTGGTGCAACGGTCACAGCTATGGATTGTGCTTGTTGCGCTGGCGGTTGCGGGTTCGATCCCCGCACGTGACAAACATTTGTATTGGCCATACAGGTGTTTGCCGTGATCTGGGTGTTTGTGCAGTCCTTGTGAGACTCCCCACCGTGCCTCGGAGAGCACGTTAAGCCGTCGGTCCCGGTTGTTATCATGTACACCTGATAGCGATCGTTACTCATAGTAGAGAATATATCGACCAACCCGAAGTGGAGCAGCGTGGTGGATTAAGCTCTGATCCTTCTCCTACTTGGGTAAGAGGCCTATGCCCAGTAGTGGGGTATTACAGGCTGAAGCGATAGAAATAAACTTATTACGATACATGAGGATTGGCCATTACTAATAGTCAATGCAATTTCCAAAAATAAACTTATGCAAATTAATTACTTGGCAATTAATTAGCACGAATACAACCTAACAAATTCCTACATTACTTTCAAAAAATGTTGTTGATTTGCCATAACTTTCTTGATAATGCTTCAGCTGTGCAAAAGACATTCGTTTGAAGAAAGTTTTTCGAGGTATAGGCTAACTGCGAAATAAGAAAATAATTTCATTACAGTTAGAAGACGGAAAAATAGTTCATTACTGAAACAGATCTTCGCTCGGTTTCATGTCTTAAAAGATTTGCATTCCTCTAAGCAACCATATTAACTTCTGGGCAGTCATATATCGTCTGATCTCAATTTCAGGAAGTGCACCGAAGCTAAGGCGAAACAGCTGCCAAAAACTCGAGATTCTTAAAAAGTATATCGTTATTTTACCGCGATTAGCTGCTAACAATGTATCGGACACAGACTCATAATACTCTGGAGTAGTTCTGTGATCTGAAATACTACCGTCATGGTAATGAATTCATCAAATATCAGCTTGATGCATTAGACTTGGTTCATCATCGCATCCGTCGAATTATCAGCAAGAAATTGTTGTCATCGACAAAATTGTTTAGCTTAAGACACCTACAGGATACCTTCTTTGGATATACTTTTGAAAACATTCAAAAGTTTCGTAAATTTGAACGGCTCCCAATCTATACAGGGAAAACTTTTCTTATCTATGTGCCCAATACGAACCACTGAGGTAATAAACTGCGTGTAAACATTCATTTTTAGACACGTTTCTGAAGCAGTCTCCTCCCTTGAGAAACGAGTAAATTGTGTAGGCATTTTTTCGAGCTAGGACACTAACCACAACCTATATGCATTACGAAACAATCTTCAAACTGAAGTCAGACTTATTCGCCGTAAAGAAGCTCATAAGATAATAATTTTTTAATATCCGAAAAAATTATGATACAAAAAAGTGAGACTTCTAGATTTATTTTGTGATTTGCCTGAATTGAATTTATGAGAAATTATAAATCTAGTGAAGTCTTGACAAAAAAATATGCTGTTAAAAGGAAAATAAAACGATTGAAAGGAATCACGTATTTCAAATAATCGGCAATTCGTAACGGTGCTAATAAAAACGCAATCATATCTAGAAAGATAAAACATTTCAAATCATTAATTTTGCTACGAGTGCACACGGGTTATTGAACCACACGACTGATAAAACTGTCAATGCATTTTGTAATAAAACATCCATTGCAGCCTAGATTTTTAGGGACAAAAAATTAATTGCTTTTTTATATAATAAAAGAAAAAAAATAAGACGTATAACGTTTTTAAATTTATTTATGCAAATTGGGTTTCTTATCTTATGGATTTGCTTTGCATTGTTATTAACTAAGTGTGCCCGCGACTTCGTCCATGTGGAAATTTAACAAAATAATTGTTGTTTAATCCGCAGTTAATTAAAAAAAATGAGCCTAAGTTACTCCTTATTACATCAGCTATCTGCCAGTGAAAATCCTGTCAAAATCAGTCCAGCCGTTTCAGAGATTAGCCGGAACAAACAGACAGAGACAAAAATTATATAAAATTTTATTTTGGCATATGTACTGTGTACATACATATGAATTTAGTAAAAAGCGGTTATTCTAATATTACAAACAGATACTCCAATTTTATTTATTTGTATAGATAGCAGTATAATCTAACTCACTTCTAACTTCTCAGGATTCAAAGGTTGCTAGTAAAATCAGTACCCAGACCCAGGTGTCCAAAGAAACACCAATTTGTAATAATGGCTGTTATAACCACAAATTAAAATTTTAAAATTAGGAATACTTATTTATGTCTTAAAAGAACATTCGAATTTGTTTTCTAATCTTATGTTATAAAATTTATCAGAACGCTTCAGCCTGTAATATCCCACGACTGGGCATAGGCCTCTTCCCCAAGTAGGAGAAGGATCAGAGCTTAAGCCACCACGCTGCTCCACTTCGGGTTGGTGGATATATTCTCTACTATGAGTAACGATCGCTATCAGGTGTACATGATAACAACCGGGACCGACGGCTTAACGTGCTCTCCGAGGCACGGTGGGGAGTCTCACAAGGACTGCACAAACACCCAGACCACGTCAAACACCTGTATGGCCAATACAAATGTTTGTCATGGGCGGGGATCGAACCCGCAATTGCTAGCGCAACAGGTACAATCCATTTATCAGAATAAATTTCTTTAAATCTAGTGTTTCTATGCATAGTTCCTATCATGCAGAGGCCTGAATTGCACTAAGTTAGTTTTTACCAACCTAAACATTGGGCTCCCACAGGGATCGGCGCTGGGTCCGATCCTGTGGGACATCGAGTACGACTGAGTCCTTCGAGGCCATCTCCTCCCCGGGATGGGTATCATCTGCTACGCAGATGACACCCTCGTTTACTCCCGGGGACAAGACTGCAAGGAGGCGGCGCGGCTGGCTGAGGTCGGACTCGACCTCGTGATCAGTCGCATAATGAGTTTGGGGCTTTGTGTCAGAATTGACAAGACCGAAGCCCTCCTCTTCCGCGGGACGGACGCAAGGAACCCCTACCGGGAGCTACCCTGCAGATCGGAAAGGGGTGGGTCAGAATGAGCTCCAAAATCAAATATCTGGGGCTCATCCTTGACGGAGGTTGAACGTTCGGCCCACACTTCGCAATGTTGGGACCGAAGGTCATGAAGGTGGCGAATGCACTGGGCAGACTCCTCTCGAATCTTGGAGAACCCAGCGTCACCTGCAGGCAGCTATATTCCGGAGTCTGCCGGAGTATGGCGACGTACGGTGCCGGTTTGGGGGATCGCCTCACTGCGAGGAATAAGCCGCACTACGATCTGCGCAGAGGATCATCGCAGCAAGGGCGATCCGGGGGTACCGCACGGTATAGTGGGCTGCAACTGCTGCTCTAGCCGGCGACTCCCCGTGGGAGCTCGTGGCGAAGGTCCTTGCCGAGACCTATTCATATGTCTCGGGTAGGAGGGCTCTCGGTGAGAACCCTACGTTGGACGGGATCCTACGGGTGCGCCGGGTGGGGGATAGAAGCACTAATACGGAGGTGAGGGGAGAAGCTGGCGGAGCAGTCGTTTGGCACACGTGTAACGGCTGCCTTGGGTCCAGTCCTAGAGCAGTGGATACGCCGTAAGCGCAAGCACCTCACTTTCCGTCTGACGCAGGTTCTCACTGGGCACGGCTGCTTTGGTGACTACTTGTGGCGGACAGCTCAAAGGGAGCCGACGACTGGATGTCACGATTCTGGCGCGGCGTTAGTACGAGAACAGTATTAATGAAAAATGTTGCAAAGATAAGTTTGTTCCTTTTGATAGCTTAAAACAAGGTAATATCATAGAGGATGATATGGATAAAATTTCAATGTGAATAAAGTTGTGCTCAACAGCGAATGTAATTTTTAAGTTTAGTTTGTTTTATAGTGGAAGAATTACTGGAAATAGTTCATTAGTTAAATAGTTTGTTACTGACAGTTATATAAGAATTTCTTTTATCATATTACTAGGTTTATCCTAGTCTAGAAAATTTCTAAATAACAAGTTCAGTATATTTAAAACAATACGTATATAAATGATTCTTGAAAGAATAACAAATATGTATCTATCTATTTATCCACACATACTTTCGCATTCCTAATGTTTATTCAGATTGCTAATAAATTTCTTTGATACATTCAAGCGATAAAGGTGACTTTTTAATAAATACTAGATGTAGGCTGCGGTTTCACCTGCTTATTTCACCCATTTAAATTTTGATTATGTCGCCTCTTACGACACCCACGGGTCCGAGGGAGGACCGTCTCTCCATGAGGACTGTCTCTATATTGTAAGCCGGGTTCGCAACCGTAATCGGCTCAATACGATTGTAAATTAATGAAACATGGTAGATCGTGAATTAGTATTAAGATATTATTAGTCATATTGTCGAATTATAAAATCATTTAACTCTAACACATTAAATCGAAATTTACATTCCTATTAAATATTATGTACTTCATATCCCAGCTCTGATATCCATCTGACAGAGAAGTTAATATAAGACTTTAGCGTTTAAATTGATTCAACATTATGATTTTTCTAATAAACTCTTTTCTTCAAAGATAATTTTAGACTTCATATGATTTTATTCAGTGTCGTATAGATGTCATCAGACCATAAGTCTTAATAAATTGCGTATTCTGATTTTATATTTATTATATGAAATAATTAATATAAGATTAAACACGTGATTTGTTTTATTAGTATTATTACTACAAAAAGAAATATGTTTTTTAGAAAATCACATTTCAGTTTTACTTTCTCACTTTTTGCGTTAAATTATTATACTTAATTACTTAATACAAAATTTGTTGATTTAGCTAATGTACATTACTGTTATCTGTGGTGACTCGTTTAGACTCATCTCGTCAGGTTAATGTGATAAAATTAATTTTTGATATTACAGCAATGGTGAGACCGTTATAACCCTTAAGGATATGTAATATATTTTATATAGCTTTGTAACTGAAAAAGTTTGGAAAATCCAAATTACTTTATTGCTACTTAAAACAAAATTTTTAGTTCTAGAATTTTTTTTTTCTGAATAAAAAATGTTTTTTTTTTTTACTACAATAACATGCAAGCATTATGAACGGAGTTAAGTTTTTTCCTAATTATTATTTTTAGTTATATAGGTATATATAGATATATACAATGAACAAAATGTTCATTTGTATTTTTTATAATATTAATTATGACAAAGTTCTACAAAAAAAACTTAAAAAATTTTGCATAGTAACTTTGTCTACCTTAACTGTGTAATTTAAATAATGTAAAATCCGAAATTGGCTTTTGTTTGGATACTCTGTATTGGTTTAAGAAACATAAAATGTAGCTGTGGACAGAATAAAAATACAACAATTGTCCACCCAGAAAAGAAAGGTAGTGCACATGTATTGAAAACGAACTTTATTTATATAGGTATAGGTAGATAGATATACAAACGATAAGTGGATTTTAGTGTCTTGCTAATTATAATTAAACTACATTGAATTAGACTGTGATTTTCGAAATAAATTAGTTTTGGATAATACTGAAGCGTATAAAAAAATGCGGCTTGATCAGTTGAGTTTTTCGGCAGTTATCGTGACCAGAAAAAAATGAGTTCAGGCCATTTTTGCTGTGGGATGTTACAGGCTGAATGTGAAGGAAAAATTATTTAATTATTCCTAAAAGTCTTAAAATAATGATCAATTTTTGTTACATTTTTCATAATAGAGAACTGCCTATTGTTCATAGTAACAGAAAAGTAATCCTAAACATCATCAAAACATAAATGAAAGTACATTTATATAGTTCTGTAGCTTAGCAATTTAAAAAATAGTTGAAACTAGTAAGTTTTAAATACTGGCCACAACCATTCAAATATTATTTTCTACAAGAAATTCTAAGTGATATTGGTGATACCACTGTTTTTATACCACTGTTTAATATAAATAATATAACACTGATGAAGTGGTATATTATTTATATTAAATATATTCATTGAAATTAATAAAAAATAACTTCAATTATACCCCAAATATGAATTTAGCCACCCCCTCTCTTCCCGTGGGTGTCGTAAGAGGCGACTAAGGGATAACAAGGTTCCACAACCACCTTGGAACTTAAGAAGCCGACCGATGGCGGGATAACCATCCAACTGCTGGCTTTGAAATACACAGGCCGAAGACGGGCAGCAGCGTCTTCGGTGCGACAAAGCCAGTACTGCGGTCACCAACCCGCCTGCCCAGCGTGGTGACTATGGGCAAAACACATGAGTTCACGTTATTTTTGGCGTAAACTTGTGGAGGCCTATGTCCAGCAGTGGACTGTATAGGCTGTAATGATGGGCTTTAAAATTAAACTGTTTTAATCAAATTTTCTTTTGACTAATCTAGTACTCTTCAACATTAAATTGATTTATAGGATTAAATTTATTGGCATCTCAAAACACACAAAAGATGAGTTGAACTAACAACCCTTTCCATTTTTTAAAAGTCAGTTAATAAAAACTCTGGCAAGGTACTTCTGCATAGCTGTCTAATACTATTTTCTTAGCCCTTAAAAAACGTCGATAAAATGAAATATTAATACTAACTGCCACGTACAACTAAAGAACCGCATATGGAAGCTAATTATTTTTCTGGAAAAATACCTATTTTTTTTTTATTATTTTAAATTATAGCCGTGCTAACATGCTCACGAAAGGTATCATGCCAACGAGTCTAATATAGTCTGTATTAAAAAAAATATACTGGTAAAGATGTCTTCACATATTTCAACATATTATAAAGAGGATATACGAGGAGATGTACCTCTGCCAGGTAAAATATACGAATTTGTCAGTATCCAGGTGACGTTTCTTGGCTTTACAAAAAAACCTGGTAAATTACCTAAAGTGATGAAACTACTCATTAGAAAGTTTTAAAATCCCAACAGAATATTCGATTGCATTCGCATATTATTATCATGTCTAATTTCTGACAGTAAAACCTACGCTGCGTGATAGTATGCTACAAAACAATTATTGACTAGGTTAATTAACATACATATATAAAAATCATGACAATCTAAGTTGCACTCAGCAAGAAAGATGCCTGCATCGTTCGCAAAAGTCTGCATCACATTATGCAGTTTGTATTGTTGTGGGCTCGGTTTTCCACATTTAGACACAAATGTGGTCCGTTATGCGTGAAAAGAGGTCTGGCAAATTCAGCCAGCCCAGCTCCTTCCAGAAGCTCAGAAGCCTCCTCGGGCGTTTACAGGCTTCTCGGAGCGTCTACGTCATTATGCAGTTTATCCTTAGACAATTTATGAATCTATAAATTAAAAATTTGTGTTAATAAGATATGTAGAGAAAATACCATTTCCATTTCTAAACAATGTACTCAAAAATTAAAGTAACTTATTATAAACATGTCATATTATATATTGAATAATTATTTTTCAAAAAAAAAAAGCCAAATTAATACATATTATGTTATGCTAATTTGATATTGAACTCGTTTTTTAAATATTTTCATGTTTAGAGTCAAATTAGATTCTTTATAAGACATGCACAAAAAATACCTTATTGTACGCTGTGATTTCATAGCAAAAAAAAAAAGCTTTATCCACACATTATCTTATTAATAATATAATAAAAAAAAATAATTGTTTCATGTAATACCTATTAGAAATCCTCATTTTTTACATTAAATCCATTGTGGAATTTAATATGGTAGCAAGTCCCTCTTAAATTATGGGGTGCGCCTCCCACGGAGTTAAATTAAAAATGCAGTTTGAGAAATAATAAATTTTATACTGTCCTAGGAATATATAAACATATCAGTCAAATTTTTTTAACCACATACGACAAGAAAAAAACATGTAAGGTGCTCAGGAGAAAGTAACACAAAAAACTTTAAAAGTGAATATGTTTAGTGACATTGATCGGCCCCAAGGCCTATATGAAATTTACACAGAGTACTTAATGATGCTTATCTATAGGTTTCCACAAAGATAATCTGATAACAGTTATTGCATGGTCCTGTTATAAATATATAGGTTATGAGTTGTTGCTATGCAAGATATCACTCTATAGATGTGTATGTATAGCTGTTGAGCTTTACATCTGTAGTGGTGATACTTTTTTGTGTCTCTACACTGTAGTTTCTACATAATGATATTCAAATGCCATTTTCGGCACTGTCGTAACCTTAATTCGACGCTCAGTTCGCTTTCTTGTATGTTAACAAGTGTGTATTGAGATGCAAATTGATTATTTTGATACTATTTACGCGTTATAACCTCTAATACGTAAAATTGTTGATATACGTGTGATATAGGTTATACATGTAATAATCTCGCACTAATAAAATGATATACGAACGGCTATAGAAAAAGAATGTGCTGCGATTCCCCATTTTTACAGGAACACAGCAGCTCCACTTACCTAGCTTAAGAACTGATTACCACAAACCTTATCACACACTGACAAAAAGGATACATGCTAAGTCCAAATTGAAGCCGTCCTTTACGTATCGTTTTCGGCGCCTGCTCACCATACCCTTGATAGGGTTGGTCATCTTGATGTTGGAGATTGAGTTTGCCATGGCTGGCAGGTGGACGCGCCGCGGTAGCAACTCCGCCGCCGCGCCTTTAGCGGGCCCGCCCGCTCCCGGCACCCAGCGCTTCTCGGGTGCCTTTCGCTCGCGGCGCCGGCAGCTCACGCAAAGACCCATAAAACCTCCGGCGCTCGCATGAGGCCGGCGGAGCGCGGGCGGACGCCGCGACCGCCCGATCAGATCGCGCCCGCCATGCCTCCCTTCGCAGCCTAGTCCTCGCCGTGCCCGTCCACTCTCCGCACTCTCCGCACACTCCACACACTCCGCAATGCACCGAGGCCACCCGAACGCACCAGTCACACATATAGCATACTCCACGCCCGCCACCGATGCACGCACTGTCGCTACGCGAGCGATGCTACGATTTATCTCGCACGAATGGCGTCCATCCTTGCGTTCGCACTAAATCCTAGAACACGACCGACAAGAAACAGTTGCACAAGAAAGAAAGATGGTTATGAATTGATGGCCGAAAGTCTAAACGCCGTCCCGTTCGCACTTTAAACGTGCGTACTTATCAGACAGAGATAAAACACAACCTTAATTTCTAGTAGTGACTAGCTAGCTCCCTTTGTTCACTGAAGTTTCCAATTTCATTCGTAAGGTGTCGCTTCGAAAGGAATGCTTAGCGCCACTATTCAAATTAGGCAAACAATTATTCAATATTTAATTGCTACTTATAAACTGCATTTCTACAAAAATACTAAAGCATTTAACTTATTTTTATTTCAAAACTTAAACTGGAAATCAACTTGTTTTAAGAAGGGAAATAAACAAAGTGATACTAATGTTGTTTTATGTTTTAAAGATAGATGGCGTTACTTGCGGATTATTACTATAGATGCGTTCAAAATTAAAATTTTCTTCATTTTTTTGTGTAATAAAATTACTTTTGTGAATAAATTATAATAATATTAAATATAAATTTAATACTAGAAAAAAATAATTATATATTTAAAAACGTTGTTGTTCAAGGTTATAATATGTCTCCAAATTACTACGAAAGTTATACAACCTGCAATATGTAAAAATATATTAATATATATTTTTATGCTCACTCAATTTTAATAAAACCGTGAAGTTTTCTAATTATTAAATACTAGTTGTCATGTTTAATAGTAATAATCAAAATTACAAACGATTCATTAAAGTGAATTTTAAATGAGTGCTGAAAATTTAGTTGGTCTAAAATACTAAGTTATCAAAATTGGTTCGATTAGATTTTCGTTTGATAAAACCAATTTAACAAGATGATAATCAAATAATGTTGTATTATACAATTACACGGTATTAACACTTAACCAAATTGAAAGAAAGACACGCTTCGCTATTTTAAACATGAGCGATCCTATATTTACTTATTTTCGGATGTTATACCAAACGCAACATTACTTAATATTTTCTAGACTAGTAAATTTATACATTTTAATAAAACAGTTATTACTTATTATTACGCAATACATACAATTATCATATAATCTTTATAAAAACAGAATAGCTCGAACCTAGCTTAATATCAGATAACTTATTTTTATTTGAAAATTATTAGCTATACCGTATAGCCTATTTATTTTAATTTATTGGTTTATGCTTATGATTATTTATTAAACAGTTAATCGAATTAATCCACGTGAAACCCTTACGTTTTGCGTTCACCGCTATTATTATTACCTATTTATGATTGTTATAAACGTTAATAATATTGAGGTAAAACTTCTTTATCTACATCATTTATAACAAAGATATGAAAGATTATGTTCGCTCATTTTTACTAATATGTACTTAAAAACACAAGCAAAGAACACACCCACATTTATAAATATAGGTACAATACATTTACATTATGCGAGCGTAGATAATTACATCGGATGCGAGTCAGGGGTGGTCAACTCTACAGTGCAGATAAAAATACCTACGGGGGCAGAGTTGTGCGACCGATTGAAAAATACATCCATTTTTGTGGGTAACCGAATCGTAAATTTATTTGTGTATTTGTTAATAAACAAAAAAGAATTGTTGCATTTAATTTAGATAAATATAATTATTTACGATTTTAATATCTTTGCTGTGCTTAAACTGCATATAAAAATAAGATTTGTAAAAAACAAATATTGTAGGTAACTTTATTTCCTTCAACTGGTAACACCATGATCACGTAATAAAAAAAACGCACGTCATCGGTCAAAACAATAAAATGGCGTTCGTTTTGTTTTGCGCTTAACCAAAGACGTGTTGTTTGTTGTTTCTTGGTGTATTTTGTGATTAAAGCGTTGAGTTGAGCCCCTGTTCCTCCGTTCGATTATTACTAATTGCATCTATTTCAAAACTGTGTAGTGAGATATTGACTCGGTGTTTGTTTCTTTGTGAAAATGGCTGACAAAGAAAATAGAAGGAAATGCTTCAAATGCTCCTCTTCACCTGTTGAAGACGGCGTTAAATTGTTTCGTTTTCCTAGCCCTGGAACAAGAAACCTATTTCGGTACGTATCTATATATATCTATGTATGTATATATGTAACGCCTAAGTATTTATAATATATCACGTTATAGTTAACCCCATTTTAATCAAGAAAGATGCCTACCAATAGGCAATCGGACAAAGGTTTAACTTAAGGATTAGTAAAGTAAGTACTCTGTTGGCTCAGACCCAAAGTGCATCTTGTCTCCAATATGGGTGCCTTGGGCTGCCCTATGTATTCACTTTGATGGGAATCCATCCAAATTGAAAGCCACATCTCAATGGTAGCGAGCAAGTAATAACTAATTTGTTTTATTTAATGCATATTATATAATACATCTTATATTTTTCAGTTGCGAGTCTTGGGCTAGATATGTATTTCCTGACAGAAACTGTACAATAGAAATACAGAAAAAACTGTACAGTGAGCATAGGATGCTGTGTCAGAGGCATTTCAAAGATGAAGACTTTGCAGATTGTGACAAAAAGTGCTTATTAAGGACTGCTATCCCATGTGATGTAAGTTTTTATTCATAGGACCTGTTTAATACTCATTTATCGTACTTACTTAACTTATAATAACCTTATCTATCTATACTAATATTATAAAAAGGTAAAGTTTCTATCTTTGTTTGTTTGTAAGAGGTAATCTTCGCAAATATTAATCGATCATGAAAATTCATTCACTAACAGAAAGCTACACTATTCAAGAGTGATATAGGCTATATTTTATTGTTATTGAACAAAAAATTCGGTGAAAAATAATAGTATATGTAAATCAAGTCAGAGAAATGCGAGCAAGATGACAACTTTACTATATATTTACATCACAAAAATTATTAACACCCAATGAAGTGGGCATGGGTCGGCTAGTAATATAATAAAGAAAAAAAAAGTCATTTATTTTTAATTTTTCAATAGTTACGATTCAATTCGGTGTTAGTATTATATGTAACTAATGACAAATTTTATTTATTTAATGAACAGTCCTAAAGTAACTGTTGTGTTCTTTACTGTTACTGTGGCATCTCAGTTAATTATTTGGTGCTTTATTCTTCTTTCTACATACAAAAGTAACACAAGTATAGACTAATTTCAAAAAAGAGAAAAGACTTCTCGAATTCTTATTTCACATACCCTCTCAAGGACAGAGTGCCCTGAAACTAAAGCTACTAGCAGTCACCCATCCAATAACTGATGCACCAACTTTTCATTTATGTTATGTTTGTCAATATTTATCAATAAGTTTTGTTACTTTATATATATATATATATATATATAATATTTAATACTTATACTTTATATATATATATATATATATATAATATTTAATACTTATACTTTATATATATATAATATTTAATATTTCTCTTGCAGTCTAAACATGAGTTGCCCGCTCCATTATGTTTTGACCAACCTGGACCCTCTCAAGTTCGGGAACCACTGAATGAGAGAAGCAATTTAAGTAATGTTGGTGATATTCAGCCCATCTGTAGAACGAAGTCAACAGAACGGGAGAAAGACCTCTTTAAAAAATGCAGCACATACATAAAAAAAATATGTCAGCTGCAAAACCGTCTGAAGACTATGAAGTCTAAGATGGTACTTCTAAAAGAAATTGAAGATGACAAGATAGTTCAAAAACTATCAAAAAAAATAAGTCCGGCATTTGCATTACTTCTGCAAGGGCAAATAAAGAATAGTAAATGCCATCTAAGAGGTAGAAGGTGGTCAAAAGAAGAAAAAATAACTGCCTTAAGAATATTTAAAAGATCCCCGACATGCTACCGTTTGCTGCGGAGGCTATTCACTTTACCCTCACCAAGCACCTTAAAGAATCTTTTAAACAGAATACCTTTTGATGTGGGACTAAATGAACCTGTTTTTAAAATTTTGAAAAAGTTTGTAAAAACACAAAAACGCTGTGATAATGAATATATACTCATGTTTGATGAGATGTCATTAAAAAAAAACCTTAATTATGAGTGCAAAAGTGACTTAGTGGAGGGCTTTCAAGATCACAGTACACAGGGAAGATCAGGACTGATTGCCAGCTTTGCCCTTGTTTTTATGATTGGAGGAATAAGGAAGAAGGTTAAGCAACCTATAGCACATTATTTTTCGAGTGGTTTTGCTACAGCAGATAGACTAGCAGTTTTAATTACAGAAGTAAATAAAATATTTGATACACACTTGAACATTGACTGAAATATCTAGTGGGATCAATAATTGTTTTTACCTTATCTTTCTACAAGTTGTTACAATAATGTATTCTTAATGTCATTTCAGGTTCTACATCAGTGTTATAAAGCTGGAGTGAACATTGCAGCCACAGTATGTGATATGGATGGTGTCAACAGGAGAGCTCTGACTATCTTGGGGGCATCTACAGAACACCCATATATAACTATGGAAAATAGGGAAATTGTCGTTATGTTTGACACACCACATTTATTAAAATGTTTTAGAAACATGTTTCTAAAATATAATATTGAATGCAATACGAACATAAACTCCAACCTACAGACAGGTAGAGGTGAGTTATGATTTTAAACATTAATAATAACTTACTGAACATTCTCTTCAAGAATGAAATTTGAAAACTCTTAAGGTTTGGTGAAAGATCTCCCTACCAACTAAAAGAAGCCTTTGATGATTCATGGTATTGACTTATAATTTCTTATTTACAGGTGTTGCTAAATGGGAACACATCATAAAATTTTATGAAATAGACAGTGAAAACCCAAATTTCGTTTTTGCTCCCTGTCTGAGAAAGGATCACTTGGACCCCAATAACAAACAAAAAATGAAAGTGAATCTAGCTGCTCAGGTGTTAAGCCACTCTGTTGCAGCTGGAATGTTTTCTAAAATATCGGATGGTACGTTAAACACCTCAAAATATAATATCAATGTTTTTGACTATTTTTGGAGGTTAGGTTAAGTTAGGTTTTCTATACATTATAAATAGTTCAGAATATTTCCATACTGCCTTAAAACCTCATTTCACTAAATTATACATAAGGCCTTATTTCCATCCTGATGTATCCATTTTCTCTTACAGGAAGCCTTACTGCAGCAGCTACAACTACAGCCAATGTCATTGCCAACATGGACAAACTATTTGACTGCTTAAACAGTGAATCATCAGACTTGAGAAGAGGAAAGCGTCATGCTACCAATTTAACAGCAATAAGCCCCCATCTAATTTTTTTTCAAGACATGAAATTTTTTTTTTCCACTTTGAAATTTATTGGTAGCCCACGCAAACCTCCATCGCAAGAAGGCTGGATATGGACTATAAATGCTGTTGAACGGCTATGGAGAAATTTAGTCCAAAGGCACAATATTAAGAGTCTGGCTACAAGGAGGCTCCAACAGGATGCACTGGAAAACCTTTTTGGATGCATTCGTGGGAACTGTGGTTCAAATACAAACCCTACATGTGGGCAATTTGTTGCAGGGCTTAAAACTGCTATTTTAAGTAATTTGTCTCACATGGGAACCACTGGGAACTGCGAAACTGATAACAATGTTATAATCAACAATTTTAATACCTTGCTCTCAGTTTCGCAGCCAAAACAGCAAACAAATTATGACTCAGTTGTTAGTGCTTCATCAACTTCAACATCAGCTCTGTATTTTGATGTTGATGAAGCAATAAATACAAACCATCCTGAAATACAGGCATGTGCCTATGTCGCGGGATTTATACTTAAAAAATTACCAGTTAATAATTGTGAAATATGTAGAAAAATATTTGTAAGTGATGGCATAGAAATAATTCACCTTTTTGTATCAAATCGAGAATATGAAACTGATTCTCAAGCTTTGAATTATGCACACAAAGATTTTATTTCATGTATAGAGCTTTGTGCATCAGTTATTAATATTTTTTTAAAAGATAATGCCTATATAAAAATGATAAAGAAAAGAATTTTTGAACACATTATAACTATTGTTCCTTTTGACTTTGTTGAACCGTGCATAGCACACAAAGATGAAAATATTGGAAAAATTATAAATTGTGTGATTTTTATATGCATGAAAAGATTCTGCATTTTAAAAAACAGATCTTTTGCAGAAGAAGCTTCTGCATCTTCTTTAAAGCGTAAAATGAAAATTATTTTACACAAGTAGTTAAGTTTGAGGTTGTAAGCTCTTTAATAATCTACTGAACTAATTTAAAAAATTATAATGGCGTACAACGGTGTCGCAATCTATTGTGTGATATTTCTTTTATATATATATATATATATATAAAGTAACATCACTCTTTAAGTCAGACAATATTTTAATATAGGCATAATATTTTATAATTCAGAAAAAGATGTTTTTCATTTATTAACTGGTATATTTATCCTGTTTTATTTGCTGTTCTATATGTGGGGAACTGTTATTAGCTTTATGTTTCTATGTAAATTGTGTATTTTTAAAAGTATTTTAGCTGTTGTTCCTCCTCAAAATTAAATAAATAAATAAATATTTTTTAATAACTTTGCTAGAAACCTCCCATAGTAAGTAAGTAGGCTAAAGAAAAAGTACTATAAGCATGTGTTATGTGATGATATCTATGATGAGGATGTTTCTTAGGCTACATTGTTAGTTATTCATAATTATCATATGCAAGGAATGAAAAGGAAAGCATTACAGTTAAAATACTATGCTCAGTTGCAACCTAAATAATCTGTTTTTCCTTACAAAACCCATTGAATCTGATCCTTAAAAATAACTAGATGATCAACTTTTTGTACAAACAATAAAGGCCACAGGTATTAATTTGCTTGCAGCTATCACCGGTTCATATTTTACGATGTATGTCTTCAGTCTCCACCTAGGAGTGTGCTCCTATGTGAATATTGAACTATAATATTTTTGAGGTATATTTTGTGAACTATACCTAAAAAAAATTAACATTATTTATGTTGCAATTTAATGTTTGACTTTTGTGACTTTTCATGGAAAATGTTAAATAATTTCAATAAATACATATTGTTTCTTTATTTTTTTGTTTTCATTTCAAATGTGGATTTTCAGTTGTAATAAAAATTTAAAAGGTAAATAGTGCCAAAAATAAAACTGCAAGTACCTACTACTTACTTTTTAAGTTTTTCTATCAACTGAAATGAGTACCTTTATAAAATATAAATCCCATGAAAGATTTAAGATTTAAATTTACCGCATTAATTTGAAAAATCCCGCGCTTTGTTTATGCGGTTATAATAGCTAGGGGCAGATAATAGATGGCAGTAGTAAACTTTTGTTGTAGGGAGTTGATATTCTTCTCCGGTAGGAGTAATAGTGTTCTGTGATGCGAGTAGACAGCTTGTTGCCACCCGACCTGCGTGCACGCATCGCATTACACGATCGTATGTTACAACTAAGTACATTTTGTATGAATTTATGCGATTTTTGCACTTCATGTTTTAATAATACATTACCGTTTGTCTTGCAGAAATGCAAATTTGGCTAATTGATGAGCATGTATACTGATGCTAAATAGAATTACACACATTGAATAGCTTGTTCATTATGTAAATAACATGTTTTATTTTCTTTAACTTTTATTAACTCAATTTAGAATAACTAGTTTTATTTTTATTTTTAACCGATTTCGGCGAAGAGTCAGAAGAGTTGTGTTTGTCACCTCTGTCTGTATACAGACTACTACGACCTTTTCTGTTATCTTTTAAACGTCATTATTTTTTTACTAGCTGCGCCCGTGACTTCGTCCGCTTGGAATTTAACGAAAAAATTATTTTTCGGTTCGCAGAGTTATTAAATAAACAAATTTCTAAAATAAAAGTACTTAGCCTAACTTACTCCTTATTATATCAGTTATCTGCCAGTGAGAGTCCCGCTAAATTGGTCTAGCCGTTTCAGAGATTAGCCGGAACAAACAGACAGACAGACAGACAAAAAATTTAAAAACTTTTATTGTTCCTGTGCTATGTATCCTGATACATCCATATTCTTTTAGTAAAAAGCGGTTGTTTTAATATTACAAACAGACACTCCAATTTTATATATTCATAAAATAGATTAAAGACAATACAAGGTTTGTTTAAAGCGGAAATTTTTCTAAATTTCGTTTCTATAAATATCTTTATAGCACTGTTTTATCTATGCTAATTAAATAATTACGCTTGTTCAGTAACCGTTCACGTAGAAACCACAGCGGTGAGCATTTCCTTGGCGGTTAAGTGACAAGCGAGTGTGAGCGAATGCAATTTAACACACCGTCTATACTTTAAAATGATTAAAGCTTTTTTTTTTTAAATAAACGAGGCGTTCTAAGAAAATAACTGAATTCGCAAAAATTATAAATAATTTAATATAATAATTATGTAATAGTATTTTCAAAACTCTTCTACAATCACATGCTCATTTTTTTAATTTTTTAATTATCCTTTCGTGATTGTTGCTGATACTAATAATATATGAGTAACAATCTAAATTTTAATGGAGGTAGGGCAAAGCAGGAAATTTCCCTCTCAAAATATGGAGCAGCTCGACTGGGGAAGTACCTCGACCTTACAGATAATAACAGCTAAATAATACTGTTTTCGAGCAGTGTTGTGTTCCTGTTGGTGAGTAAGGTGACCAGGGCTCCTGGGCGGAATTAGGAATAGTGTCAGTAACGCATTTGCGATACGTCTGGTGTTACAGACGTCTATAAGCTTCGGAAATCGCTTATCATTAGGCGAGCAGTACGCTCGTTTTCCGAACTAACTATATAAAAATTGTGTTTGCTCGCAAACGAAAAAAGACCTATATAAATTTTATCGAGATCTGATAACTACTTTTTGAGTAATCTTTGATAACGCGTAGTTACTTGACTATTTTTTCGTCGATCTACGTTGTATTACTCGTCGATGTAATTGAAGTCGTTTTTTTTTTTCGTTTGCGAGCAAACACAATTATTAGTGCCTTTTGTTCTGCGGGTTGCGGGTTCGAATCCCGCATGAGTCTGGGTGTAATATTTGTATTTATTATTTCTATGTATATTATATTTATAAAAAAAAATAGTTACAATAGTCGGCTGTTACGTGTAATACAAGCATTAAGTTGCTTATCATAGGAACAGACGACCGTGTGTGTCTGTTATAAGATATTAATATTTATATAAGATACTAGCTGACTCCACAAACGTTGTTTTGCCATATATGATATTAAACCTCTTTATCCCTCACCTCCCTCTTAGGGGTATGAAAAATAGATGTTGGCCGATTCTCACACCTACCCGATATACACACAAAATTTCATACATATCAGCTCACCCGTTTCGGAGGAGTATTGTAACTAACATTGTGACACGAGAATTTTATATATAAGATTTATAAGATATATAGCATTCACTTACAGCACATATAAAAGTAAATTTAGTCAGCCATGCGGGGCCTCCGTAATGTCGGTCCAGGTCGTAACCTGGGCAAGGGTTAGTGTTCCCTTATGATAGAGCAGAGTAAAAAAGGTAAGTTGTTTTTATAGTCTATGCAAAACCTATCTGAAGCGCTTACTAGTCAATATGAACGACATTCTAATTTCACGACAATTTATTCCGATGAGTCACTATTTCCTTTACGCGAATATACTATACATATGCTTACTTCAAGAATAGCAATAAATGTTTCCTACTTTCTATAAGTACTGTATGGGCAATGAGCCACGTTAATCTTGAGATGGAATAACCCTACATATTAGTAAGTTGATCTGTTGTAAACTACATTGTTTATTTTGAAATCAGTGTTATTGAATTGACAAGATTTCTTATAAGAATTGATTTGGATACACAAATTATTTGTTACGTACCCACATACATACATAAGTAAATGTATCACACATAGAATCGGGACGGGAATCGAAACAACAACCTCCGGAGCAGAAAGCAGGGTCACAACTCACTGCGTCAACGGCCTAGTCAAATGAATAATTGTGTTTGCAGGCAAACGAAGAAAAACCGACTTCAATTATATCGACAAGTATTTCAACGTAGGTAGACGAAAAAATAGTCAAGTAAATACGCATTATCAAAGATTAAGCCAAAAGTTGTAATCAGATCTCGATGAAATTTAAATGCGACCACATGATAAACATCGGCTTCGATTAAATTAAAAATCATCAAAATCGGTACACCCAGTAAAAAGCTATGCGGATTTTCGAGAGTCTCCCTCGATTTCTCTAGGATCCCATCATCAGATCCTGGTTGCCTTATAATGGTACCAAACTAGAGATATCTCCTTTCCAACAAAAAAAGAATTATCAAAATCGGTTCATAAACGACGGAGTTATCCCTGAACATACATAAACCAATATATACATATATATATATATATATATATATATATATATATATATATACGGTCGAAATGAGTAACCTCCTCCTTTTTCGAAGTCGGT
Source organism: Melitaea cinxia (assembly GCF_905220565.1). Lineage (NCBI taxonomy): Eukaryota > Metazoa > Arthropoda > Insecta > Lepidoptera > Nymphalidae > Melitaea > Melitaea cinxia. The sequence continues at coordinate 14,443,002 of NC_059408.1, read as the reverse complement.
TAAAAATAGCACACTGATTTTTATCTGCGGGGAAATATGAAAGAATTGAATTTTTCAAAATAAGCTAGCCTTTTTCCCTCGTAAAGGTGTAGATTTTTGCAAATTTCATCGAATGCGTAAAAGCCCTTTTCGAAATTTTTTTTACAAATAAGTACATTGATAGTTGATATTAACGTCACGTAATTTTTAATTTTAAAACATTTTATATTATTTCCTTTATATGAGTCTTCTGATGTACAATAAAGATTTTTTGTACTATTTATTTGTAAGTATTGTATTGTCGTTCCTAGTTTTGTGGTTCGGAAATAATTTGTTCAGTTTTATAAGGCAACAACCTCACTTGATAGCAATCATAATCGTTATAACATTATGGAAATCAATTTTTACAGTCGGCTGGTCTCCTTCACACCTCCTGCGTTACCAATTAAATCTATTAGAAATTTACATAGACTGATCTATTGCCTACGCTTATCTGTGTAAATAATAGTGTACCATGTTTATGCGTGCTACATATTAAATTAATATATCGTTAGGAAAAGAAAGTGTTTATTACAAAACCTCAAAGTATACCTTAAGATTAAATGAACTTGAATAAATTGGTAAACAAAATTATGGTCTCAATTTTTTTTTGTGTGACAACTGACGAATTATATCAAAACTAAAAACTAAATTGTCTAAAACGTAAAAGCTCTAAAAATCTAAGAAGTTGTACCTATTATTATTGTTATGTTTAAAACATTTACCATAGATTAAAAACATATCATAGATTAAAGATAGTATAACGAATAAAAATACAGCATTATTTATTTGTTTTTGCACCAAAAAAATAAAACTGTCTCGTGACACAATCCCTACTAATATTATAAAAGTGAATGTAAATTTGTTTGTTACACTTTTACGCCAAACTACTTAACCGATCATCATGAAACTTTGTACACATATTTTGGAGGTATTAGAAGTAACATAGGATACTTTTTTACTTTAAAAAAAATTAAATGCAGCGAAGCCGCGGGTAAAAGTTAGTTACATATTTATAAATAAAAAACTTAGAACAACATAAAATTTACAATATTTTACTTTTAAAACTATTACCTCATTTTAACCTGTTCACTCACACGTTCCACAATGAACCCAGTAAACATCATTTAAAAAAATACACGCTGTTGATAACAGCTGCTCCATAAAACGAACATTTGTGTTATATTTGAATAGCCATGCACGAGGTAGACTGGCTGTCGTTGCTATGCTAACTGATTCCTTTAATTTTATTATCAGTACCGATTGTAGATAGCAGCTAGTCCGAAGGTAGACGTTGATAAGATATCTATGTATTTGAATATGTGCATATGTAATTTTTGTATATTTATGTATTATAAGCTTATACGTACAACTACGATTTTTCATGATTTAACAACATATCTATAAAGGAATTATTAAAATTTTTGACTGAATCAAGAGGAAATATACACTATTATATTTAAGCTAGAGTTCCAGCATTACAACATATACATAGGTATACCTAAAATTTTGTAAGAGTGGGGAAAAAACACATAAATGTAATAATAACTCGATAAGTAGTAAATTAAGAATGCTTTTTATATATTGGAACTTTTATTTTCTTTCATTATCTACACTGCTTCATTAATATCTTGCGGTTTTAGTTAAATCTACCTAAAATTTTCATCCAAAATCTTAAAGCATATTTTTTTGCTTCGAATTAGTGTGGGGCAAAGTCCTCGCCTTGCCCCACTGTGGGTACGATCATCAATGATAACTACATCCAAATTTATGTAACAGATTTTGTGTTACGCCGAAAGAAACAACAAGACAAGAAAGAGACAAAAATAATAATTGTGTTTTAGTATCAAAGATACAAAATCCGACTTCAGTATACAGACGAAAATTAGAACTCATTGACAAAGTACTAGGGATAACTCAAAAACTACTCATCAAAATCGGTACACCCAGTAAAAAGTTTTTTAAGAAAACACACATAAAAACATAGCTGATTTTTTCGTTGTTGTTGCTAAATGAGATTTTATGTATTATGTAACTTATTTAAATATATCTCTTCGTAATCAATTATTCAGACTATATAAATGATTAATGGCTGATAAATGTCTCGATCAAAGATAAATATTTTTAATTACATCATTATGTAATATATTATAGTCGATGTGGCTTAAATATTAATGTATAAAATAATTTTTTTACCATTTTCATTACATTAATATCTAGACATACCGAAATGTAATACAAAATTGGAGTTAATTTTCGGTACGCGCCGCCATACTATGGAACAAACTCCCAACAGTAATTCAGACTAGTCCTTCCCTTGTTTCCTTTAAATATAAATTAAAGAAACCTTACTTTCTACATTTGTATTTTTAAGTGCAATAAAGTATATAGGTAATAATATTTACTTTTTTGTTTGTGCATTATTGCAAATACGTTATGGAATTGTAAAAGGGCTACCCTTCTTACCACCCAACCTTAGGACGTCAACGTCCGCTACGTTTGTAGGTGTGAAACCGGTAACAACATCATTTTAAAAAAGACAAAGATATAATTATATTGATCGGGAGGAATGACAATTTAGATAATAAATATGAATATTTTTCTATCTTTTATTTTCTTCATTAATAAATGTCATCCATACAAATCTGGGTATAATGAAACAAATATTAGTTACAAAATATATATTTACAATCTTAATTTACTTTCGTACATTGTTAATATTTTATCGACTTCGACAGTTCTATCCTTAAGTGTTGCCATTTCATCCTCACTTAATATTGACGTCTTTTTTCCCGCGTTTTTAATCAAAAAGTGTTGTATAAACAATCGTAGACTTTCTCTAAACATGTGTAGTTTAGGCGCTTTTGATATCCTGTGGAAGACTTCTAAGGAAGCTTGGAGATCGGCGTTCATGATGATTGCTAGAAGTATTTGACGCATAAATCTTACCGATTTTTTATTTAGATCTGAGAATTGAATTATCTGTAAAATAAAAATAATATATTTATATTATTATATTGGTTATTATTTTTTTTAAAAATTCACGTCCTTTTTTTATTTCAAGTGGAATGTTGTTGAGAAATTTGAAGTCATGAGACATACTTTTTTGGAAATATAAGAGATTACTTTTTTTTTATTTAAGCTTGTTCTGCCAATAAAATATGTTTTTAATTCAATTTTTTTTTTTATAGTAATGTAACGGTGAAAAAAATAATTGGAAACCTAGTTAAACTTTTTTGTTATAAGGATAGTTTAGGCAGTAGATTTTAAAACACTATAGTAAATTGTATTTTACATTAGAAGAAACTTAAAATGTAAAATAATAAATTATTTACCTTCAAAACGGACAGCGGCAATCCCTTCTCCATAATGAGGTGAATTAGAAATTGTCCTAAATTCGTCATAGCTTGCTTCGACAACGATTCAAGATCCTTTATTTTATCCCACACCGAATACTGTATAGATAACTGTAACAACATATAAAATCAGAGCTATTCACGAAAGTTGAGTTAAATAAGATTTTTTTTATATAGCAACTCTATAACAATATTGCAGAGGCCATAAAACTGCATTTTAGTCTGATCTTTGAAGTTTAACAATTAATCGATTAAAACTGCTAATTCAAAAATTTAAATAATTTTTTAATCATACAACAGTGAAAGGAACGTCGCGTTAAGCCAATAAAGCCAATAAATTAAACGCCTTAAGATTTCCAGTACAATTAAAATCCGTAGATTCGAATACATTAAACAAATTATTTGGACAAATATTCGTCATTAATATTTTATTGAGGTAGGTTATCACACAAATCTATCTATCTATCTATCTATATTTATCACACAAATCTATCTATTTATCTATATTTATCACACAAAATATTTCGCACACAATGGACTGGAGGTGGAACTGATGATGATGGATGGAACTGGAGGAGACCGGCGGAAGAAGTATCTAGTATCTTCACCTTTCATAGTTAACGGTAATTACTTGCCATCAGATAGATTGCACACTTTTTTTTACTAAAAAAGTAGTATACAATTAAAATATATTCTCATTCCTTACCTGATATTTCCTATCGAAGTCGCACAACTTCTGCCCGAGTACAGAGTAGTATGGGTTGTATGTCTTCTCTTGAAGACAGCATGCTAACAATACATGAACCACTTCCCTTTCCTGCTGCCCTTTTAAACCCAAATGTTGGAGCTTCTCGAACGCGTCCAGGTAATCCTAAAAAAGTAAATAACATTATTATATCAGCTCGGATTAAAGTCGAAGTTATCGTAAAGACAAAACAAAAGTAAAATAAATTATTTGTAACCAAAACCAGAACTGAGTCAAGGCACAACAGAAAATTTCCTGCTCAAAATACACCTTACAGAAGATCACAGCTAAATAACATTGTTCTCAAGCTGTTGTGTTCCTGTGATTAGTCAGGTGACCAGAGCTCCTGGGGGGATTGGGGATTGGGTCGGCAACGCGCTTGCGATGCTTCTGGTGTTGCGACGTCTATAAGCTACGGTAATCGCTTACCATCAGGTGAGCCGTACGCTTGTTTGCCGACCATATTTGTTAGACTACTAATATACTTTCTACTATTAGCCTAACTATTTAGCCCTATGTGACTTTGGCCATGTTCTTCCAGCAATATTTTCCTTTATCATCTTTCTTTGAATATGTCTTGAGACATTTTTTGTCGTCTTTGAAGATTAATAAATTTTTGTTTCGACAACATACCAAATTGGATAACAATTATTTCAACCAAATTTTGCATGAAATAATAATAATGTGAAAAAAAACGACTCCAATTACATCGACAAGTAATACAATTTAAATGGGACCACATGACAACATCTTTCAATAAAAAAAAAATCGAAATCGGCCACCCAGTCAAAAGTTCTGAGGTATAGTTCGCGTCATGTAAAAAGAACGCTGAAAGAAACTGGAGGGGGTGTGTTTGCGCATGGGTATACTCGCGCACAAGTACTACTGTTTTATTTTTTAATTAGGCTTTCACTCGCGGCTTCGTATAATGGTTATTGGTAGGTACATTAAAAAATACTAGAAATACAAGTGCGAATAATTTGGACTAAATAAGTATAATAATTATCACTTTACAAAATCACATTTTTTTTTTAAACAAAAGCAATAACAAATTTTTTAGTTATTGAAATGTCGTATTCAAAAATAATAATTATCTGTACTCTCGATATTCGTATCTTAATAGTTTTTATGTGTTTAAAATGATAAATTGATAATTGTTTTTTAGTGAAATAAATAGTAAATGGAGAATTTTGTAATTTAAAACTTTTGTGCGCGATAATATTTTGAGTCGACGTCGAACTGTCAACCGCTGTCAACCAATAGCACACCGGCAAGCATGCGACACGTGCTAAACACTCCCGTCCCCCTACCCCGTACCACCAAATAGACCGATAAATCGCTTCTGCGCAGCTTCAAGGCCAGCGTTCTTTTTACATGACGCGAACTATAACATACGTAAAAAAATACAATCGAATTGAGAACCTCCTCTTAGAATTCGGTAAAAAACTCACCTCAGCTGACATAATCACACAGAATATACTTCTTCTAACATCAGTATTCATGCGTTGTTGTCTAGCGAGTTCCAGAAGCTTCTGGTCCATAGACGGCGTCTTGACCGTCGGTTTGTCTTCCTGTATACGACTACCCTCCCATGCCGAACCCACTACCCACCATTTACCTCTTTCGTGAGCTGAAAAAGGGAAATTATTAAATCTCAATAATAATAATCTAATTTCAATGATAATTAAATCTCAATAATTAATAATCTTATAAAGTTATATTTTAATGGCAAAGCTCGATTTTAGGCATAATCACTGTGTTACAGGACAAACCGGTGATAGCATAATGTTAGTTTATTCTAGAAGAATCTGGATTTTTCGAGATTACAATATTTCGATTAAAAACTAGTAAGTTTGGCACTTAATCAAAATCAAAAATATCTTTATTCATATAGGCTTCAAGAGCACCTTCGGATCGTCATGTTACAAATTAAAATTTTAATTATTTTTAAAAGTAAAGCTACAACCGGTAGGTAATATTTGATTTTTGTAGATTGTCACAATAATAGTCTTAAACAATTAAATACACAATGAAACTAATTCTTCAATTGTGTTTCAGGGCGAATACGAGATCTAACTGCTAAATTTTAAAAAGCAAACTTTTCTAGTGTTACTAGAAGAGGTTAAAAAGCTCCATTAACGCTGGTAATCGAAGATTCGATTACTTCTCAAGATATATGTTTTCTACAAATATTTTTTCTAGGTAGATATCATCGTAAATTTTTCTACTGTGGCTCAGAGATCACGTAAAGCCGTCGGCCTAAGTTACTATGATAGACATGGATTTAGGGTAGAGAAACCGGGGCTGCAGCCCCGGGGCCAAATTCAGACTAGTACACTAGTAATCCACTTTTCCTTTAAACATTTTTTCGTGTTTTACCTTTACCTACAGTACTCTGTACAGTTATGATTACATTAAATATTAACAGAAATCATCGATATATTTATTCAACTCCAATCAGGTAATCAGTAAAATACCAAAAACTCAAATAAATTGGGAAATAATTTGGGGCTAAGGGGCCTCCACTCCTTTGTAGTCCCGAGGCCTCCAAGCCTCTAAATTCGGCCCTGGATAGACACTTATAACCATCTTTACTTTTGGAAGATAAAAATCATCTGTATACCTATAATAGGGTAGCATGGCAATTCTCGCTCTAAGCCTTGTTGTTGTTCAATACTTAAAAACCGTGTATACTTATAAAATATCAATAAATATATCTATAACATACACAACTGACCGTCAGTTCCTAAGTAAAGCATCCCGATGCTTGTGTTATAAGTAACAGCCGGGTGATATAACTCTATACATTTTTCGATAATTACATATCATACATTAGTCTGTCATTAGTACACTCAAACTCGAGGCGGGAATCGAAACCACAACTCCCAGAGTAAAAAACTGTACCAACCTTTCAATAAGTCTTCTAATCTGATATTCAAAGGTGTGACGTAATTTCCTCTCCGTACAACGCTTCGACACGCCTTTTTCAATTCTTCAACGTATGTTGGATCATAGTTCGGAATTTTGTTCAGATTGTTATTTTTAACCGCTAGCAACACTTCCAACAGGAACTTAACTCTCGATCTGTAAAATATTGAGTTTTCCATAAGGCTTCGCTCATTATTCACGTGTGTCATAAGGGGACGAGAGATTCGTAAAAACATGATGAATATAACAAGGAGGGACTAAGGGCGAGAGGGGCTAATTAGTATCACGATGCTTAATTTTCCAAAATTAAATGAGATTATATAATTATATCTGTATTCAAAGACAATATTCTGAAAATTTCAATTTAAATGTACTTACAGAACAGACATACAGAAAATTAATAAAAAAGAATTCAACTTACAATTAGTATCTTGCCCCAAGGCTCAACTATAGCTTATTTTAGTTTTTAAAAAAATATTATTTTTTCGCTGAGAAGAATGAATAAGCTAAGGGAGAGAGTATATTCCAATACTCTTAACCAAATCGCACACATTGCTCGAACACAAGCAAGTACTCTTACATTACGAAACTTGACATAAGATTGCAGACATAAGCAACTATCTGTTAACAAGTACACTACATTTCATGAATATATATATGTATGTATTATATTAATATATAGTTCTCTTTATTTCCACTTAGACTCCTCACTACTCCCTCGCACCCCTCACCACTCCCTTTCACCCCTTACCACTCCTCACGAGTCCCTCTCACTCCTTAACACTTCCTCCCACCACTCACCACTCCCGCTCACTCCTTAACACTCCCTCCCACACCTTACCACTGTATCTCACTCCCTATCACTCCTTAATCCCTCACCACTCCTCACACAAGCAACTCACCCAGACTCCGCACTCTGGTGCAGTTTAGCGAGTTTGGCCTGCGTGTCATGTATAAAGGTCTTAAGGGCAGCGGGCTCCTCTTTCCTTAGAACTCCACCCACACTCCTCAGTGCGGTGAGAACACAGTCAATGCTCTTTTCCGAGACTTGATGCAGTAGACGTGCTAGGATGTCGTATAGGAGAGACGCATGGTAGATCTGGAAAAAAAATGGCATGTATTTTATTGTGGACGCCTTACTGTATAAATATGACAGTTTGGCTATAAGTTTGATACTCAATCACGTTAGAACGACTGGAATTGAGATAGATTGTAGACCAGGATAGTACAAGGATACTTTTAATCTTGTAGAAATAAGCAGATTTCGTTCGGATAGATTTAGACATATGAATACAGAAAGATAAATCTATGACGCCGCGTTGGCGCAACGGTCACAGCTATAGATTGTGCCTGTTGCGCTGGCGGTTGCGGATTCGATCCCCGCACATGACAAACATTTCTATTGGCCATACAGGTGTTTGCCGTGGTCTGGGTGTTTGTGCAGTCCTTGTGAGACTTCCCACCGTGCCTCGGAGAGCACGTTAAGCCGTCGGTCCCGGTTGTTATCATGTACACCCGATGGCGATCGTTACTCATAGTAGGGAATATATCCGCCAACCCGCATTGGAGCAGCGTGGTGGATTAAGCTCTGATCCTTCTCCTACATGAGGAAAGCTGCCTATGACCAGTAGTGGGATATTACAAGCTGAAGTGTAAGTCTATGAAGAACGACATATAGAATAAAAATAGAAAGAATTAAAAAAATAAGGTTTTATAATTTTAAAGAGAATTAACAGGTATAATTTCGAAATAAGGACAGAATCACGAATCCGATAAATCCCAAATCTATTACTCTATACCCTGTACTTTATATACTTTATTTTACAAAATTATCAATAAGCATATAAAAACTGAATATAAAATTTATTATAAGTATTACCTTAAAGCAATATAAGTGTGCCAAACATGACACAAGATTATCAAGTCTTTTATCTTCAACGGGTTGCGGCGTTTCCATCATTTCATCAAATTTCCTTGAAAGCTCTTCTAAGAAATGTGCACCTGCAATAAAAGGTATTTTTGTTCTAATTACTTATTTATATATACAACTAGCTGTGCCCGCGGCTTCGCCCGCGTTGAAATTAGTGTGTCACAAAGTTTTCCCGGCAAACTTCCAGTGAAACTCTCATCAAAATCGGCTTAGCCGTTCCGTAAACCTTCCTCTTGCTAATGATGGAGCCCTCTCTCCAATGGTAAAACCGCACGAAAATCCGTTCAGTAGATTTTGAGCGAATCGATCACATACACTTTTGGGGACTTTATTTTATAATACACTAACTGTTGCCCGCGACTACGTCCGCGTGGTTATGAAGATATGCATTACTATTAAGATGTTTAACGCAAATTATTTTTTTATTTCAGTCACTTGAAATGCTTATCAAACTGAGTAACTTTTTAAAAGTCACAATTTAGTATAATTTAGTAGTTATTTTTATAAAACCTCTCTATACACCACATTTTTAGTTTTATTTTCAGGCTGTGTATGTTTCATACACACTATCAACCCCAATTAAACCCCCCCCTTAGCGGTGGAATATCATAAAATCTGTTCTTAGCAGACATCTGCTAACTATAATCTACCTCCCTGCTAAATTTTGTCTTTTACAACCTGGATGGATGGGACCATCCAGCGGTTTTTGAGTTCTCGTGATGAGTGAGTTAGTGACCTTTCTCTTTTATATATACAGATTATTATTATTATATGCATTATTTAAACACCTCCTCACCATCTATAGATTATATATTTTAAATTTCAAGTCTCTTACTTCAAAAACATAAGACTTTCATACAAACTTCCGACCCCCGTTTTATCCCGTTAGAAGTCGAGTTTCGTAAAATCAGTTATTAGCGGATGTCTACGCCCTATAAGGAACCTACCTGCCAAATTTCAAGTTTGTAGCTGTTATAGTTTCGGAAGTTTCGTGATGAGTGAGTCAACCTATCATCCCCGTTTTAACTCCAAAAGAGAGTTGACTTCTAAAGATACATTATTTGGTCACCTTTCTACCATCTATAGAGCATACCTTTTAAATTTCAAGTCTCTTACTTCAAAAACATAGGACTTTCATACAAACTTCCAACCCCCGTTTTATCCCTTTAAAGGTCGAGTTTCGTAAAATCAGCTCTTAGCGGATGTTTACGTCCTATAAGGAACCTACCTACTAAATTTCAAGTTTGTAGCTGTTATAGTTCTGGAGATTTCGTGATGAGTGAGTCAATCTACCATCCCCCGTTTTAACCTCAAAAAAGAGTTGCTTTCTAAAAATACATTATTTAGACACCTTCTCACCATCTAAGGTGCGTACATTTTAAATTTCAAGTCTCTTACTTCAAAAACATTGGACTTTCGTACAAACTTCCAACCCCCGTTTTATCACCTTAGGGGTCGAGTTTCGTAAAATCCATTCTTAGCGGTAGTTTTCGCCCTATAAGGAGCCTATCTGCTAAATTTCAAGTTTGTAGCTGTTATAGTTCCGGAGATTTCGTGATGAGTGAGTCAATCTACCATCCCCCGTTTTAACCTCAAAAAAGAGTTGCTTTCTAAAAATACATTATTTGGACACCTTCTCACCATCTAAAAAGCGTACATTTTAAATTTCAAGTCTCTTACTTCAAAAACATAGGACTTTCATACAAACTTCCAACCCCCGTTTTACCCCCTTAGGGGTCGAATTTCGTAAAATCCGTTCTTAGCAGATGTCTACGCCCTATATGGAGCCTTCTTGTCAAATTTCAAGTTTGTAGGTATTATAGTTTCGGAGATTTCGTGATGAGTAAGTCAACCTACCATCCCCCTTTTTAACCCCAAAAGGGGGTTGATTTCTTAAGATACATTATTCGGACACCTTTTTATCATCTATAGAGCATACATTTTAAATTTCAAGTCTCTTACTTCAAAAACATAGGATCTTCATACAAACTTGCAACCCCCGTTTGACCCCCTTAGGGGTCGAGTTTCGCAAAATCCGTTCTTAGCGGATGCCTACGTCCTATAAGGAGCCTACCTGCCAAATTTCAAGTTTGTAGATGTTATAGTTTCGGAGATTTTGTGATGAGTGAGTGACCTTTCGCTTTTATATATATTACTATAGATATTATTTTTTTTCTTTAATTTCACCTTATTTATCAATACCAATTATATAATGAAGGATTTGTATCGTGAAAAGAATGAATGAATAGATAAAGAACCATTGATTTTTTTTTCCAAGAGTAGTTTAAGATTTGTTACAAAACTACCAAAAAGTCTATAAAAACCTATTTTAGATATAATGTCATTATGAAACATTAATACTAAGTTAGCCAGCGTTTGATGATCTCAAACCCTAGGTTCGTTTTCTTAAAAAAAAAGATTCGTTATGTTTACTCACCGTTCAATTTAGAACAGCGTGTTATTATCAATGCGCTTGCATTGTTTTTTTTGTCAGTATAGTTGAGAAAATATTAAAGTTATAAAATAAAATTTACATATTTCGAATACATATTTTAAGCCGCGCTGGCGGGATAGCCATCCAACTGCCGGCTTTGAAATACTCAGGTCGAAGACGGGCAGCAGCGTCTTCGGTGCGAAAAGCCAGCCCCGCGGTCAGCAACCCGCCTGCCCAGCGTGGTGACTATGGGCAACACGCATGAGTTCACGCCATTTTTGGCGCGAACTTGTGGAGCAAGCATCTCAAACGCGTTGCCGACCCTGCCCCCAATTTCCCCCGGGAGCTCTGGTCACCTTACTTAACTCAGGAATACAACAGTGCTTGAGAGCAGTATTATTTATCGACAGTCGAGGTACTTCCCCAGGTGGGCTGCTCCAGATTTTGATCAGGATTTTTCCTATTGTGCCCTTCCTAAATAACTAGATATTGTTAATAATCTAGGTTGAAAAATTAAAATTTATGAATATTTACCTATTTCAGATCCAACATTAGCATGAAGCACTGAAACTAAAGCAGCGTGCTCTGCGACCATTCTGTCTGGAGTGTTCGTTGGACCCACGGTTGCTTCCAACCAAAGTTGAGTCAACGCCGTGTTTACCGAATTCCTACTGTTATTGGAGTATAAATTCTCTATAGAAGTACAGGCCCAGTGTAGATTCGTACCGGCTAATTTGTTTAGGACACCTGAAAACAATTGAAAAGAATTTTAATTGAAATTCTTTTTGGTATCAAAGTGTAAAATCTATTGTTAAAATGTTTTGTTAATGGATGTATAATAATGTTATTGCAACTATACAAAATTATATTTTATTAAAGAGGATTTTTTCATTAAATAACTAGTATGAGCATTGTATTACAAATCATAAAAATTTTACTTGCAAGGTAATTAACATACTTTTTTAAAGGGTAGTTATCCCAAGGAATTATGGTTTCAAAGAAATGTTTGTAATTTTTATAACTGAATTTTTCATTTTAATTGCCATTAACTTACTTTTGATTTGTCTCTTCAGTAATGCTAAGTCCTTATCTGACGTTGAGTCCTTATTTCTCAGATGTGGAGGTATATAAACACCCTTTTCTTCCTGTAAGCCAAAGAATGATTATAATAATTAATGACTGGACTTCTTACAGAGAAATATAATAATAATAATAATACACTTTATTGTACACCAAAAACAGAAATAATACATATCAAAGAAAGAAAGAAAATATTGACAATATATTCATTAGGTACAAAGGGCGGCCTTATCGCTAAAAAGCGATCTCTTCCAGGCAACCTTAGGGCAAAGGAAATGGTCTAGCGTCAGCATAGGTGTACAAGTTACAAAAAAATTTATTATAAATATTCAAATAATTAAACATATACATACATACATACATACATAAATAGATACATAAATACATACATACATACATACATACATATATACATATATACCCACGTACATGCATACATACATATAAATACATATATGTATACATTATAATTATGAATTACTTGTTTATTGTTGAGTTTGAAGAAAATGCTTCCAAACAGTCTTTTTAAAAAGTGCAGGTGTTTGTACACGTCTGATATTCAAGGGCAAGGTATTCCATAAGCGAGAGGCTTGAACTGTAAAAGATTTGTCATAAAAGGAAGAGGAGTGAGAAGGAATTTCAAGAAGAAAATTACTGTCAGAACGAAGACAGCGTTCGTGAGAATCACCAAGGAATTTGAAACGTTCTTTCAGATAGGAAGGGGTAAAGGGATTAAATAAAATGGAGTAAAGTAGGGTAAGGATATGAGTATTCCTGCGAAGGCGAATTGGGAGCCACTTGAGTTTTTTGCGAAATTCCGAAATATGGTCATATTTGCGTAGTCCAAAGATAAATCTTATACATACATTCTGAATGCGCTCAAGCTTATTAAGCTGCTCCTCTGTATAGTCAAGATAGCAAGTATCAGCATAATCAAGAATTGGTAATAGGAGACTATGTGCAAGAGCAAATTTAGTAGGAATGGGCAGAAGATTACGCAATCTGCAGAGAGACCCAACCGAAGCGAACAGTCTGCGACTAATTTCACATATTTGAGGACCCCAAGAGAGATGTTGGTCAAAGATAACACCTAAATTTCTCACGCTTTCGCTATATGGAATGGTGAATCCATTAAATGTAACAGGAGATAGCTCAGATTTATCAATGCGGCTGAGCAGTCTGGAGCTTCCTATAATAATAGCTTTCGTTTTATTTGGATTTATATTTAGGCCATAGGCTTTACTCCATTTACCAATGGCTAAAAGGTCATTGTTTATACGCGATACACACTGAGATAGGTTATGAACAGTGGAGTGAGAGTATATCTGGAGATCATCTGCATAGAGGTGGTAGAAAGAAGATATTACATTACAGATAGAGTTTATAAATATTGAAAACAAAAGAGGGGAGAGCACGCCACCTTCCGGGACACCGGTATTGACCATTGACCAATTGGAGTATGAGTCATTCAATTTAACTCGCTGCCGGCGACCCTGCAAGTAACTAAGAAACCAATCAGCAACTTCAGGAGATATGTTAAGAGAACGTAAAATATCACATAGTATATCAAAGTCCACGGTATTAAAGGCGTTACTAAAATCGAGTAACGTTAATACCGTGACCTGTTGGTTTTCCATATTTGATCGTATATCATCAGTTATTTTTACAAGCGCAGTAGTCGTACTGTGACCAGGACGAAAACCGGATTGCATGGGATTCAACAGACGGTGTTTTAAAAGGAAACTGCTGAGCTGTTGATGCACAAGCCGTTCGAGTGCTTTGGACAGAAAAGGGAGGATGGAAATAGGACGATATTCGGATAAGGACGTCGGATTAGTTTTTTTTGGGAGAGGTACAATTTCAGCATCTTTCCACATCGATGGGAAAGTGCAGGTAGAGATGGAAGTATTAAAAATGGATGTAATTACCGGTGTTAGTATATCAAGGAGAGGAATGATCATTTTCCGACTAATGCTATCAGAACCAACGGAATTTGAAGTTATTGCTAATATATTCTTCTTAACATCACATTCAGAAAGCTGATCAAGAAAGAAAATGGGAGAATCAGGAACTGACAAAGCTGAAAGTTGATTTCTTGTATGGGCTTTAGTTGCACTATCTATGGCAACAGACGAAGAGAAGTGGAGATTTAACTCGTCAAGATTAAGATTTTGAGAACTATTATCCAGACGCGCTTTGCCAATTCCAAGAGATTTAAGAAAATTCCAGACTTTGCTAGAATCTTCTTCTTCGATGACAGATTTGTGGATATGGCGACGATGTGCATCTCTACACACCCTATTACAGTGATTCCGAGCCTTTACGTATACCTCTCTATTAGCCTCACTGTTATTCAGTCTGTACCGCGACTTAGCACGAACTTTTTTTTCCTGCAATTTTTTAATTTCGGGTGTAATCCATGGGGCAGGTAGATGTTTTATTCTTACTGGTCGAATGGGTGCGTGAATATCGTAAAGTTGTGTAAGCAGAGAGCTGAAAACAGCTACCTGGCTGTCAATTGTACCTGCATCGTAAACCGCAGTCCAATCAATCTCAGCTGCATCCCTCCTCCATCCATCCTCCAGTTGTTCCACATCCATTCCACCAAAACTACGCTGCAGAAGAATTCTTGATTTAAGCTTAGGAGGTTTGATTTTGTAGGATAGATATAATAAATCGTGGTGAGAAAAAGCATCAGCAGCACATTGACCATGTTTTTCAACATGGTCAATGGAAGAAACAATAATTAGATCTAAAAGAGAAGGAATACAATTTGGTAAAGTATGAGTGGCAAGCAAAGGTAAGATATGAAGATTTGAACCATTAATTAGAGTTTTTAGCCGGGAAGACCGGTGATCGTTTTTGAGCAGACAGGTGTTAAAATCACCCATGATTACCGTATGACTATATAAAGGACTAAACTGTTGAAGTAACAATTCAAGCGAAGTGAAATAGTCTACAGTAAGACATGGGCTATAAAAAACACCGAGTAGGAGTTTTGTGTGTGACAGATTCACTTCAACAAAAAGATGCTCAGCTCCACCGGCCTGAGGTTGTGAAGTATCTATGATGGTAAAAGGAATATGAGAGCGAAGATCTATGGCAACCCCTCCACCTGTCCGACCAATGCGGTCATTACGGATCAAGTGAAATCCCGGTATGGAAAAGGAAATAGAAGGCAAACAAGGTTTGAGCCAAGACTCGGAAACTAGGATAGCGTGTATATATTTATTACCAAAAGATGACAATAAATCTGGATAATGAGCAGGAATACTCTGTGCGTTTATGTGGACTAAATTAAAATTCTTGGGAGTGTTTTCAAAACAAGAGTTTAACGTGTCGCTCAAAGAGGGTATGCTATAATAACTGTCATTGTTACTTGAGTCTTCGGAAGCAGATGATAGCGATAAAAATGCGTCACTATCATCAAAGAAAGACATAAAAAAAAATAGATAAATAAATTAAAGAGAAAATATATATATAATAAATGTAGGTATATAAAAATAATAAAAAATAAATAAAAAAATAATAAAACAATATATATAAATATAATACAATAACGTAAAAATAATAATAATAATAACAGGAATAGATATTAAAAATATATATATATATATATATATATATATATATTATTAAGGTATAAATAGATAAAAATCAATTTCTATATAAATTAAACCTTTAAATCAATAATATAATAATGATGATAATAATATAAAAAAAAATAATATAGAAAATAAAATAATTATAATTATTATTATAATAATAAAATTACAAAATGAAATAAAGATGAAATATGTTAATACCATTTAACGTACCCACCAGTTGCAATGAAAGAAGTTAAGAATTTACAAAATTCCAAGCGTACAAGCAAGGTATAAACAAAAATTATAAAATAGTTAATAAAGATGAAGAGAAATATAACGTTAACGTACACAACACAGAATTAAATATAAAGTAGCATGGCAAATTATACACCACTACTGGCAACACGATCTTCTCGATCGTCAGCTGTAACACATACCTATTAGATTACTTGTTATTCATCTGCAAAGATCATCTGTGTCAAAATTATAGAATCTACCCTCCACAAATAAAATAATTGTGCATATTGGATGACATATAATAGTAAACAATAACAAAGTGTATTGAATCTTTATGAAATATAAATTAAACGTAAATGAAGAAAAATAAATAAGTTAATGTACATAGGAAAAGAAGATAAGTGTTACAGCGACAATGAACAGACAAACTATTTCTTAACCGCCCGCTTGGAGCGTGACGCAGCTGCTTTACATTCCGGTGCCTTTTTGATGGATTCAGTGCTTGTTGGCGGTGATTTTGCTCCTTCATTGGAGCTGAATCCAGTAATTTCATCAATGTCTGCCAGGCATTCAGCCCGATGTCGTGTTCCGTCTGAGGTTACAATGAAAATTATACCTTCACGCGTCCAACACTTGCTGATTCCGAAACGCTCCCTAGCCGCCAGGAAAGCTTCATGACGGGTCTTCGTTAGGAATTCAGACTGTGTGACGCCTGTTCCTTTCAGCTTGGTCTTGGCGTACCATACCTTGTCCCGCACAGCAGTCTCACTGAATCGGGCTACAATTGGACGCGGCTTCTTGCTATCGGGGCGGCCCAACCGATGTGAAGACTTAATGCTGGTAGTGGAGAAATTAGCCAGGTTGAGATTTTCAGCAATAATGCTGGTGACACGCGCTGAAGTATCTTCACCCTTGCCCTCAGTCACACCATGAAACAGCAGCATTTTACGTCGGGTCCTCATATCCTGCCGGTCAATCACTCTGCTCAAAAGTTCAATTTGTTGCTTAAGTGACGTGAGAGCCAATAGAATGAAACTTTTGAAGGATTTAAAATCAGCGGCTAATGAACTAGTGGTCGTCGGAGACGAACTCTTGTGCAAATCTTGCTGGAACTCGTTCATCTTGGTGGTAAACAATTCCGTCATTGACATCAGGGTGTCTTTCAGCGAATCCATATTTTAAGAAGTGGGAAGTAGCAGGTGGAGCTATTAGCGGTTATAAAACTAATGAAACTAGCTTGAATTTAAAAAGGATTTATTGGCTGGTGGGTGGTGTACTTTAAATTTTGAAAACAATCATTTATTGCACTATACTAAACAGAACTAATAAATTTTAAAGCAATATAATTTCTATTAGACTTTTTTACGTGTAACTTGTTTGGCACCTACCCGCCGAAATATTTTATTTTTATTCATACTATGTATATAGTGGTGTGTGTGAACAGTGAAAGCGCTGTTGGTTTGAGGATTCGATACCCGCTCGGGATGGATATTTGTATATGTACAAATTTTTATTTTCGGTTTCGATGTCTTGTGGGTCTCCCCACTATGCCTCGAAGAGCACGTTAAGCTATCCCTCCTGGCTGTTATCATATACATCTGATAGCAATTATATTTTTTTACAACAAGGTCAGCAAACAAGCGTACGCCTCACCTGGTGGTAAACGATTACCGTAGCTTATAGACGCCTGCAACACCAGAAGCATCGCAAGCGCGTTGCCGACCCAATCCCCAATCCTCCCAGGAGCTCTGGTCACCTTACTCACCGACAGAAATACAACATTACTTGAAAGCAGTATTGTTTAGCTGTGATCTTCTGTAAGATCGAGGTACTTCCCCAGTCGGCTTGCTCCAGATTTTTTCTCACTTATTGTAATGAATATATGCGCCAACCCGTAGTGGAGCAGCATAACAGATTAAGCTCCAAACTTTCTCCTACATAAAGAAAGAAACCTATGCCCAGCATTGGTATGTTATAGGCTGAATCCTGGTCGTAAGCGTGATATTTTGAAAATATTTCGCATTGTTTTAGCCTATAGCACATAGGTCTTCCTAAGCTCGTCCCAAGCATTTTGGTTTCCCAAACATCATGAGTGTAGCAGGATAATTATTAGAAATATAAAAAATAATAATCCTAACATAATTTAAAATTAATTTTATTTAGTTCCTTACCTTTATAATGTTGCCCTCTTTATCTCGTTTTCTACCGTAAATATCTTCCCATACATCTGGCTTTTCAGCCTTTTTATAACTAGAATCATCTTCAATGTTATCATTTCCATCATTATCAGAAAATCCTTCTGTATCCCCATCATCTGATAAATGTGATATTTCATCCTCACTGAAGACCTTATCTAAATCTTCAGCACATACAATTTTTTCCTTTTTACTTTTTGCATTTTTAAAGTCTGGTTTGTTGTTTTTAGCTTTTTTTGACTTCTTATTAAAGTCTAAGTCGCTCATGTCATCACTGTTAACACTTAATTTTCTATCTTTAGATGTAGCCTTTTCTTTTCTGGTTTTTAAATTACTATTTGCTTTTTTTTTCTTAGGCGGTGATTTTTGATGATCGTCTAATTCACTATTTTCACTCATATCATCGTTTTCACTTTCACCAGATTCAATTTTTTCGTCCATTTCTTCATCTACTTCCATTTCATCAACTGAGTCAATTTCATCACCAGATTCCTCTTCATCACCAATTTCATCGCCGAAGTCGATTTCATCACCAGAGCCCGTTTCATCATTAGACTCATCATCATCATCTTCATCAGATTTATTTTTAACATGTTTCTTTTTATCTTTGGGTAGTTCTTTTCCAGTGACTACTGCCAAATCCTCTTCAAAGTCCGAATCTCTTTCAACGTCAGCTAAATGTTTTTCTGCAGCAACTATTTGTTCAGAAGTTGCTCTATCACAAACTTCTAAGAGATCTGATTTTTTGTATAGGAAATTATTATTAGTAAAAATTAACAGTGGCTAAAATGACAGTTGGTAAACAACAAAACTTTTGCTAAAATTAATTTTATTTTAATTGACGTAACTGAGATCAAATATTACTATTTAGCTGACCCTGTTAACTCCTCCCGTCGTATATATAGATTTTTTTTATTTTATTCGTAAATTGGCCTAACTTGACTCATTCATATACAGAAGATATTGTGTAACTCACAAAATTCTATCAAAGAATTAGGATTCAAGAGGGAAAAAAGATAATAATTAAATAAATTCTCTTCACTCAACTGCTACCACATGGATTAAAATTCTATATCAGGGTCTGGCAACAAACAAAACAAGAATGTCTAGACAAAGACATGATCTTCTTTTTTCAATTTGAGGTACTGCTTAGATACCTTAAGTTAATAATTGTGTTTGCTCGCAAACAAAAAAAAAACCTCATCTTCAATTACAAAAGTGGTTATCAGATTTCGATCAAATTTAAATGGGGCCACAAGACAAGAATCAGCTTTCGATTAAAACGAGAATAATTAAAATTATTTATAAACAATAAATTGCCACTGCCCTCTAGTGGATAATACAGGTAGCTCACAACATTATACCATAATACGAAACAAAAATAACGCCATTTCTCGTTACGACAACGACGCGTACGCACCGTTACATAAATACGCGGTTAAATGTTTACCATTTTCAACAGCCAGAAACGCTTATTTGTGGTTAGATTTAATTAGGCAACCATATATTAAATTTAAAAAATAGCTTTATTTATATAAAATATTTGATATATATTTCATGCAAGATATGAATAATCATTATCATTATCTAATATATAAAATTCTCGTGTCACAGTTTTCGTTGCCATACTCCTCCGAAAAGGCTTGACCGATTTTGATGAAATTTTTTGTGCTTATCCGGTGTCTATGAGAATCGGCCAACATCTATTTTTCATCCCCCCAAATGTTAGGGGTAGTCCACCCCTAAATTTTTTTTTTATTTTTTAGACAAAATTTTTAATTTCTATTATTTTATGATACAACATTAAAAAATACATACAACCCTAAATTTTCAACCCTCTACCATCAACCCCTATTTAGCGGCAAGACAACGATTGCCGGGTCAGCTAGTATATAATAAAACTAAGTTGATAAAATGTGCGTGCCGATAAAAATTAAAAAGGAGGCACGATAAAGGGACTTATAAGTGTGGTAGCCCTTTATCCCTCCTCGAACAAAGGTCACATTTTGATAGGCAACCTGGTTGATATATATTCTCCTGCTAAAACCTCGACGGATGCACTAATTTGCAGTGGGAACTTAGACCTTTACTTGGCTAATTTAAAAATTAAAAAAAATATATGTATTATAAAAAAAGGATACAATCCAATCCGTCTTCGGAAAAATAATTATTTTTATTTTTCGATTTGTTCAAACCAAGGTGTTTTTCTAATTTTTTTATCATTTTGTCTTCTTCCTCATTTGCCTTCAGTAATATTTGTTTCCTTTGAGAATCCATGTCTGTTTTGAGCTTTTCTGTTTCTCTTTTCTCCTTAGCTATCTGCCTAATGAGAATATCTTGTGCTGAGGGCTGATTGTTCATTTTTTTCTGTAATAAAAAAAAGATATTTTCAATGAAGGTCATTTTTATCTCAATACTTATACTTAATTGCACTGACTGAACTAAAACTATCAACAAACATTCTACTGCTGCATAGTAGTACTTATCAATCGGGTTTCTCCAGATTGAGTGAGTATGAAATTTCGCACACTTATAGTTTATATAGAGAAGGAGTGCAGAATGTTAATTTTTTTTTTAAATTCTAAATCTATATCTAAAATCTATATATTAATACGTGAAGCAAACACTTTGTACTCCTTTTTACGGAAATTGCGAAGACGGAGGAGTATGAAATTTCGCACACTTAAAGGTTGCGACACGCGCACGCGCACGCGCGCACGCGCACGCGCACGCGCACGTACACGCACACGCACACGCACACGCACTCGCACACGCACACGCACACACACAACACTTAGTTTTAATTTTAAAGTTTAAAATGTTAAAATGCTAAGTGTACTATAGTCTTAGTCGTTTGTAAGGGATGGGATCTCTGACTCGGTGATGATTTGTACTAGAGATTATAGAAATAAATGATTATTATTATTATTATTATTGCTTGCGTTTTCCCTGGATTGACTGTTAAACCAAAGGATTTACTCCAATTAGCAACTCGTAATAAATCACCATTGATAATAGAGACAGTTCATTCTTAAAGACCATACAACAAAATTAAATAAATATTACCATGTAACAAACAAACTTAATAAAAATGGCTATGTGGTTAATTTATACGTGGTAGAAGTAGGAGCGAGAGGTATACCAGCAAAATCTCTTTATAACATTCTGAAAGACCTTGGCCTGTCGAAACTGCAGTAAGTTCTATTTCAGAACGAGTGTCTAAGGCTGCACTAACAGGTTCCTGCCAAAATGGCTAGGCAGGGCAACTCGAGCAGTGAAGGTGAGCGTTGATACGCATCTCAAAGGAGGCCTCCTTAAACCTACACCTAGGTTGCAAGTCCTGGGAAGTGCTCTGAGTTTCTCCCTTTGCCACACGATGGACCGGGCACCCGCATGGTGAATCATTCATTCAATTCATTCAAAGTTTGTCTCATTATAGTCGAATTTTGACCATTTGGCGACCTCTAGTATAATATAATGTAAAATATATATGTACTACATCATAAATTAGTTTTTGTCTAAAAGGCCTGTTTTACCAGATGTGGATAACACTATTTGACTTATGATGATATAAAAAGACTTTGACAGCGAGAGATAGAATAGGCCAGTAATGATACACGTTTCTCCTCAATTAATAAGGATTTAAGATTTAAGATTAATTATATACAATTAGAAATATCTGATAAAGTTAGTAGACTTTGATTGTAAAAAAGAATCGATCATGATTCAGCCTGTAATATCCCACGACTGGGCATAGGCCTCTTTCTCTATGTAGGAGAAGGATTGGAGTTTAATTCATCACGCTGCTCTACTGCGGGTTGGCGTATATGTTTCCTACCATGAATAACGATCGCTATCAGGTATTGATGGTAGCAACTGGGGCCAACTGCTTTATATGATCTCCGAGGCACGGTGGGAAGACCAACAAGGACAGGCATTAAAACTGTGTACAAATACAAGTTTCCAACCCGGGCGAATCGAACTCGAAAACCGTTGGTGTTTTAAGTGACTACTCGCATCACTACAGCAGGGCAGTTGTTATTAAAGAATAATGAATCAAGAACTTCTTACTGTCGCATACTGTCATCCGTTAAATAGCGTTATCGGCTAAGATCTAGACTAGGAAAAACCGAATTATGGGGTTTTTGGGTGTGGAGGGTTGAGGGTGTAGGGGAATCTATACAAGGTAACACTGTCACACCTCAAAACCCCATGGTTATGGAGATATCCATGGTTAAAATTTTGAGGTTAGAAGAAGAATTTAAAGCTATTATAATACCTTTGAGCTCGTACTGTTTGCATTGTGTGACAAATCGACACTTTTAAACAAAATAACGCGTCAGACATAATATTCTAATAAAATTAGTAACATTGCGTGCTAGAATATAGGTTTAGAAATTCGAAAAATACCCAAAACCGAATCGGAGCACCCACTGTCCACGTGGTCTTTGTCTGTCTTACCCCTAGAGTGCTTTTTTTGTGCCGCGGAGGCGCGGAGGGAGGGCAGCCGGAGCCAAGCGTTCCTCTAACTTTACTGTAAAGGTGGTAGATTAATTTGAAAAAACGCGTGTGAAATGTGAAAATAACGTGTGAAAGCTACGAAATTCTTCTTCTAACCTCAAAACTTTAACCATGGATATCTCCATAACCATGGGGTTCTGAGGTGTTACAGTGGTACCAGGGGTAGCGGTCCCCCCTCCCCCCCACGGTCCCGAAATTCGGTTGTTCCTAATCTAAAGCTTTACCGCGTTATCTACAAGTGGTGAAATAAGGCCTTACTTTTGTATAGTACATGTTTTAATTTCATTTCAAATTGTCATAATGGTCTACAATATACTTTTAGGTAAAAAAAAAAACAAAAATCTTCACCTTTTTTTCACTCTTCGCAACTGGGACATCATCTGGGCGTTTAACGAATTGGCCAGGAGTAAATTTAAGAACAGTTTTATTCTTCTTTTTCAAACTGTGTTCAAGGCGATGAACTTTCTTCTGTTTTCTCTTCTCTTTTCGGAGAGCTTTACGTGTGTTAGTAAATTTAGGTTTATTTTGTTTCACCTTCTTCATTATAAGTTTGGTTTTTTAAATATTTATCTATAAATAAATATTAATTTCTTAAATGAGGTTAGGTTTGTTATGATTAAAAACACATGAAAGTGACATTACAAATTACTTTTTGATTACTTTACGGAAAATCTTGCCAGTATAATTACTTATAACAAAGAATGAAAGAATAGAGAAGACACGAGTAGAGAGACATCACGTCACAACATTTTACAAAATCCTTATTTCAAAATTGAGATTTTAGATCCTAACTAGTCAAAATGTCAATTTTATAATAAAAATAGGTAAAAAAACTTTTTAAGTTAAACGGTTTTATGTTAAACATACATTGCAATGTTTAAGATAAATGTACTAAAAACCAAAAAATAATAAAATAGATACAGTCGTGGGAATTATAAACATATGCATAGACTATACTAAAATAAAACCGTGGGGCACGTCAATTGTCTACAATTGTTGATTAAAATGTTTGTTTTGTAATGTTACACTATAATTAGGCAGTTGTTCAACCGACAACGATGGACGTGTGATAAGTAGGGCTAGAATGTGGAAACAAGCTAGCAAGCTCGATTATAAGCGAGTTTTAGGGTTTCATAGTGGTGAGCGAGTAGTACTTTTGTCATATGTTTTGTCGATTAAAGACAAACTACGAGCAGTGAAACGATTCCTCGCCAGCCAGCAGTGTGAATGTCCAACGATAAACTAGTTGAAACATCTCTTTTATTTACATGGAGTGTATAACTATTGGAATTTCCATGAGCAAGAAAATAGTAAGTAATTTCCTCACCGTCTGCGGGCCAACTGCCTATTTTAACGACGAATTAAACGATTCTTCTATCGCACATTAAGTCGATAATTTGTAGACAATTGACGTGCCCCACGGTTTTATTTTAGTCTAGTCTATGCATATGTTTATAATTCCCACGACTGTATCTATTTTATTACTTTTTGGTTTTTAGTACATTTATCTTAAACATTGCAATGTATGTTTAACATAAAACCGTTTAACTTAAAAAGTTTTTTTACCTATTTTTATTTTCTAGTTTTTAGTTTTTATTTCGCATTCTGTTTAATTCATTTAGTGCTTCATTATTGCAAGGCCCATCTTAAATATTGAGGTTGTATAGTGCACTGTATTCTTCTTGTCAAGCCCTTTTATTTGATACCCATATTGGTGGGATTGATAAAAAATTGTTATCAGACATTTGGTAGCGGCGGCCAGCTTAGATTTCAATTTTGCATACTAAATTGTATTCTACTTGTTGAGACCTTTCATTTGATACCCATGTTGATGGGATTGATAAAACCTAAGTTATCCGCCATTTTGTAGAGGCCGCCATCTTGGATTTTAATTTTATATAGTACATTGATTATACTGGTTGAGCACTTTCATTTGATACCCATATTGATGGGATCGATAAAACCTACGTTATCCGCCATTTTGTAGCGGCCGCCATCTTGTATTTCAATTTTTTATAGTATATTGTATTCTGCTTGTTGAGCCCTTTCATTTGATACCCATATTGATGGGATTGATAAAACCTACGTTATCCACCATTTTGTAGCGGCCGCCATCTTGGATTTCAATTTTTTATAGTATATTGTATTCTGCTTGTTGAGCCCTTTCATTTGATACTCATATTGATGGGATTAATAAAACATAAATTATCCGCCATTTTGTAGCGGCGGCCATCTTGAATTTATAATGATAATGAATAAACATGATTGTATTGTCACCAAAATCCAAAGTGTATACAAAATTTCAGATTAATCGGTTGACAGGAAGAGGGTGAAATTTGAATTACTAAATTTGACCCAAGAATAATAAATAAAACAAACGGGGTGAGCTAAATAAAACCGTTTAAAAAACAAACTTCATAAAAATTCCATTTCTCAAACATTGGTCTATATTGTCTATCTTTTACTGGGTATTTCCCGACAGCCATTTTAAAGATACTGTCATTGTGTCATTATTACCCTGCGAGACTGCGATTGAATAATAATTATCATTCTTGGGTGAGCTGCTTTAGTTTTAAGATTAACGATATCAACAGAAATCTTAAGTTAGTTTTTAGTTGTGAGTCGTGTTATGTTTAAAACTTCGTTATAAATTAAGTGCACGTTTATTTAGGACACAACTTTCTAAAGAATGAAGGTTTTGTAACACGTGATCATTGTATTTTATGTCACTATTTTATTGGTTGCATTACAAAAACTATAACAAATTTTCAAAATTATTGGAAGAATAAGCTAAATTTTATTGACACCAATTTAACTTAATGTTTTTATTCCTTTCTTTTTTTTAACGCCATGACTCATTTGGCAGTGAAATGTGAATCCACTTTCTGAATATCTGATATAAAGCATAGAGGTTGTGTTTTCGATTCCTGTCTAGTATATTATATACCTGCCTCTTCAGTAGTTTTAGGCCGTAAAGCAACACGGAAGGGAGTAGCCATGTACAGGCGTTTCACTCTGTCAAGGTATAAGTCCAAATGATCCTACACGTACAATAAAACTATTTGCAGCCGCACTGACTAAATCTAGTTGCGCGATTGAATCAACGTCCTTCAAAAAATGGCGAGTTGTTCTGTTTTTTGCTGCAAAAAGAGATCTGCCACGTCAAATTTACTAAAAGATGTCGTTACCTTTCATATGTAAGTACAGTAATACCCCGACTTACGCTACCTCAACTTACGCGAGTTCGGAGTTACGCGATTTAATTTTCTCTGTCTATTCGTTTTTTGTTTGACTCCCGCCACCCGCATTATTATTCGTTCAGTTTACAACAGGCACAGACGTGTAGTGCGGAATCGGCGCGTAGGTACATAAGTTACGATTTTGTGTTTTTTGTGCGTTTTGCGACGACCTGAGATATTTACTAAGTACAACTATGGCATCCAAACGAAGTAGAACGACTGTTTTGCTTTAAACAAGAAGAGAAAAACATTATCTTTGGACTGTAAACTTAACATTATTAAACACTACGATGCAAAAATAAAAATTTATCATCATATTATCAAGAATTAGATACTAATTATTTCCTAAATTATTATTTTATTTAGTCTCCAGTTCCAATTAAACATAATTTGTATGTCTTTATATGCAAAACTGTACCCCGACTTACGCGAATTCGACTTACGCGGATAGCGCTCAGTCCCGCCTATCACGTAAGTCCGGGGTATTACTGTATTTTTTAATTACATTATTATTGTATACTTCTTTTAAACCTTTTTAAACCTAAAAATTACAAAAGTTATCGGGCGTGTTGTTTTGGATTTGTTTACCAACACAGGCCGTTCGCCCTCATACAATTTGCGGATCCGAGTCTATTTCCGAGAAGTTGCTGTCGCTGGGCGATAGTGTTGTTACCGGTTTGTTTGTAGATAGTTATCGATAAAAACGGCAAAGGCAAAGGAGGAGAGAGACATATTAGAGATTCTGATTTATTTATATTGTGAACTTAATTTAAATATACATAGTTTTATAATAAAATTGCATTAAATTAAATATAATACAATACTTACGAGTATTAACACATTTTACTGCAAGTACTATAATATAAGGAAATAGTGTCATTTGCTCTAATCATTTCAATACCTCTGACTTTCAAGTGTGAAACTGACAAGATTAATAATGAAAAATATACCGGCACAAGCATTTCTTTCTTAATGAAAAAAGAAAACCTACAAAAATGTATTCGTCATATTTATAGAAAACTAACCCATTTTAAAAACCAGCAATAGATATAACTGTCACTTGTTTTTAAAATGATATAAACATTTAGTTTATTTGTGACATGATAATTATTGTAGTACATAATAAATAATCTCCATCTTTATAATAACACCTTATCTTTGTATCACTTTAAAAACCTAATTATTCCCTAACCGAGTACTTGATGGCGAGATAACCATCCAACTGTTGGCTTTGAAATACACAGGCCGAAGACGGGCAGCAGCGTCTTCGGTGCGACAAAGCCAGTACTGCGGTCACCAATCCGCCTGCCCAGCGTGGTGACTATGGGCAAAAAACATGAGTTCACGTTATTTTTGGCGTAAACTTGTGGAGGCCTATGTCCAGCAGTGGACTGTATAGGCTGTAATGATGAGTACTTGAATTTATCGATAATGCGTATCGACAGTTGGTACAACCACGGCTGTAAGCAACTTGTCAGTGTAGTTGCGGCATGTCATTACACTGTAATGACTGACACAGAATGTATCCATGCGTGTGTGAAAAATGTAAGTGTGTTTTTAATTTAGTATGTGTGAGTTTCGTAGTGACAGATGATTATTTTTGTGTAGGAATTAGATAAAGTGAGCGTGTCAGTGATTTCCCCCCCGAAAAAAATGACAGATAGTTTTGTATCGGCAAAAACGCTATAGCGACTCCCTCCGTGTTGCTCTTTGTTTTAGGCATGTGCCTTTCCTTAAATTTTTTATTTTATTATTACTTTTAAGTTTTTTGGAACGAAGTTCCTTACTCTAGGCTTGACATTTGGCTGGGCGATCGAACTGAAAAAAAATGTGATACTAAAACCGTAAGAAAAATATATAACGGAAGTGACGTAATATCAGTCACACGACTGTATAATATGACGTTTGTAAAACTAAAGTATTACTAGTAAACTTTTTTTTAAAATTATTTATGTAATTTTATACTGTCGACAAATATAAATAAATACATATGTTTTTTATTTCACTTAATAGTTTAATGAATTATTATTTATTATTATTATTATTTTGTTTGATTTATTTTATTTTCTAAAATACTAATTTTCCTAAATACTTTTATGTACTTAATTGAAAACCAATCAACAAAACTAAAAAAAAAAAAAAAATTAAGAACTAGAAAATATACATAAAATTCAAATTTTTTTTTCTAATTGCGTTGCTTCTATACTATCCGAAGAAACTTCGTTCCTACCTGGTGTCCCATGACACTACATAATTTTTTTATATTTTAAGGTAATGTTTAATAATATAATATTATAAAGAGGTTAAGTTTATAACTTTTGTGGCGACATCTATCACGTGAAATACGAACGACTACGAAACTACGTAATTAGAGAAAAACTGACGTATGCTACATCGCGCTATCAGAGTTTTCAAAGTAATTAAGTACATATACAAGAACTCGACAACACCCGTTGGGGGCGCAGTAGCCCGTCAGACACAACTTCCGTCTGGTCGGAGGATCCTCCCTTTTCCTCAAACTCCTAAATTGGTGACCCCAAGCATGAACGCAACCTTCATCGTCATATAAACTGGTGACCCCGACGTGATTCCTTCACATCGCTAAACTGGTGACCCCGACGTGATTCCTTCACATCGCTAAACTGGTGACCCCGCTTTTGAACGATGGATAAAGAATATCAAGATGCATGTAGCGGTACCACGCCGACAGAAAAATCTTTCGATAGTGATATTGAAATTTTTAAACTCAGCGAAAATTAAGCAGCTTTTGATGCACGAGGAGCTTGGAGACCGTAAGCCCTCTCAATTTTTGCGCCACTTGAAGAGCCTTGCTGGTGTCAATGTTCCTGATGACTTCCTACGGACCATTTGGGTTAGTCGTCTCTCACATGGAATCCAGACAGTGCTCGCAGGCCAACCATCTTCAACCTGCATCGACGATCTGTCAGATTTAGCTGATCGTATCCACGAGTTAGCTACTCCGTCACCCACGGTGGCGTCTGCCAGCCAACCCCAAACCAGTTCCAGCTCAGCAGTTGAAGCACTAACTAAAGAAGTCGCCGAACTTCGGAGACAGTTCCAGCAACTAGCTTCAGAAAGAAGAAGTAGATCCAATACCAGATCCGCAAGATCATCTCAGCGCAGATCGGCATCCAGGTCTAAACGATCGCAGTCGAACTTCAGGAAGTACCCATAAAACTCCGATGCCTAAAAAAAATTTCGTTAGCATAATTGCAATATTTCACGACTTTTTAGCGATTAAAAGTGGTTTCTCGCAATGTACTCCAAATTTGGAGGGTCTTTCGAATAAATTAACTTGAGATTCAGATTCAGCGCATTGAAGTACATCTAATTGTTGTTAATTTTAATTTGATGTCGGTCGAGTAATAAAAAATCGATTAAACAACTACTGACTACATTACGATAGAAACTGACTATATTATCCGAGTGACAAAATTTCACATCACTAATAAAATTGAGTTCAGTCTTCAGTATCAGTGCTGTCATGTCATTGTCTTTGACAACAAATTCATAAAGTGCTCAGTGCATGCGATTGGCAAAATTCTTTTTTAATTTTTGCGTTAAATGTGAACAGAATTACTATTGAAACAACAGCTTTGTGTTAACGTCCTGGTAATCTTATTGTTAGACACGAGGCATGATGGTGGAAGGTTCGGCATTTACGCGGAACGATGTGTTCCAAATGGCGATACGCGTTGCCTTTGTATCGGCAGTGACTTATTTCTCAATAAAATGGCTCGTGAACCAGATCGACCCGACGTCGAAAAGTCGAAAGAAGGCAGAGGAGAGAGCGCGGGAACAGTTACGCAAGTATGTATTGATTTTTCGAAATGAAACTAGTACACTAAAGTACAGTCCCTTAGGTTAGCAAATTAGTAATTTTAAAGTTATGCAGAGTAGTTTATTGTAATATTTGTTATGCTATTGATATGCCACTAAAAAAATAAAAGTGAATTGTCACAGATTACAATTAATATGTAAATAGCAATACAGTTACTTGTATGTGTTAGGATATCTTGCAGAGCCGGCCTCGGAGGAAAGCACTCGATAGCCCTGGACAAGCTCACCGATCATGAGATGATTATTGCGTCCCAGTTGGTGGTACCTGAGGAGATCAACGTAAGTGAATTGTGTTATATAACCGTTTTTTTAAATTAAATATGTAATAATAAAGCATAACTCTCAATATATAATCATGTTGAACTGTTTATAATGTAGGCAACTTAATGCCTGTATTTATGTCATTACTGGCTGATATACCTTTTTCTAAATTTCAAATTAAATACATAGAATATAAGAATATTATACCGAGACTGGGGCATGAATTAAACTCACAACATTGGAATAGAGAGCTGGGCCACTTTGTCGTGGAATGGGCCAGTAATTATTAAAAATTAATTGACTTTTTTGTGAACAGTAAGTACATTGAACTTGTTTAATCAACTAAAGTCATCATAGATAGTAACAAAAACAAAATCGAGTTAGTTTTTTAAACTTGTTTTAGGTAATCGTAAGAACAGAATATATTAAAACTGATTTATGCTAGTGCTACATTTTAAAATAAATAATTATGCTTAAGTAAATGTTATTTAATTATAGTGTATTTAAATAAAATATCAGTGATTTAAAATTAAGTGCAAATAATAAAATTTATCACTGGAAAGATTTTAATTACATCTTTTTTTTAAGACATAATAAATGTGTAAATGCGTATGTATGTCTTAATTATAATACTTATTAAAAATAAAAGCAGCAATTTTTGTGAGTATCGTATATCAAGCATCACGTTCAGTTCAGTTACTTTTCTTGCTATTGTCTCTTTTCTCTTTCGGCTGCATGCACGAAAAAGGATGACTCGTTGTCCTGTTACGCTCATTGTACGCTTACGCCGCATCTATCTCTCTTCTACTCGATTGGCCTATGCGTCCGAGGATATGGTTTGTTATGACGTTATCACGTTAAACTACCGTCCGTATACCAACATTACAGACAACTAATTTTGATTATTTTTTCTCTTTAAAACACAATGATGAAGAAAGATTTGTATTGTTCTTCAAGTATGTACGTGTTTTATGTTAATTTTTTATGATAGTACTTTTAGTAGCAGTATATTGTTAAAACTTATTTCATGTAATTATCCCAAAAATAATTAGAACAAAGTTAATATAAAGTCATAATTACAAGACCTGTTCTAGATAATGTTAATGTTCTAGAAAATGTAAATTAAATTCTATTATTTATTAGATGGGTTGTCTGGAATGGCTTGTCTGGAGGAAATGGCTAATTAGCCATAAGTCCGCCCATTGTACTTCACTGTCTGTAATATCTTTGTCTGTAATGCTTTGTTTGTAATGTATTTGTGGTGTACAATAAAGTATAGTATAAAATAATAATAAATAATAATAATGTGCGAGGATCGAACCCGCAACAGCCAACTAGTGTTGTGACCGTTGCGCCAACGCGTCGTCTTAACTAACTTAAATATATTAATGACTAGATTAAATGTAACAAAATAATTATTTGTAGATAATAATGTAAATTATAATTTGGTTTATTTTCGTAACAAAGGCAACAACATTATAAAATGTTATTTCAGAAGCATGTCATGATAAACAGTGAGTGCAACATGACAACAATTTTATATTCTAACAATGCAGTGTTTTAAGTTACAAAGTTTAGTTTACAACAATGTAGTACTAATCAATTTTTTATTTAGAAAATGTCACACGTTGTCAATTAGCCTAGCCTGTCTGAAGGACTCATTTCAATTTATCTGGTCACACGCAGCAGTCCAATTTACTACGAT
Organism: Melitaea cinxia; assembly: GCF_905220565.1. Taxonomy (NCBI): domain Eukaryota; kingdom Metazoa; phylum Arthropoda; class Insecta; order Lepidoptera; family Nymphalidae; genus Melitaea; species Melitaea cinxia. The sequence goes on along the minus strand of NC_059408.1, from coordinate 14,410,905 downwards.
ATAATTAATCAAGAGCGTTAGCTAAGCTAAGTGACAGTGATGAGTCACTATTTTTAATTGTAAATGGACTGTACAACCTTGTTGTGAACAGTTGCTAGAACTAAAATAATATATCTATTTATTATTACCACCTGCCTACGACAGTAACAAAATCTGGCACTTATTTGTACGCCGAAAACCCAACATACCACATAGTCTCACCTGCATTGCCATTTATGATATATTCTGATTCAGAATATTTGATTCCAAGATTATTATCTATGTACATAAAAAATTATATCTGTGTAGCGACATCTATCTCGCGACATATAAAACTAGAGAAAAATGACGTATCCTACATCACTCTATCAAAGTTATTAAAGTGATTGAGTTGGGGCGGTAGCCCACCAGACACAACACCCGTGTCTGGTCGGTATATCCTCTCTTTGCGATGGTGGACGAGGGACTTCATAACATTTCCTCACATGCTTCCCTAAATCTATTTCCCTTGGTGATGGCAAAATAACTTGAAAATGACTACCGATTCCATTCATATACAGGTTGTCCCAGAAAGAATGGATAAACTTAGAGTGATTATTTTTATAGCTACATCTATCAAACTATATATATATATTTAAATACATAGACTAGCGCTTGACTGCGATCTCACCTGATGGCAAGTGAAGATGCAGCCGCCTAAGGTGGTGCGCTCTTGCCTGGAAGATGCCTATTCACTCTTGATTTAAAGATACCCAAGTTATACTTCGTTGGAAAAACGGAAGCCGGAAGGGCATTCCAAATTTTTGCGGTGCGTATGAGGAACGAGGAAGCAAATCGTTTAGTGCGAGATCGTGGGTGTGGATCGTATAGTTTGATATATATTTGTGTATTTTTATTAGAGCGCCTGATAGCCGTATTATTAGGCACTCCAAGATTATCCATTCTTTCTGGGACAAGTTGTATATTTCAGTAGTTTTCTGGTACTTTGTACACTGTTCTTACAGAGCTAATTAATAATTAAGGAAATTGAGTACAAAATTGGGAAATTTCAGAATTTTTTTACATTTATTTATGATTCATGCTGTCATCAGCTACTATACAAATATATAAACATTTAATTTTTTCTCGCATTTATGTAGAACGAAATAATCCAATGCTCAGATACGTCATGAAAGAATTTATTTTTGCTATGATGTACCTATGTTTTTGCATACCTCAAGTATCAAGTGAAATGGCTTTGTCTCGTTGGTGAAGTGCCAGATCTTTTTATTAACATACATCCCATACGTGCCTATTTTTAGGTAAGCGCTCGAGACGTAAATATACGTTATATAAAAAAAAGATTTTGGCTTATACAGTATAGAATTAACTACGAACTTTTGTTTGTGCTGACTTCACAATTAAGTTAAACGACTCTGTAATTGTCATGATATTAAGATAATTTTTCGATTTATTTTTTTAGCAGTTTGGTAATCAATTTTAACTATTCATTTTTAAAGATACGACAGGAAGTTCTTTCATTATTAATAAAAAAATTAAACTTATTTTCCAAGTAGACGAAATTATAGTATATTGTTTAAAAAAATATATAACAGACAAAAGTAATTTTAATATAGGTTTTAGTTTCATAATTTCGGCTAAATATAAATATATATAATTTAAAAATATTAAGCTTCTTCAGCCTATCGCAATCCACTGCTGAACACAGGGCTCCACAAGGTCGCGCCAAGAATGGCGCGAACTCATGTGTGTTGCCCATAGTCTCCGCTGGGCAGGCGGGTCGGTGACCGCAGGGCTGGCTTTGTCGCACCAAAGACGCTGCTGCCCGTTTTCGGCCTGTGTATTTTAAAGTCAGCTGTTGGATCGTTATCCCGCCATCGGTCGGCTTTTTATGTTTCAAGGTGGTAGTGGAACTATGCCATTCCTTAATATTTTATATTATTAAATAAAGAATTATATTTTAATACTTTTGCCTTCATATTTAAAAGTATAATAATACGTTTCTTTCTACGTATACATACGGTACTAAATACTTCTACGGTATAAAATAAATACAAGAATTGATTTCCAGGTAAACTGGAAGGACATTGCTGGACTGGATCATTTAATTAATGAGTTGAGAGAGACAGTCATCTTGCCCATCCAGAAGAGGGAACTCTTTGCAGACAGTCGTTTGACGCAGCCGCCTAAAGGTGTTCTATTGCATGGACCACCAGGTATGTTAACTGCCAAAACCGCGAAGATTGCCGGTGTACGCTGGATTAGGGTTGCGGAAAACCGGGATGTATGTCGCGAACTTGGGGAGACCTAACTCCAGCAGTGGACTGCAATAGACTGAACTGACTGACTGAAAAAACTGCGAAGATACTGTGATCTGTACTCATCTTGAAATATGCAGAAAACAGTTTTTTTTTGACAAGAAGTTAGTCCATGCATTGATGAGATATTCAATTATCTGGGTACCAAATATTAAATTATATATTATTATCAGAATTATAAATTTACATTATTAATATTTAATTTATAACAAAATATTAATTTTTAATAATATTTTATATTTATCTATATTTTTCTACATTTCATTATGGGGTTCAGTTTACGCAACCAATATACAAATTTTTGGCCTTAACAATAAATATGAAGAAATCTGCTATACATCCTATTTCTTACTAATATTATAATGCAAAACTTTGAGGATTAATGTATAGTGGTACTCTTTCATGCAAAAATTACCAAATTGATTGTAATGAAACTTGATAGATGGAAATGCAGAATAACACAGGCTGCTTTTATCCCAACCCTCCCACTGGATTAGATATCATACGGTTGAAACCACAAAGCACAGCTAGACTCACATATACAAAAAATTATTACTCTGTCCTCAAACCTACACCCAAAACATTTAAATTAGAGATTTAATTATTTCTGCACTTCACACGGCAATTTAGTTAACCTTCAATTATTTATAAATATTCTTGCCATATTATAGTGAACAAAATTAATAGTTGCGTGGTTTACATTTGGTTACACATACATTACTGGTTACATACATACTACAAGCCGTTAATAAATTTTTTATTTATCAAATTTCCAGGTTGCGGTAAGACCCTGATAGCAAAGGCAACAGCGAAGGAGGCCAACATGAGCTTCATCAATCTAGATGTCTCTCTTTTGACGGACAAGTGGTACGGTGAGACACAGAAGCTAGCAGCCGCTGTCTTCAGCTTAGCTGTTAAATTACAACCTTGCATCGTTTTTATTGGTAAGGCATTTATTATAATATTATTTCCCTCGACTGTAAATAGATACGTTACTATATATATATTAGAGATGCGCCGAATGTTCGACCGAATATTCGTATTCGGTACATTCGGTATATTTTCTCACATTCGTATTCGGCCGAATATTCGGTTGATTTGCCGAATAATTACCTAAAAAAGATGAACTTTAACAATAAATTTAAATAAAATTGTAACCAAATAAACTTCTATTTTTTAACATAAAATAATAAATTAAACTAAATTAAATTTCTAGGAAACTAACAAGCTTAAGAACACTGTTTTGACTAATAACTTTTCTTAGAAAATATTTTTTTAGAATATTATATAATAATATATCTCTTCTTCTTCTTCTTCTTCTTCTTCTTCTTCTTCTTCTTCTTCTTCTTCTTCTTCTTCTTCTTCTTCTTCTTCTTCTTCTTCTTCTTCTTCTTCTTCTTCTTCTTCTTCTTCTTCTTCTTCTTCTTCTTCTTCTTCTTCTTCTTCTTCTTCTTCTTCTTCTTCTTCTTCTTCTTCTTCTTCTTCTTCTTCTTCTTCTTCTTCTTCTTCTTCTTCTTCTTCTTCTTCTTCTTCTTCTTCTTCTTCTTCTTCTTCTTCTTCTTCTTCTTCTTCTTCTTCTTCTTCTTCTTCTTCTTCTTCTTCTTCTTCTTCTTCTTCTTACACAATTAATCTAATTTAATAGTTATTTTTATATAATCTCTCTATACACCACATGTTTAGTTTTATTTTCAGCTTGCAGTATAAATAACCTATCAGGCGAACTTAGAGCTGCTGTATATGTTTCATACAAACTATCAACCCCAATTAAACCCCCTTAGCGGTGGAATATCGCAAAATCCGTTCTTAGCGGACGTCTACTAACTATAATCTACCTCCCTACCTATAGAGCATTCATTTTAAATTTCAAGTCTCTTCCTTCAAAAACATAGGACTCTCATACAAACTTCCAAATCCGTTTTATCCCCTTAGGGGTCGAGTTTCGTAAAATCCGTTCTCTGCGGATGTTTACGCCCTATAAGAAAACCTATCTGCAAAATTTCAAGCTTGTAGCTGTTACGGTTTCGGAGATTTCGTGATGAGTGAGTCAACCTACCATCCCTCGTTTTAACCCCAAAAGGGAGTTGATTTCTAAAGATGCATTATTTGTATTCCTCCTCACCATCTATAGAGCATACATTTTAAATTTCAAGTCTGTTACCTACTTCAAAAATATAGGACTTTCATACAAACTTCCAACCCCCGTTTTACCCCTTAGGGGTAGAGTTTCGTAAAATCCGTTCTTAGCGGATGCCTACGCTCTATAAGGAACCTACCTGCCAAATTTCAAGTTTCTAGGTGTTATAGTTTCGGAGATTTCGTGATGAATGACCTTTCGCTTTTATATAGATTATAGATTTATTAATAAACGCTTGGCAGTGACACCTAGGATAACACTCCTGTACAATTGCACATACCACGACAAATATCTGTCGTGTGCGAGGGATCAAATTCGTTTTATACGTGAGCTATTAAAATGAAACGTGAACCGTGCATAACCGCTCCAGCAATATAACTACGAAAACGGCATCAAATTTCATTCAACATTTTTTTCTTGATGGTGGGAATAACGTAAAGATAGACAAAAAAAAAATTAAAATAACGTTTTTTCGCTTCTTATATTCTTCTATCGGCCTCGTCTAACTTTTTATACATTTCTCAAATATCTATTATATACAAACATAAACCATTTGCAGTTTTATCATAAGAGATAGTAGAGATGTTATTTAAAAGGGACGATTTATCATTATTTTGTCATAAAATAATACACCACAGTAATTACGGTATATACAATATAGCTCGTGTGTGTGTTTGTAGATGAGATCGAGTCGTTCCTGCGCACGCGTACACAGCACGACCACGAGGCCACCGCTATGATGAAGACGCAGTTCATGTCGCTGTGGGACGGGCTCATCACCGACCCCGCCTGCACCGTCATCATCATGGGTCAGTCTCGCCACACACTATTGTATACCAATAAGGGCCCGTTTCACCTCAAAACACTCCAGTAGTGGTGCGTTCTCATACCGGCGATTGCGGGTTCGATTCCTGCTCGGGATAGATATTTGTATTTGTGCAAATTTTTCTTTCTGGTCTGGTTGACTGTCCTTGTTTCCTCAGTGTTTAGGGAACGTACCTATACTACGTCACATGTTTTTGCAATTTTTAGCCCTTCCCTTGGTTTTTGCTAAGACCCCCCACCCCCCACCCCACTTGACGAGTATGTCAAAGTATCGGCCCCGGTTGTTATTATAGATACCTGAAAGCGATTGGTATTGACATTAGGGAATATATCCTATGCCTACCGGCAGTGGTTTTAGTCTTTCGCCTACATGGAGAAAGGTCGATACGCACCAGTGGAAAGATACAGGCTGATACGTAACCCACACCTAACTGCACTGTGAAATGATGGATATACCTGTAACTAAAGCATTTAAAAGGACTAATCATAATCTTTATGACAAGGCTCGCTTTTCAGTGACCTTATTCTAAATTAGAGTCAGAAAAAAACCAACAAGTTAACTGCCCTTCGGTCCGATGGCATCAGATAGGGCTGTGACGTTTGTATGCTGCAAATACATATGTTACAACCGTCCTAAATACATTACGTTCTATGGCTAAGTGTGGAGGATCGAGCTCCGATCCTTCTACACGGGGAAAGAGGCTCAAGCCCAGAGGTGGAATGTTGCGTTGTGTCGTGTCGCATGTAATACCTCGGCCGCCCGCAGGCGCCACGAACCGGCCGCAGGACCTGGACCGCGCCATCCAGCGCCGCATGCCCGCCACCTTCCACGTGGCCATGCCCGCCGCGCCGCAGCGCGAGCGCATCCTGCAGCTCATCCTGCGCGCCGAGCCCACCGCCTCCGACGTGAGACTGCCCACACTCGTGTCGCTCCCCTCACACTGTCCTCACACTTCCCTCACCGCGCCACATCCTGCAGCTCATCCTGCGCGCCGAGCCCACCGCCTCCGACGTGAGACTGCCCACACTCGTGTCGCTCCCCTCACACTGTCCTCACACTTCCCTCACCGCGCCACATCCTGCAGCTCATCCTGCGCGCCGAGCCCACCGCCTCCGACGTGAGACTGCCCACACTCGTGTCGCTCCCCTCACACTGTCCTCACACTTCCCTCACCGCGCCACATCCTGCAGCTCATCCTGCGCGCCGAGCCCACCGCCTCCGACGTGAGACTGCCCACACTCGTGTCGCTCCCCTCACACTGTCCTCACACTTCCCTCACCGCGCCACATCCTGCAGCTCATCCTGCGCGCCGAGCCCACCGCCTCCGACGTGAGACTGCCCACACTCGTGTCGCTCCCCTCACACTGTCCTCACACTTCCCTCACCGCGCCACATCCTGCAGCTCATCCTGCGCGCCGAGCCCACCGCCTCCGACGTGAGACTGCCCACACTCGTGTCGCTCCCCTCACACTGTCCTCACACTTCCCTCACCGCGCCACATCCTGCAGCTCATCCTGCGCGCCGAGCCCACCGCCTCCGACGTGAGACTGCCCACACTCGTGTCGCTCCCCTCACACTGTCCTCACACTTCCCTCACCGCGCCACATCCTGCAGCTCATCCTGCGCGCCGAGCCCACCGCCTCCGACGTGAGACTGCCCACACTCGTGTCGCTCCCCTCACACTGTCCTCACACTTCCCTCACCGCGCCACATCCTGCAGCTCATCCTGCGCGCCGAGCCCACCGCCTCCGACGTGAGACTGCCCACACTCGTGTCGCTCCCCTCACACTGTCCTCACACTTCCCTCACCGCGCCACATCCTGCAGCTCATCCTGCGCGCCGAGCCCACCGCCTCCGACGTGAGACTGCCCACACTCGTGTCGCTCCCCTCACACTGTCCTCACACTTCCCTCACCGCGCCACATCCTGCAGCTCATCCTGCGCGCCGAGCCCACCGCCTCCGACGTGAGACTGCCCACACTCGTGTCGCTCCCCTCACACTGTCCTCACACTTCCCTCACCGCGCCACATCCTGCAGCTCATCCTGCGCGCCGAGCCCACCGCCTCCGACGTGAGACTGCCCACACTCGTGTCGCTCCCCTCACACTGTCCTCACACTTCCCTCACCGCGCCACATCCTGCAGCTCATCCTGCGCGCCGAGCCCACCGCCTCCGACGTGAGACTGCCCACACTCGTGTCGCTCCCCTCACACTGTCCTCACACTTCCCTCACCGCGCCACATCCTGCAGCTCATCCTGCGCGCCGAGCCCACCGCCTCCGACGTGAGACTGCCCACACTCGTGTCGCTCCCCTCACACTGTCCTCACACTTCCCTCACCGCGCCACATCCTGCAGCTCATCCTGCGCGCCGAGCCCACCGCCTCCGACGTGAGACTGCCCACACTCGTGTCGCTCCCCTCACACTGTCCTCACACTTCCCTCACCGCGCCACATCCTGCAGCTCATCCTGCGCGCCGAGCCCACCGCCTCCGACGTGAGACTGCCCACACTCGTGTCGCTCCCCTCACACTGTCCTCACACTTCCCTCACCGCGCCACATCCTGCAGCTCATCCTGCGCGCCGAGCCCACCGCCTCCGACGTGAGACTGCCCACACTCGTGTCGCTCCCCTCACACTGTCCTCACACTTAATAAACCTCCCTCCCTAGCACTGGCTATACATTTCCATTACACTTCCCTCATAGTTCCCTAAGATTTTCCTCAAACTTCCCCTACATTTCCATTAAACCTCCCTCGCAATGACTGAATGTACATTTCAATTACACTTCCTTCATACTTCCTTAACATTCCCCTCACACTTCGTTCACATTTCCCTCATATTTCTTATCAGCGTCCTTCGTATTTCTCTCACATTTTCTTAGGCTTCCCTCGCACATTACTCACACTTCGCGAGCACAACCTTTCGAGAAATTAAATGAAAAACGGTCTGAAGACAATCTATTAAAGTTTTAATCCATTTTACATTGCAGACATCATACAAATTCCTACCCATAACCTTAAATATTCATAAGATTTACATTCTCCTGTCGTAATGTATTGATCAGAATGTTGGGCAACGAAAGTGACGGGTGAAAGAAGAGTGCACGCAGCCGAGATGAGAATGCTAAGATGAATATGTGGAGTGACGAGGAAAGATCGGATTAGAAATGAGTATATAAGGGGAAGTTTGAAAGTAGCACCCGTGACGGAAAAAATGAGGAGCAATAGGTTAGCGTGGTATGGGCATGTAATGAGGAGGGATGAACGCTATATTGGTAAAGGAATGTTAGGGATGAATGTTGAAGGACGAAGAACGATCGGCAGACCAAAAAAGCGATGGATGGATTGTGTGAGTGAGGATATGAGAAAGAAAGGAGTAAGCACTGAAGTGACGAATAAAAGAGAGGAATGGAAGAGGAAAACATGTTGTGCCGACCCTACATAAGTGGCATAATGGCAGGAAGATGATGAAGATTTACATTCTCCCATTATATTTGTTGTAATTTTCGCTGTGATATTTCTTTTTTCGTTACATTTCCCAATTATCTATTCTCACGTACACATTGTGCTCTATTCTCACAAAGACCATATTTTTATTGCTCTATACACTTATATCCATTATTATATTCGCAGATCGACTATAGCCGACTGGGCGCTGCAACTGAAGGTTTCTCGGGCTCCGATCTACACGAGTTGTGTCGACAGGCCGCCGTATACCGTGTTCGAGACCTGGCAAGGGCGGAAATGGCCAGGGAGGCACAGGTAATGTTTCTAATTTACGAGCTATATCATAAGGGGTCGTAATGAATCATGTGATTTAGCAATTTTTTTAATCTTATGTGGTGAGGTTTTAGACTCAGAACATACTCTTAAAATATTCAAAAAAGTAAATTCTCTACCCCCTTTCGAGGAAATTTCCCCTTTTATGGAGGCCTATGTCCAGCAATGGTCTGCAATAGGCTGAAGTGATGAACCAAATTCAAAACATAAATAATAAATAAACGTCTCATACTCAATGGATTAGGATATACTCCTGTTGGTATGTGTGGTCTGGAAACAAACAATAAATACAGAATGGATATGTACAAGCACCAACGTCCAAAACACGGCAAGCATCTGCATGGTCAATGCGAATATGTGCCGTTTAAGGGAACTGAACATCGCTCCCGTGACTGCCATTCTATATTCTAACTTTATGTTACTAATAAAGATTTATAAAACATTATTAAATTGTTACAGGCGAAAACAAATAAATCAACATCGGATTCAGACGACGAGTACGTAGACGCTGTACGACCTATAACTATGGACGATTTATGTTTAGCACTAGCTAAAATCAAGGAATCCAAGATTCAGTGTGGGTCAATGGCACCCACCATGCGGATCGAGCTCGACTAACATGGTGGGCTACGCTCTAAGGGACAAAGAAACTATGGCAGGTAACATTTGTCTATAGATAATTTAACGAAAACTGAAATATTGTTTTTGGTTATGTCGATTGGCCAAAGTTATTATATGTTAATAAGTTTGGGTTATTATGAACTTTTTTGGGTTTTTTCTGAAGTAGAATAGATTTGCTTTATTGAAAGAAGTTTTACACGTAAATTGGATTTTTTTTTTTTGTAAATGGATTATGTGCCTTCAAGATTGGTAATAAAATTTGTTTGTTGATGATTGGGCTGTTCACATAGTTTCGTATGAAGTAATGATGTCCCTAAATATTTGTCCAAAGTTTTGATGTTAGCTGAAATAGTATTTAGAATCAACGTTGAAAGTACCTAATTAATGTGTAAGATGACATTTGGAAACTGGCATTTCATTTGGTTACGTTATTTTAAAGGTGTTTAAATGTAAATATGAAGGTGTATGACAAATTTGTGTTATGATTGACGATACTGTTAATGGAAAAGTCAAAATGTATGGTAAATATATCATTAATATTGTCATTTATTACAAGTAAAGATACTTTATTGTGCTAGCTGTAACGACATTTTTAAAAGCTATAAATGATTTTAAAGAAAATCAAGTTTAAGACATTTGTGGGGCAAAAAACCACCCATGTTAAATTTACAATTGGGAACATTTGTTTCTTATTTAATGTTGGACTCCATTACTTATGGCGCCATCTTTTGTCTAGTTGATAAGTTACGTGTTAAAAAAGAGTCAAACCTAACTTCTATAGTTTATTTTTTTACATTATGACTTGTCAACAAACAAATTCAACATCTAAGTTATACAATTTTTTTAGTGTTTTCATTGCGACACATAATTTGAATATAACCACTGTTATATATTTGTTAAAAAATAATTGGACCCAATATTTGAAGTAGTTGACAAATGTTGGCGCAATTCGTACATTATGTCCCAAAGCAGTGGCGTAGTTTTGGCGGTATCTTTATTGGTGGGCCAATAGAATTTGCCGCCCCACAAATTCCGTGAAAAAGGTAATAGCAGCGTGTTATTAAAAAATAGTCGATTATTGTGTTTGAAATTTCTCGTATATTCAATATGTCTTGTAATTATTTCTAGCTGAAAAGAAAAAATCTTTTTACTCTATTGACTGAATGTATATTATTTAATTCTTTTTACGTTTCCATTGTATGTCCAGTTGTTTGATCATTGAATGATACTAGTTTTCTTTTATCTATCGTAAAATTAACTTTTTTATATGTATTCTTTATCTGCAATTTCATATATAATCTGTGGAATATTTTTATAAAGTTTTTTAAAATTAAAATTGATTGTTTTGGTATCTGGTTCAATTGAAACAAAATTTAGTGTTGGGTTTTGAGGATGTATTAAAAAATTTGATGAAATCAGAGCATTATTTACGAATGTTAATATTTTGTATATAATTTATTGGTAAAGATACGGTTATTGAATATTATTGAACATTGAAATTAATATAAATTAGATGATCTCGTCTAAATGTATGTAAATTGTTTTTCAAATTGCAATTGTTTAATATAATGAAACATATTATATACGTGTACATGTAAAATTTTACACGTATATGAATTCTAAAATTCTATTAAAAATAGAATATTGGAACACAACTAAAAGTTGTAATTTGAAAAACAAAGATCTGGTATAACGAAAAAAAGTAATTGAAATAAAAGTATACATATATATATATATATTAATATAGAGATTACCGAAATATATATAGATAAAATTCTTAAACTTTTAAAATGTTCTTAATAAGTTTGAGATTTCACTGTTCTCTATAAATGTATTATCTCTCAAAATAAAAATATATTGGATTATTAGCCTAAGTAAACTAACTAAAAATACTGTTTCATGAAATATGGATAGTAATAATGATATTAACACTTTTTTTCCAAATTGACTTAATAATTAAATGTGATGTAGAAAATGCAAAGATCATAATAAATTTTTGGTGTTTCTATTATTTAGTCATACTTTTTTTTCTTTTTACAAATTTGTAACAAATTCATAACATGTATTTTATCGAAATAAATTGGCAAAATATTACTGTACTATTGTTTTCATAGTTTATTTTGTGTGTAATATTAGATATGCATATATGTTAAGAATTTTTGGTGCGGGCTGTGTTTTACGCTTTTTAAGAAAGTAGCTGTCAAAATGACAGTAAAAAGGCGGGATTCTTTGTTTTAATCTGTGATTTCGCTACAAATTAAGGTCCATGAAAATTGTTTTTTATTTGTAAATTTCGATCGTATTTTATATAGTTTTTATAAAAAGATATTACTATTGAAAGATTTTGCATAATCTCATTCGACAATCTATTAAAACTTAAAACGTATAATTTTCTTTATGATGTACTTCTTTCGTTTTGTTTTATATAGATCAGCTTTGTTTCAGTAAATTAAATTTATATTTGTACTTAGCAATTTTTTTTGTTATTTAATAACGCTATTGCACTGAGATCGGCACTCTATTACTAAACTAAATAAAAAATTTCCTAATCACGCATTTTGTTACTGTTAAATTATGAAAAACGCTGTGTGTATGATGGTTGCAAGTTATATGAAATGCTTTAGTTTCACTGGCGTTGTCATGCTTCCAAAGTCACTTGGTTGTGCGCACGACTGTTGCAATAATATTAAGTTTTTTATGTACACATACATGTGGTAATATGTATGTAATAATGTATTTACGTGTTGTAGATGAGAAGTTACTCTATCGAGAATAGAAGAAGTCAGTACTGAGGGTATTTTTAAATTATTGAGAATGCGTGTATTGATTTAGATTCAATATAGCTTATTTTAAATTAAATAACGCGTTTTAGATTGTTTAGTAAATTTAAACTTATGCCAACTTATTTATTATGCGTAACAAAGTCGAAAAACTAACTGTTACTTATTTCATATATATTTGGGGCCATCCATAACTTACGTCCGATGAATTTTACGATTATTGGACCCCTCCCTCGTCCTTGTCACAGATGGTCACATTTATGATACCCACCACGTAGTGTGACGTCACATATTTTGCAATTTTACACCTATAAATTCGTATTTATTAAATAAAAACCTGAGTTTTGACATTATTTTTATTATTATTTAACAAATAATATTTATTTAGATATGTGATGTCACAAAATTTTGTATCCTTCCCCTCCTCTTGTCACATAATATCAAACTTAGTTGACCATCTCTCTTAACGTGTATCGTAACTTATGAGTGGTCGTTATTTTTAATTGTTTTTTTTTGTCTATTTTCAACTACCCTCCACAGTATGGTTTCAATAAGATGTACCACAGAACAGAACAGACTGTACAGTAAAAACGATTTACGTAAGCAATAAATTCTTAAAAATATTGATATTAAATTATTATTATTTGAGAAAATATGGTATTTTTTACTATTTTCTGTTCTGAGGTCAATGCTCTGTTTAAGTACAGTCAGTATCAATAGTTTCGCTCTTGTTTTGTTTGAGATGCGTACTTACAATTTGTTAATGTACCGACTGTATTAAAATTATCATTGTAGATAGCTAAAGTTAGTTAAACGCAAATGTAAATAGAGGAAATAAATTATCTAAAAGCGTTTTTACGTGTTTTATTTATGTATTTTAAATAATATTAACTAGTTAAACTACATCTAAATTTGTCCGTATTTGGCACATTCAATTCACGTCTGCGACTGCCAGACCTGAAAAAATTAATGAAAATTCGATAAATTCAAAAGAAAATATTATGTTATACTGTGTACTGAATATTCTATAACTTAAAAAATCCATAGAGTTGGTGTATTTTTTTTTTGACAAAGACAAATTAAAAATTCGTACGATTACAAGAGAAACCCTAGTTAGACCCGTTTACTTAGCGTTTCGTAAGTCTACAAACAAGCTTCCTAATATTCATAAGCGATATTCGGTTAAAACAAAAGTACCTAAAAATTCTGTTGGCCTGGTATGCGTCGCGTATGCAAAAAAAAATAGCTATTAAAGTGGTACTTATAAACACATTAAATATTTTTACATAAATAATTAATTTTGTACAGTTGTTAAGAAAGATTACTTCAAATTGGGTTTTCAGTCCCAGCTTGCTTCTAATAGGAGGGTGGATGAATATGTGATTATTTTTAACCGACTTCAAAAAAAGGAGGAGGTTACTTAATTCGACCGTATATATATATATTATGTATGTTCGGGGATAACTCCGTCGTTTATGAACCGATTTTGATAATTATTTTTTTTTTGGAATGGACATATCCCTAGTTGTATCCCTAGTAACCAGGATCTGATGATGGGATCCTAGAGAAATCGAGGGAAACTCGAAAATCCGCATAACTTTTTACTTGGGTGTACCGATTTTAATGATTTTTAATTTAATCGAAAGCCGATGTTTATCATGTAGTCACATTTAAATTTCATCGAGATCTGATTACAACTTTTGGAGTAATCTTTGATAATGCGTATTTACTTGACTATTTTTTCGTCTAACTACATTGTATTACTTGTCGATATAATTGAAGTCGGTTTTTCTTCGTTTGCCTGCAAACACAACTATATATTTTGTGTTTCATTGGATTTTACTGAATACCATTGTCATAAACCTGCGTGGTTTTTTAAATGCTGTTTATAATAAATAAGTATATTTTATTGTTTATAAGATAAATAAATTAAAAAAAATACGAAAAAAAAAATTTAAGTAACTCATTACCTTTTTTCGTTTCGAATGTTTTGTCTCGTTATCTCTGGGCTTTCGATGGTTTTTTCCATTTTTCTTTTTAGTGTTAGTTTTCTTTTTGACGGGCTTTGGAGTTATTTTTCGCAGTAAATTAATTAAATCTGAAATAATAAATATTAAGGATGATTAAATAGCCCTTTTATCCCTTCTGAAGCAGTTTCAGAGCTTGCAATTATTTCATACAGGAGTTAGCAGTTTTCATCACGGATCTAGAAATATTAAAAATTAAAAAACGTAAAGTCGTAGAAAAATTAGTATAACATAGGAAATTATGTGGACTATATAACAGTCAATTATGGAGGCTAAATCTTATTGTCATTAAATAAATAAACAACAAAAATAGAAAAACTTTTACAAATGTAGTAATTAGTAGTGGCAACCCTGTGGAAAAACTCCGATATAAAATGTTAAGTTCCATTTTGGATCCTGATAGATCTATCTGGATCGAAAAATGCCTACATATAAAAAATTTATTTTAACGTATCAAATTTAAATAAAACATTTGGAATCTTTGTTTCAAATAACAGTTTACAATAACTTCCCATCAATCATCGTTTTTTATTTGGATCTATCTGGAACTTTCAACCGGGGATGACACAATTTCTCGAAGGTTCGAAATAAAAACGAAAATCGTGCTATTAAATAAGTAGAGCCAGATAAAGGTAAAATCATTTTATAAGTCTAAATTATATTATTATTACAGTACAATTGATGTGCAATCAAAATGAAATACCTACTCGTATATAATTTATTAGTAAATAAACATGAATGGAACCGCATTCAAGATTAACTTTAGAACGATAATCGATCCATAATATCCATAATTTTTATTTATTTATTTATTGCTATATGCAACATATCGAATAATTATAGTTTTCCTAGGTGGTTAAAAAGTTTTAGCAAATTTAAATTTTGAGCGTAGCTTAAAAGTTGAATTTAATTTACTTTTTTATATAAAGAATGTAAGGAACGACCCTAAGAACAAAAATAGGAAATAAGTATTTATATCATTGCTGTTCTCTTACCTTTATTAACATCATTTAAATACGCTAAATGAATGGGAATAGGTCCATTTTGAATGTAATTCGGTGCGCTGATAGAGACATCCGAACAGGCTCCAAACGTCTCCTGGTTTCCACAGCCCAACCCTCCGGTTCCGTTTCCGCAATAACCCCAATTATTGCCAGCAACATATCTCCATTGGAGAACGCAATGATCGCAAAACAACCCTTCAGGTAGCCGATATTCAACTTTATGCAAACCAGATTTAGGTGGGTAATATTTGAATCCTCCATTTTTAAGTTCTACCGGGTACTTGTCGAAGCAGGATTGGTCAGTTCTCTTGGGATTGGGGCAGATCTTGAAGTACCAGTAGCCTCGGTGATAGGCTGTTATTTCAACTATTACTGTGAATACTTGACCAGCTTTGTACTGATTCACGATTATTCCATCACCGTATGTGCCGCCTATTTCGTGAGTACGAGGTTTCTTCATGTCGTAAGGATCGCCGCAAATGCCGCATCTGAGAATTTATATTAAGACCTTCTTATATTTAGAATAGTCTAATGGTCGATAAAATTTATTGCACACACAGTTATAAATAGGCTACATACAGCTCTAAAGGCCTGTTTCATCTCAACCAATAGACTAAAACTTTTGGATTCACAGTTTACGACTAGAAATATCTCACAAAAAAAAATGTGGAATTTGATATTGTCAAAGTGTACATCTATTTTGCAATTATAAGCTTTTATCAGTTTTTATTAGTCAAACAGCTAATAGCATCTGGTGAAATGGGCCTTAAGAAACCTTTACATGTTAATTTCTGATATTAAAATTTCCGATTGACAATTGCTATTTGACCGTTGCGACAACGCGTTGGCGCAACGGTCACAGCACTGGTTCGTGGCTGTTGCGCTGGCCGTTACGGGTTCGATCCCCACACATAACAAACATTTATATTGGCCATACCAATCATTTACCAAAACATTTAGTTTGCCGTGGTCTGGGTGTTTAAGGAGTCCTTGTGGGTCTCCTTACCGTGTCTTGGTCCCGGTTGTTATCATGTACACCTGATACTATCGTTACCTATAGTAGAATTATATCCGCCAACCCCAATCCACATTGGGCAGCGTGGTGTATTAAGCTCTGATCGTTTTCCTACATGAGGAAAGAAGCCTATGCCTAGCAGTGAATTACAGGCTAAAGCGCGTAATTGCTATTTCAAAATATCTTGGTAATTAATTATCTCAATGTTTTCGATATCACTTACGAATTCTTGCATATCGTTATAAATATAAAATAACAAACATAAAGAGGAACAAAAATCGTCAAATCACACAAATTCCTCACTTTCCATGATTGATATTGTATTGTCGATAGAAGCCTCCACAGTTGAGGCCATCGTCATCGTAGTTAGGCTTAGTATGGAACCCGTAACGCCACATCGAGGCTCTCGATGGTGGCTCCAGGACTCTACCGTGACCTGCTACTGATACCAACGCGGACACTATGACAAGGAAGTAGCACAGCATCTGAAAGAAAATATTTAAAACTATTAAAAAAAAACGAGTATGCTTTAGACCACACGGCTTCTTTAGCAATAGGTCTGCACTGTGTCTTAAATATACGAAACGTATCTGGCTATGAGAGAAAGAGAAAGAAAATGTGTGCTCGCACCTCTCTTGCACCGTTCGCCTCATCTGATCACACTTTTCGTAATGCTCCCGTCACGCATTCACCAGCTTACTCCCTAAGTCAAGCTTGCGTAAAGAAGTTTTACTTCAAACTGTGCGTGTGTCAGTTTTAAAACGCGACCGGATATCGT
The DNA here is from genome assembly GCF_905220565.1 of Melitaea cinxia. Classification (NCBI taxonomy): domain Eukaryota; kingdom Metazoa; phylum Arthropoda; class Insecta; order Lepidoptera; family Nymphalidae; genus Melitaea; species Melitaea cinxia. The sequence continues at coordinate 14,393,643 of NC_059408.1, read as the reverse complement.
GTTACCGTCGTACGTTTCAGGTTTAACTAAAATATTTACGGTTAGAGAGAATATTTTCATAGAAAAATAAATGTGTTTATATTAATTAGTTTATGTATCTATATTTTGCCGTGTGGTTCCGGTCGAGTATAATAGCACCACCCCCTTTCTTCCCGTGGGGGTTGTAAAAGGCGACCGAGGGATAAACCTGGCTCAAAATCATCAGGTTCCTGGAGAAGGAAAACTTCATTTGAAACCCGGAATGGGATATCCGTCAAGCATTCGTGGCTCTAAGCTCTAAAGTGCGAAAGACTCCTGCATCAGAACTGGCTCCACACGTATCGACTCGTCGTCCCTGTGGGCCTAGCCAGTGAGGTCGAAAGTGTGGTGCAGAGCCTAGGCAACTCTGCATTTTCCTGAAGAGTGTCCTAGGCGACACACTGTCTGTCTGACACTGTCTAAATCGTTTGCAATAGACGAACTAAGGCCAATGAACAAATTCAATTTTATACGACTAACGATGACGACGTAAGCGATTACCGTAACCTTGACTGCTTGAAAGCAATATAATTTAGCAGAGATCTTCTGTAAGGTTGAGGTCCCCAGTCGGACTGCTCCAGATTTTGGACAGGATATTTCAAATTCAAATTCAAATTCAAAATATTTTATTCAGCATAAAATTATTACAATTTCTTACTGAACGTCATGAGTCTACTACCAGTTCGGAAAGAAGAAGCCTCTGACCTGAGAAGAACTGGCGGAAGAAACTCAGCGGGACTAATATCATATTTTTTTTTTTTTACAGTAATGTTTTTTTTTTTTTTCCCAAAGCAAATCGAATTGAACAATAATTTTATAAGTTGAAATAGCCTGGAAGCGATCACATCATTCCCAAGGCGTACTGTCTTCTAGAAAATCATTAATCGAATAATATCCTTTACTACACAATCGTTTTTTCACAATTTTTTTAAATTTAGCAATAGAAGCTTTTTGAACGTTTTCTGGGAGCCTGTTGTATAAGCGTATACATTGTCCATAAAAGGAATTACTGACTCGGCGTAAGCGAGTTACAGGCACTGCAAGTTTATGTTTGTTCCTAGTATTAATGCTATGCATGTCGCAATTCCTGGGAAATTCGTGTATATTTTTATGAACATACATAACATTTTCGTACACATATTGAGAAGCAACAGTCAATATTTTTATTTCTTTAAACTTATCTCTTAATGATACTCTAGGGCCTAAACTATAAATTGCACGAATAGCTCTTTTCTGCAGGACAAAAATAGTATTGACAGTAGCTGCATTTCCCCATAATAAGATTCCATATGACATAATGCTATGGAAATAACTAAAATATACTACGCGAGCTGTATCTACGTCAGTAATAAGTCTAATTTTTTTAACCGCGAACGCTGCAGAGCTGAGCCTATTCGCTATCCCCTCAATATGAAGATCCCACCGCAATTTCGAATCTATAGTGATGCCTAGGAATTTAGTGGACTCCACCGGTTTTAACATCTCTCCTCCCAATTCTACACCATTATCAACAAGTTTAACATTAGGTGTCGTGAATTTTATTAATTTTGTTTTTTTTTTATTTAATAATAAATTATTTGAATCAAACCAGTAGACAACCTTTGAGAGAGCATCGTTTACATCGTCGTATATAAGTAAATTACGTTTCACCTTAAAAATAAGTGAAGTGTCATCAGCGAACAATACTATCTCATGCTTGTCCTGTACAAAAAATGGCAAATCATTTATGTAAATAAGGAAGAGAAATGGGCCAAGGATAGAGCCCTGTGGAACCCCCATATCCAGAGGAGCCCCAGGAGATCTCTTACCATTTATATCAACCCTCTGTATTCTATTATTCAAATAGGAATTCAGGAGGTCGAGTGCCTTATCTCTAATCCCATAATGATGCAGTTTCCTGATCAACGTCTCATGGTGCACACAATCAAAGGCCTTGGATAAGTCACAGAATATCCCAAGAGCATCCTGCGACCTCTCCCATGCCTCAAAAATATTTTTAATTAGCTCAACACTAGCATCTGTTGTGGAGCGACCTTTTGTAAAACCAAACTGTTTCTTATGTAGTAGATTGTGTGCATTAAAATGCGATAACATTTGCCCGAGGATGATTTTTTCAAAAATTTTACTAAATGTTGGGAGTACTGAAATTGGTCTGAAATTATTAGGATCTAGGGTACTGCCTGATTTAAAAATAGGAATTACTTTACTGTGTTTCATTAGATCAGGAAACACACCATGTTCTATACAGCCATTAAATATAGTAGCTAGATGAGGTGCGACAACATCAATTATCGAACTAACGACTTTTACAGATAAACCCCATAGATCAGCTGTTTTCTTGACGTCCAGGCTTCTGAAGGCTATTATTATATCTTTGGGGTTTACAGGTTTAAATGTAAATATTACATTACATTCTTTAACGTTTTTCTTTAGCAAAAATTCGGCAATGCCTGGAGACGAATTAAGTGATTGCGTTGTAGAAAGCGGAATGTCAGTGAAAAATTTTTCAAACTCAGATGCAACTTCTCGGTCTGAGGTAACAAATTTATCATTGACATTTAACTTAAAATCGAAGCTGCGATCTGTGACTCTTCCACTTTCACAAGCAATTATGTTCCATGTCATTTTAATTTTATTATGCGCATTTCTTATTTTGTCTTTAATATACAAGGATTTTGCCATGGAACATACTCTTCTAAACATTTTTGAGTAGGCACTTACAAAAGAAGCAAACGATACACTATGATTATAGGCTTTTTCACTGTACAATTCATAAAGCCTTTGCCTGCTCTTGTATATGCCAGTAGTTGCCCATTCACCAAATGTCAAGAGACCCCCTGAATTGACTGTTTTTGAAGTGAATATTGTAGAAAATTCAGTTTTTACTAATTTAAATAAAGAGTTATATAAGTAGTTAGGGTCATTAATGTATGATAAATAAGGAAGTTTTGCCACAATACTACCTCTAAACTTCTCCACACGTGTAGCACTTATAGGTACAAAGGTCTTTTTTAAAATATTTTTGTTGACATTTAAAGAATAAGAAAAGGAAGCTAACTGGCCACAATGGTCTGAGCTTAACTTATTAATAATAGCTTTAGAATAAGGTTTACAGTTTGTAAATATGTTGTCAATACATGTAGCACTAGTAGCAGTGATTCTAGTGGGTTCAGTAAATAAGTTATGTAGGTTATATGATAGAAGCATAGACTTAAATCTCAGACTTATATTAGAATTATCTAATAAATCAATATTAAAATCCCCACATACAACAATAGCCTTATTAGAATTATTTGATTTTAACAAAACTTCTTCCAATACTTTCTCAAAGTACTCATATAACCCACTAGGAGGTCTGTATACGCATACAACAATGAAGTGCTCAAGCTCTACGCAGGCTAATTCAATAGTTTGCTCAACAGAGAGGCTCACAATGTCTTTACGTTCTTTATATTTAAAAAGTTTACTTACAATTATTAAAGAGCCACCGCGTATAGCTTTTTCTCTGTTGAACATACTAGCTACCTGGTGACCGCTGAAGTTAAATATGGACTGGGAAATAGAGAGCCAGTGTTCTGTTAAACATAAAATATTGATATTTTCACCATTCATAAATAACTCCAGTTCAAGATCTTTACCTAGCATGCCCTGTATATTTTGGTGCACCAGGTTTACAGTATATAAATTTTTACAACTGTGGGCTTTCCTTACCAAATTATTATGACATTTATCTGATTTAATGTCATGGATTATTAATATGCTAGAGGTTTCCTCTGTTGTCTTAATAATTAATTTAAATTATTATTTGGAACGGATTCCACGTCAGAAAATGTCATATTACAGTTTTGCTCAATATGAGCAGATATCAAAGTAACCAGATTATTGGCTATGTCTGTTTGTATATAATATGATAGCACAGATGCTATCTGTCGTTTAAAGAAAAATGGTAGGCTCAGCCTACTATATGTCAACATATAATTATTATTGTTCCATAAATTATTTATGTCAATAACATCAATTTTGTTACTTTTTTTAATATTTACATTTAAATACTTACAAGTAGTTATTGTGTGCATTAGATTATTAATGTCATATCTTAACCTATTTTCCTGTGGCAATTTAGCTAAATAAGGTAGTGTAAACAATAAAATTTTATTTATATTTAACTGATTCAATCTATTTAAAATGTTTTCCATTAGGTGTTTGTTTACATTACCCCTTCTCCCAATTAATAAAATAATAGTTGTGTTGGGACAGTGAGCCTCACTCAAAATGCTATTTACTATTTGATTATAAGTGGCTCCGGGCATGCAATGATTGATTACTCGCTGGCCCACACAAAAATCACTCAATAATACTCCCATACCTTTTCCTAACTCATCACTGTAAATTTTTATTTTATTTTTTTCCTCAGGAATAGATATGGAATGTACAGGTAGTTGTACATTATAATATTTGGGGTCGGTGTGAGTCCCCGCAGGCCGAGTAAGGGATTCACTAGTTAAGCTAGTATCTATCTGCCCTGTTGGACCGGAGGCTGAAATGTGGCATTCGCAATTATGATAATTAATAAAAGAGTCAAAACGCTCGAGGTTATTGTTGCCAAGTTTCACCAGGTCATCCATGGCAGATATGTGTTCAGCAATTTCTTTCTGAGCAGTACTGTATTTAGATGTTAATATTTCTAAACTATGCTTTAAATTTCCAATCTCAGACTGCAGTGAGCTAACATCCGCCTCATAGTCTTTTTTTAATATATTAATTTCTTGACAGTATGATATCATTTTTGTTTTAATTTCTATTTTCTCTTTACAAATATTATTATACTTTTTATAAATATTTTTTGTTTCCTGCTGCGCCCTCCTTTAGTTAAGTTTAGTCGAAGATAGTTAGATATTTAAATAAATTATAAGAAAGGATTCATTAATCTTTTGCCACTTTTTATACATTTTCTCTTAAATTAATTACGATTTAAACTTAATTAAAATAACAGTTAGAATTTCCTGTGGTTCTTATTTCATTATTTATTTAAGCTTTTTTGTTAACACCTGTTACTAGTTTTATTTATGCACGTAATTAGCTAATTTAGTTTTACCGTTTTCAATTAAATTCTCTCGGAATTTTCGGTGATTCACCTCGTTTTACTGCATTGATATTTGTTTTTATTGATCAATATTAATGATAGCGTATATTTCCTGGTGTACAACATTGTTTTTTCATGGGAGCTGTTGAACTATTGCTGTAAGAATTGAATTACAAAAGCTATCGTAACATTTTATTAGTGTCAAAGTAGATATGAAAGACATATTATAATAAATTTAATATATACTTATATCTACTGCTAGCGATAATTTTTTTTATTTGAGTTATCAGAAAACAAGGATTAATACATATACTTACTGTATTAAGATTGTACGTCTAGTTTATACACTAACTTCCGATTCAAAACAGTTGGTCATCTTTTTATGCTGATACACATTTATAAAACTCACACAATTAACATTTACATAATGAAAAAAAAAAAAAAAAAAAAAAAAACTAAAAAGGAGCCAAGGGAGGTATTTAAGATAATTGAAGATTAATTAAAATAAAAAAAATATTTGTTCCAAGAAGAATTTTTTTTTTATGATATGTAAACAAGTATTAGTGTAAAGTTGTAACAGAACGGAAGGTAGTTTTGCCACTACGTCCAACGAACGCTGCATTGTACGATATGCGGTCATGAACCTTTTTTATCAATTTATTACACATTACAATTTTAAAATTTATATGTTGGAGATTGGACTTGAACATATTGAGTTTTGAGGTTTCAACATATAACTTTGTTAGCTTATTTTGTTTATCAATATTTTGATACCCCAAATACACTCACTTTGGATATACCTAAATACTTATACTTATTTTATTTTGGCTCATTTAGTTTTTTACGACTTATAACATTGTTATTGTTACGGCGTAGCGTGCCATTCTAGAGGCAGTCAAACAGAAGAAGAAGAAGATGATGATGATTTTCGATAAAAGACTGGGGGTTAAAAATTGCAGTATTTGTGGAACATAAAAACCAGCTTTCTTGTGCATTTTACCAGTTTTAAATTTTTTATAACTATAAAGTAGGAACACTAAAACGAAGATTGTTGTTTACATAAAAAATATTTTGTCATTTTTAAGAGTGGCAAAAAATAGAGTAAATTAAGTGAGTTTTAATTGTTTTTTTTTGTTGCTATCGCTCTGCGAAGACAAAATAAACAAAGTACGTCATTTCCTGCATATTTTTTTTTATATCACTAGGTCGGCAAACAAGCGTACGGCTCACCGGATGGTAAGAGATTACCGTAGCTTATAGACGCCTGCAACGCCGGAAGCATTGCAAGCGCGTTGCCGACTCCCCAAATCCCCCCCCCCCCAGGAGCTCTGGTCACCTTACTCACCAGCAGGAACACAATACTGCTTGAAAACAGTATTATTTAGCTGTGGTCTTCTGTAAGGTCGAGGTACTTCCCCATTCGGGCTGCTCCATATTTTGAGCAGGAAATTCCTGCTGTGCCCTACCTCAGTTTATGTATGTATGTATATTAAAACACATGTGGGTAACCTATTCACTAATTACAGACATTATGGCTATGTTACCACTGCTTTTATCTTTGGCGACACGTAAAAGTGGTAGTGTGTAAGTTTAACAGTATTTACAAATCCAGCACAAACATTACACTACACTATTGTTATAAAATAATTATCCTGTTCAAAGACTGACCACTCTAATTGTTACACTAACCATATTATTACGCGGTATGTTCTAGACGGTCTAGTAATCCTCAACCGACCACCATGACAACAGGAAAGTAACTAACTTTCTTCCATCATTTAGTTGGCTCTGTCGATTTGTATCTTATTGTGGTTCCTTACCAATTTTGGTGGTACTTAATGGGTTGTTTTTTTTAACAATTCCACCGAGCATGGGCATTATTTCGCCAAGACTAACCTTATTGGATGATAAGGTAAAAAATATAATATACTTTATGAAATAATAGTCAGACCACGATAAAATCACAAATTAAAAACGTAATAGCTAAATATTAAAAAAAAAAAAAATATATATCGGATATGACATTTGTTTAGAACAAACAATTGTTTAAAATAAATCATAATGAATTTTTCGGTATCTGTTTGAAAATATTTCTTCCCAATATCCCATCGCAATACTGTACTAAGTGTATGCTGATTTCACATAAACTTGAAGAGCAGATAAAGTAGTACGCAAACAACTATCTTTAAAACTAACGAAAGATTATTTTTAACTTGGCTTGTAACGGCGAGAGTAATTTCTGCAAAAACTCGTTCTACGCTAAGTTGTACTGCCGTGAATAAAATGCTGTTTAAAGATTATCTTTAACAATACAGTAAGTTTTAAGATATCTTTGTTATTAAAAAATACCAAACAAAACCGTTCATTTCTAGCTACATTTAAACAAAAAATTTTGTTTGCTAGCAAACGAAAAAAAAACGACTTCAATTACATCGACAAGTAATACAAAGTAGATAAACGACAAAATTTAACAAACGCACTAGTTGCTACTGCGATTTTTGAAGGTTGCCCTCGATTTCTTTTGGGATGCCATCATCAGACCCTGGTTTCCCTATCATGGTACCACCCTTGGGATATCTTCTATCCAACAAATTCTATCCAAAAAATAGAATCATCAAAATCGGTTCATAAGCGACGAAGTTATCCGCGAACATACATGAAAAATATATATTATATACATATATTATGTATATATATGGTCGAATTGAGTACCTACTCCTTTTTTGAAGTCGGTTAACACAATTCAAGGTCACAATTTTTCCCTAACGCGTCAAAATAACTCTACCTTCAAAAATATTTTTAAAATAAAAAAAAACAAACTAAACAATATAATAAAACTACTCGTCATGACTTTAATGTTAGATTTTTTCACAAATTAATGCATGTAACACAAGACATCATCATCATCATCATTTCAGCCTACCACAGTCCGCTATTGGACATAGGCCTCCACAAGTTCACGCCAAATATGGCGTGAACTCATGTGTTGTGTTAACTCGAGATATAGACCTACTTTATTCACTAAATATAGTTTATTGAAATTGAAAACATTATCTATGTAGGGTAAAACCGGGATAGATGCCTCACTTTTTGAAATAGCCACCTAATTTTAAAAATATGATTTTTATACGAATAATTTTTATTAATATAGCTAGCTCAATCCTTCATGTTGAATTATGACTATTTTTTTTCAACCTAGCCAATGCAGATTAAGCAGAAATTAGCTTTTCGTGAACCCTTTTTTTTGAGGATAGATGCCTACCTATATGGATAGTTGCCTCACCATGAAAATAGTGAGTAGGATAGATGCCCTTTAAACCGTGTAAACGAAAAACCAAAAACCAAATGTTAGGTTAGGCTACTCCTAAAACATCGATTGTCTCCAAGAAATATGGGCCATAGCAATGAAAAAATTTTTGTGTTTTTTTATATCTTTTAATTGTTATAATTAGAATATAATTTTTATATCACACAGATTATACTATATAAATTTATATATATATAAATTTAATTATATATATATAAATTTAATTAAATTTTACAAGCATTTATTCAACAAAAGTATAAATTCTTAATTGTTGGTCTAAAATATTCATATCAAGTGTCAACATGCACATTGCACAATCATACTTTCTCATCGAAAGCTGACTGTAGGTTTTCTATAGTCCAAGAACATACTCGAGCTCGCATTTTTTCCTTTATTTTATATTTTCGTGGCATAGTTCTGCTAGAATCAGTAAAACATCCAAACATAAATATACCTAAAAAATTATACATATAAACTTACTCTGTATATGGTGAATGAAGGGATAGATAGTAACGATCGCTACCAGATGTATATGAAAACAGCCGGGACAGACAGCTTAACGTAATCTACGAGGCACAGTGGGGAGACCCTAAAGAATAGACTTACAAACTGGAAAGAAATATTTGTACAAATGCAAGCACCCCTTCCGAGCGGGAATCGAACTAGCAAACTCTCGATTTTAGGAGCATACATGGCTGCATGAGCCACTGAGAGGTTGTAATAAAATATACAAACCCCAAAAAAAAAAAACGAATTTAGGAACATAAAATAAAAAATACTCGTACAAATATATAATGAATTTTTTATTTATGATAAGTTAATTTCAGAGCCCTTTCTGTACCTTTCATCACTCTGCGTCAAGTCTAAGGGCACCTATACCTCAAAAAATCAGGGCAACTATCCTTTGTGATTGGGATAGATGCCCACGTATTTTTTAAATAAATTATAAACAAAATAGCATCTATTTACAACTATATGCAGACTCAATGACCCAGTATATAGACGTGATAAAAAATATAACGGGATTTATTACTATTTATAAAATTATACAACCTTAAATACTAACCTTTAAAACTTTGACGTGTTTTTAAATTTCGCCACGGAGAAAATTACACACACGATCCAAACGCGTCCTTGCCACAAGAATATCTGTGGATATCCGAGGTACGGGGTGTCTTCGACTCCTACTTATGCGATTAATTTTTATTTGTGAGTTCGGGATGTTAGGTTTTTAGAACATGAGGCATCTATCCCACTGCGGCATCTCTCCCGGTTTTACCATATATAAAAATTTCATGTTCCGATGTGTGTTAGCGATAAACTCCGAAACTACTGAACTAATTTTCATCAAATTTAGTTAGCATCTGTAATTTGGTCGAACTTGGAAGATAGGATAGTTTTTATCTCAATTATTGATCTCAATATTTGTTATGCAAATTAAATTTTTATTATACGACTTTAGTGTGTATTTATCGGTTAGTTCTATAAAAACCTAATAGAGTGCGGTTTGACATCTAAGTTGCACGGATATCCGGTAGATGGCGCCGTATTTCTATTTTTGGATTAAAGATGGCGCGTTTAAATATATTTTAATAAATTATAATTACTGAGCCACAGCAACGCGTGGCTTGGTCAGCTAGTTTTTATATAAACTCTTTTATTATATATATAACCGTTTCTGTATCGTAAGTAACGGGATTACTCTAATAGAACAATAGAACTGTAATAATTGTTTTTCGAGCGAGGTTTTGTTATAATAAATTGAAACAGATACCGCTAGTCGTAGCTTCGAATAAAACTAAACTGAATCGTCATGTTTATAAGTGATATTGATTTGCTGTATTAGACTTAGCTCGAAATAATTCAAATCTTAACTGTTTATGTAATTAAGTATTTACATTTTTAACTATAGAAAAAAGTTTTGACAAATGTGTTATTGATTCGGCTGCCCGATGTCAAAACACAGTAAGGGACAAAAAAAATTTTTTATACATATCTTTATATATGTTCACACGACTCCATTGTGGATTAAAACGAAAAATGCTAAAAAATCGATTTCGAAAAATTTGTCCCTTTATAGTGTTTTGAAATTGGGCCGCCAAATTGTATAACTTTTTTCATATTTCACATATCTCTAAAAACAATCGTTCTATATCCTAATTTTGTCAGTAGACAATAAAATCCCGCTGACGTACTGGAGATTTTAAAATTAAAAGAGTAAAATATCTTTAAAATTCCTTTCATTTTACTTCGCGCTAAATTTAATTAGTTTTAATTGGGCTTCGTGTATATAGGTGTGAGTCACGCAAAAAACAACGCAATCAAGAGATGCGGTTTTAATTTCTTTGATCTCGATTGCTTTATCGCGATCATTTGTATGTTTTATAATTATTTTAAAAGCACCAGCTAGGCTAATTTGTAGTCACGTCCTCGTAAATTCTTTTGTAAGAAGTTACTTAGTTATTTGAAAAGTATATACATATGCTGCTGTGTGGCTACGGCACTAAAGAATTTAGCCACCCCCTCTCTTCCCGTGGGTGTCGTAAGAGGCGACTAAGGAATAACAAGGTTCCGCAACCACCTTGGAACTTAAGAAGCCGACCGATGGCGGGATAACCATCCAACTGCTGGCTTTGAAATACACAGGCCGAAGACGGGCAGCAGCGTCTTCGGTGCGACAAAGCCAGTACTGCGGTCACCAACCCGCCTGCCCAGCGTGGTGACTATGGGCAAAACACATGAGTTCACGTTATTTTTGGCGTCAACTTGTGGAGGCCTATGTCCAGCAGTGGACTGTATAGGCTGTAATTATGATTGATATACATATATTTAATTAGAAATGGAATGATACCAAATATTATACTAAATTTACTAATTATTTTAATTTTTATTGCATTTATATTTCTAACATTAAATTTTAGTGTACTCAACTCGTAATTTCATACTTTTTTTCCATTGCTTATTTGTTAGATGTCTGCAGTAGGTATCAATTTATTTACACTTGAGCACTGAACATTAGCGAATTTTAGAGATTGTATCTTATTAGTGTGTCAATAAATAAAGCATTTCTAAAATGTAATAACAAATTCGGTGTATCGTTATTTTAATTTAATTTTACTGTATACAGTAGAGACGACTATAATTAATATATAAAAGATACTATTAGTTGAAAGCAAATATTAAAATCACTAACCGATAAAATGCCGTTATTCTCCATGATCTCTAGCCAACAACAAAACTGTAATCAAACTTCTTATATTTGAAAACTAGCTGCCCGGACAGACTTCGTTCTTTCAAAAGTTAAGAGTAAATTTTTTTTTTAAGTATTAAAACCTTCCGTGGGCCTTAAGGAACATACAAAAAAATAAATTTGCCGAATTGGTCCAGCCATTCTCGAGGTATGCGCTTAGCAACATTAATTTTTATTAGTATAGATTAGCAATAATTAAGATGCTCTTAAATTCGAAATCCTTATATGAGAGTAATATTAAGAGTCCAAAAATGTTTTTTTAGCTAATAATTGTGTTTGCAGACAAACGAAAAAAAAACCGACTTCAATTACATCGACAAATAATACAACGTAGATCGACGAAAAAATAGTCAAGTAACTACGCGTTATCAAAGATTACTCAATCAAAGTAGTTATCAGATCTCGATAAAATTTAAATGTGACCACATGATGAATTTTGATTTTTGACTTTGAATTTGACTTTTGATTAAATTAAAAATTATCAAAATCGAAACACCCAGTAGTTATTGCGGATTTTCGAGAGTTTCCCTCGATTTCTCTGGGATCCCATCATCAGATCCTGGTTTCCTAAATGGGACCAATTGACACACACCACCTTTCGATTAAATTTTTTTTTGTCGAAATCGGTCCACCCGGTCAAAAGTTCTGATGTAACATACATAAAAAAAAAGAAATACAGTCGAATTGAGAACCTCCTCCATTTTTGGAAGTCGGTTAAAAATAATGTTTTTTTAGCTAGCTAAATAGCAGGACCATTTTAACCCTGTCCCTCTTCTGTCCGTGCCTGTCTGTCTAAATATTTAGCCAACTTGACAATTTACTTACGACCGCTCTGGTGTGATGACGCGTTCGTCGTGTCGGCGGCGCCTAAACACCGACGGTCGAGGATTCGATTCCCGCTCGGAGTGGATATTTGTGTTTATACAAATATTTATTTCCAGTCTGGTCGTTAGTCTTTGTCGGTCTCCCCACCGTGGCTCGGAGAGCACGTTATGCTGTCGGTCCCGGTTGTTATCATGTGCACCTGATAGCGATATTTACTCATAATTCATCATCATCATCATCATCATTGTTTTTGCCTTCCACAGTCCACTGCTGGACATCAGACCTCCACAAGTTCACGCCAAAAATGGCATGGACTCATGTGTTTTGCCCATAGTCACCACGCTGGGCAGGGGGGTTGGTGACCGCAGGGCTGGCTTTGTCGTACCGAAGATGCTGCTGTTCGTCTTCGGCCTGTGTGTTTTTGAGTTCCAAGGTGCTAGTGAAACAGTGTTATCCCTTAGTCGCCTCTTACGACACCCACGGGAAGAAAAGGGGTGGCTATTTTCTTTAGTACAGTAGCCACAAAGTGTTCTCATAGCAGATTGTTACTCATAGTAGGGAATATATCCGCTAACCCGTATTGGAGCAGCGTGGTGGATTAAGCTCTGATCCTACTCCTACATGGGGAAACAGGCCTATGCCTAGCAGTGGAATATTACAGGCTGATGTGAAGCGAAGCGAAAATTTACTACAGATTATAATTAGGTATCTGTCATCTAATTTGCGTTGAAGACGCCACAGAATTATAATATTTTTTTCAAGAGAGTCATTGATTTGCAAATGCAATGTTTTGTATGCAATAAAAATCGCAATGAAGAAAGCTAATGCATGTTATGTTGTCGTAATTTTAAGTCGTCTAGCGTCAATCCAGTAACAGTTTGACGCGGGAGAAAGTACTTACCATAGCTATAGGAATTCGATTACGTATTAAATGGTAAATTAACAACTTGGTGATAAATGTGTGTATAAAAAATGTATGTAGTAGAGACTTGATTCTCGTTAGAATGACATTCATTAAGATTGGTGGAAGTGCTTGTTTTTATCCTCATGCAGAATGGAGTAGGTACCTACTATTTTTTCTGATTGTTTTTTTTATGTTATTTTACTTATTTCACTTGTTCTTTATGTATTATAACTATGGTTGCAGTTTCAAGTGTATTGCGTACGGGGGGACAAAAGGTTATACAAAACATGGATTATACTATCAAATTGAATTTATTTGGGTTATTAGTTTGTCAGTTTTACTGGATAATTATCAAATTACGTATAATTTCCAAATTCTTATTTTTTTTTTAAATAAATATTATTTTTATCGTGATATATAAATTTAATCTATAATTTGATAATATTGTTTTTAGTGTATAATGGGTATCATCTTCACTCGTCAGTCAAACAGGAAAATGGACTTCGTAAAATGATTTATTAGTCGAAAATTCGTTCCTTAGGACCTGTCTCACCAATTGTGGATTTAGTTTACCCTGTAGATAAGTTACGAATAGACTTTTATAGCAGGAGGTAGAATAGGTCAATAAACAACGCATAATAATATTATATATACAACTTTTAGACAAATGTTTGCAAAAAGAATCTCACGAATATAGTGAAACTTTATGACAAAAAGAAATATTGCATCAAAAACTTTTATCAGTTGGATATCGTCGTTCGTCTAATAGCGTTATCCACACCCGGTGAAACGGGCCCTTAAACTTTTGCTGAATGTTTCCGGTATTTATATAGTGATACTGAAATCCATATCAATTTTCTTGTATCGTATGATACATAACTACAGCTTAGTACGGTTATCAGAATCCTCATACAAATATGATGACTATATGACTGATTCAGATATTTTGTATTGAACATAAAAAAGAAATACACATAAAAAAATATAATCAAATGAAATAAATTTAAAAAAGGTCTAAGAAAGCAATCTCACGTAGAGAAAAAGTTATAAGATGGTAATGAAAATAATTGTGATTGCTCGCAAACGAAAAAAAACCGACTTCAATTACATCGACGAGTAATACAACGTAGATCGACGAAAAAATAGTCAAGTAACTATGCGTTATCAAAGATTACTCAAAAAGTAGTTATAAGATCTCAATAAAATTTATATGTGACCACATGACAAACATCAGCTTTCGATTAAATTATAAAAATCGATACACCCAGTAAAAAGTTTTTGCGGATTTTCAAGTTTCCCTCGATTTCTCTGGGATCCCATCATCAGATCCTGGTTTCCTTATCATGGTACTAAACTAGGGATATCTTCTTTCCAACAAAAAATAATTATCCAAATCGGTACACCTAGTAAAAAGTTATTGCGGATTTTCAAGAGTTTCCCTCGATTTCTATAGGATCCCAACATCAGATTCTGGTTTCCTTATCATGGTACTAAACTAAGGATATCTCCTTTCCAACAAAAAAAAAATTATCAAAATCGGTACATCAAGTAGAAAGTTATGCGGTATAATACAACGTAGGTCGACGAAAAAAGCGTCAAGTAAAAACGCATTATTAGATATAACTCAAAAAGTAATTGTTAGATCTCAAATAAATTTAAATGGGACCAATTGACACACACCACCTTTCGATTTAAAAAAAAATGTCGAAATCGGTCCACACGGTCAAAAGTTCTGATGTAACATACATTTAAAAAAAATACAGTCAAATTGAGAATCTCCTCCTTTTTTGGAAGTCGGTTAAAAAGTACAATTACAATTAGGGGGCGTCCATAAATTACGTGAGGTGTTTTTTTTATTTTCTGTCTCTCCCTCCCCCCTGGTGAGATGTCGTGAGATTTTATTCAACCCCCTCCCCTATCCCCCAATCTCACGTGAGATTTTTCAAAATGTGGGTTTCTTACGTAAACGCGTTGGATTGTTATTGTAAAAAGAAAAAAAAAATGCTTCGTGCTTTTATTTACGACTAGTTAAGACTAGTATGGTAAAACCGGGAGAGATGCCGCAGTGGGATAGATGCCTCATGTTCTAAAAACCTAACATCCCGAACTCACAAATAAAAATTAATCGCATAAGTAGGAGTCGAAGTCACCCCGTTCCTCAGATATCCACAGATATTCGTGTGGCAAGGACGCGTTTGGATCGTGTGTGTAATTGTCTCCGTGGCGAAATTTACAAACACGTCAAAGTTTTAAAGGTTAGTATTTAAGGTTGTATAATTTTATAAATAGTAATAAATTCCGTTATATACTGGGTCATTAAGTCTGCATATAGTTGTAAATAGATGCTATTTTGTTTATAATTTATTTAAAAAATACGTGGGCATCTATCCCAATCACAAAGGATAGTTGCCCTGATTTTTTGAGGTATAGGTGCCCTTAGCCCTTATCTACCCCTTCATTCACCATATACAGAGTAAGTTTATATGTATAATTTTTTTGTGTCTGTTATATTTTTTATGTATTTACGTATATTTATGTTTGGATGTTTTACTGATTCTAGCAGAACTATGCCACGAAAATATAAAAGAAAGGAAGAAATGCGAGCTCGAGTATGTTCTTGGACTATAGAAAACCTACAGTCAGCTTTCGATGAGAAAGTATGATTGTGCAATGTGCATGTTGACACTTGATATGAATATTTTAGACCAACAATTAAGATTTATACTTTTGTTGAATAAATGCTTGTAGATACCTATGGGAGAAAGTGATAGCGCGACGAATGAGAGAAGAATTTCAGAACCAATTTGGATTTATCCCCGGGCCGGGGAACTACGGACGCCATATTTGCACTCCGCCAACTCTGCCAAAAAATATCGACTCGCACAAAAAGACTTACATATGGTGTTCGTGGATCTGGAAAAGGCATACGATAGGGTCCCCCGTAAGGTTCTGTGGTGGGCTATGAAAGGGAAAAGAGTGCCAGAGAAGTATGTACGACTTGTTCAGGCGATGTATGATAGAGCTAGCACCCACATCCGGTCCGAAGCCGGAGTAACTGGCAAGTTCAATGTGGCTGTAGGTTTGCAAAAGGGGTCGGTTTTAAGCCCGTATTTATTCCTCCTAGTAATGGATGTTTTAACATCAGACATACAGGAGGAAGCACCCTGGTGTATGCTGTTTGCTGACGACGTTGTTCTTGTCGGAGATAATGCTCTTGAGATACAGAACAGACTGGGAAAATGGCAGGAAAGACTGGAGGGCGCGGGATTGACAATAAGTAGATCTAAAACCGAGCACTTATTCTGCAATTTCAGCGGTTTGTCCGGTTTTTCCCATATTTCCTTGGATGGTGTATCCCTACCAGTCTGCTCCGACTTCCGGTACTTTGGGTCATTAATACAAAATGACGGCAACATAGACCGTGACGTGAAAAATAGATTAAATGCGGGATGGATGAAATGGCGACAGGTCTCTGGAACAGCTTGTGATCCACGAATGCCCCTTAAACTTAAGGGTAAAATCTATAAAACGATCATAAGACCTGTCGTAATGTATGGATCAGAATGTTGGGCAACAAAAGTGACGGATGAAAGAAGAGTGCACGCAGCCGAGATGAGAATGCTAAGATGGATGTGTGGAGTAACGAGGAAAGATCGGATTAGAAATGAGTATATAAGGGGAAGTTTGAAAGTAGCACCCGTGACAGAGAAAATGAGGAGCAATAGGTTAGCGTGGTATGGGCATGTAATGAGGAGGGATGAACGCTATGTTGGTAAAAGAATGTTAGGGATAAATGTCGAAGAGCGAAGAGCGATCGGCAGACCGAAAAAGCGATGGATGGATTGTGTGAGTGAGGATATGAGAAAGAAAGGAGTAAACACTGAAGTGACGAATAATAGAGAGGAATGGAAGAGGAAAACATGTTGTGCCGACCCTACATAAGCGGGATAATGGGCAGGAAGATGATGATGAATAAATGCTTGTAAAATTTAATTAAATATATGTATATATCATGTTGAAACTTAAGAATTTATATTTTAGTTAAACAAAAGCTCTAAAAATTTAATTAGGTATAGTAATCTGTGTGATATAAAAATTATATTCTAATTATAACAATTAAAAGATATAAAAAAACACAATTTTTTTTCATTGCTATGGCCCATGTTTCTTGGAGACAATCGATGTTTTAGGAGTAGAACTAGGTAACCTAACCTAACCTAACATTTGGTTTGGGTTTTTCGTTTACACGGTTTAAAGGGCATCTATCCTACTCACTATTTTCATGGCGGGGCAACTATCCATATGGGTAGGCATCTATCCTCAAAAAAAAGGGTTCACGAAAAGATAATTTCTGCTTAATTTGCATTGGCTAGGTTGAAAAAAATAGTCATAATTCAACATAAAGGATTGAGCTAGCTACATTAATAAAAATTATTCGTATAAAAATCATATTTAAAATTAGGTGACTATTTCAAAAAGTGAAGCATCTATCCCGGTTTTACCCTAATCATTATTGCTGAGAGTTTAAATATAAGTGTAATAAAAAATTAACAATAGGATACATAAATATTAATTTTCAATCAAAAAAAAACCGTGATATTTACCGAACCCCCCCTCTCTCCAACGTAAGATTAGATGAGATTTTACTCGACCCCCTCCCCCCCTTAAACATCTTACGTATTTATGAACGCCCATCTAAGAAAGAAGATCTAAGAAAATAATTATCAAATTTTACAGTTAATAGTTAATAAAACATTATTAATTATTTAAAATTCAAAAGATAATAATTTTTTAAATTTTTTAATTATTAACATCAAGTTTAAATTTAAAAAGTAAAAAATAATTAATTTATATAACGAAAGCCTAAAAAGATAGAGTCTTATGTCACATTTAGTTGTGTGTTTATTTTAAAAACGATTATTTATTTTATAACAAACTACTGTTCTTGTATGTCCTAAGGTTGGCCGATAGACATTGCCATTAGCATTGAACCCGCATTTTGTGCAATATGTTTATTTTTAGATGTTTTATGACAAAACGTGATTATGCAATTAATGTGTCAATAGCTTTTTTAATTTATTTATCAGAACATAGGTACTATATACTAGATGAAACCCTGATTCTGATCTATGAAACATCATGTCAGAATCTTCTTAAAAAAAGTGCTTGACAACGAATAAATAAATAAAAAATCAAGCCACTACATTTCTGTTATGTATTTGAACAAAAAATAATTAACAAACCAACAAACAATCTCTATAATTATTATTTTTTAATAAGTATACGAATCTGTAGCAGCGCTTAGATAAAATTTTAGTTTTAAAATAACGGAATTTACCTACAAACATGTATATAAGTTACTCGTCTCCTAAAAATAAAAAAACATTCTACGAGAAAAACAATTAGTTTCCATATGCAGTTCTTTTGTTGTATGCGACAGTTAGTATTCTTTTTTAGGGCTAAGAAAATTAATGTTGACGCACAAGTACGTTGCCAGAGTAACTCGTATATTAAAACAAAGTAAAATTTAAAAACTAAAACTATTGACTATATAATGTAATTAATTAAAAAAAACTATTGATTAATAAAAAAAAACTATTGATTTATTTGACTATAGCACCTACAGAACCCCCCATTTAAAGAGACGTAATAAGGAGTCACAACCTATTAAATAGACAGTTGGATATTGTTTTTATTAGTCTTTGTCGACGATACCGATCCACAATATAATTCATATACATTTATAATTGATCATTTAATTATTTTTATGTATTAAACTTAAAATAAGAAAATTAAATTAAAAAAAAAAAAAACTTTTACAAAATAAACAATTAGATAAAAAAAAAATACGAAAAGAAAACTGACAGCGTTATTTAATGAGAGATAATGACCCTATGTAAGGTTTTTCAGACACACCCTTATGTAAATACATCTGTTGTGCCTATGTGACTTGTGTATAAAATATAAATAAATATGTATATATATTTTTTTTGCATTAATAAAATTTAATCGCCCTTACCTTGTTCAATTCATTCATATTCCATATCAAAACCTTTATTATTGTTACTTATTACGTATATTATTAATATTATAATCACATTATAAATTTATATCACTACACATAATACAAAATTGTATAATACTGTTCCTCTTATTCTTCTTAAAATTTCTTAAAATTCCTCTAATTCTTTTATTGTTAATTCACTACATAGTAAAATCTCATTGGTAAAAAAAAATTTCGAATTTATTTCATAACGTTAACGTCTGTTAGAATTTATCGGAGCGTAAATTTTTTAAGACTTTTTTTCTTGTTTCTTGATACTCGTGTTACGTGCCGGTAAAGCGTCTGTTCGACAACTGATGGTAAATTTTTCTCACTCCTCGCCTTTCTAATTGAATCGATCTTAAAATATTCTGCGCTTTCTCCTAAAATTGATCATAGTTGTGACGTCACGACCGCGACTCATTACGAATTAATAAAATCTAGGAACAATTGTTTGATTTGCATTTTGACTATAGAAACGTTAAGAACGTCGGGGATTTGGTGAAGAGTTCCGTAGTAACAAAATAGGTAATTATTTAACTGAAACTTATTTTTAGTACCTAATATGAGAATGGAATCCCAATTATATCTTTAGCTTTTTTTTTTTAGTTTTGAATGTCAAGCTAAGTATTGAGGTTTGTATATCGGTAAATATACAAAAAAAAACCATATAAAAAAATACGGTTTACAAAACTTTTTATTTTAAATTTTGTAGTAAAAATTACATCTTTGTACAGTAATTATTCTGGGTGGGAACCGAAATCACAATTCCTGGAGCAAAAGTAAGGGTCTCAAAGACTATCAACAACGCCAAAATCAAAATTAAAATATTGAAAATAGAATCGTCAAGATACAGATTAAAATTATATTTGATTTAATTAATTATAGTTAAAAGTCGCTATCCGGCCAGTCTAAAAATATTAAAATATACACCTGCGGAACACTAAAAATTATGTAAAGTTTGTTTATTTGCTTATTTAATCCCATTAATGTCAGCATAAATCGATGCAATCTTAAGGTTCGGCCTCAAATTAGTCGAAATATCGACCGGAACCAAATTCCGTGTTTACGAATTGTCGCGGTGCGGTCGAGTATTTTGTGTTTGTTTATATTAATTTAAAGTTGTATTATGGGTCTGTTGTCAAACATTTGTATTTGTTATACATATATATATTTTTTAAGTATACAACCAGGTCGACAAACAAACGTACGGCTCACCTGATAGTAAGCAGTTACCGTAGCTTATAGCCGTGTTGGCGCAGCGGTCACAGTCATGGATTGTACCTGTCGCGCTGGCGGTTGCGGGTTCGTTACGTTAAGCCGTCGGTCCCGGTTGTTATGATGTACACCTAATAGCGATCGTTACTCATAGTAGGGAATATATCCGCCAACCCGCATTGGAGCAGCGTGGTGGATTAAGACCTGATCCTTCTCCTACATGGGGAAAGAGGCCTATCCCCAGTAGTGGGATATTACAGGCTGAAGCGATAGCCACCAGAACCATTGCAAGCGTGTTGCCGAACCTACCCTAAGCTCCCAGGAGCTCTAGTCATCCTACTAACAACAGGGCCATAGTGCTTGAAAGCAGTATTATTTAGCTGTGTAAATATATGTAAGCAGTTTATTAAATATATATGTAAGCAGGATAATTCATACTGTGTTGCTGTACTGGACGTTAGTTTTTGCCGGTTTGTATGTGTTTCCGGAACTCGGACAAAGAATTCGCATTTTATTGGAACCTTTGATGATTAGTCGACGGTGACGAATGACTTACATGTTGCTTCCTATATGATATGACATTACTCATGACTAACATTTTAGGTAACTGGAACGATAGCTTTCTTTTTGAAAACATGGTATTACCTACTCCTATTATGTGTAATGTGTATTATGTGTAATCTCTATTTTTAAAATGTCCAGATTGATTCATTCACTGAATATTTCATATAAATACTTATTTATTGTTAAATGTTTTGCGAATAGGTTACTTAACTTCACAATGAATAAAAATTTATTTCTAATAATTGTGTTTGCTCGCAAACGAAAAAAAAACCGACTTCAATTACATGGACGAGTAATACAACGTAGATCGACGAAAAAATACTCAAGTAACTGCGCGTTATCAAAGATTACTCAAAAAGTAGTTATCAGATCTCAATGAAATTTATATGAGACCACATGACAAATATCAGCTTTCGATTAAATTAAAAATTATTAAAATCGGTACACCCAGTAAAAAGTTATTGCGGATTTTCAAGTTTCCCTCGATTTCTCTGAGATCCCATCATCAGATCCTGGTTTCCTTATCATGATACCAAACTAGGGATATCCCCTTCCCAACAAAAAAAAAGAATTATCAAAATCGGTACACCCAGTAAAAAGTTATTGCGGATTTTCAAGAGTTTCCCTCGATTTCTCTGGGATCCCATCATCAGATCCTGGTTTCCATATCATGGTACTAAACTAGGTATATTCCCCTTCTTAACAAAAAAAAGAATTATTCAAATCGGTACATCCAGTAGAAAGTTATGCGGTATAATACAACGCAGGTCGACGAAAAAAGCGTCAAGTAAAACCGCAGTATTAGATATAGCTCGAAAAGTAGTTGTTAGATCTCAAATAAATTCAAATGGGACCAATTGGCACACACCACCTTTCGATTAAAAGAAAATTTGTCGAAATCGCTCCACCCAGTCAAAAGTTCTGATGTAACATACATAAAAAAAAAAAAAATACAGTCGAATTGAGAACCTCCTCCTTTTTGGAAGTCGGTTAAAAAGTTAAAAGTTTAAGGAACCATATTCATAACTCGTAATGGAGCAACGTGGTGGTTTAAGCTCCAATCCTTTTGCTAGATGGCGAAAGAGGCCTATGCCCAACAGCGGGATATTACAGGCTGAATCAATCGATCGATATTCATTAATTTATGTCCCAGTAAGGCAGGATTTGTTAAAGCTTGCCCTGATGCTAGGACTGAATGATGCTATAAAATGCATGGTCAATTCATTCCCTTGTATATCTGACTATGTTATTTAAAGGCTTTATTTAACTTGCAACGTATGGAACTATGTATTATTCTTATGGTAGAATCTTACAATTCAATTTGAAGCATATAATACCTTTACGGTCTAGTGATTGAGCTTAATTTTTTGCCGCGAAATTGACCTGTGTAGATAAAAAGGAAATTAAATAACTTGAGCTGATTGATTTTAATTTTTAAACTGTAAGTCAATACATAGAAACCGTCTAAATGACGTTACATGTTGACAGTAAGAGTTTAAAAAAAGTTTTGTTATTCTTGTTAGTGCATTTAAATAAAAGATTGTTTTTAACCGACTTCCAAAAAAAAAATAAAGGAAAGGAAGGAGGTTCTCAATTTGATTGTATTTTTAAATCTTTTACCTCAGAACTTTTGACTGGGTGGATCGATTTCGATGATTTTTTTTTAATCGAAAGGTGACGCGTGTTTTGTGGTCCCATTTAAATTTAATTGAGATCTAACAAGTACCTTCGAGTTCTATCTAATAATTCAGATTTATTTCACTATTTTTACGTCGACCTACGTTGTATTATACCGCATAACTTTTCACTCTTTTGTCGTCAACCTACGTTGTATTACATGCGTGTTACGATGTATTTGAAATCGATTTTATTTTCGTTTGCGAGCAAACACAATTATATAGAGGAATGACAGGTAAGTTAAGTAACTATACTCTTGTACGTAAATATTACGTAAATAAATTCGTATACCATTTGGGAAGTCTATTAAAAAAAGATAGCACACGCACCGCGGAGAAAATCTTTTTATTTTATTTTGTATTTTGCATAAGTTTTAAATGTAAATTAACATTGTAATCATAGTTATATAAATAATTAAATACGAAATGTTTATGATATTAATTATGCAATATAATTTACAAAAGTGGTAAAAAGGAATTGTGTAATAAAATACATAACTTTCTTTATATCTAATCTATGCCATGATATAAAAATAAATAGAAATCGTAAAAGTTGCTTTTTCTTGTAATAAATGTAGATTATAAATAATACGCTATTTGTGTTTCGAAAGCATTTATCTTTACGGACCAATAAAAGGATTATCTCTTGGGGTAATCAAATAGTCGGCGCGTAAAAAAATATTTTATTTGTTTTATAAATATGTTCACTTTAAAGATTACCGCATTTTATTATACGCTATTAACAAACTGTAATATCCTCTTGCTTATGGAAACACACTGTAAGTGTTGTCGTCACGCTGTGACATGTGTGACGTCTATTTATATGGTATAAATTTTTTGAGTCAAAAGTGCGTCACGATTTGACATTCTACGTCGATGTTTATTACGCATCCAGATTGACAAATGCATGAAAGAAATATTTTAACGATGGGTTAATACATTTTCAATAAAACTGTTGATTCCCTGTGTTTTCGGACCCTCGACAAAGGATTTTATCCTAATGAAGGCAATTGAAATTTTGAAGCGTTTGTTAATTTTATTGTGATCTACGAATGACTTTTACAATGTAAGTTCTAAAACTAGATACTTTGATACTTAGACTAGAAAAAAATGTGTTGTTTTGCGAAAGATTTCATTTTATTTAGTAGAAAATCAAGAGAGAAATGTCGTATTTATGATATAGTACACTATATCATAAAAACTGACATATTGCTTTAAGAATTCCACGGTTGGAGCTATACTGGTGTAGTAAAGATGTCCTTTCTAAAATTCTACTGAGCCATATCCTCCACTTCGATGGGAATTGGACCACCTTCGACAGCTACTTCCGGAACTGCGATCTTTATATCAGAACATGCCATAAATGTTTCTTGATTGCCACAACCTATAGCTGCAGTACCATCCTCGCAAGGGCCCCAGTTGTTACCAGCGACATATTTCCATTGGAGAACGCAATGATCGCAGACCAAATCCTTGGGAAGACGATAGTTCACTTTGTACTCACCGCCGTGGGGCGGGTAATAATTTGTCCCGCCTTCTTCGAGTTCGAGTGGGTACTGGTCGAAGCAAGCTTGATCGGTAGAGGTCGGGTCAGGGCAGATCTTGAAGTACCAATATCCGCGGTGATAGGCTGTTATTTCGACGGTAGCTTCAAATACCTCACCTGCTTCGAATTCAGCGACGATTATACCTAAACCATATTTACCACCAAGTTCATGGGGTCTCGGCTCTTCTAAATCGTACGCATCTCCGCAGATACCGCATCTAAAGTAAAAAAAAAAATGTTATGTTGCTTCCTTTCGATTAGAAAAAGAATCATCGTAATTGGTCCATCCAGCAAAAAATCTTAGGTAGGTAATATAAAAAATTACAGCCGAATTGAGAACCTCTTCCTTCTTTTGAAGTCGGTTAAAAAGAGAGAGTAAGGCAGTTAAAGAAAGAGCAGGGTTATTCCCGGCATTTACGATCTTGGAGCTCGAGTCTCTCTACGGGATGTTTTTCAAAAGGTCGACATATTAACAATTGCTTCGCAATATATTTATAACAATATTATGTATATTCACCAGAATATTCATTGTTTTGAAATAAATAGTAGTAAACGCATTGTAAACACGAGAAGGAATAACAAAATTGTAACTCCAAGTTTCCGACTGCGCAAAGTAAAAGTCTCCTTTCTGGGTTATGCTATTCACATGTATAATAAAATCCCACGAACAATTTTGGAATTGTCTCAACATAAATTTAAAGTTTTTTTAAAAATAATAATAATAGATAAAGCTTATTATTCGGTGCAGGATTAAGTTGCATAAGTGATAAAGGTGCATAGTTGATAAAGGTGTGTGGACTTACTGATGCTGTATTTTATGCAACATGTTACTAATTTTGTACTAAAACACAGTTTATAAAAAAAAAAAAAAAAAAAAAAGGAACGGCGGAGTTTCTTGCCTATTCTTCTCTGCAGAATCTACATTCCGAATCGGTAGTAGCTTTACTTTTACAAAAATAATAATTTATTTTTAAAATTTTTATTTGTAAAAATAACTATTTGAATAAAGCAGTTTTTGATTTTGATTTTGAAATAAACTTAATTTTTTCTATTTTAATGAGTACCTACGGGCCTATTTTATCCTGCAAATAAGTTACGATTAGACTTTAACAGTAGGATGCAGAATAAGCCATTAGGTCCTGTTTCACCTTAATTAATAAACTACAGCTTTTAGATTCATTTTAGCGAATATAAATATATCATAAATACAGTGGAATTCGATGGTGCAAAAGAATAATACATTAAAAAAATATTTGTTGGATATCATCATCTTGTCAAAAGCATTTGTAAATTCAACACGTAACAGTTAAAAATACAGCCTAGCGTTTATTTCCATGGTATTTAATTTAAATTAAAAAGTAAAATCGTTATTCTAAACATTTTTGAATATCATATCATAAATTGGAACGATATCCATAGCTTAATTGGCTAGAGCGCCGACACGGTCAGTCGTAGACGCGGGTTCGATCCCCGCTGGAGCGGTCAATTTTTGATATGATATTCAAAAATGTTTAGAATTCCGAATGTGTGGGTAACACAAAAATAAAAATCTTGCATATTAAAATCGTTATTGTTCCGGTTTTATAGGATTTTCATAAAAAATAAATTACAATAAAGAGCTCACATTTAACGGTCACTAAGATTTATGCCTGTAACTGGGGTTCAGAAATACAATATACAAGCACAACCGCCCCGACCATAGCTAACATCTGTATTGATTTCAAACTTTTTAATAAATTAAGGATTTTGACGTGACAACGTCTAATAAATCGGTGAACGCCGGCGGCATGCACGAAAAAGGATGACTCATTGCGTTACACTCATTGTCTCGTTACGCTCAGTGATAGTATATGTATATACAGTGATAGTATATTCCATATACTCGCTCAGTGTTAATATCTATCTATATTCCATATACTATTACTCAATTGGCCTATACGTCGGAGGAGATGTTTTGTTATGACGTTGTCACGTTAAACTATCGTCCGTAAAGTAACTTTACAGACAACCAATTTTTCATGCTATAAATATAAAATATATTACGTAAATCATGATTAACTTTACAAAAAGGAAAACACTTACTTTCCACCATTTACGGAGTATTGCCGATCGTAACCTCCGCAATATAGTGCTGTGTCGTCATAGTTTTCGGGAGTGGGGTAACCAAACCTCCACATGGTGGCTCGGGACGGCGGGTACGAGACCCGGCCATGGCACGAGACGTATGCAACTAGGGTTGTCAGTGACAAGAATTGCCACAGCATCTACAAGGATATATAAGGATTATGCCATAACTATTGTATGTGTCACGAGTATCCAAAATTATTATTGGTAGAATTTTTTTAGGATTTTTTTAGTTTTCTTTGTTATTGTGAATATTTATCTATACTTTTTTGCACGCCAAAACTACATTATTAAACATAGCTTTTAGCGTTACAGATTAGACAGTACCAATGGTCTCGGATCTATGGCTATAAAAATTGAAAAATACAAGAACTAAAATATTTCACATCAACCATCAAATAAAAATCTTTAATTTCAAACCTTTATAATATTATGATCACGCAAAATATTCACTCAGTTTAATCACAGTTTGGTTTGAAGCAAATGATAACATGATATATATCACTGACAATTTATACAAGAAATTTCATTGTAAAACTTTATCAGTACACAATCACTATCGAAAAAGCACTTGACGGAATCAAAACGAAATAATTAAATTTATCCAATCGTCTTGATAAGAGAACAAAGAGATGTTCAACTTTTGCCGGCATCTTGACCACCTAAAGTTATTACCGAAGACCATAAAAATAGAAAAAACATCTATGACGTCTGCTTTTGCCAGTATACTACGTAGTTTGATTTATTTTTTGATTATTTTTGAAAATTCAGACTTGTTTGCCAAATAACTATATTGTGAGGAATTATGGCTTCCTCCTGCCTCCTGACCATATACAAATAGGAATCTAGTTTGTCACATTATTATCATTAAGAAAACTGATTCAGAAAGTTGTATGGTGTGCTAACCTAGCCGCGCATCGAAGAGAACGTTAAGCTGTCAGACCCAGTTGTTATCATAGATATCTGATAGTGATCGTAGGGAATATGCCAATCGGCAGTGGATCATGGTGAATTACGCTTCGACTCATCTCCAACACGGAGAAAGAGGCCTATGCCCAGCAATGGGATTTCACAGGCAGAATCAAGAATCAAATATCAAGTGCTAACCTTAATTCTCTGCTATAACTACTTAGAACCATCTCAGTTAGATAACAATTTTTTCAAGAACCAATAGGAAATCAGTATGAAATAAATATCATTCGAAAAGAATTCGTCCAAACAATCACTGAACCCCATCAAAACAAAATGCATGTGTATGATTCATTTGTCAATAATTTAGGTTCACAATTGAAGTCATGGGTTGTAATAATTCAAAGAAAGTTGGAATTTGACAATGAATTAGTTCGGTTAGTAAATAAATAAATAATCGACTTCTTATTTATCGAGGTTGGGCACAGCAGGAAATATCCTGCTTAAAATCATCACCATCATCACAGCAGCCTTTCGCAGTCCACTACTGGACATAGGCCGCCACAAGTTCTCGCCAAAAATGGCGTGAACTCATGTGTTTTGCCCTGCTTAAAATCTGGATCATCAAGTCTGGGGCAGTACCTCAACCTTACACAAAACAACCGCTAAAGTATTATGTTGCCATTGTGAGCAAGGTAGCAAAAGCTCAAAGGGGGAGGGGGTCGGGAACAGCTTCGCAAAGCTTCTGGTTTTGCAAGCGTCTATGACTTACGGAAACCTATTAACATCAGGTGAATCGTGCATACGCTTGTTAGCCGCCCCAGTCGTATAAAAAAAATCTAAAGTTTTTTTATAATAGTCAATATGCTTTCCACTAGTAATAATAGAACTACGTATTACAATATCGTCATAAATTCAAAAATAAATTACATTCTTGTTTATAACTCTGTCATAAGATTCTGATTCATTGAATAACTTTATCTTTATTTGCCTATATTATCCTCATAAATGTATCATTATATTGCTATGAATATTTATTTTGGATTATTTATTAGCTGCATATCATGACGTAGGTATATAATTTAATTGACGACGCATTGGCGCAACGGTTACAGCACTGGTTTGCGGCTGTTGCGCTGGAGGTTGCGGGTTCGATCCCTGCACATGACAAACATTTGTATTTGGCATACAGATGTTTGCCGTTTCGGGGTGTTTGAGCAGTCCTTTTGGGTGATCTCATCGTGCCTCAGAGAGCAAGTTAAGCCGTCGGTCTCAGTTGCTGTCGTACACCTAATAGCGCTCGCTACTAACAGGTAACTTTGGTGAGTTAGGTAGCTTCTGAGGATTTGCTGTATTGATGGGGGCAGATGATGATAATGGTATTAATATTTCAGACGTCCATAGACTACCGTTTTGGCCATAAAATCTGTCGACATGATAGCAATATGTATGAAGATGTGAAGAACAGAAGGTCCACTCAAATTGAACCTGTGTATGCAAAATCAGCCTATTCGTAGTAAAGCAGCGCTTAAGTTTCAATACTTCTCCTACATGAAGAAAGAGGCCTGTTAGTTCAGTTATTTGTTGTCAGTTCAGTGGGATATTTCGGGCTGAATCGTTAAATTGTGTCCGTAAACAGTATGAAGCAAGTTATGTGTTACAGAAAGCGGATACGAAAGTGCTGTCAGTATTCTTGCTACAAAACTACATTATATAATAATTGTATTATGAATATCTGAAAATAATTATTTTTTATGTTTTGCGGTGTAAATAGCTATAACTATTATTGTATTTTCATTAATATAGTGACTTGATATTGTGAAAGTCGCGACACAAGTCGTTGACGCGTTCACCTCATGTATCACACTTCAGCCTATCGCAGTCCAATGCTGGACATAGCCTCAAGTTCGCGACAAAAATGGCGTGAACTCATATGTGTTGCCCATAGACACCACACTGGGCAGGTGGGTTGGCGACCGAAGGGCTAGCTTGGTCGCACCGAAGACGCTGCTGCCCGTCTTTGGCCTGTGTATTTCAAAGCCAGCAGTTGGATGGTTATCCCACCACCGAACGGCTTTTTAAGTTCCAAGGTGGTAGCGGAACTGTGGTATCCCTTAGTCGCCTCTTACAACACCCACGGGAAGAGAAGGCTTTACTGCAACGGTTTTAAAGCAATGGCTTAAAAACAGCCCATATACTTAACAAGCTTAACCTATACTAGCTTACTCGACAAACGTTGTCTTGCCGCTAAACGCTATTTAAAAATAGGGGTTGGTGGTAGAAGGGTGAAAATTTAGGGTTGTGTGTATTTTTCAACGCCAAATTATAATAAAATAAAGAATAAATAATTTATCTAAAAATTAAAAAAAAATTAAGGGGTGGACTACCCTTAACATTTAGGGGGATGAAAAATAGATGTGGTTCGATTCTTAGACCTACCCAATATGCACACAAAATTTCATGAGAAGTCGTTTCGGAGGAGTTTAACTACAAACACCGCGACACGAGAATTTTATATATTAGATAAATGAGAAAATATCATGCTAGATATTATTAATTTTGTACTAAAACACGCTTTATATATTATTTTCAAAAGACTGCGGAGTTTATTGCCAATTCTTCTCTGCAGAATCTACATTCCGAATCGGTGGTAGCTTTACTTTAAAAAATCAAATTGTTTTTGATTTTGATTTTCTGAGAATGGATGAACTTTGTCACTTTTTCAACGAATAACTGATTGTTACTTGGTACGGAAATAACTTGAGTTCCAGAGTGATACGAAGGCTATTTTTCATTTCCACATTTCCACGGGATCAGAAATTAAATGGGCAAAACCGCGGGCGCAGCTAGTTGTATAAATAAAACTCAAGAAAGTGCAAAACAATTTTTGTATTATTTGTTAATCCTTGCCATAATTTCAGGTAAATAAGTAAATAATAATATAACACCTTAATGAATGCTTAAAATTAATTCAACGTCGTAGAATTGAATTTTGATAATTTTTAAACCAGTCTACATCAAAATATTTAAACGAATCAATTAAAATCAAAATGGACGTCGTTCTGAATTCACTTATTGTCTATGGCAGGTAAAACGTAATCAAAAACCATTTTAAAAATATAATTAAACTAATGCGAAAGAGCAAACGAACAAATTGGGTAAAAAAACATTAAAATGTATAAAGATTTATCGTACAACTGCCTTTTTCCGCGCTAAATAGTCATAAATTAATCATTTATTGTCAATAAACTTTACTAGACCTTACTCAACGATTCCAAGAAAGTGAATTATTATAGAGATTAGTGGCAGAAATTGGATAATGTAAGCCGATACATAAATAGTTTGTATTTTTAGTATTAACTGAATGGCTAGATTTTTTTTAATTATTGACTTTTGCCTAAAAATACATAATACATCAAGTTATAAAAAACTAAAATCTGTTTGAATAAGATTTTTACATTAAGATGTAAGATTTAATTGAATATTACGGGAACACAAATTTACTTTTCTTTTATTTGAAATAAATAGAGACTAAAAAAATAAGAAGTTGATGAAATATTAATGCTAATTAAAACAAATGAAATGACATGAATTACTCACTAAATGAACAGGAAATAAGAAGTTAAGCACGTTAGTGCTTAATAAAAAAAAAAGTTAAGACTAATCTGGAAGCCCATACAGTCCATTCAAAAAATTGTCAAGCGATTAAAAAAACGAGCCAATCTTATTCATTACTAGATCCGATAACGACACTGACATTTAATAAAAATTAATTTACATTTGACTAGAAACATTTTAGATAAAACTATTTATCGAGATTTGATAGTATTTATACAATAGAAGATTTTATAACTATGCCTTAGCATTTGAAATAACTTAGGGACACAAATAAATATAAATAAATAAACAGGGTTAGTGAAAAACAAAAACTTCAAAAAGTAACTTTCGAACGGCTTGATGTAATAGCTCTATACTCTGTCTAAAAAAAGTAACTTTACTGTTTGCCATCTTCGTTTAACTTAGAGTCAGCTTTATGTTCTTCCTTTTTACTTTCAGTCTTGTTAACTACAACATCTTTATCGACTTTCTTGTTATTTTGATCTCTGGTATCATTTTGATGTGACTTTATTTTTGTTTCAGATTTATTTTGGAATTCATGATTTAAAATCTTTTCGAATTCAGACGAAACTTTGTTGACATTCTTTTTCATTGTAGTATCAGGATAACTCTATAATTATTTAAAAATATAAATCAACGAGTTTTGAAAGCAAAATTGTATCTGAGAAAAAAATTAATTACAGTGCAAATTCTAAAAGCTATTAAAGACCATAAAATTGTAATTTAAAAACAAAAATGTGTCTATATAACTAAATCAGAAAATTTGACTTTGGTTTAGAATATTTTATCATTATTTATAGATATATAATCTATTAACAAACAGTTTTTGGAAACAGATATATTAAAACATCAAAGAAATTTACCTTTAGGTACAATCTCACGTTATTGAATATACGACGAAAATCTTGTACAACCTGATCAAACTCAGAATAAGACGAATTTAACAATTTTGTTGAGATATCATTTAAAGACATAGGATATTTAACAACTTCGTAAAATCTTGGAGCCTAAAAGTGTAGATAATTGTGCATGAAGTAAATATTTTAAGCGCTTAATATAAACAAATTAACATATTAAAATTCTTACAATTTTGATGTCCATATCCTTTTGAATAAACGCAGCTTCACTCATCTGTGATAAAGTAGTAATAATATTCTCAAACTTAGTTACTGTTGTACTTGGTAGAGGTTTTTTCTTTTTAGGATGATACCACGTACCAGAGACAGCGACCTTTGATCTACCACTGGATTTTTTTTGATTTTCATCTCTTACGTAATTGCCAGTCTGATCAAAATTACGACGACGGGTATTTTCCTTTGACTCTTCAGATTTATTTGCAAACTCTTCTGGATCAGTACTATCTGCCTTACTTTGTTCAGCTATTGAAACGTTAATGTTATCTTCCACAATGGGGCCGTCATTATTTTTAAAAATATCTTGATTTTGAATCGTTTGGCTCCATTCGCTAGATACTTGTTTTGAAATACGACTTGTTTCCATCCAAGTATCGTTGGGATCTGGATTAGTGTGTAATTGCTTTATATCTTGAGACAATTCTTCAGTTGTACCAAAGCCCAAAGCATCATAAAGTCGCGCTGTGTCTGACCTTGAACCTTCATGTATGAAGTCGATTAGCTTTGGCGCCGATTGCTTAGCAGCTTCCCAAGCTTTATCAGACATCATTGAACTTAATATATCGAGGGCCTCAACCGCCCTTATATCTAGTCCTTGTAGTTGAGGAGTGCATTTTAACTTTTGTTCTTCAATTAATGTGTCTTCCGCTCGTCTTGGCATTAAGCATGGCCATGATTCTAAATTATATTTAGGTTGTGGTGCAAGCATTACCTGTGGATACGACAATTTTGACTTAGCAGACGTGTCTTCGACAGAGTTGTCATAGACGTCTTGAGGAGCACTTTGCAAAAAGGGTATTACAGGATCTATTGGCTTTATTGGCACCTTGTAACTGCCTGGTTTCATATACACTTTAGACATTTCGTGAAACTCATCATTTTCAGGATCAATAAATTGCACGGGGCCAGAAACGTTGTTTGAAGTCGTCACAACGTGTGGAGGTATTTGTACGTTGTGAGTATGATGAGTCAAAAAATCACTAGGTTCTTTTTGGACCATCTGACCCCATGCCGCAAAAAAATCAGCCTCTTCTTTTGTATCGCCGCAGCTATTATTTTTATGAGCGTAGCAATTCCTTATTTCAGCTGAGGATGCCATACTAGGTATTAAATTTTTTTCAACGTGGCTTAAAGGCACCATTTTTGCTTTTACTTCTATTTCACGACGTTGCAACAACTCACAAGAAGTGTTACCTAATACTGGCTGCCCGGACGTTTTGCCAAGTTCAGCATCCATTTTATGCTTTAATTGCGAATACAGCTCTCGTTGGTCTGCATGACACATACCTTCCACTACTCGACAATCTGGTATGTTAGTAATTGTCCATGACTGCCTTGGTTTTGATTCACGAACACAACATGGATCACAATTATATTGAGTCTTTTGATAATTATCGACATCACTCTGGTCATTTAGTGTATAGAAATTTTGAGAATTTTGAGGTGGCACTACAGGGAACTTCTTATAAGTGATGTTTGATCTTAATGGCCAAGAATTTTCGTTATAGTTTTGTGGTGTTGTGGGTGTTTGGGGTTGAAGCCATGGAGGTTGCATTACATTATAAGATGAAGTAGTATTTATAGGTCGCGGAGTAATTATATGCTGTTTTATTGATTGAAATTTATTTTGGTTTTGGTGACGAGGCGCAGCTGAATTTGTTGCGTAATAATTATGAGTAAAACTTTTCTGTTCCATCGTAAAACCATGATCTAGGCATTTAAAAGTCTTATAGATGTGTGTTAACATTTCTTTTGTCACGGCTTGCCATTGTACAAAACATTCTCTAATATTTTGACTATAATATTTATTTTCTATTCTAGAAAATGTATCATGCTTTTCACTCAATAATTCTTTAACACCTTTCCAACCGTCTAAAATTCTTACAAATGAGAAAATAAAGTTTTTGATCACCCAGGGTATGCCTTGTGAATGAAGATTAGCTACAGCACTATCTGGCTTTTGAACATTAGATCGTGTTTTAGCACAAATTGAATGAATATTTTTGAAGCATGGTCTATTATGGTGAGCGATAGCAATATTTTCAGCATCAGTGCAAGCCTCTATAGCTAATTGGACAATTTGATTTGGAATCTGGTCATGGATAAAAATTTTATCAAGAGCCGTTAATAGTGTTTCCGACGACAATGCGTGTCTATTTCTGTCATCTTGTTCTTGATTTGACAACTTCTGACTCTTGTTGTGACAAATAGATTCATTTCTTGAACTTGTATCTGGTATATTACAAAGTTCTGACACCATTCTTTCCCCTTCGGCAAAGAAATCTAGACTCGATGTTGATTCTGATGTCAAATTTCGATCCTTTTTTCTGGAATGGTCAGTTTCTGTGCTGTTATCTTTGTATTTATCTTGATAACGAGGATCAGCGCTGTAGGCATTACGTTTATCGTGGCTTTTTACGATTTTTTTCTTTACGCCAGTTCCAATTGGTTCTTGATGAGAAATTGACCATGAACTTTGAGATCGTCTGTCAGGGTTCAGACGATCATTCATGTTACCAGATCCACTGTAGTTTGGTGATGTTGGATCAAATACGAGGCCGACTAAAGGTGAATTTGGTGGAGAGCTAAAGGTAGGTACTGACGAGTTCGTGTATCTGAAAAACATTACACTCTATTCAATATGTGTATATCATACCTTTTTATCCAAAGAAAATTAAAATTAACATTACCTTGAATATTGCTGACTTGAAGATTCAGTTCCAGTTGCAACTCTGCAATATGAAGCGATATTCTGCTCGATCAACTCTTTGTTTGGACAACCTGAATAATTACAAATATTACAACAAAAATTTTTAAGCAAGGGAGACGGCCAAATGTGACTGTACTTTGATGAAGATATCATAACAGATCGCACAATCCATTATTTAAATTGATTCAAAAAATACAACATTAATTGACAAAATAACTGGGTTTCTTAATAATATACAAAATACGTCACTACATAGTATAAAACAAAGTCGCTTCCCGCTGTCTGTATACTTAGATCTTCACTAAAAAAACGAAAACTACGCAAAGGATTTTGATTCGATTTTCGCTGGTAAATAGCACTCTTCACTGATTCCAGAGAAATGTTTATATGTATGTATATACATCAATACACAACAATGATAATTGGAACACTGATAATTTTTGAGGTTTCTAATGTGATTTCGTAAATAAACACATTTTTTGCGTACACATTATCTATCTTTAATAATATATATAAAAGCGAAAGGTCACTCATTCATCACGGAATCTCCGAAACTATAACACCTACAAACTTGAAATTTGGCAGGTAGGCTCCTTATAGGACGTAGATATCCGCTAAGAACGGATTTTACGAAACTCGACCCCTAAGGGGGTAAAACGGGGGTTGCAAGTTTGTATGAAAGTCCTATGTTTTTGACGTAAGAGACTTGAAATTTAAAATGTATGCCTAATAGATAATGAGAAGGAGTCCAAATAACCTATCTTTAGAAATCAACTCCTTTTTGGGGTTAAAACGGGGGATGGTAGGTTTACTCACTCACCACGAAATCTCCGAAACTATAACACCTAAAAACTTAAAATTTGGCAGATGGGCTCCTTATAGAGCGTAAACATTCGCTAAGAACGGGTTTTACGAAATTCGACCCCTAGAGGGGTAAAACGGGGGTTGGAAGTTTGTATGAAAGTCCTATGTTTTTGAAGTAAACGACTTGAAATTTAAAATGTATGCTCCATAGATAATGAGGAAGTCTCTAAACAATGTATCTTTAGAAATCAACTCCCTTTCGGGGTTAAAACGGGGGATGGTACATTGACTCATTCATCACGAAATCTCTGAAACTATAACAGCTACAAATTTGACATTTGATAGGTAGGTTTCTTATAGGGCTTAAACATCCGCTAAGAACAAATTT
Organism: Melitaea cinxia; assembly: GCF_905220565.1. NCBI lineage: Eukaryota > Metazoa > Arthropoda > Insecta > Lepidoptera > Nymphalidae > Melitaea > Melitaea cinxia. The sequence goes on along the minus strand of NC_059408.1, from coordinate 14,357,523 downwards.
TACGAAACTCAACCCCTAAGAGGGTGAAATGGGGATTGCAAGTTTGTATGAACGTCCTATGATTTTGAAGTAAGAGACTTGAAATTTAAAATGTATGCTCCATAGATGGTGAGGAGGTCTCTAAACAATGTATCTTTAGAAATCAACTCCCTTTCGGGGTTAAAACGGGGGTTGGTACATTGACTCATTCATCACGAAATCCCCGAAACTATAACAGCTACAAATTTGATATTTGATAGGTAGGTTCCTTTTAGAGCGTAAACATCCGCTAAGAACAAATTTTACGAAACTCGACCCCTAAAGGGATAAAACGGGGCTTGGAAATTTGTATGAAAGTTCTATGTCTTTGAAGTAAGAGACTTGAAATTTAAAATATATGTTCTATAGATGGTGAGGAGGTGTCCAAATAATACATTGTAATCTATATATATAAAAGAGAAAGGTCACTGACTCACTCATCACGAGAACCCAAAAACGGCTGGAAGGTCCATCCATCTAGGATGGATAAAGATGAAATTTGGCAGGGAGGTAGATTATAGTTAGTAGATAATAGTAGTAGAGTAGAGAGATTTAGCGATATTCCACCGCTAAGGGGGTTTAATTGGGGTTGATAGTTTGTATGAAACATATACAGCCTGAAAATAAAACTAAAAATGTGGTGTATAGAGAGGTTTTATAAAAACAAGTATTAAATTATACTAAATTGTGCCTTTTAAAAAGTTACTCAGTGTGATAAGCATTTCAAGTGACTGAAATAAAAAAAATGCGTTAAACATCTTAATAGTAATGCATATCTTCATAACCACGCGGATGTAGTCGCGGGCAAAAGTTAGTATATTATAAAACAAAGTCCCCAAAAGTGTATGTGATCGATTTCCTCAAAATCTACTGAACGGATTTTCATGCGGTTCAAGAGGAAGGTTTACGGAACGGCTAAGCCGATTATAATGAGAGTTTAACTGGAAGTGTGCCGGGAAAACTTTGTGACACACTGATTTCAACGCGGGCGAAGCCGCGGGCACAGCTAGTATATTATATTTTTATTATATTTTTTATTTTAGATTTTATATTTAGTATCAGCATTGCACCCGTGCGAAGCCGGGATGGGTCACTAGTAATTTATAAATGGCAATACCGAAAAAACTTTCTATTAAATTAATAAATAATAATAAATAACTAACTTAACATTGCAATAAATAAATAATAATAATAATATTTTGATTCTTATCCCTTTACGACTAACATGTTTGGCTTTAGTCCATGCCGTCAACTTCCTGGCCCGCCAAATTTAATACAAAAAAAGCCGAGAGGGGAAAATTATGCACTCCATTAGAATAGCCTTCAGTGGGCTTAGCTTAGGCTATTAGTTTGAAATAGCTGACAATCTCACAGGGTCCATCGACGGTTTGAACCAGAGAATCTCGGCATGGAGAAGCGAGGAAATTCGTCTCATTGTGAGTGATCAAAAAAGTTCTATATACAGCTGGAGAACCCGTCGCCAAGCTCTTCTTCCCAAAGGCCGAGTACAGCAGATTTGGTCACCTTGCATGTGGCTAAGGGAGGTAGAGTACGAATAGAGGTTGCGGCGGTTTAGGTGGCGAGTGCTAAGATTAAACCAGTGAACCCGATCGCCTTTTCTACAGATAATGTAGCTAGTGCGGTACTGCCCGCCACGAACCGGATAGGTCCGTGGACCGACGGTCTTCATCACTATTGACTGAAAGGGCTCTCGGTACGCCATTTGATCTTGGCTCAACAATACAGAGACAAAATTGCTACGAAATTCATTCAATAGGTATGTGATCGTATGATGTTTCAATCGGCGGAGTGTAGCTTCGAATTTTCAAACTTCACCATGTTTATGTTTGTGTTTGTCTCTTGCCCGTAATTAAATCGATAACCATTTCTTCTTATACAAAACACCGGTCTGTTTTGTACCGTCAACAACCAGAACTTCTTGGAAATATTCAAGCAATTATTAGATATTACAGGACTTATGGACATAGCGAATACAATTTGACCTTCGTAATACATACAACGCATACAATAAGGGAAGTCACTATTGCTTTTAGCTAAACTGTCACCATATTTAGACTACAATGAACTATTTGTCAAATGCGGCTTCGATAGTTTCCTATGTAAGGATTACATATTATGTCATCAGATATTTAATATTTTGGATGCGTAAACTGATGGTTGAATTATAATATACATAATACAAGAGGAATTATAGATATTAGAGGATATATAGAACTAATCAAATTCATTGTTTAAAAAAAATAGTTTTACTGTTATGTATCTAGTATGTAAATAATAATGTAGAAATAATTTACTAATATTTTATTATAATTTGTAACAGGAATTGACACAATAAGAACAGAATCAACCGACATATTAAATTATTTGACATAAAGCAAGTTAGTTTATTTCCGCTTCTCAAACTCGGAACGTCACACCAAATAGTGATGTCTACTAACACTCTCCCTTGTTATTTATTTTAGAAGTTCAATCGGTTTGGTGGTCGTCGAATCCGGGTACTACGACGGGGTTCAATTTCAGCCTGTGTAGTAGGAGGTATATCTGGAGTTGCTTGAGGTGTCTCTGGCTTGTCCACTTCCGAGGTTTCAGTGTAAGGTATAGATTCCCTTCTTGTAGCGTTAGCATGTGTAGTTGTAAGGTCTTTTCCAGGTAGTATGTTCTTTCCAGGTAATAGGTCTTTTTCAGGTAATTTTGGTGTATGTAAATTTGCCACTGATTCTCTTGGTTTAATCAGGTAAGTATCTGGTATTCTAAAGTTATTATCTAAGCATGATGTCTTTATGATTTGATCTACATGTCTTTGGTGTATTCTTCCATCTACTTCCACTTCATAATGTAATTTTCCTTTTCTATTTACTATGTTACCAAATTTCCATTTATTACTGTCATACATTCGAATTTGAACTTTCTCTCCTCTTTGAAATTCCTTGGTTACTATTATCTCTTCATTACTGTTGTTTCTTAATTCCTGTGGTCTTTTTACTAAGTCAATTCTTGTTCTGTATATTCTTTTAAACATCATTTCACCTGGGCTTAATCCTGTAGTACTGTTAGGTGTTTTTCTATACATCATTAAAAATCTTTGTAATTTATCTTGTATAGATCCCTCTTCACTAATCATTGCTTTAAGTTTATTTTTAACAGTTTGAACATATCTTTCTACTTGACCATTGGTAGAAGGATGAAATGGTGCTGTAAATTTAGCTTGAATTCCATTTTTTTTTAAGAATTTTTGCATTTCTTCTGATCTAAATTGTCTTCCATTATCCGAGACTTGCGTTATTGGTAAACCAAATGTAGTGTATAACTTCTTTAGAATATTTATAGTTGTTGCAGCTGACATAGAATTAGTAGGTATAACTTCTAACCATTTAGTATAGGCATCTACCACCATAAGAAAATATTGGTTCATGAATGGTCCGGCATAATCAATATGAATACGACTCCACGGTTCCTTAGGGTATTCCCAGCTGTGTACAGGTACCTTAGTCGGGTTTTTACGCATCAAACAGCATCTCTTGCATTGTTTCACCATATTTTCAATATCTATGTCAATGTTCTTCCACCACACATAGCTTCTTGCTAAAGCCTTCATCTTAACTATACCCATGTGCGCTGTATGTAATTCTTCTAATATTTTAGGTTGTAGTTTCTTAGGTATGACGATTCGTATGCCATAAAATATACAATTATTCTGCAATGAAAATTCATGTAGTCTAGTTTTATCTTCTCGTCCTGATTGTATATCAATATATAACTTCTGTAGTTCCGGGTCAGTAGCTGTAGCTACCCTTATCTCTTGTAATGAAACTGGTATTTCTGAAATCTGATTTAAGTAGAAAGCTTCGTCATCTGTAAGTGTATCATTCTTTTCATTTTTATTTGTATGTTGTAGTCTTGAAAAATAGTCGGCATTAGCATGTTCTGCAGTCTTCCTTAGTTTTATCTGGTAATCAAATCCAGCTAAAAAGTTAGCATAATGTACAAGTCGTATGGCTGTTGTAGCAGGTGTAGCCTTCTCTGGGTGTAAAATTCTAGCTAATGGTTGGTTGTCTACTATGAGAATTATTTTTCTACCGTAACAATACTGAAAGAATTTCTTCAGTCCCCAAACTAATGCTGCGGCTTCTTTATCTAACTGGCTGTAACCTTTCTCTGCCTTTGTAAGAGATCTTGACGCGAAAGCTATTGGACGTTCTGATTTATCCGGCATAATATGTGACAACACAGCTCCGTATCCAGTTGGTGATGCATCAGTGGCTAATGTGACAGGTAAGTTTTCATGAAATGGTATAAGTACTTTTTCTCCGCAGATTTCTTTTTTCAGTTCTTGAAATGCTTGTTCACATGATGTTGACCAAGTAAATTTTGTATCTTTTTGTAATAATTTGTATAAAGGATTTAGTTTTGATGCTAAGTTAGGTATAAATTGTTGGTAGTAATTTATCATTCCCAAAAATGTGCGTAGTGAAGAAACATCTGTTGGACGTGAACTATTCTTTATATCATTTACTTTATCTTCTGTAGGGTGTAGACCTTTTTCATTTATTGTATGTCCTAGGTAAGTAACTGATTTCTGAAAAAACTGACATTTCTCTCTGTTTAAGTGTAGTCCACATTCATTTAATTTGTCAAATACCTTCCTAATTCTTTGTAGTAATTGTATAAATGTACGTCCTTGTAAAGCAATGTCGTCAAAAAAACAAACTGTACCTTCCATTCCTTGAAGTGTTTGATCCATGTATCTCTGCCAAACATTTGGTGCAATTTTCACTCCGAACATTAGTCTTTTCACCTTGTATGTACCCTTGCATGTACTAATAGCTTGCATTTCTGCTGTATCTTCATTAGTCTTCATATGCAAATAAGCTTGATTAATATCCAGTGTGCAAAAATATTTTCCTCCACTTAACTTTGAAAATATTTCTTCAACACGAGGTATAGGGTAGTTGTCATTTTCCAAATTTTTGTTTAATGTAGCGCGATAGTCAGCACATAAGCGCATTTTTCCATTTTGCTTCAAGACAGGAACAATTGGTGTTCCCCACTGTGAGTATGTGACTTTTTCTAATATTCCTTCCTTTTCTAATCTGTCTATTTCTGCTTCCACCTGATCCTTCAAAGCGAATGGTACTGGACGTGGTTTTAAAAAGACTGGAACTGCACCTTCTTTCAATTTAAATACTGCTTGATAATCTTTAATTTCTCCTATTTCTTCAGAAAATAGTTCTTTGTATTCTTGTATAATTTTTTTCAATTTCTCAGTAAACTCTTTTTCTGTAATATCATTTTCTTCTTTTTGTAGTGAATTTATGTCAAATTGTAAGTTTAATTTCCTAATCCATTCTCTTCCCAATACAGGATCAACTTTTCTATCAATAACAAAGATTCTTCCTATGACTTCTGTATTTTTATATTTGATGTTTACATTACAGGTTCCCCGTGGGTAAAGTATTTCTCCTGTGTAAGTTTTTAATTTAATTGGTGTAGTTTCTAATTTAAGATTACTGAAATTTTCTTTATAATATTGTACAGAGCATGTAGTGACTGCTGCACCTGTATCTAGTTCTAGTGTATGTAATTTCCCGTTCAGTTGTAATGTAATATTAAATTTATCATTTTGTATGTTATTTTTGTAAAATATTTTATGTATTTCATAAATTTCATTAGTATCTTCTATGTACTGTTCATTTACTAGCTCTAGTTGTTTTTGTTCCCTTAAGCAAACTGATTGTATGTGTCCTTTTGTTTTGCATTTCTTACAAAATAATTTATCTTTTAATCTACACTGAGTCGCTGAATGGTTTTCTTTTCCACAACGATAACACTTTATTTTCTTTCCTTTTTTAATATTTGTATTGTATGTATGACTTTTATATGTATTTGTATTTTGTTTGGATGTATTGAAATTCTTAGTTTTCTTTGATATTTTGTTTATATTTGGTTGAATATCCGTACACATTTCTTTTGTTTCTACTTTGGAAGTCTCAATCGCCATTGCAATCCTAATTAAATCATCAAATTTTGTAGAAGAAGATTCTTGTAATAATCTTTCTTTAATTTCAGAGTTACGCAGCCCTCGTATGAACTGTACTCGCAGATGAGTTTCAAAAGTACTATTTTTACAATTATTACATATAAAGTTACATTTTCCGCCTATTTCTTTTAATCCAGCTACGTAGTTAGCAATGCTTTCACACTCATGCTGTTGCCGTAGACAGAATTTGTGTTGTTGAGCAACTTCACCAGGTTCTGGGGCAATATGATTCCTTAGTAGTTCTACAAGGTCATCATAGCTTTTTGATTCTAGACACTCAGGCGCTGTGATGTTTTTCAGTACTTGGTAGTATTTAGGGCCAATACAATTGAGAAAAATTTGCACTTTAATTGTAGCACTTGTGACACCTTTCAAGGAAATATAATTTTGAAGTCTTTGTAAATAAGTCGAAAATGATTCATTGTTTTCATCATAAGGTTGTAATGTGATACCACTAACCGTTTTATCACTGGTTTGTAAGGCTTGTTGTAATTGTACTTGCTGTAATTGCATTCCTCGCATCGTTTCCATCATTTGGGACAAAACTTGCCCTAGTTGTTGTTCCATTGCGGCGTATTATGTACGTACGTATGTAAGAGGAAAAGGAATGTGTGAAGCGGGTTATCATCACAGGATTTGGAACCCTTGGAACAAGGAAAATGGGTGTATAGGAGCACGTGGTAATATCCGCTGCTCGCGAGGTTACTTATATTCACTTTTTTTTTTTTTTTTGTAATTATTAATCTTCGTCGTCAATCTGTTATCCTCGTCGCCAATTTGTTATGTATCTAGTATGTAAATAATAATGTAGAAATAATTTACTAATATTTTATTATAATTTGTAACAGGAATTGACACAATAAGAACAGAATCAACCGACATATTAAATTATTTGACATAAAGCAAGTTAGTTTATTTCCGCTTCTCAAACTCGGAACGTCACACCAAATAGTGATGTCTACTAACATTTACAATAACATTTGAAATAAACTGGTTTGCAGTAGCCAACAAAATACTGTTTAAAGTAAAGACGAATTGAAAATTATTCCTTATCAATTTACAATATATTAGAATTAGCAGTTAAGCATCTAATTTTTTTTTTGCAAAAAGTCTAAAGAAAGAAAGACCAAGTTTTAAAACTCCTGATTTAATAATTTTCAATTACTTGTAGAACTTGTGTTTCCAACTACTTAGCTGATGATAGTATGCTGTACTAATAATAATTTTATACTACATAAAGTGTATTTATTACCACAACTTTTCTGGAAGAACGACCTTTGGTTTACGGAAAAAGAACTCTCTTGGCTACATTCTCGTCCGTCACATTCATGGTACCCTCTTTTGTTCGATATTGAACCACCATAATCTTGCATTTGGTTCGTATCCTGAAACGTAAATATGTCAGAACGGACTTCTACGCGTTTCATTTCAACTCCTGTTGAAAAATTTACTGCACTCTGCGATCGCGTCGTTTGGGATTAATTTTAATTTTTGATATCATTCAGGGAGAGTTCACAGGGTTTATAAAACCCGGTCTAAAATCTGTAGTAATCATACATCGGCCTACATACTTGCATATAATAAAACTTTTTTCGTTTGCTTTTTCGTTTTTAAAATAATAACAAAACGAAAAAACGCGAATAACAAACGACAAAGACAATAGAAAAGTAATATTTCACAAAAATGTCGAAACGGTATAATGATTTGAAAAAAAAAAAACTAAATAAATCCGCTTACTTCCCTAGAGTTCCCGTGAGAGGCAGAAAAGTTCCCTAGTGCCTAGTAGCCTAGACAACAAAATTATTTTCAATTTCAAGCAAATATTAATTTTTAAGTAACAACTGAACTTCCACGAAATTTCTAGTTTTTTTTTTTTTTTAAACTATTAGTTTAATTTAAATTGATTTTTGGAGTATATCTATGGATTATTATAAATATATGAAATTGTACCAACTACTTCTACTGTCGCGTTGCAACAAATATCCTTCTAGATAATTTTTCTGTTAAATAAAAATCTTTTTTCTAAATTTTAACTACAATTGACAAGTCTGAACGTGATCTAGATGGCTACTGACACGATCTTATGATAAAATATTCGATTCCCTGATTAACATGAAAATTACTAATATAATAACGAGCAATATGCATAAAATACATTTAATATCTATAAACATCATCTAAAAACTTAAAAAATGAAGTTAAGCATATTATATTAAGAAAATATAGTTTCATTGACTCACCGTTCAAGAACCGCTCAGAAATCGTTTTTTAACAAAATTTTTACAAGAACATGTCAAATTCAGTAATTATCTCTAATACCTTTTTTAATATAAAATTCTCTTAAGCTTAGGACAAAATAGTTTTAACTCTTTTAAAATCTGCTATGGGCACTTTTATACCTTGCTTATTCTCTAAAATAATCTCTTTATGAAGATATTCATTATTTTCTGATAATCGATGTGTAATGGACGATATCTAACTTGCCAAATAATTGAAACTAACCATATGATTTCGTTCCATTGTTTTTTGACGTCGTGTCATTCGAATTTTACTTTTTAGTAACGATTATTAGACTTTTTTTGTAACGAAAGAGTCTTGATTTCGTAATGTTTGAGACTTTTTTACATACTTTATTTTTTATTGAAGAAATAAAACTAAGTTTGATTATTTAGTCACGCTAATTTAATCATTTGTAAAGTATTTTCAATTTCTGAGAAGAAATCAAGAAACACTAAAAGTAATAAGTCTTGTATTTCTTTGCTATAATTTCAATACATTTTATTACACTTCTGTTTGTGAATTACGTATCTAATTTTCTTTAAAGTATATTGTAAAATGTTTTACAGATGTAGATAATGACTACACAGAAAGTAAGATGCTGTGGTCTTATATCTTTCCCTCCATTGCAGAAGTCGGTTGTACACGAGCACACCTCCTGGCGACCGCCATAACCAGAGCGATGGTAGCACACACCCTGGCGAAACACATAACTTTTAAAGCACGATTTATCATACTTTACGCGATTTATCACAATTATTTAATGGCCAATTTTGGACTGCCTATAAGACCTAATTTTGACCATTGTAATCTTGTTTCAATATTAAATCTCTAATACGTAATTAGCTGCGAATCACGATCCTACCCGTATAGCTTTCTACCCCATAGGAGTATGGGGGAAAAAGTAACACATGCGTATTCTGATTTGCATCAAATTAGGCACATAATTTTATTGCAATAGATTCACTAGTTTTTGCACGCATAATTATCCATCCAAACGTTTATAGGCGTTTATTTATTCACCTTATACTTAGTGTCATCCCATCCGCATGCCCTGATGACCCGGCTCTCAGGCAGGTGGCCGTTCACATCGTAGTCAACGTGCTGTATTATCTTCCTGCACAGAGTGTGCGATACTCCTCGGTCATGGGCTGAGCAGTTCCGTTTCAAGCTGTCCGGCAAGATGGCTTTCGAGCATAACGCATTTATTGCACTATTGCATTCGTAACACATTATTGTTGAACCTATAAAGGATAATATTTAGATAGATAATTGATAAAACTGTATTTTGATTTTCACTTTGGCGAAGTATAGGAAGCATTATCTACAAGTGGGAACATAAATTTTTACCTTTTTTAGCGTTTTTGTCGTTGGCGCTGGAACGGAAATCTAAAGCTTTAGATTTGAATAAATATAAACGAGACTTAAAAATTAGTTTGCCAAAGAAGTTTCACTTCTGACATGTGTAGGTACTTTTTATTTTACATATGTTACCTTAGAACTTTTGAGTAGGTGGATCGATGTTGATGATTTTTTTAAAATCAAAATGTGGTGCTTGTCATGTGGTCCCATTTAAATTTAATCGAGATCTGACAATTACTTTTTAAGTTACATCTAATAATGCGTATTTACTTGACTATTTTTTCGTCAACCTACGTTGTATTATACATACTTTTTACTTAATCGATTATGATGATTCGTATTTTAAATGAAAGCCGAGGCCTGTCTTGTGGTTCTATTTAAAGTTGATCGAGATCTGACAACTACTTTTTGAGTTATATCTAATAATGCGTATTTAATTGATTATGAATTTTTGAGTATTTTTGAATATGAAATTTCTTAAAGCCATAGGAGTTGGTAAATCATCAAATCTTCAAAATCTTCCAACCTCTATAAATCTTGATTCGCTAAATAAACATTTTTCATGTAGTAACATGCTGGATAGCGTTAGCAAAACGATGACAACAAATTTTATTTCCTCTTTACCAACTCCTGAATATCCAACATTTAGTTTCTGTCCTTTTGCCCAGAGTGATGTTAGGAAGAATATATTGTCCATTGCATCGAATGCGGAGGGTTGCGATAGTGTTAGTCGTAAGATGATTATTCCCATCTTAGACATAATCTGCCCCATCATTACTAATATCCTAAATTCGTCTATCACATCTGGCACATTTCCACAGGACTGGAAATTGGCTAAAATTATTCCTATTCCCAAAAAAAAATTAAGCCAACAAATTTTTCCGATTTTCGTCCTATTTCGATTTTACCTTTCCTTTCAAAAGTTTTAGAACGTCTTGTTTATCAACAAATCAGTCTGTTTTTAAACAAAAATTGTATCCTTAGTCCTCTCCAGTCAGGTTTCCGCCCCGGTCATAGTATGACTACCGCTCTCGTAAAAATTACCGATGACATTCGCTGTGCAATGGACAATAAGCAGCTTACCGTACTGGTCCTTCTTGACTTCAGCAACGCGTTTAGCAGTGTTGATTTTGATCTACTGGTAAGTGTGCTAAGTTCTCTTAACATATCTCCTTTGGCAGCGGACTGGTTTCGTAGTTACCTGCAAGGACGTCGGCAGCGCATACAATTTGACGAAAGTTTTTCTGACTGGTGTGACGTCAAAGCCGGTGTTCCGCAGGGTGGTGTGCTGTCTCCTCTCCTGTTTTCTATTTTCATAAACTCTATTACTTTCAATTTAAATTCTCTCTACCACTTATATGCAGACGACCTCCAACTTTACCTATCTTCAAATCTTGAGAATCTTCCTAATACTATAGCTGCGATTAATTCGGATCTGACTACTGTCTCCGAATGGTGTAAGCAATATGGTCTTACGGTTAACCCATCAAAAAGTCAAGTAATCCTGATCGGTAGTCAGAAAATTACTGCAAAAATTGACTATACAAATTTGCCTCTTATTTCTTTTGATGGTGTTAAACTACCTTTTCTGGACAAAGTGAAGAACCTTGGTATCTACTTCGATCAAGCATTATCCTGGACTCACCAAATTAGTGAAGTGAGTAGAAAAATGTTTGCCACCGCGGGGTCATTGAGACGTTTACGTAACTTTCTCCCCGTTCCAACCAAAATTGCGCTTGCGAATTCACTTATGCTTTCGATTTTGGACTACGCTGACGTATGCTATCTTAACCTCACTGAATATCAGTTAAATAAACTTGAGCGCCTTCAAAATGTTGCGATTCGGTTCATATTTGGCTTGCGTAAATATGACCACATTTCGGAATTTCGTAAAAAACTGAACTGGTTACCCATTCGTCTTCGCCGAAATTCTCATATATTGTCTCTTCTGTACTGTGTACTATTTCATCCGTCAACACCTGTTTACCTAAAGGATAAGTTCGAATTCCTTGGTTCACATAGTGAAATTTTAAGGTCATCAGAAAACCTTAAGCTGCGTGTACCCCGTCACAGAACAAACTTTTATAAAAACTCCTTTGCTGTGCAAGCTGTTTTGCTATGGAACGACTTACCTGTGGCCATAAGACGAGCTCAAAGTTTGTTTCTGTTTAAGAAGCATTTGAAAGCATATTACCTCAGTCTATAATTATTTTAAACTCACTACATTCAATTGATAAAAGATCATTAAATTTGCCATGAATCTATATATTATACGATTACTGTATTTATATATTAGTGTGTATGTAAATGTTTTTATTTTTTTTTTTATTGCGTACGTATGTGTATAATGTATATGCATATATAATTGTTATATATTCTATTTTTATTTTTTATTTTTTCTTTGACTTATTTAAATCTGTTTACCACCTGCCCATCTGAAAAGCAATATCCCTTTCATTATCAGGTTGTCTGGAAGAGATTGCTTTTTAGCAATAAGATCGCCTGGTTGTACATATTGTTACTATAATTGCTTGTAATTTTAATTTTGTTCTTTATTTAAATGTGCAATAAAGTATATTATTATTATTATTATTATTATTATTTTTTCGTCCGTTTGCATTACTTATCGATGTAATTGAAGTTGTTTTTTTTTCGTTTGCGAGCAAACAGAATTATTAAAAATAATTTTATTATATGTTTGTGTTAAAACATATATGTATACTTAAAGATAAGTGATTTAAAATGTGTCATATTCCTGATTATCCGTTACACAATATATTGAAATGATTGAGCTTATTACTTTGAAAGCTCAAATCACAGAATTAATGATTCGACAGGAAACGCTTTCAAAAAAAAAAAACTTGAAATTACTCTACGGGTGGTCTAGTAATAAACGTGTATTCAATTAATAGCTACTTTTGTACTATAATAATACGAGGCATACTGAATATTAAATTGAAAGTATTTTTGTAAAATGTATCGTAATTTTTTAGACTGGTTTCAAATATTCTTTGTGATACCCTAGTTTGTTTATTGAAGCTATGTGTTAGATCCCAATAAAATACGTATTGTGCGTGTAGATACGTATAAACGACATGCTGTCACTTACAGAACTTCGGTCAACAATAGTAATAAGGCAATCAAACAAATATTACTCGAGTAAAATTGAATGGGAGTCCTAGTAAATTAATACCGTCTTTGTGGCACGAGTCGCGCCTTTGCCTGCTCCACAACACTGGTATAAAAAGAAAATATAGATATGAGTAAAAGACTATTTTATAAGACTTTTATTTTGAGTAAAAGATATTAACTTGTCAAAACATGTGTAAATTGTCCTAAAATATCTTGAAACAATCAGAACCTTAATATTTAAATATTAAGTTCACCTAACTTCAAATAAAATTCTCCTGCAATTAATAATAAACATATATCTAGTTATATATATTATATCCTCTTAATACTCTCAATGTATCTTTATTAATTAAGAATATGGCATAATTTTTTAAATAAAAATTGGTTACAAGTGACTATCTCACGTTTTACATTATTGTGAGTAAGTACTAATTAACCATTTAAGACTATTGAATAGCGAAGTGATCGATAAAACTGTATTTTTTACTGTAATAATTGTTGTATTGATTATAAAATTGAGTAGACATGAAAAGAAGGTTCTATAATTATGAAATTACTTTTCGATTTCGTTACTGGCATAATTACTCAAAAATTATTATTAACTAATTAATTAATTTTATGAAACAATACTTTTTATACGAATAGTGAACTGATTGATAGACAAACAGAGTGAACATGTATTTAAATACTAAATAATTTCTATTAATTAGGCTTAAAAAGGCTTAATTGTAAATAATAGAAAGCTGTTAAGCTGTTACCTATTTATTGTTACAAGACAAAAACTCATAACGTACCATATTTGAAGAGAACAAAGAGGATCAGAAGTCCAAGGCCACACTTCATGACTGCACCGCTTAACCACAACTACACCCCGAGTCTAACCAGGGTTAGACCTAGCCTATAGCAACTGAAACCTATACACGCAGATTGTGTCATCACACGCCTAACGGGATGCTGCTCATTGAATGATACACGAAAAGGAAGAGCACAATTTAGTTTGTTAGTCGATTAAGGTGAACAAGGTAGGTCTCGTAAATCTAGTTCAGATCTTGATTTATAGTTAGCACTTTGCATTGTATGAATTTGAACCAATAAAACATATATTTTTAGATGTAACTGAAGCTTGAGATATTTAGGATGAGGTTAAGGAGAAATAAAGAATAGATCGTGAAATTTTTTTTTAATAAATACTTCGCATTTACAAACACAACAATTAAGCTACTGCGTAGGTATAACAATGTAGTGTAAAAGTTTTGCATTGATTAGATCGACGTTAAGGAGGCAGTGTTACAGAATTATCGTCTATTTCACATATATTTACAAGCCGTTGCTAATTTATTTAACGGTGTGTCTTTCTAACACAGACACTCGATCTGTCCTATTTGTAACAGCATCAAACACTAATGGAAGTCTCAATAATGATCTATCTAGTTAAATTATCTATCTTTTAGCGGTGTCTTTATTTATCTCTATACTATCTTTATCTATACATAATTGAACACGATTATAATTCATATTATCAAATCTAATACTATTTTCGCTTTGGTATCTAGCTTCGTATTTATTTATAGAGCTTAATACAGGTTGACTCATATCATATTCAACATTCACAACGCTAGTTGCATACGAAGGACATCATTCAAAAAGAAACAATATTCTCATATAACGATTTTGTATACATACACTCTATTTAATTTTTTTGTATGCTTAGAATCTTAGTAAAGCGAATGTGAGAAGCATGAGGGCGGTGGCCCCGACTGGCACGGAGGCAGAGTTGCAGCCATCTTCTAAACACGAACATACCTCCTGTCTACCTCCGAAACCTGAGCGTTGGTAGCAACGGCCCTGAAAAACAAGGCTGACTTTATAATCATATTTAGATTCTCGGTGATTTGCATTCCACGTTCCACAACCAAGTACTCGTATAAGCGAAAGCTTATATCTATTATCATAATCCATAACCCAAAAAGAACATGAAACATGACTAGAGATCACGAAACATGCGAATGTCAGAATGTGGTTATACATTTGAGATTAACTGCATTGATAATATGGTCAATGTATTTTGGGCATGTCTATGTGTAATCATAAAAAGTATATGAAAAGTATGAGCGTTTGATAGTCGTACGATTTATATTATTTTCTCTCAGGTTATCCAGCTATTGTCGAATTGAAATTGCTGTCATTTTGTTTTATTAATAAAAATCTATTAAATTATTCAATGTTAATCTATAATATAAAAATGAGTCGCTGAATGTGTTGCTAAGCGCAAAACTCGAGAACGGTTGGACCAATTTCGCTAATTCTTTTTTTAAAATATTCCTTGAAGTACGAGGATGGTTCTTACGGAGAGAAAAATTCTAAAAAAAAGAATTTTAAATTTCCTGAAAAAGTCTAAAAACAACACTTTTCTATACTCCCATACAAAAGATTTGTGATAATACTTAAAAGTCAATTTGAACTTTAATACCATACGATAAAGTTTGTGTTAGGCGATACGAAGTTCGCCGGGTCAGCTAGTATTGAATAAAAGTATGATTACAGATGATTGAATTCAATCTAATAATAAATGAATTAAAACACTTTTGTTATTTTCGTTTATGTTAAAAAGTATACCGACTCGGAAACCGATTACGATTCTATAAAGGACATACAGACAAACATTCATTTTTATATTATAGATACAAAAGACTCGGAAACATAGGAATATTTTTTATTATTATTTTATATTAAAAAGTATTCCAACATGCAACACACTCGAAAGTCCTCTAATTTTGCAGTGAATGGTTGACAGTAACCATTTAACATCAGGGTAGTGCTCTCTGTTCATTTGTCCCCCTTTCATATACAAAAATTTAAATTATCAATTTTGTTCTACCTTGTAGCTGCTCTCATCCCACCCACAGCCTCTTATAACACGGCTGTCTGGTGGCATGCCATTCATCTCGAACTCCACGACTTGTGATATCTTCCTGCACATCGTGTCCTTTGGACCGCAGGGCAGTCTCAGGGAGTCGGGCAACTTGTCCAACAGGCATCTGGAGTCGTTGTGGCTGTTGCATTGGTAGCATGTTATGGCCAGACCTGTGAACAAATTTAAATAAATAAAATAATTTATTTCTTTCACTAATAATTTGACTGACTTGTTATTATTGATTACAGCGAATGAATAAACAAATTCCTATCGAATAATTTTGGGACATAGCATTAGTTTATCGTTTTTTACTAATTCATTGATTGGAGACAGGCTTTAAACTTTTAACTTTATGATGGACTTACTGTATTCAGTAAAAGTTCTTTTTTCATCAGTATCATTATTGTCTGTGCAATAAGTAATTACATTTACTAAAAAATTAAAAAAAAAAATAACAAAAAGATTTTTAAAGATTGAGTGAAGTGAATTGGCCATTTCATTCATGTAATCAATTTCATGAACTCGTCAAAATGTATATCGGAATGTTTATTTCATAATCAAACATAAACATCTCTCACCAGCCCACACAGAAAAAGCTTTTTGAATTTGCAACACCTCATAAAATTAGAAATAGAGTAATACCAAAAATAACTGAGCCTTATTCGTATTTTCATGAAAATTGTATGTATTCCTTCATTCTTATTCAGTATATATCTTTATGCTTTGTTTGTAATACATTAGTGGTGTACAATAAGGTATTAAATAAATAAATAAATAAAATATATATCATAGACCAGATACACTAAACCAGTATGCAAATTGGACAAATTAGTATAAATAGGGTTCATAAAATCGGTTCACTACAAAAGAACACCCACCCGCCTGAACGCCTGTTGCAACTAATCCAAATTTATTATTTTTTTTTAACTTAATTAAATTTATGTTACTTTTATGTTGGTGTGCAAAAAGTGTAAATAAAAAATAAGAACACATTAATCATTTGTGGTACAAAGTTAGATTTCGCAGGGTATATTTGTCAAATAAAATAGAACTCGAACCCGCTGTGGAGCACCGTGGTGGATTAAGCTCCAATCGAATCCTGCTCCTAAACGGAGAAAGAGGTCTATACCCAGCGGTGGGATGTTACAGGCTGAAATGTCCCCCCCCCCCTAACAGCGCTGTGAAGTGATTAATACATATTATATATACATATAACTATAGAATTTTAAGGGACTAATTATAATATTCATTATAAGGTTTGCTTTCCAGTGAACTTATTCTGAATTAGAGAAAGAAAAAACCAACAAGTTAAGTGCCCTTCAGTCCGATGGCATCGGATAGGGCTGTAACGTTTGTATGCTGCAAATACATATGTATTTACAGTTACAACTGTCCTAAATACATAACATTCTATGGCCAAACATTGTCAATTCCGCTGTTTTCACGAATCAAGAGAATGTACAGAGAAAATAAGGAATATTTCTCATCATTAACAACACTTTTTTCAGGTAACAACACTTTTAACGCGATAACAACTCCGCCTTTATTTAATAAACATTAACTCAATGGAAATTTCTATTATGATAATTTATTTTAATTATATAAAAACACTATAATTGTATAAATCTTCAACATTAATAGAGAGAATCTTCTCAAGAGCTATTGCGCTAATGAGCTTTGAGCTAATGCTTTTGGGTAAGCGTTATTGATACAATTAAAAACACAATTATGTTATAACAGTTTTTGTAACATCGGTTAATTCTTCATACAATTGCGTTTTATTTTTCCTATACGATAGATTCCTAATATAATAATCTATAATATAATTTCATTACAACAAATTTTTATTGCTAAACAATTATATTAATTCTCAAACAAGGACCATAATTATCTTAGATTGGAGTAAAACGTAAAAATATTTTTATTCAAGGACCTTATAGACTAGCAACGTGAATCTTATACTATTAAACGAGCAATTCTTGTATATATATATATATATATAATCTGAATCTCGGAAACGGCTCCAACGATTTCCATAAAATTTAGTATATAGGAGGTTTCGGGGGAGATAAATCCATCTAACTAGGATTCATTTTTAGAAAATGACGTTTTATCCCTGTTTTTAGGGAGTGAAAAAATAGCTACAATATCGTTAGAATACGAAGGTAAATTTCGCAACTGTCATTAAAGTTGTAATAGCTCGGTGGGAAATCGGCCGGTCGGGATCAACCGAGGAGATCATGGTTCAAATCCCAATGTCCCTGATCAATTATTTTTTTTCCTTTTTTTTAATTGAACTCGTTATTTTAAAAAAAATATTATTCATATTTTATAAATATGTAATTCGAATTTAAATATGAATTCCAAAAAACACGATTTACTAAAAATACCGAGCTAGGCTCGGTCACCCAGGTACTACATTTTATACGAATAAAAACGAGTCGCTGAAATGTATGTCTTTCCGAATCGATTGCACCAAATTAAACAACAGTTATTCATTTGTGTTCGTTAAAAAAAATAACGATTTGTTCACGAAAAAAAAAATAGACAGTCAGTTTGATACATTTATAATTTTCATAAAATAAATTTTGATATTATTTTAGATATATCTAATCTATGTTTATTAAAGTCTATTTACTAAGCTTTGCTCAAAGTAACATAGATCAGTACACTCTAGAACAGGCTGTAACTGCTTCATACTAATATAGTATTGAAATTCATTTTAATATAAATGCTTTAACACAGAACAGAATATCTTATGAATGATAGGCTTTTTGCGATCACAGCTCTACCTACTGACCTTATAATCTAGCTGAGCTTTCAAACAGACATACAATCAAATGAACTGACTTCAAAAAAGGAGGAGGTACTCAATTCGACTGTTTTATTATTTTATATGTTTATTGTATGTGTTTTTATGTGTTACCTCGTAGCATTTTACTGGGTTAACCGATTTTGATTATTCTTTTTTTATTCGAAAGCTGGTACATGTCATGTAGTTTAATTTGAATTTGATCGATATATGACGAGTAATTTTTGTGTTATTCCTAATAATGCGTATTTAATTGACTGTTTTATCGACTACCTACATCGTATTACTTGTCGATGTAATTGAAATCGATATTTTTTTCATTTTCGTGTAAACGCAGCTACGATTACAGTTCTACTGTTTATCAACCTTCTTTGATAATCAGGGATGCGGTTCTGCAATTAATACAGCGAAATCCAACACTTATGATTTCGCTGACAAGGTATCGACAAAAAACTGTGACCCATATTAATAACATACATGTATATATGATACCGTTGAATTATTAACATTTATATGATAGCGTTGAATAAATAATAAGCAAAATCTTTATTCAAAATATTTTAACTGTTCCATTTTCTCCCGTTCAAATATAGCCTATATGCTGTGTGACTACGCCACTAAAGAATTTAGCCACCCCCTCTCTTCCCGTGGGTGTCGTAAGAGGCGACTAAGGGATAACAAGGTTCCACAACCACTTTGGAACTTAAGAAGCCGACCGATGGCGGGATAACCATCCAACTGTTGGCTTTGAAATACACAGGCCGAAGACGGGCAGCAGTGTCTTCGGTGCGACAAAGCCAGTACTGCGGTCACCAACCCGCCTGCCCAGCGTGGTGACTATGGGCAAAACACATGAGTTCACGTTATTTTTGGCGTACACTTGTGGAGGCCTATGTCCAGCAGTGGACTGTATAGGCTGTAATGATGATGATGAAATATAGCCTATGTCAATCATTGTCGGTCATAAGTCATAACGTGTCAAAAGACTTTTTAAATCGAATAAATAGTTTTTGTGTTTATTCATTACAAAATTCAAATCTTTCTTCTTTATACTATCAGTAAAGATTTGTTCATAAATTTGCAACATTTTCGATACTAGTTCTCGATTAACAGTAGGTATGGTTAAAAATAACTATTATTTCATAGCAGTTCGGCGTTGTTTACTAAAACTATCATATTTCTTTCATAAAATTAGTAATGTGAACATGAAGGATACTGAAAAATGTTTATAAAATGAAATAGATTTGCTTACAGTTTCGCTGGAAATTAATAACGAAATGTAAAATAATTTGCGTGTCAGTTTTGACTCGCGCCTGGAGTCAACTCTTTAAGAGTGATTACCGCGATCTATGACAATGAAAATATTTTATTAAATGAATCATCATCATCACTATCAATCAATCCTTCATCATTATTACAGCCTTTACAGTCCACTGCTGGACATAGGCCTCCACAAGTTGACGCCAAAAATAACGTGAACTCATGTGTTTTGCCCATAGTCACCACGCTGGGCAGGCGGGTTGGTGACAGCAGTACTGGCTTTGTCGTACCTAAGACGCTGCTGCCCGTCTTCGGCCTGTGTATTTCAAAGCCAGCAGTTGGATGGTTATCCCGCCATCGGTCGGCTTCTTAAGTTCCAAGGTGGTTGTGGAACCTTGTTATCCCTTAGTCGCCTCTTACGACCCACAATCAATCCTTACATTTATTAAAATATAATTAACTAGCATCCCGCCCCGGCTTCGACTGGGTATTTATATATGTAACAACATTTTTTTTCCTAATTTTTTTGACAATATAATATAGAAAATATAATATGTCACCCGCGGATATTGTAGCTTCCCAACAGTGAAAGAATTTTTCAAGTCGGTTCAGTAGTTTCGGAGCCTATTCAATGCAAACAAACAAACAATCAAATCTTTATAATATTAATATAGATTAAAATATTCTTATGTATAAAATTCTCGTGTCCCGATGTTAGTTACCACACTCCTCCAAAACGAGTCGACCGACTTTTATGAATTTTTTTGTGCATATCGGCTAAGTCAGAGAATCGGCCAACATCTATTTTTCAAACCCCTAAGCTGTGGGGGGGGGGGGCATTAAGGGGTTAATAACATATATGTCAAAAGAACGTTTTCGGGGTCAGTTAGTAAAACACTAAAACCAAAACTTAAATTGTCGATTTACGTCCGCGCTATAGTTGGAAGACTTATATCATTTCTTAAGGATTAAAGTTAAGTTAAAAAAAACGTTTATTTTTTCAAAATAAAATACAAAAAAAAACCAATATCAAAATTAATTTTATTCGTGTACGCTCTGAAAGCGATTTTGAATCGTCATTGTATATTATTTTATTAAGATGCCTATTAATTACACGTGGCACTTTTTGAAATAATTCCGAAATATAGGAAGCTTACGCTTTTTGAGTAGTAATGTATTCTATCTAATTATCTCCTATATATTTATGTTTTTTTTTTATCGTGACGCAATTTTCATTTCATCGAGTTTCAAATCACAACAATTTAAAAAAAGTTTCACTTCTAAAACCGAAACGACACAAAAGTCTATAAAATTCTCACGTAAAACTGGTATCAAAAATGTAATCTAAATTTGAGCCAATTTAAATAAATCCTAGACTGTTAAATTTTATATTTTCCTCGATTAAATGAACCACAAACCTTGCTGGAGCAGACTGAATATTACCGCCAAAAAGCAAAACGTCATGAGCGCCATGTTGCCCGTTTCCCGTTCTAACCGGTTTCCTCCGCTGTGGACCGCGCGCGGTCCAGGTCACGTACCGACTGAGACTATCAAGCTAGTGGTGTTTATGCTATATCTATGATCAAAACGGTGGGCACCGCTTATTCAATTGCTCTAATACATCGCAAATTGGGTGATATATTGAGCGCACCGGTATAGGTGGAAAGGGCTGGTGTCTAGGCCGGATCGACGTACCAATTGCGTTAGTTGATAGAGTCATAGAGATGGTTGGGGTGTGTTTGGATATTGATAGACTTGTATTCGCTGCGTTTTGAAGGTCAGGTTATTTCAGCTGTCGAATTTTATTAGAACTTTATGAAAGTGTTAGGTATGTAATAGCTTAAAAGGCATTTACGCAATATTTTAAAAAACTTGACGATAGAAAATTGCTTAAAAATTAATCCATAGTTTTTTTGGTAGAAAATAATATTTTGAATGTTGCCATTTTTAGGTAATAAATTTTATTTTACTATATGGTAACAATGATACAATAGTAAGGAAAAAAAAGGAAAAGTATTAAACCGTACAGCCCTTAACCTACAATAAATAATACTTTGTATTTAGTCCAGGGCAACAAATATAGCCCACAAAATTTGAAGCAGCCGGACTAGGGAAGTGCTTCAATATTATAGAAAAACACAGCAAATAATACTGCTGCGAGAATTGTTTTAATATTGGTGAATAGAGGGAATTAGGGTATACAGATACGGTCTGTAACACACTTGCAATAATTCTGGTGTTGCAGAGGTCCATAAGTAATGATATCCAGCGATCAGGCGGAACTGTACGTTTATTTGCTGCCTTTGAAGTATAAAAAAACCTAGGCGATAGGTTGTTGCAATGGTCAGAGCAAGTGGTTTCTGCACTAGTCGTTGTAGCTCCAATCTCCACAAATGTTGAAATTTTAAAACTAGTTATTAAGGTTTCTAGGATTCTAAAGTTGCAGTGAAGTACCGATGCAAGCTTAAACAAAAAAAAAATGGAATAATAAAAGCATGGGCATAATAAGCCTGTGGATATATCACTTAAAAAAAATCTCCACAAATTACAATTTTTCTATCAGCTATGCAGATTTTTCACGGCGTTTGTTGTATGTTGTGTGGTGTTGTATTTCGGACACTCAACTCCGGATTTTCATTTTACTACTAAAATGAAACTATACTAAAATGGTCAAGAGAGATGTGTTTTCTCAATTAAATATGAAAAGCTTTTAAGTTAAATTTATTTTTATATTGTTAGAGCCAATAATTTTTGTTTAATGATATCTTTACACGGAATAACTATAAAAATCTAAAAGTAGGAACTGTTTGTAGTTATATAATGGATATTTTTTATTGGGAAACTTAGTTACAATTCCTTTAATTATCGCAAATGATATTATAAGTTGTTTGAAAAATAAAAGCAATGTAACTCTGGCGTTATCCTTCGAACTGGGCTATTACTAGTTCTAGGCTATACTAGATTTTAAGCTGGATATTTCCTGCTGTATCATGCTTCAATAGGTAACAACCATAAGATTTAAAAGAGGAGTTTGTCCCTCTAATATGTACGCCCATTTTTTTTTTATTTTTTATATATATCTATTATATATATAAAAGCGAAAGGTCACTCACTCATCACGAAATCTCCGAAACTATAACACCTACAAACTTGAAATTTGGCAGGTAGGCTCCTTATAAGACGTAAGCATCCGCTAAGAACAGATTTTACGAAACTCGACCCCTAAGGGGGTGAAATGGGGGTTGGAAGTTTGTATGAAAGTTCTATGTTTTTTAAGTAAGAGACTTGAAATTTAAAATGTAAGCTCTATAGATGATGAAAAGGTGTCCAAATAATGTATCTTTAGAAATCAACTCCTTTTTGGGGTTAATACGGGGGATCGTAGGTTGACTCACTGATCACGAAATCTCCGAAACTATAACACCTACAAACTTGAAATTTGACAAGTAGGTTCCTTATAGGGTTTAGACATTCGCTAAGAACGGATTTTGCGAAACTCGACACTTAAGGGGGTAAAACGGGGGTAGGAAGTTTGTATGAAAGTCCTATGTTTTTGAATGAAGAGACTTGAAATTTGAAATGTATGCCTTATAGATAATGAGAAGGTGTCCAAATAATCTATGTTTAGAAATCAACTCCCTTTTGGGGTTAAAACGGGGGATGGTAGGTTTACTCACTCACCACGAAATCTCCGAAACTATAACACCTAAAAACTTGAAATTTGGCAGATAGGCTCCTTATAGGGCGTAAACATTCGCTAAGAACGGGTTTTACGAAATTCGACCACTAGAGGGGTAAAACGGGGGTTGGAAGTTTGTATGAAAGTCCTATGTTTTTGAAGTAAACGACTTGAAATTTAAAATGTATGCTCCATAGATGGTGAGAAGGTCTCTAAACAATGTATCTTTAGAAATCAACTCCCTTTCGGGGTTAAAACGGGGGATGGTACATTGACTCATTCATCACGAAATCTCCGAAACTATAACAGCTACAAATTTGACGTTTGATAGGTAGGTTCCTTATAGAGCGTAAACATCCGCTAAGAACAAATTTTATGAAACTCGACCACTAAGGGGATAAAACGGGGGTTGGAAGTTTGTACGAAAGTCCTATGTTTTTGAAGTAAGAGACTTGAAATTTAAAGTGTATGCTCTATAGATGGTGAAGAGGTATTCAAATAATGTATCTTTAGAAATAAATTCTCTTTTGGGGTTAAAACAGGGGATGGTAGATTGACTCATTTATCACGAAATCTCCGAAACTATAAGAGCTACAAATTTGATATTTGACAAGTGGGTTCCTTATAAGGCGTAGACATCTATTAAGAACTGATTTTACGAAACTCGACCCTTAAAGGGGTAAAACGGGGGTCGGAAGTTTGTATGAAAGTCCTATGTTTTTGAAGTAAGAGACTTGAAATTTAAAACGTATGCTCTATAGATGATGAGAAAGTGTACAAATAATTTATCTTTAAAAATAACCTCCCTTTTGGGGTTGAAACGGGGGATAGTAGATTGACTCACTCATCACGAAATCTCCGAAACTATAACAGCTACAAATTTGACATTTGGCAGGTTGGTTTCTTATAGGGCGTAGACACCCGCTAAGAACGGATTTTACGAAACTCGACCCCTAAGGGGATAAAACGGGGGTTGGAATTTTGTATGAAAGTCCTATGTTTTTGAAGTAAACGACTTGAAGTTTAAAATGTATGCTCTATAGATGGTGAGGAAGTGTCCAAACAATGTATCTTTAGAAATCAACTCCTTTTTGGGGTTAACACGGGGGATGGTAGATTGACTCATTCATCACGAAATCTCCGAAACTATAACAGCTACAAATTTGGCATTTGATAGGTAGGTTTCTTATAAGGCTTAAACATCCGCTAAGAACAAATTTTACGAAACTCGACCCCTAAGGGGGTGAAATGGGGGTTGCAAGTTTGTATGAACGTACTATGATTTTGAAGTAAGAGACTTGAAATTTAAAATGTATGCTCCATAGATGGTGAGGAGGTCTCTAAACAATGTATCCTTAGAAATCAACTCCCTTTCGGGGTTAAAACGGGGGATGGTACATTGACTCATTCATCACGAAATCCACGAAACTATAACAGCTACAAATTTGATATTTGATAGGTAGGTTCATTATAGAGCGTAAACATCCGCTAAGAACAAATTTTACGAAACTCGACCCCTAAGGGGATAAAACGGGGGTTGGAAATTTGTATGAAAGTTCTATGTCTTTGAAGTAAGAGACTTGAAATTTAAAATATATGCTCTATTGATGGTGAGGAGGTGTCCAAATAATACATCGTAATCTATATATATAAAAGAGAAAGGTCACTGACTCACTCATCACGAGAACCTAAAAACAGCTGGAAGGTCCATCCATCTAGGATGGATAAAGATGAAATTTGGCAGGGAGGTAGATTATAGTTAGTAGATAATAGTAGTAGAGTAGAGAGATTTAGCGATATTCCACCACTAAGGGGGTTTAATTGGGGTTGATAGTTTGTATGAAACATATACAGCAGTTATATAAATTCGTCGATAGGTTATTTATACTGCAGCCTGAAAATAAAACTAAAAATGTGGTGTATAGAGAGGTTTTATAAAAACAAGTATTAAATTATACTAAATTGTGCCTTTTAAAAAGTTACTCAGTGTGATAAGCATTTCAAGTGACTGAAATAAAAAAAAATGCGTTAAACATCTTAATAGTAATGCATATCTTCATAACCACGCGGATGTAGTCGCGGGCAACAGTTAGTGTATTATAAAACAAAGTCCTCAAAAGTGTATGTGATCGATTTCCTCAAAATCTACTGAACGGATTTTCATGCGGTTCAAGAGGAAGGTTTACGGAACGGCTAAGCCGATTATAATGAGAGTTTAACTGGAAGTGTGCCGGGAAAACTTTGTGACACACTGATTTCAACGCGGGCGAAGCCGCGGGCACAGCTAGTATATATATATATAGACTAGCGCTTGACTGCGATCTCACCTGATGGTATGTATATATACTTTATTGCACTCAAAAAATACATGTAAAAACAACATAATAACAATGTTTATGGCAAAGGTGGACTTGTCTCTAAAAGAGATTTCTTCCAGTCAACCCATGGTCATGAGTAAGTGTTTAATATAGCGAGGCAAACAGTGCAAGAAGATTTACTAAGAACAAGAAGAAAAAAACGTAAATGGATGGTAAGAGAAGATGCAGCCTAAGATGGTGCGCGCTTGCCTAGAAAATTCACTTCAATTCACTCTTGCCTTGATAGGTATACGATGATTCGTAGCGTTAAATTTTACAACATTATTTTAAGCATGTGTAAATTAATCAATGGAAGATGGATGACCAAATCCAGAAGTTTGTTTATCGAAAAATCGACTGATCTTGATATAATCTAAAACACAATGATGCTTTGACTGTGATTATTTAACTTTTGGATTCCAGAATATTTTACCTGTTATATCTAAATTAGTTTTCTTGCCTTCTCGGCGATACAAACTCTCTAATTTTATTGATTTTGATACTAAGTAGCTATTTTTATTTAGTATGTTCTGGAAAGTTGTGTGCTGAATTGTATTATTTAAAAAAAAATTAAGTTTGATTTTAACGTACCATAATTATAAAATAGCCAATGTGTGGTTGATTTGAAATAAAATTAATTGTAACATATTATATTTCTTTGCTAAGATTATTGTGGTTAAGTGGATAACCTACACCTAGATTATATGATATGGATCACATCGAAAAAACTGAAACAGGTAGGTATAGTTGTTAATCTTGCTTCCAAATAAAACAATAAATCAGTTCAGAGATATAAAATTAATTCTTTAAACAAAAGTATTCTAGCTTAAAGAATAATATTCAACAATTAGGTAAATTAGGGCTATTTCTCTCTGAAAGTATGAGAGTACTTGTCACATTTAAACTTGAAAAAATAGAAAAGATGCAGGGAAAGCAGAAGTACTTTACGTACCTAAATATTACACCTTTATTACATATATGAATTAATCTGTTGTAGTGTTTGTGTAACGCACACTACCTCAAGTCAACCTCCGCATATTCCGACATTAAGAGATTAGAGCCGAACAAATTGCTCCTTCCTGCTCCTGAGCATAGGACGTAGTAACAAGCTGCAATCCAGGAAGCGTCGTGTCACATCTAGTACCAAATCAGGAACGTTTTTCGTGCTTTTGTACTTTCTAATAATTATATTATATGTACAATAAATAAAAAAGTTAGATTTGTTGTTTTTCTGTTTCGAGGGTCCGGAATTATACACAACACACAAGCACAAACGCTCAGACAGCGACGAACATGTGTATGACCAACATTTATATTTGAAAAGTGCGAAGATTAACTGAACCTCATTTTTTATGAGAGAGATGTATTTAAAGCTTAATGGGATATATTTAAATTAATCTCATATAAATTAAATTAAATTTTACTTTATATTATATTTTTAAGGAAACAATTTCACTAATCCAAGAATCGTTGTAGTGTGTTTACAAATAAGTTATTTGGAAGAATTCTACGATTTTAGGAAGTAGTAAGTTTAAGCAATTTTGAATAAGGTTGTAAAAGATATGAATAACAAAGGAATTACAAAAATTCCATTTCCTTTATCGATGATTTTTATTTTGGGAAGTCATTTTTGGCTGCTACGTGGCCATTATTGTGAAGGTAGGTACTATAAAGTTGGCCTGAGTTTTAGTCTTGGTTATTCATTTAACATGTATCTTTTAATAGTTATAAAGCCAATAATTTTGTGTAGGTTCCGTACTAATAACTATACTAACTACTATTTGATCTTATAATACAATAGTCTATCTGTAACGTCTTATTGGTTATTCTTGACAGGCTTGGTATAGTACAAATTTAATCTTTCCAAATATTATTATTTCAAGGATTTAAATAGTCCATAAATGATACATAAGTTAGGTCAATGTAGCAGAATTGTACCAGGAGCGGAGAAGCGCGAAGGAGTAATGAATAATTCAAATGATACCCACAAAGGCCGTTTAGTATTGTCATATAGGTGACCTCATACTCTCGATTGAATTCGGACAAACCTTACACTAAATGTAGAATAATGTATATGTCATACGCACACACAAACATCATTGAATAGTAAGACAAACCATGAAATACATGTACTTGACATTGGGAGTGATTTGTGTCAATCTTGTTTACTACTTTTGCATTGAATTATCTAATCATAGTTTGTTTAATTGCACATAGTGAGTAAGGATGTTCGAAGTTTCGTAAATGTAACAAAAACTGTCGGATATCCGAAATAATAATATATTCGTAAAATAATCCGAATCCCCTACAAACGTTTCGAAAAAATTCGGAAAGGAGTAAAATCCGAAATAAGTTTTTTTTTTCGTAAGAGTTGACATTAACTGCGTCATATTGATTTGTCTTAAAATTTCTAGCAACTCAGACATCCGTACCCGAAACATCCCGATACTAACGAATAATCAGAAATATTTTCGTATCCGTAACCGAATTCAGAACCCGTAATTATCCTTAAATTCGTATACAAACAAATCATACAAAACAAAATTTCATATCATTGACAACCCTGATCGCATATACTCGTATGCCGAGGTTGTATACAAGACATAAACAGATAAATAAATACTCAAAATTACTACCCGTATACAATAGGTCTATAATTTAAATTATATAATTATGTTCTTGGCGTATGATTATGTCTTCAGTTATATATTTCTTAAAATAAACCATAAATAAATACCTCATACTCAACTCACAGTAGGATGTCAGTCCTGTGATAAACAATTTATACCTACAATGTCGAAGACAGCGTTATTACAAAAATCGTCAAACATCACAGGTAAACAGTGTCATTTGTGATGTTTGAGTGAGTTGTGAGTGAATCTTCATTTTTATGAGTTTCACAAATATCTGTTTAGTCACGAAATAGTTTTCTCAATTTTTTTAGTAGTCTAATAGCTTACAGTTTATTCGGTAGCAGTTTAGATTTACAACTTATTTTAAACAAAAATTATAATTAAGATTGTGCAGTTTAAATGGAATTCCCCCGAAAGTGCTTAATGACGTCGAGTCCTTCAAGAATTTTGCAGTCTGACATCAAATTAGGCTTAAATGTCATAAGCAATCTTTATTAATGTTTCCTTTGGCACTTTCTGTTATATATGTCACGCGGAATCCAAATTAATCCAGATATTCCCTTTGTGATGCGTGTCCGTAAGGTACAATGGATAGCCAAGATATAAACTCACAATATACCTCTCAGGCAGTTAGTTCGCAAGCGAATTTAGTGAAAAAAGCACATGTCATCAATATTTAATAAAAAAAGTGTCGCATTTGAGTAATTGCTATTACTCATATTGTTATGTTCTTGCAGTGTTTTATTGTGATATCGAAGATTTTTGCGCCTGATTAAATTGTATAGCAATTCAGTGATAATAGATTTGCTATTATAAAATAACAGGCGCATCTTGCAGTGACAATGGTAAATCCAATAGTGTTCAGCGCTTTAGTTCTTGCTGTTTACGTCAAATCAAGCAAGTATAATTGTTATTTATTTACAATGTAAAATAAAGTGAACGATTTTATCAATTATTTCTACGTTTCCACTATATTTTTAGCCCTGCAGGAATTCTTTACGGATTTCTGTTGTTACGGTTTTGACGTTTTATTTATTGTTTGTTCTTTGTACTCCGTCTAAAAATTCAATAGAAGTTTTTAGATGATCGAGTAAATTCAGAAAAACACAAGTCGTCTCAAATATTTCATGTCGATTTGAAATCTATTAAATCTCAGTCTGTCAGCATCAGTTACTAATACCTAATTCAATACTTCAAAAATAATATGTTTAAACTGACTGATTGACTGATTATTCAAAATGAAAATCAAAAATAACTTTTATCAAATAGGCTTAAAAAGCACCTTCGAACCACACATTTTACAAATTAGAATTTTAAAGTGATTATTATTTTCAAAAGTGAAGCTACCACTGATTCTGAATGTAGATTCTGCAGAGAAGAATCAGCTAGAAACTCTGCAGTTATTCTTTTGAAAATAATATATAAACTGTGTTTAATTACAAAATTAGTAATATCTTGCATGAAATACAGCGTCACTAAGTCCACACATAAGAAGAAGCTACGTGATACTCGCGTAGCTACGTATGATAAGTTAATTTGACCAATAGTTTTTTTATTCAAAACTAGCTGTGCCCGCGACTACGTCCGCGTGAAATTTAACAAAAACGTTATTGTTAAGTTCGCAAAGTTATAAAACCAATTAATTTCTAAAATAAAAGTAGCGTAAGTTACTCCTCACTACACCAGCTATCTGCCAGTGAAAGTCCCGTCCAAATAGGTTCAGCCGTTTCAGAGATTAGCCAGAACAAACAGACAGACAGACAGACATACATTGTAAAAAATGTTATTTTGGTGTATGTACCGTGTATCCACGTGCATTTAGTAAAAAACGGTTATTTTAATATTACAAACAGACACTCCAATTTTATTATATTTGTATAGATGTATAGATGTTACTCCTAGCAAAGTTATTTTGAAGTTATAGGTACTTCTTTTGGGGCGTCAGGGAGAAACGACAAGAGTAAATTTTTACGACGCGTGCGCACACCGTCACATAAAACCGACACTCTACATACATACATAAATAGGTACAGACACATTTTTTAACCGACTTCCAAAAAAGGAGGAGGTTCTCAATTCGACTGTATTTTTTTAAGTCTTCTCCGTTGCATGAAAATGTGGTTATAAGCTTTGAGGAATGTCTGTTAAATTTTAATAAATAATAATTGTTTTTAAGTAAAGTGAATATAATTGTGTTTGCTGACAAAGGAAAAAATCCGACTTCAATTAAATCAAAAAAACATCGACAAGTAATACAACGTAATACCTAAGTAGACGAAAAAAAATAACAAACGCACTAGTCGTCATTACGATTTTAGAGGGATTCCCTCGATATCTCTGAGATTCCATCATCAGATCCTGGTTTCCTTATCATGGTACCACACTTGGGATATCTCCTTTCCAACAAAAAAAAAGAATTATCGAAATTGGTTCATAAGAAACGAAGTTATCCCCGAACATACATAACAAAATATACGGTCGAATTGAGTAGCCTCCTCCTTTTTTTAAGTCGGTTAAAAACTAAATAAATAAACAAAACACTAATCACACGAATTTTCACTATACAATAATAATCAATTGAATTTTGTACGCCATTTCTGCACTTAAAATTTTTAACGACAGCAAATAAGCAGCCGTATACTATAAATCTTTAAAGCCGCGTTTGCGCAACGGTCACAGCCATGGATTGTGTCGGTTGCGGTGGCGGTTGTGGGTTCGATCCCCGCACATGACAAATATTTGTATTGGCCATACAGATGTTTGCCGTGGTCTGGGTGTTTGTACAGTCCTTGTGGGTCTCCCCACCGTGCCTCGGAGAGCACGTTAAGCCGTCGGTCCCGGTTGTTATCATGTACACCTGATAGCGATCGTTACTCATAGTAGGGAATATATATCCGCCAACCTGCATTGGAGCAGCGTGGTGGATTAAGCTCTGATCCTTCCTATGCCCAGTAGTGGGATATTACAGGCTGAAGCGTATATTATAAAACTTTATTTTTCTATAATCACTACTATAATTATGTCGGTCGTACTTAAATCAGACCAATAAGCATTAACATAATTTATTTCGAAATTTTAAAATATTATACAACTTATAATCAATTCTACACAAGAACTACTCTTATATGAGTGAAATCGCGGGCAAAAAGTAGTACATGATTATGTGAATCATAACAATTAACAAATAGACACAATTGAAACTAAGTAGTGCGTGCAGGACACTTATTCTGGGTAAAACACGCGATATACTAATTGTTTCATTAAAAGCCCACAAGGACGTGGTGCGCTTGTCGGCGGTCCCTGTGATTACAAAAACTATTAAAGTAATTAGAAAAGTGTCTTAAATACGCGGGTTTATTCTGTTACATTATTTTATTCGAACTTTTTTTTATTCAACTTTACGCAACTATTACTTTTTTTTTAAACAATAAATTCTTTATTGGACCAAATACTTTACAATTGCTTATTCCGCCAAAATTCGTGACAGTTTATCGACGGAATTAACGCTTGTCACATATATTATGCAATATTATTTTTTTTTTCTTTACTATACATCTTACATATAAAATTCTCGTGTCACGTGTTAGTTAACATATTATACTCCCCAGAAACGGAGAAGCCGATTTTTAAAAATTTTGTGTTCATATCGGGTAGGTCTGAGAATCGGCCAACATCTATTTCATATCCATAAGTTATGGGGGAGGGGGGGTTAAGGGGGTTAATAACATATATAGCAAAACAACATTTGCGGGGTGAGCTAGTATATCATAAAATATGATTACTGTCTCATACTGATTCTGTATATAAGCATACTATAGATGTATCTATATCCTACTAATTCTATCCTACTAATATTATAAATGCTAGTCTGTGAGTAAGTATGTATGTATGTATGTTTGTTACTCTTTCACGCAAGAACTACTGTAGATCTAGAATAATACGTATTCTACTATTTATCCTATGATTCCCACGGGATAGGAAATTACGCAGGTGAAATCGCGTGGCGTAGCTAGTAAATAATTAAATAGCGCATATTACGCAGTGGTGTTAGGAAAATTTTGAAGGTTGTATCGGGACATTCGAGACACTCACTTTACAGACACAAAAGCTAGAGTACGACAAGTATGCGTACAGCCTTTACAATCATTTAACATGAACGAAATTCAATCCCATGTCATAAAGCACAACATCCAGTTAAAAAGTGACTTCGGCAACTTGTTATTTATCAGTAATTTATCTGCTTAGTCAAGATTCATTTACTTTTGTATATAAAAAATAAGCTGGTGATAGACGATAGTAGACATAAGATGATAAAGAGACTTGTAAATTATAATCTTCAAACTGTCGGAACTATTATTATTAATCGGCTAAAAATAGAAAGATAAATAATATTCAGAAACTAAGTTCGTTGGATACAAAACGTTGTAATACTACTCATTGTAGCCGCGCTATATTTTAATTTTCGTGGATTCTAGTACGAAAACTAAATACTAGTACATTTAGTCAAATAGACAATTGTTTATAATTATTCAATAATATTAAACCATTTTAAGTGAAATCTTAAAACGATTCGTCGGAATCATCTCACTTATAAATTAAATAAACACGATATTTTGTACGTGTCAGTTCATTCACATGTCATTTGGTTTATATTTACAGAATAAGGATGTGCATTGTGTACGTTAGTTAACTTATTCGGTTTATTCAAAGCTGTGAAACGCACCAGTCGCTTAGGGGCGCGTTAACGACGCAGTTTTGTAAAATTACGAGTAGTTGATATTATAAATTGTAACAAAATGTCGAAATACGTTTTGGAGTTTCTCGTTTTGATTGCTTGTGTGGAATTTGGTAAGTTAAATAGAGTATAAATTGAAGGTTTTCAAATATTAAATATTGTAATTTATGATAAGATTGTGTTTTTTTTTTTTTTAATTATTGTATCTATACATTTTAGGTATCATTTCTTTATTGATGTAACAGGGTGACATTGTTTTGTTTTGATATTCTGTATAAATTAATTTAAACTTATCACTTTTAAATTTCCGCGTTTTCATTTAACCATAATAAGATTATTAATAATTTAATGATCAGCATAATTCCGTCGTATTTAATAGATGTAAAAAAGTATAAACAAACTTATAGGAAGTAATTTAATTTGTTTACTGTTTTATTGTTTGTGTTTGTTAACGTTTTATATCTTTTATTTATTAATTTTCGTTCAATTTTTTTTAGAACACTTGCCTAACAGTGGGACCGTAAAAGCCTATATATATTTTTTATTCGTGTGTGTAGGTACATCAATCAGATGCTACGAATGCAACAGTGCTAACAACTCAATGTGCATAGACCCCACCATCTACGATGATGAAACCGTGCAGAGGTACCTCCACTCAACCGACTGTTCCCGCAGCGCTTTCCAGGCACCTAATCCATTGGCATCACAGCAGATGTTTTGCAGGAAAATCGTACAGACGAGTAAGACGCAATTTATTTTGATATACAAGTTCTTAAGTATATTAGATGAGTAACTGAAAACGGAATCTACTTTCTGAGTAAAGAGTAACTACTCAATAACTTTAATTTTCTTAATGCTAAAATTAAAAAGAAAAGTTTGTGAGGGTGGATGGGTGGATGCTTGTTACTTTTGCACGCAAAAACTTGGTATGTAATATGATCGTAATAAAACTTAGTATATAGTAGTATGAGAACCAAAATAACAGGTTATTAGAATGAAACAACTGTTTTCGTATTTTATCGCGTTTTATTAAGTTTTTTAGATGTCCGACGTTTCGGATACTTTACAGCAACCATGATCACGGAAGGACAAGCGGAGTGGAGTAGCGTAATGGATTAGGCTCCGACAAGTTTGATATTCATATAATATGTCGGTGTAAGCACCAACCAATTTAACTTTGTGATGAATTAAATAAATAATATTTATAGCTGATTTTCATCATAATTGATATAAAAGGTTATGTATCAATATAAACAAGATTAAATTATTAATTTATTTACAAATGTATAATTTTAAATAGCGTCCGATGTGAACTACATATTCATATTATGTGTATGAAAATATCGTTCAATTTTATGTGTAAAGTTATATTATTCAGAGAGTATCTATTTTTGTCAAAATAGCCACTTAATTACAATGGCGGCTCCACTGTTGTGGGCACGGTGGACATGCCCACAGCCTCGAAACTTTTATTTATTTCTCTTGACTCGATTATTTTATGGAACGGCTGGCCTAGAAAAAAATCATTTTTCAATTCAATTTTCATTTCTTTTCCCTTTTTCATGGGGTGTCAAATCAAAATAGACCAGGTCTTCCTTAAATCATATCTGATCTGATGCGCGTTCAAAAGTTGTTTATATGTTATGATGATGGATGAGCGATTTCGTAGTCCAAATAGCACTTCGCCGATTTTCGGGTGGCTGTGTCCATAACCTTTTTTGAGGGTTGGATCCGACCCTGCTTCCCTAATATTAATTTTAGTTTTATTGCGAGAATCGGATTAAAGATTATGTTGTGTACAAATCGAGTTCTAATAATATGTTATAATCTTGTCAGTATATTATTCAAATGATTGTTTAATAGGTCGTAGTTAAGTACATAAAATGTTTGTAATGTTTTTTTAATCAGTATGAAAAGAAACTCTATATTTCCGTCATTATTATATACAACTTTATTACCTAGCAAATGTCTCTACGTAAGTATTTAGATACGCGTACTACATGATATAATATAATATGAACTTGGCGACCTCATGAAGGTCGATATCTCTCAAGTCGTGTGAAGATAATAATAACCAGGAATAACAGACATTGAGATTAGGTACTTGAGTTTAGGTTACGAGACATAAGTCATTATCTGAATATAATGAAATTAAATTTAACAATAGGTCGTCCAGAGGTCGAAAGTCGACCATAATTAAAAATTTAAATTAAAGAAAACCAAAATAAAGAACCTTTTTTAAAAAAAATTTGACTACATGACAATTAACAAAAGAGTTTAATATGCGTGTGTGTGTCAATTACATGGTAGTGTGTGTTACGTTGTTTTTAATTGGTTTAATATATTTTTATGCATAATTAAAAAATATATATTAGTATTCTGCACTCCTTCTCTATATAAACTACAAGTGTGCGAAATTTCATTCTCCTCCGTCCACGCAATTTTCGTAAAAAAGGGTGCAAAGTTTTTGCTTCATGTATACAGATAAGCGGCAGCTCTGTTATCGTCAATATTAAAAAAAAAATAACCAATTAGAACTCTTGTTCTGCTTCACAGTATTATATCAATTAAGCTGTGTCAGAGAGAAGTAGGGTTGCCAACCATACTTTATAATAAAGTATTTTACTTTATTTTTGGTAAATATACTTTATACTTTTGCATACAAATAAAGTATATGAAAATACTTTATTTTCAATCTTTACTGTGATGCGTGAAACAAGATACTCATTATGGGTACTTAACTATTTAACGGTACACATAAGGTAAAACGGATGATGGAAAGGATTTAAAATTACTGAACGAAATGTTAGATGACAGATGTGGTGTTTTGAATGTGACAGGACAGGTGACAATCTGACATTTGTCACAGATGTCACTACTCACTATCAACGATATTGTAGAAAAATTGACCGTTGGCTTTGTTTATATGCAGTTAAGGAATCAATGGTTGGAAAAATTGTTTGACCTTAGCGAAGATAACTGGCTTTCAATACTCCCTAACGTGTCCTTAAAAAATGCGGTTAAATTTGAAAATTTTGAAATGATAATTATAAAAACTAAATTACAAGACGGATTAAATGTTAAGATGCAGGATATATATTCCGAATGTATAAGACAAAAAAAAATCACTAATGATGATAAAAAAATTTCAGTGAAAAGTACAGTTGAAAAATGGCAATATATACTTAAAAATGCACCTGATAGCTTACCAAATATAAAAAAAAATTCTTACTTACTTTCTGTTCCAACTACTTAAGCTTTTACTGAAAGGGTTTTTTTAGTAATGAATCTAAAGTAGCGAGAAGAGAGAAATATAGCGTCAATAAATTTAATTAGAAACGAATTTTTATTTATATAAATTTAAATAATGATTTTTAAACAAGTTTGAAACATTTAAATATAACAAAAAATTGTTAGCATGTGCTAAAGGCACACAAAAATACGTTTTTAAAGCAATAAAAACATAAAATTTGAAAAATACTTTTTTTTTCTTCCAAATACTTTATTTTTTCCTATCCAAACCATTTTATACGTTTTTTTTTGTCAAAAAAAGTTGGCAACCCTAGAGAGAAGCGAAACTCTTTACCGATGCATTCAAGATGCATCAAGATCGATCTTCAACGATGCATGCATTCAAGATCAAGTATCTTAAGTTGCAAAGGTTTATTTTTCACAAAAAAAGTCAAACTACAAAAATTTGCTCTATAAGTTTTTTTAACGCTAAGATTTTATTCGTTTGTTTTTGTACACCGTGGATATAAATAATTCCGTTTATAATTCGTCGGCTTAAGGATAGATCTTCTAAATAATTAAATCCTTAATAACTTTGTGTTGTCGTACTGACACTTTCATTTCAATAAGTAGTATAAGTAGTAAGTCTTCAAGCGAGACGATTCGTAACAACCCTCCAAAACAGCTTATAGATGTGGTTCAGTAGTGAGATCGGTCTATAATTGTTTAACACCGCCACACTCCTGGACCACGCCTCCGACGTGGTACCTCGGTGGATAACGGCGTTAAGAGTCTCGCCACGGATTTCGGAGCAAGTCATCCTGCGGCTTTGAGGAGCTCAGTCGTAACTCCGTCATACCCTAGGGCCCTTCCGTTTTTTAGCTGCTAACTGACTACGGCTTTTTGGTTATCTGAAATGAACTATGCAAACAGTAAAGTATTTTTGAAGTAAAACTTCTTGACGCACGCTTGACTTGAGGAGTAAGCTAGGACGAGAGCGTTACAAAAAGTGTGATCGGGTGAGGCGAACGGAAATTGAGAGGGAGATATAAGTTAGTGAAGATAGAAAGAGAGAGAGTTACGTTTCGTAAGTTTTCCTTCGGTCGTGTGGTCTAAAGCACCTTGATTTTTTAATTGAAACTAATAGTTTTTAATATAACCGCGAATAAAAAAAAGCTCGTGTGATATTATAATATAAGTAAAGATTACTATACAATAATATTGTCCACAGTCCTTCATAAGGGCCACGATCCTGAGGTCCGGGTGACTCGCGGCTGCGGTTGGGTGAAACACCACAAGGCCTGCTACAAGGCCGATAATGAGGACCACTTGGAGACTGTGTGCCAATGCTTCAGCGATGACTGTAACTCTGCTATGACGGTTAACCACAGTATACTAACTATATTTACAAGCTTAGCGTTTATTTTACTGAAATATAAAATGGTTTAAAATAAATATTTTACGTTAGTTTGTATTATGTAGTTTCTATATGAGCTTTAAATTTTATTTACTTAGTTATAATAATAAAAAAAAAAAATACTTTTAAACGCATAAAAACTACAAATATATAAATGGAATTTAAAACGTCAAGATTTGTTGGTTTTTTTTTTTTTTTTTTTAATATTCTTGCCATGTTTTATAAAGCTTGTAACTTATTGTTTTTTTTTTTTCTTAATACTCTTGCCATATTTAATAAAGCTTGTAACTTATTTTTGACATTATGAACTTCATTTAGAATCTTCTAGAGTTTTTTGGAAAGTATAAAGGTGCATATAGGGTTAATAAACTTATGACACCTCAGTTTTGGTGGATAACACGTTATTGATATTATGATTTTAAAAATAATCCTCTTATATAATTATGTGGAAATGTTTGTAATTACATCACTTTTTATTGTTTTTCATTGTAAAAAAGGGAATTTTTAGGAAAATTATTATATAATTAAATAAGTGTTTATTGATATTATATCAAAACTGTGAATTTATAAATTCTTTTTTTTAAACTACAGACTGAATTATAGATACCCTTTTAAACCATTTTTTTGCTATACAGTTATCTATGTGTATTAAAATTTACGTTAGGCAGGGTAACATATTTAATTTATATTTTTATGTGATATTTTTTCGTTTAAAGTTAAACTACACGCTATTAGCGATAACATAATTTTTTAAATATGGGAAGAAAAATAAATTATTATACTTGACCATGAACTGTAAATATGAATTATTTAAAATGAATATCATAACTAATAGATAGGTACTGTGAACGTGGGGTGTACGACAAAACTCGAACGAGTCTACAAAGCTTACATGCTAAATATAATGTACTATAATATTGAATAAATAAATAACAGATATAAAATTGCTATTTATTTTGCAACCAAATTCTTCTCTACTTCTCAGGGTATATGTATTTTCATTATGCAGTGTAATACAAAGTCGCTTCCCGCTCGCTGTCTGTATGCTTAGATCTTTAAAACTACGCAATGGATTTTGATGCAGTTTTCTTTAGTAAATAGAGTTATTCCATAAAAAGGTTTATATGTATAATACGTGCATAATATAGTAGAAGAACACTGATAGTTTTTGCAACCATGCGAAGCCAGGGCGGGTCGCTAGTATTATTATAAATATTGAACTTGCTTAGAAATTTTATTATTCCTTATTTAACAATTATATGAATAATTTTAAAACAACTACTGTCTTCTTCGTATATTACTTTTGTTCAGAGACGCATTTAGGCAACAGGGGCAAGAGTTTGGGGCGCAAACTCTAAAAACTACAAATATTTTTTATACAGATATGTATGTTACCCTGATGCTGATATGTTAAAGTTCAAGTTAATTGTAAAGAAAATTAATCGTCAGGGTTGAAAGTAGATTTTATAATAATAATAATACACTTTATTGTACACCAAAAACAGAAATAATACATAACAAAAAATAATGATTTTCTTTCGAAATTATTTACTATATGCATACATATATAAATTGAGACTAATATATATGGCAATCTATAAAAGTTGACCACCAGAAGCTTCCTAAATCAACCTTCTAACCTTTCAAACTTCTAACATATGCAAATTTTAGCCAAGTAATTTTGGCAATAATCGTCTAATGTTGAGCTACTTTATTGTGTAAAGTTGTAAACTGTTCCAGATTTTGTGCAAGAGATTTCGTACTTTGCCCTACTTCAGTAAGATAACTTGCTTCTTTTCTAATTAATATTGTAAAATTAAATTTTATCAGGACGTTATCTACTTGCTATTTCACCTACAATTATTATAGTCACAATAAAATAATTGTGTTTGCTGGCAAACGAAAAAAAACCGACTTCAATTACATCGACAAGTAATACAACGTAGGTAGACGAAAAAATAGTCAAGTAAATACGCATTATCCAAGATTACTCCAAAAGTTGTAATCAGATCTCGATGAAATTTAAATGTGACCTCATGATAAACATCGGCTTTCGATTAAATTAAAAATCATCAAAATCAGTACACCCAGTAAAAAGTCATGTGGATATTCGAGGGTCTCCCTCGATTTCTCTGGGATCCCATCATCAGATCCTGGTTTCCTAATCATGGTACCACATTTAGGATATCTTCCAACACAAAAATAATTATCAAAATCGGTACATCTAGTAGAAAGTTATGCGGTATAATACAACGTAGGTCGACGAAAAAAGCGTCAAGTAAAAACGCATTATTAGATATAACTTGAAAAGTAGTTGTTAGATCTCAAATAAATTTAAATGGGACCAATTGGCACACACCACCTTTCGATTAAAACAAAATTTGTCGAAATCGGTCTACCCGGTCAAAAGT
This sequence comes from Melitaea cinxia, assembly GCF_905220565.1. NCBI lineage: Eukaryota > Metazoa > Arthropoda > Insecta > Lepidoptera > Nymphalidae > Melitaea > Melitaea cinxia. Next base: position 14,317,227 of record NC_059408.1, on the reverse strand, counting down.
TCTGATGTAACATACATAAAAAAAAAAAATACAGTCGAATTGAGAACCTCCTCCTTTTTTGGAAGTCGGTTAAAAAATATCAATTCAACTGAAATGAGAGTGAACATCGCGGATTGTATAGTTATGTATAATTCGCAGTAAGCCAACATTAACCTACATTAACATAAAACCTTTTATTTGTAGACAAAAAAAAAGGAAACAACTAGACGACATCCGGCCACAGGCACAATGAGCGTGTCATAATAGTTTATAGTACTGTACTAGGTTTTATTAGGTATAAGGCGTATTAGTCACACAATTTAGCATTGTGAAATCACAAAAAATGAATTTGTTAAAATCTATGGTTTACATTCGACATTTTTCGGTTTTACTATGCCCAAAAAAGGATTTGTGGAACTTTTGCCTACTTCCTAAAAGGAGGATTAATTAGACTATATTTTTTTCCACAAACAAAATGCAAAATGGCTCATGATCAACTAATATATTTACTTTACTTTTAATTTAGGTAGGTATACCTACTTAGATCCATATCTATTACTCTAACATAAATTTTAATTTGTAAGGTTAAATCAACGGCCGAAAAATAATGAATGTACTTTCAATAAAAAAAAATTACTATTATATCACACAAACAATAGCACGACAGAAATAATTTATTTCTAAATCGCAGTCACTTTATTCACTTTGCTTTAATTTCCATTATTTTCTTCTCTCACTTTTTGGGTGAACGTAAATATTATTATTATAACAAACAAATAAGAAAAGTTAAGTAGAGATAACTCGTTCATTAGCTTTACCTTATACATTCGAATTATAGCGCCATCTATGATTATTTTAAGTAATATACTTTAGTTAATGTAAAGGTCATGGTTGCTTATTGTAGTCGTTTGAGTATTCCACGATAGGTGGCGCTACTAATATGTATTATACTTCCTATAATTTTAATTTTAAAACTTTATATCTACACATGTCTACAGGTTCTGTTTTCAATTTAAGTTTTAGTTAATTTAAAAAAAAGTACATTGAAATTAGCAGAAAATATTACTTATTGCGTCATTAAATACAGGTCGACGCGTCGTGATGAATCAATCAGTTTGTGTATTTATTTGATTACTAAATGTAAATATAACTATTATTATTTTTTCCAATAATAAATTAATTTAATCAAAACTATCTTTTTGTAATTAAATATATAATATTCTATATAGTAACAGAATAAGAACGGTAATTTTGCGACTTTGAATAAGTCAGGTTGGCCGAGTGGTCTAAGGCGCCAGATTTAAGCTCTGGTTCCCGAGAGGGAGCGTGGGTTCGAACCCCACACCTGACAAATTATGGTTGCTTTTTTTATTTATTTTTTAAAAATGTCTTATTTACTATATTTTTTCAAAATGACCTTACGGCACTAATATTCGTCACTTATAAAAAATTACATTTTTGTACCGTTTATAGTCAAAACTCAAACAATAGTCCATTGCTGGATTCATTCATTAGTCTGGTCAATTTAAACATCCAAGGTTACCATAATTCAAAACACTATTATAAATAAAGTGTGAAAAGTCCTCATCGATCCGACACCAGGAAAAAATTTTACTCGGGGTCGTTTTGCAGAAAATCGCCAAAAAACCCGTTTTTGTGACCTTTGACGCCAGTAATTTTTTCCAGGCGTCGGGATCGATGAAAACTTTTCACATTTCATTAGTGTTTTGAACAATCCTAGCAATTTTCAGCCAAGTGTAAATTATTTTAACCTAACCCCTACTATTTGATCTAATTTGACCGGACTATCATCCGACAATCTAAAAATAATAAATTGTGTTTGCTCGCAAAGGAAACAAGTAAATGAATAAAAATCATAAACAATATCAAAAATAATGAATTAAATATCTACGCCTTGTTAGAGATACCTCAAAAACTATTCGTTCGATCTCGATAAAATTTAGTTATATGTGTGCATCCGTGATAAGCAATAACTTACAACTAAAAAGTTAACACACATAAAAATATATAGGTATACAGTCGAATTGAGTGTCATTTTTTTGAAGTCGGATAAAAATTGAATAAAATGAGTCCACGTATCGCAGTCTCCATTTTTTTATTTTATAAAATTATATACTATACGTAGGTATTGGGATGGTGCATTTTTTCCAGAGAGTCGGTATTGCGATTGATCGAGGAATGCCGCCAGCATTCTTGGCACTATTCCACTCGGACATGATTATCCACTTATCTGTAAATGTGAGGTTTTAAGTTTTACATTGTAACATACAATACAATACACTTTAACGAATAGACTTTAGCAGCAGAAGGTAGAATAGGTCAGTAGGACCTGTTTATTCTCAATAGGGTATTCCACGATGTTTGAAAAAGTACTTCAAAATGTTGATTTTCCAATAAAAAGCCACAAAAAAATATATATCGGGAAGTTCGCGCCAAACATGGCGTGAACTCATGTGTGATGCCCATAGTCACAACGCGGGGCAGGCGCGTTGGTGACTGCAGGGCTGGCTTTCTCGCACCAAAGACGCTGCTGCCCATCTTCGGACTGTGTATTTCAAAGCCAGCAGTTGGATGGTTATCCCGCCATCGGTCGACTTTATAAATCCAAGGTGGCAGTGGAACTGTGTTATCCCGTAGTCGCCTCTTACGACACCTACAGGAAGAGAGGTGGTAGCTATATTCTTCACTTCCGTTGCCACACAGCTGACGTATAATTATAGTATATAACAGCTGAAGTATATTATAGTTGTATGTATACCGTTAAAAAAATTACAATATAATAAAAAAGGATTCTTAGAACTCATGCTACTACATTAAAATACTTTCGTTATATAGCAAATTTTATTGGTTTGCAATTACGTGGACATATAACTAATATTTCAAAAACGTATGTTAGGTACTAAATCTGGACAAATTTAATATTAATTTTTTTACATAGATACTACTAAATTTATCCCGGGCATTTTTCACTCTCTTAGAAGTTTGGGATACCACTGTTTCAGCTATTTCGAAACCCCTTACCCTACCCAGTTACTCTGCGGACTCTTTTTTTTGTTAACACAGGGGAAATCAGATGCCCGGCTCTTGGGGTAGAACCGGGTAATGTGGGATTCTTACCCCTTAAAACCCCTACGATGGTCGTCAACACGAAGTTGGAGGAGCTACGGGATCGCTTGCGCATGCACATCTGCTGTTCCTCACGTGCCTCGTTCCACCCGAGGTCCTTGGAGATCGTTTCAAAGGCCAAGTATTATCATGCTCCCGCCACGCTGCTCGCGTGAGCGAACAGCAGTACAAGGCCTTCCCAGCTGCCGTCGTCTTCTGGGCGGTTTGAAAACGAACGTGCGAGTCCGCTCTCATAAGTCTACAGCCCGAGGGCTGGGCCTATTTACTGTGCCCAGTTCTTTCAAACTCAATCTATTTTGACTTTACATATGCATTTGATCATGTCATGATCTTCAGCAAACTGTTTCAAAAAACAGCCCACAAAGGTTTCTGAGTTAGTACAAAAAATATAAGCGTAGCAACACGCGCAGGGCGGCTCTACATACTATATGTACATACAAATACTACAAACCATAATATTCTCAATGATAGTGTGACATAAATGACAACATCGCGGTTACAACGCAGGAAGGTTATTTCCCTTATCATTGACATATTTATCTATAAGCCCTACATCAATAAATTAGAATCAAAACAAACAAACTGCGCAGTTATGTAAAAAGCAAAGGAAAATTACAGATGAAAATTTCTAGATAACTTCGGAATGTACCATAACTGAGATTGAACTAATATGAATCTTATCTGTAAATATATTAAGGTGATAATTAAACAAATACGTAAAATACACACACACGCACAAACATGTGTAGTTACTCACACATTTACTGCGTATCGCACACTAATGCAAATATCTCATTGAAAACATAATATGGGTTTATTTCGCCTCGTAAGCATAGTTATTTTTAGCCTTTGACGCATTACGTTTAAAAATAAAAATGTTTACTATACGGGAATATCCCAAAACCAAACGGTATTAATTTAAAGCAATTACTTTTGGAATAAATAAACACCGTTTTGAAAACTCTTACGCAGTTATTAATTTTAACAATTTAAATGGTTTATTGTATTTGTGTCACTCTAATAAAATAAGCACTTTAAATTGATAAACTCTATATGATTAAACTTCTTAAAAGGTAAACGTAATAATGGAAGATAAATTCTTGTTTTAATATGTATTGTGTTATATGTAGACTTAATAATGTTAACTGGGTCATATCCTGCTGAATCAAAAACAATAAGATAAATAAAAACTGACGGATAAATGTACCCGCATTGAACATCCTGCTTAAATTTATTGAAACAAACTACAAATCACTAACAGTAATATCCCCAGGTCATTGACTTCCTTAGAATACAAACATAGAATATCACAAAACTTTTGAAATGCTATAATCATAATTCAGATAATGAATAATCTAAAACTCTACATTGAGATTTCTTCATTAGTGAATGTAGGGCTTTCCCGTAGACGGGGTCTTTGCCTAAATATGCAGACTTTTTAATGAAAGAATAAAAAAAATATAGGTATATGTACTTAATTGACAATTCAATAAGCATGCAGTTCTTTCGCTTTCCTTTATTATCTTGTATCAACAAAAACAATCAAACTAAAAGTTTTATAGTGCTGTCTGCAGCAATTATTTTTTAATTTTTTTTTTACGTTGCCAAAGAGGTTTCTACAGATAACAATGTGAAAAAGTAAAAAATACGTTATTTTTTTTTTGCTCTATAATCGCAATGGTTTAAATCATAAATCCATAACAAACATAACTAAGCTTCAGTATTATATAAAACATATAACGTCAATGGACTATATACATAAGAAACATAGGTATGTAAATTACTAATAAAAGAGTGGAATTAAAGTTTTAATTTTAATAAAAGTCAAATTTTGACTTACACGTCTTTGCTGAAATGTTTTAGATTGTACTAGGCAAAGGGTTACTCAAAAGGCCTCCTTGGAGGAAAAGGGTTACAGCTCTTTTTGGAGTAAAACTTAGAAAACGCTACTACTTACTCACCACAGGAAGACACAACTACTTGAAAGTAGTATTATTTGGCTTTAATCTTCTGTAAGATTAAAGTAGAAGAAGAAGAAGAAGAAGAAATATACTTTATTGTGCATAAAAGTTAAAGTACATGGGTATCTTAAAGAAATAAAAACTTACAAAATAATAATATGCACAAAGGCGGTCTTAGCGCTAGGTAAGCGATTTCTTCTAGACAACCTTGGGGTAGAGGAGATTTTAAAACAAAACAGATCCAAAGGGTCAGGGTCATCAAAAAGGCAAAAAAAGTGAATTCTACTATCTAATAATATAATAATAATATAAATAAATAATAAACATCTAAATAAATTAATAAATAAATACACAAATAAATACATACCTATTACATTATGTTTTATCGTAATAATAAATACACAAATAACATATTACATTATTTATTAAATAGGTAATGGTTTATCATAAATATAAAATTGAATAATTGTTTACAGCACATTAACAGATAACTAAATTTTCTAGTAGAGTTCAGCTCTAACAATGCAAGTAAATATCTTAATTAACTTCTTAAAAGTAGTAAGAGTTTAAAAGTTTAAAAGTAGTAGTAGTAGTAGTAGTAAGTTTAAAAGTAATAAGAGCCTCCCTAATACTATTTGGCAAGGCATTCCACAAATTTATTGACTGCACTGTAAAGGAACAGTTGTAGAATGCAGTATGATGAATAGGTATTTGCAGCGTAGTTACTTCATTCGAACGCAGTGCCTTGTCAGATTTACGTATGTACTATGAACTCTTAGATACTCTCTCTTGCCCGGGGATTTTTAAGTACATAGTAAAGTAGCGACAGCATTCTAGTATTCCGGCGAAAACGGATTGGCAACCACTTGAGCTTTTTACGAAAATCGGATATGTGATCGTATTTTCGCAAGATTAAAGTAGGTAGTTCCCCAGTCGGGTTGCTTTAGATTATGAGCTAGATATTTCATATAAAGCTCCTATACTTTGCCTATCTAATTTATATTTGCCAAAATGTTGGTACAAAAGATTTATATAATAAATATACTGAAATATATAAAACCCATACTTTAATACCGTTGCGTAATTCCGTGAAAGAGTCGGAATCAAAAATGATTTTTTTCTGAATCTTTTCCTTCTTAATTCAATATTGAATACCTAATTATTATAATGGGTTGAATGACTACACATGAAATTAGAATATTGTATAAAACTGCCACTTTATTTGACTGCATAATTGTTTCCCTTACAATTTTAGTTAATGTTCTGAATGGCTTTGGGCTGGGTGTTGATGAGTGAGTCAGGACTTGTCTTTTTATATATAAAGATTTAACTCTCTTTTATTGAATATGTTTTTAATGCCTTGGTTAATTCCAATATTTAACAATAACAGACGAATTACTTTAGATTAATACTAGTTATACTGTTATCTAGTTATATTATATCTAAACTTATACATTTTTAATTAATAAGGATAGTTATAAAACGTATTGAAAATTTGAGACTAGTTTTTTTTTTCTTTTATATTATCCAATAGCTTAATAATGTATTGCATAATATAATACATTGACAATTTGAGTCATAAAAATTCAGTCGACAACACGATGATGCAATAAAAATATTACACAATCAAAATGACTCATAGTACTAAGAACACAACGTCACGTCGTTACGTTTATGTTTTTTGTGACTTATTTCGAGGCTTCGAGGCGTGTTTAATGGGCGTGTCACATTAAGTAAACTCTTTTATAAACACACTCTGTAAACTATAATATCTTACACGTAGACAAAAATCACTGCTCCTTTATCCTTATTTTTACCTAAATTGACAAATAAAAATTATAAGAATAAAAATGTTATAAATTTAAGTTATATTAATTATTGTAACGGAATACAAAATATATAGTTGTGTGACTGACATCAGTCGCAAGGAAGGACGTGCTAAATAAAAATGGTTAACGGATACACCGAAGTTGCACTCACCTGTGATGCTGTAAAGGCCGTAGGGCCAACAGCACATGACAATTCGAAAAAAAAAACACCGTAGTTGTGGGGTTCTTGATTTACGAACAAGTTGTCGAGAAGTTGAGCTGTGTTATGCTCGTATATATACCTATCTGACCTGGCGAACTTCGTACCGCCTTATCTAACTTTAAAGTTAGATCAAATTACCCACGGTATGCAAATTTGATTAAAATCAGTTAAGTAGTTTAGGAGTCCATCGCGGACAAACAATGTGACACGTATAATTTATATATATTAAAATTATTTTTCTTAAAAAAGCTTTTTACTTTACTTAATAATAAATCAAATATACATAGTTAATAATCAGACACCAATGACAACGGCAAACATTTGTGTAGGATATATAATTATACATTTCTGTGAGTTGTCTTAATGGCCTAGGTATATAAACAATTTGCTAAGTAAGGTGACTGAACACGAAACGCTAGCGCGTCACTCGTCAGCCAGTTGAGAACACTGTTCCAATGCGTCATGATAATACCACGGAAAACTGCTTAGTTCCGGTTATCAGTAACTGTTAATTGGGTTATTGTTCGTGATATTTATTCGTCGCTTATGGTACATTATGGTAAATAACGCGTTATATACACATAGTCATACTCTTTGAACGTGATTATAATTACATATACTACTTACCTAGGTACTTTACCTTATTTACATACCTACATGATACTTTATTGCGTTATATTCATATTTGTGTGATCGACTTTTAATAGTATATTGTACGTATGTCATATCCTATATGCTAAACAGTAAACACTATATGTATTAGTCTTAATACGTATGTAATTATTAGAACAATTATCATCATTATACCTTGTTGTTAAAATCGATTGTTTTCATTACTTATTGTGAGATTGATATACATAGATACTTAATTAATTACGTAGATGTGTTCTTGTAGGTCACATTGTCATTTCTTGTGTTTTCTTTTATGCCAAAAGTAATAGTTGCTTATCTTTAGTTCGGTTTATTATGATATTACATTATGTTATGGTACACATATTTAGATTGTGTTAACCAAACAATGTGGTGTTAATGATAAAATTAGTTAATTTTCATTGACATAAATTTTATTGAATTTTCGAAAATTTGTAATTTATTGTTAAAAAATTAAATACAGGATGATTAAATAAATAACGTAGATTGCATTATAAAATAACAGGAACGTTATTCATTTTAATGATAAACGGAAATACTATATATAATAAAAGGATGTGACCTAATGTAGGTTTATCTCTATCAACATATCTGCATGATATTACACGTGTTAAAGATTTTTTATACATACCTACATAGCTTACTTATTTATATTTAGTTTATTTTTTAAGCCTTAAAATTTTAATTCGTAAAATGACGATTCGAAAGTGTTCTTGGGGCCTATTTGAATGAAGTTATTTTTTATTTTGATTTTAAGAAATCTAATAAAGTTTCAGTTGGTTCAATCGCGTCCCTATTGCTCAGTACTGTACATTATGATAACAAAAAAAAAAAACGAGTGTGCTTTAGACCACACGACTCTTATCACACATTTACCAGCTAACTCCCAAGTCAAGCGTGCGTAAAGAAATTGTACTTTAAAATATATATTATTATATATATTATTTTCTAATGTTTAAGCGAATATTACTCATAATGAAACAACGTTTTCGGACTTTATTGCGGTTTATTAGGTTTTTTACATGCCCGACGTTTCGGATACTTTACAGCAACCATAGTCATGGAGGACTTTCAAAAGGAAAAGGAAAATGCATATTTAAACTTTTTTTATAAGGCTTTTTTACAAAGCTTTAAAGGCTATTTGTTAGTAGTTGTGCAGCTTCTAATAATCAATTAAGTGTTTTGACTGCAGAAGAAAAAGAAAATAAAGAAGGTACCACTGATTTGGAATGAAGATACGGCTGAGAAGAACAACCACATACGTAGTCAAACTTAGCCCTTGGATATAAGGGTTTTTTATATATAAACTATTTATACTTAAAATCAAGAATGAAATGAAAGATGAGAAACATGTTGCCGATTTGGAGGCTATTATATTTCTGATTCTCACACAATATATTATTACATTCATGTTTCTTAAAAACAAGTCCAGGAATTAATTAATCTTCGTTCTTTAAACTATGAACTGCCCGGTGGCAATGCTAAGTCATCGGAACAGTTTCGTACTTAATCTACGACGGAGAGCTGGCGTGCATGCATAACTACCTACGTAGTTACTGTTTTGAAACCTTTCAATACATACATATATTCCCATAAAATCCAGACTTACAACAACAAAACTTGTCATGCAGTAGAATGGTTTTGTATAGTTTTCAATGTTCCAGTTGACTGACATTGGATCAGGGCTTACGTAAGAATGCTTAAAAGTTAACAAAGATGTTTTTATGATCTTCTACCTGCATAATGCATTGTTACTTCAAAATGAACGCACAATTCTATCGTGTTCTTTTTTTTAAATTCATATTTCTTTTCAAGATGTGTCTGGTCAGGGATTAAAGACTGCATTTTCTAGTAAAAAGTTGCAATAAAAATAATATGCGTGTGTGTTTAAAATACATGGTGTGTGTGTTAGGTTTTTTTCATTGATTTAATATATTTTTATTAGCATTCTGCACAAGCTCCTTCTCTATATAAACTATAAGTGTGCGAAATTTCATACTCCTCCGTCCGCGCAATTTTCGTAAAAAGGGGTACAAGGTTAATTTTTGCTTCACGTATATAGATTATTGTAAATAAATTTTGTAAAATCTAACCTTGAATTTCTATATAAAAGACGAAGAAACTTTTGCATCGATCTAAATAAATTTGTCCAATGAAAAAACCGTTTTACCGTTTAGTGTACAATTTTTTAATATACGTAATTGTACAAAGCTCGCGACACATCATACGTCATACTGATATTTTTTGAGTGATACCCAAAAACAATTTCATATACCTACTTAAGTACATTACGTCCTACTTGAAACCCTTTATTTATTTCTCTAATAACTATTGCCAGGGGGTGATCTGTGTATTGCCCTGTCCCTCCTTCAGGGTTAAATTTATTAGACCAAAGAACTCCTTAAACTAGATTCAACCCACGCAGGTAATGTAGTCAGGGACAAAAGGTCAAGTACAAATTCGTTTAATAATATAGAAATAGATTATAGAACGCCAAGGGTTTCTCGGAATTGCTCCTACACAAGCAACGTTCCGCGTAGTCAGGTATAAATGAAATTAATTCCACGAATGCAAGGATGAAAATATTTGGGTTCATTTTTTTAATCATTTATACAATGTGTTCACTAACATAACTTCTTTATAGATTATTATTGTATAGTATATTTTTTTTATATTTATTTATAATTAGTAAACAAATAGATATACATAAAAAATTACGGTTTTTATTTATTATTCAAAAAGGATGTAACTATAGAAAATGTCCTTCTATACAGCTTATGTTTTATTATATTTATTGGTATGTAATTGTCTACTAAGAATACTAGCTGACCCCGCAAATGTTATTTTGCAATATATGTTATTAACCCCCTCTTATAACTTAGGGGTATAAAAAATAGTTGTTGGCCGATTCTCAAACCTACCCGTTAGACACACAAAGTTTCATAAAAATCGGTCCAGCCGTTTCGGATAAGATTGGTAACTAGCATTGTGACACGAGAATTTTATATTAATTAACAATTTTATAATGATTAACATGTTTATAAAAGTACAAAGCAAAGCAGGATATATCCTGCTCAAAATCTGGAGCAGCCCGACTGGGGAAATAATTCGACCTTACAGAAGATCGCAGCTAAATAATACTGCTTTCAAGCAGTGTTGTGTTCCTGTGGTGAGTAAGGTGTCCAGAGCTCCTGGGGGGAATTGGGGGTCGGCAACGCGCTTGTGATGCTTGTTACAGGCGTTTATAGGCTACGGTAATTGCTTACCATCAGGTTGCCAACCTAGTTGTATAAAAAAAGTATAATTCCGAAATTGCTTTAAAGAAATTATTTTTGCGTGATATATGACTATTCATGTTCAATATTTATAAGTGAACTTTAATCGTTTCTTGGGTCTGTTTTCCCTCTTGTTCTGTTCTTGTCTATCCACGAACTGCTCATTTTTTCTTCATTTTAAATACTTTTTCGTGTATACATTTTATCTATTTTAAACAATCCATTACTGTCTTACTGAAAACACAGACTAAATTATTTGTTTTGAAATCATTAAATTTTGCGAGAGAATATTCTCGTATACCTATGTACGTAGGTATATTATTCAGGATATACTTGAACCGTGGAGTACTATGGTCTGTGACTTAAACGAATTCTTTAGGTGTTCGTTAAGGAAAGAAGTCTATATAAAATAAATGACCGAAATGTAGGTACATACGCGTACATAGATAGATACGCGCACAACTTCTAGACAACAGTGCGAAATTGGACAATTCTTTCTTTTTGTGTTCCTTGTAGTCAGGACAACGATTATTCATGAAAATCGATATATTCAGAAAAAAAATATACGGTGGTATGAATTTGCCGTGTCAATAATGGTAATAAATAATAATAATAGAGTAAATAAAGTAAAAAATAATAATAATAAATAATAATAGAGTAAATAAAGGTTAAATAAGTTATAAAGGTTTTGTGATATCCCGTCTCAATATCCCATGATGGTTCCAGCCTTCCAGGTACTGGTTGGCGTGTAAAAAATACATAAATTCCAGTAAATTTTCGCGTCCGAATATAATATTAGTGTCACGATACCATCCTGTACGCACGTGTTGCTAATATTTGTTTACACAGAACAAGTACGTATATGTTTACTGTTATCGCAGACCTTGCACACAAACACATTGATTATGTACACTACCATTACAGATGTGTGTGTGTGGTCTGTTCCAATGCCCCTGAGGCTGTGTACATAGCGGTTATGATTTAGCGATTTCATATTTTAATTTTGTGTGTGTGTGTGTGTGTGTGTAATAGTTGGTACCAATTTTTTGAGTTTATTTGTTCTAGTGAACTAGTTCTAAACTGTTAATTACATTTTAAAATGCTTACTAATACAACAAAGTAGTTTAAAAGTCATATGATAGTCATATAATAACCTGGTTTTGGTATCAAACATTTTATTTTAATTATAAAACACGTTAAAAGGTAAGATTTTGGTGAATCAATTAATATTCAAACATAATCAAGCTTTTGCTTTATAAGCATTTACTTTTTTCAATTTCACCTTTTAATTATCCTGGATGAAACAGAAGCGCTTTGAATAAAAAAGTCTACACGTCAAATAATACGAGTATATTATGTTATCCCAATATATGATCGGTTTTTCAATAAACACTTTTTGTCATTAATTAAAATTGATGTTCCAGAAACAGGAAGATCTCTATTTTTTATGTATGTTACCTCAGAACTTTTTACTGGTTGGACCGATTTCGATGATTCGTTTTTTAATCGAAAGGTGGTACGTGTCATGTGGTTCCATTTAAATTTAATATAGGTACTTTATAATTTATATCTAATAATGCGTATTTGCTTGACTATTTTTTCGTCGATTTAAGTACGGTTGTATCATACCGCAAAACTTTTTAGCGAGTATACCGATTTTGATAATTTTTCTTTTAATCGAAAACTGATGCTTGTCTTGTAGTTACTTTGAAATTCGATCGAGACCTGATAACTACTTTTGTAACTGGAGTCGGTTTTTTTCGTTTGCGAGCAAATAATTATTTCATACCAGTCTACACGCTCCGCTTTACTAACGTATCAACCTAGTGACGCGAAACTTCTAACACACACAGACGCAAGTCTCTCGATACTAATACTACGCACACATACACCCCTATGAATGACGTACAGTCTGAAGGGAAGGGGGAGCGGAGTAGCACCGGAATGGAGGGTTTATATAGACCGCGTCTACGCAGACCAGACCAGTTTCACTCGAGAAGTAAACAAACGCAGTTCGAAGAGTACGATTTATCTATCTTGATCGGCTAGCTGCCCCAATGGGTATGTTTTGTTTTAATATTATTATCATTATTTTACTAACCTTGACCTATCTCCTGTATTTCCTGTAAATCTTCTATTTTTAGTGTTTTTGTTTACAAAACAATATGCGTCTTTGTTGTTTATTGAACGGCTTTTATTCTAGAATTTGTTTAGAACTATTTTCGATGCCTTATTCTGTCTATTACTGTAACGAGTAAAGTTTTAACCTTTATTTACTGAAGGTTAAAATATTGGGCAATGTATATTGATGGGGTGTAACCCCTATTGAGTTTGACCTTACACGCCCTTTCGTGATGCTTTTAGGAGACTATTGCGACATAACCTGACGTCCACGAGTAAATGCTTCGTTATATTAAAATTCTCGGTATTTCCCATAATACATGTGAATATTATATGGTTTTGCAAAGCGTATTTTGTTTATGTGACCAAATAAACTCGATCTTTCTTGTTAAGGCGCACACTAGCGGGTTTTTCTTAATTCTTATTGTCTCATTAGTGTTATACATAACATTTTTATTAACAAAATTTACCCACGTTTCCAATGTGTTGTTCTTGTTTTAAAATAACCCGAAAGACAATGAAAACCTTTTTGTAGAACGAATAAAAATATTGAAATAAATATTTAGTTTTTCACATACAAGTAGTTTTGACGAGCGGCCCATTCTAATTTTAGTAATTCGTCTTTCCAGATACGCTTAATATAAAACCGTTAAGTCAGGATTTAGAGTGGTCTCAGGGAGCGCCGGCCGGCGTAGAGGCCACTCGGGAGATGGACGGGGTCCACGCTCCCATTGACGTCGCAACCACCTCCAGCGAGGAGAGGGCCATCCGCCGCGTCACTGGCCGCTGGGGTGCCGAGTGGTTGAGCTGACTCGGCTCCGGCCTCATTAAACCTGCCGGCTCCCAGTGGCCGGCCGACCACCCCCTGCCGCCCCCGCGGTGGGGGGCGCCGCGCCCCGCTTTGCACTTATCCCTACAACAGTACGAGGATTTGGTTGCCAAAGCCGAGGCGATATTGAGCCGTCTCGTCGTCGCAGAAAACTATGACTCCGTTAACAACTTTATCACTCTCTACGATTCTTACATGGCAGCGTCTGATGAAACATTGAATGAGTTCTTCCCGAAATACAATCCGCCGATTCGCGCCCACAAGCACACCTGTGTGGGCCTGGGTATGGAAGTCATAAAGCGCTTGAAGGTGTTGGAAAAAGATTTCCCTGGAATCACGAAGTCTTTGATGTTGGTATCGTGCGATGAGAATATTGAGGATCTTACGGATTACACGACATCTTTCCCCGGACCTCAAGGCTTTTTGATCGAAACTGAGAAGGATCACGTGCTGGTAGCTATTCACGTGAGGGTCGCGGGTAGACCTGGTATATTCTTATCTGATCTTGGATACCATATCTCCCGTGTCGTGACCGTAATGGCGGATCGTTGCTATCCACACACAGGTACGACAGTATACAAAACGAATACTATATTTTTCATTTGTAAAATTATTAAAACTGTTACTTAACCAAGCTCTTTAATTTTCAGGTTGGTTCACTCAGTCTGACGAGCCACACTGCCGCAAAGAGTACAACTATCAGTTCAACATCCACAACCCCAACTATGTGGAGTGGCATGAGAGGGAGACTCGTGGAGACAAAGTTAAGGAACGTTTGTCCCTTGTGTATGTCGCCAAGGCATACTTGAGTGCAGTTGCTGTTACTGAGAAAAGAAATTTAGTATGGGATTTAAGGTTTGTACCACATTTTATTGCCAATAAACACAATATATTAGACAATAAAAAACATCCTCTACGTGTTTATTTTTTATGTATAAATTTCTAAAACAGTACTATTGGCTTCAGTTTCTTCTATAAATCGAAAATTTGTACTAATTTCTAAAAATCACAATTACATTTCAGTGTGTTTGAGAAATTTTGATATCAATTAACCTTGGTTTTGCTTTCTAGGAGTCTCTTGGCCCGTGACCCTAAAGGACACTTGACAGCCGGTATCTACTTCCCAATTAAGAAGAAAGACCAACAGTTTACCATGTTTTTCGATTGCCACAACGGCAAACAGAGAAAGAAATTGAAATTCGAATCGTTTTTGGAATTGCAGAAGGTAAGGCTTACTATCTTAAAATGTCATTGATATCACTTAATGTAACGAAAAATAAATGTTATAGTTTATTAAACATTATACATATTTACAGTTCACAACTTAATAACTAAATATTTACAGATAGTTTTGGTATAAATCATGTCCGCGTGGAATTGTGCCAAGAATGCTGGCAGCATTTCCCCGTTGAATCGCTATTTTGTAACGAAATAACTATATGTATAAGTCGTATAAATGCCATTTTGCTAGGATTTGTAGCTATGCTTCTGCTTATAAGCTTATGTACCGTTTCAATAATTACATTAGAAATGACATCATTTACATGGCCTACGTTAGTGTAATTAGTATGAGTTATAAAAAAATTTTACTTGCAAATTTTTTTTAGCCGACTTAAAAAAAGGAGGAGGTTACTCAATTCGACCGTATATATATTTTTTAATTTTTTATACTTAATGTATGTTCGAGGATAACTCCGTCGTTTATGATCCGATTTTGATAATTCTTTTTTTGTTGGAAAGGAAATATTCCTAGTTTTGTACCATGATAAGGAAACCAGGATCTGATGATGGGATCCCAGAGAAATCGAGGGAAACTCTCGAAAATCCGTATGACTTTTTACTTGGTGTACCGATTTTGATGATTTTTAATTTAATAGAAGGCCGATGTTTATCATGTGGCCACATTTAAATTTACGTTTTACTACTTGTCGATATAATTGAAGTCGGTTTTTCTTCGTTTGCCTGCAAACACACTTATTTAAATAAATATATATTTATATAATTATTTTTTTATAATTATTTATAATTATTTAAATAATATTTATAATAAAATTTTATTTTTTTTATTTTTAATAAAAATTTATTTATAATTATTTAAATAAATATATATGCTTTGAACATCTGCGTGCCTTCCTAATTATAATAGCATGACGCAGATGAAACGAGGTCGTTAGGTGAAAATATGAAATAAATTCTTCAACATAATTTATATAAAAGATCTAGATGACTCATAAAATAGAAGCGGTTGCCAAAAAATTATTAAACTATGGATATGTAATTATCCAGACGGAAAGCAGCTGAAAAAGTTTTTTGTTTCTACTTCAAAATAAAAATACAGCATTATAATATTTAATTTCTTTTTCAGATACCGGATGAGCTTGTCGATGACGTGGAGCAGTGTAATGACCAACTACGTCTTAAAGACGGTGAACTGTTGTCCATTTTGAAACGATTAGCTACTATCATGACCGATGAAGAATATATGACGGAATTACTTGAAATTAACGATAAAATCGTTCAACTTTCTGCTGCTGCCTGAAAATCACAGAATAAGGCCAAATCGAGTGACCAAGTGCCTTCTAGTACGAACGTCAATTCAAATGATATTGTGCCTTCCAGTTCTAACCTCAATACAATTGATGCCTTGTAGTTGTTATGGAGTCATTTAATTCATCACGGGGTTGTAGTACGTAGTTTTGTAGTGTTGTAGTCGCACTGTAGTGTCATCTTTGGGCTAGACGAATCGGCTCATGGGCAAATAAAATTTAAAAAATGTTTACGAGTCTTTTATTTTATAATATCCCTATGATTAAAAGGATTTTTAGATTTTAGAGCTGTATGAAATTTTGATGAAATATGTTTATTAAATACGTTTTCATTATGAATAAATCAAGTATTCTTACTACTAACTTTTGTATACATATTTAAATTTCATACAATGTATAAATTCTTAGAACTTGTTGAAATAATATCTCATAAATTGGTTTAATGCTTCTGAAAAACAATACAAAGATACAATTTGCATACTTAAGTATAAAAGAACAACAATATTTTTCACAAATTCCTAGTATACCTAATATGCAAAAATTTTACTATATTACTAATATTACTAGACTACTAGCCCGTCGGCTCAGTTTGAAGTGACCCTGCTTTCTGCTCAGAGGGTTGTGGGTTCGATTCCCACCCCGAGTCTGGGTGTAATATAAATATTTATTTATATATTCGTGTATGTATTATTTATAAGTATGTTTTTCGAAAAAAAAATATGTAGCTATACCAGTCGGCTGTTTACCTATAACACAAGAATTAAGTTTCTTACTTTAGGAACAGACAACCGTGTGTGTATTGTGTAGATATTTATTTATTTATTTATTGAAAGTATATAAATATTCATCTTCTTGCTCAGCCTTAAAATAAAAAATACGAAATTGTAAAATATTATAGGTTCTTCAGTCACATTCTCATTAACTAGTTTTTCTGTTGGTAAATTTTTTTCGTTAAATTCGCGATTACTATCCATTTATTTAATTCTACAAAATAAAGTATTAGTCTTATAACTAACAAATATTACAATTTTATTGAACCCAAATACTTGAGGCTATGAAATCTAATATTTATGAACTATACTATATATTAATACGTGAAGCAAAAACTTTGTACCCCTTTTTACGAAAATTGCGCGGACGGAGGACTATGAAATTTCGCACACTTATAGTTTATATAGAGAAACAAAACTGCAAAATGCCAATATTTATTAAAAATTATGCATAAAAAATACATTAAATCAATAAAAAAACTACACACACTACCATGAATTTGTCGCACACACGCATGTATACCTACTCTTTTGTTTATTATTATAGAAGTATGAATAATCTTTGACAACAGAACCTTAATAATGTTCAAACTTATAATTTGAATTAATTATGGTCGAATTTCGACCACTTGGCGACCGCTAGTAATAATAATAAGAGAACCTGGCAGATCGAGCTCGGTATATCCAACGAAAGGGCGTATTCGACGCCTCCAAGCTCGAAAGGTTTCAACGTGAGGCTGCTCCTGAAGTCAAACCCGTGTCCTCAGTGCGCGACGATCAACAGAACAAGAAAGCGTTCTTAGCGGAGCGCCTGTGGAGGCGTTCACTGAGGAAGCAGTTTCCCAAAAAATTGATCAGATGAGAAGGATCTTTCTTGCAAGAGGCAATTTCCGAGACTTGGGACGCTCCTTTGGAAATTAGACCACGACTTTGCCGCCTCCCCCTCAATGCTGCGACGCGGAGTGCGGAGTCCTATTTAAATTTGATCAAGATTTGACAGTACTTTTTGAGTGAACGTTATTAATGCGTATTTAATCGACTGTGTATTTTAAGTGGAGTAGCGAGCTTAACTCGCGCCCGGGGCACAATACCATTTTAGCGCCCCCCCATTCGAGAACCGTATAATATGTCCAGCATTTTGTTTTTGTTTTGCGGACCATTTAAGTAGCGTCCGGGGCATGATGCCTTGCGCCCCCCCTTCTCGCTACGCCACTGGTTTATTTATTTATTTTGTACTACCTACGTCATATTACTTGTGGGTGTATTGAAGTCGATTTTTTACGTTTGTAGGCAAACTCAATTATTGGCTTTAATATCGACTGTGAAATGGTTTGTGTAAATAATTTTTGATGTTTCCAATGATCTCTACGTTGATAGGACCTTCTTACAGTTATTATAAATATAGCTCTAAATCGAAATGATTCAGAATAGATTATTGGAAATTGGCAAGAGTTAATTCAATTCGACCGGAGTAAAAAAAAAAAAGATCAAAAAGAATAAACGCCTGAAACGTTTTTAGAGCAAAATAACTTTTAGAGAAAATATAAGACATAGTACAACATAAATTGGTAGGGTTAATTCGTACAAAAAAGGCGTATTAGTGTGATTTTATTTTTGTGACGACACAATTGAAGTGTCTTTATTAAATCCAACGGTACATCAAAGTATTATATTCGAATAATATTCCATAAAATTTTAGCGAAGAAATATTTAAAAAAAAAAGACCTTATCTTAATCAATTCATATTTATAGAACTACTGTATAAAAATTGAGGGGCGTAGGCGTTTGTACGTGTTTTATATTTTCAGAGATTTTTTTGAGAGGGGAAAAAAGTCTACAAATAAATTGTTTTATCGTCCCGTTTTTTATTTGTAAGTATACACTGAGAAATTTCTTCTAAAGTAATGTTAAATTATATTTACCATGGTGAGTTAAACTCAAGTATTTGAAAGTCGTTCTCGACTTATATTCGAAAGAGATAAAAGTCTCCAAGAAACTCCTCGTTTTGTCGTACTGGCCACTTTGATCTCAAATATTTCCTCCTTGGTTAAAAATTCCAAATTTAAATATATACAGCTAGTACTCACTTACTCATTATACAGCTATGCATTTGCATTTCGAAAACCGCAATTCATTTGTTTTTTCCTCTTTTGTTTTTCATTTTTTCCGTCACTCAGTTTACAAAATGGAAAACTTGAAATATCGTGTTATTTACGAGTACGAGTTCACCGTGGCACCAGTGCTGCAGAGACGGCTCGACGGGTTAATGATGTGTATGGCTGCAGTATCGCAAAAGGAAACACAGTGAATTTTTGAGTCCAATGTTTTCGTTCTGGAAATTTCGACCTGCAGAACAAGCCCCGTGGACGGCCTGAGACCAAAGTTGACTATGAAGAATTGAAAGCTACCGTGGAAGCGGATCTGACGGACTGCCGTATTAGTGATAAAACTGTTTTAATATACATGAAGCAAATTGGGAAGGTAAAAAAGCTTGAAAGGTGTGTAACTCATGAATTGAGTGAAGCATACCGACAAACGCGTTTAGACTGCTGCGTTACATTACTCAACCAGCACATCAAGGAAGGAATTTTAAATCGAATCATTACATGTGATGAAAAGTGGATCTTGTACGATAATCGGAAGCGCTCATCGCAATGGCTGAATCCTGGCGAGTCAGCCAAATCCTGCCTCAAGTGAAAATTGACTCAAAAAAGTTAGTTGTGAGCGTTTGGTTGACTAGTGACGGTGTCGTGCACTACAGCTTTCATAAATCTGGTCAGGCGATTACGGTAGCTGTCCATTGTCAGCAACTACAAACCATGTTGGAAAAGCTAGCTGTTAAACAACCGAGACTAGTCAATCGCTCTGGGCCACTACTGCTTCAGGACAATGCTAGACCACACACTGCACAACAGACAGCGACCAAACTAGAGGAGCTTCTATTGAAATGTCTAAGACATCCACCGTACTCCCCGGGCCTTGACAGACAGACCTCCAACAGATTATAATTTTTTCGTAATTTTGATAACTTCTTGCAAGGGAAAGAATTCAAGTCCGAATTCAGTTCCGAGTTCAGCCTTAAAAACATTTATTGATTCCCGTCCGAATGTTTTTTTTGTAAATGTATCAATGAACTAACTATAAAATGGAAAATGTGCATAGGTAGCAATGGTACATGTTTTGATTCATCATCAACATCATCATCATCATCATTTCGGCCTATTGCATTCCACTGCTGGAAATAGGCCTCCACAATTTTGCGCCAAAAATGCGTGAACTCATGTGTGTTGCCCATAGTCACCACGCTGGGGAGGCGGGTTGGTGACCGATTTTTTGATTAATCAAATATATTACATTAAAAAAAAAAAACGATTTTATGTCCCTACAATACAAAACGTAAAATTCATATGTAAGGACCTAATCTATACAAATAAAGAGGTTAGTTAAATAAAATTGGAGTGTCTATTTGTAATATTATATTATTTGTTTTTGCTCGCAAACGAAAAAAAAACCGACTTCAATTACATCGACGAGTACGACTTCAACGTAGATCGACGAAAAAATAGTCAAGTAACTACGCGTTATCAAAGATTATTCAAAAAGTAGTTATCAGATCTCGATAAAATGTATATGTGACCACATGATAAACATCAGATTTTGATTAAATTAGAAAAAGTTATTGCTGATTTTCGAGAATTTCCCTCGATTTCTCTGGGATCCCATCATCAGATCCTAGTTTTTTATCATGGTACCAAACTAGGGATATCCCCTTTCCAAAAAAAAAAGAATTATCAAAATCGGTACATCCAGTAGAAAGTTATTGTGTATTTTCGAGAGTTTCTCTCGATTTCTCTGGGATCCCATCATCAGATCCTAGTTTCCTTATCATGGTACCAAACAAGGGATATCCCCTTTCAAACAAAAAAATAATTATCAAAATTGGTACATCCAGTAGCAAGTTATTGCGGATTTTCGAGAGTTTCTATCGATTTCTCTGGGATCCCATCATCAGATCCTAGTTTCCTTATCATGGTACCAAACAAGGGATATCTCCTTTCAAACAAAAAAATAATTATCAAAATCGGTACATCCAGTAGCAAGTTATTGCGGATTTTCGAGAGTTTCTCTCGATTTCTCTGGGATCCCATCATCAGATCCTAGTTTCCTTATCATGGTACCAAACTAGGGGTATCCCCTTTCCAACAAAAAAAGAATTATCAAAATCGGTACATCCAGTAGAAAGTTATGCGGTATAATACAACATAGATCGACGAAAAGTTATTGTTAGATCTCAAATAAATTTAAATGGGACCAAATGACACATACCACCTTTCGATTAAAAGAAAATTTGTCGAAATCGCTCTACCCAATCAAAAGTTCTGATGTAACATACATAAAAAAAAATACAGTCGAATTGAGAACCTCCTCCTTTTTTGGAAGTCGGTTAAAAATAACCGCTTTTTACTAAATGCATGTGGATGTATACACGGTTCATATAGCAAAATAACATTTTTTACAATTTTTGTATGTCTGTGTGTCTGTTGTTTTGTATGTGTGTTTGTTTCGGCTAATCTCTGAAACCGCTGGACCGATTTTGACAGGACGTTCACTGGCAGATAGCTGAGATAAAGAGTAACTTAGGCTACATTTGTTTTAGACTTTTTTATTTAATAACTGCGAACTGAACAATATATTTACAATAATTCTATTACAGCTTATCTAAGGCCGAAAATTTTATGTCAAATTGAGTCGTGTCTTCATTTATATCTTTTCTGTTCTATTTCTTAAGGACAATTCCATTGGGTTCTGGTAAAGTTTACCTGCCGCATAAGTTATAGACTATCGGAGACTTTTCCAGGAGGTAAAACAAAGACCATTTCAACTGACAAACTATAATATATTACATAACGTATAACAAGTTTAGATTTCACTGGTTTTGAACAGAAATATCTGACATTTAATAATTGTGTTTGCAGGCAAACGAAAAAAAAATCGACTTCAATTATATCGACAAGTAATACAACGAAGTTAGACGAAAAATTAGAAAGATTACTCCAAAATTTGTAATTAGATCTCGATGAAATTTAAATGTGACCACATGATAAACATCGTCTTTCGATTAAATTAAAAATGATCAAAATCGGTACAACCAGTAAAAAGTTATGTGGATTTTCGAATTTCCCTCGATTTCTCTAGGATTCCATCATCAGGTCTTGGTTTCCTTATCATGGTACCACCCTTCGGATATCTTCTTTCCAACAAAAAAGAATTATCAAAATCGGTTCATAAACGTCGAAGTTATTGCCGAACATACATTAAAAAAAATTATATACGGTCGAATTGACTAACCTCCTCATTTTTTGAAGTCGGTTAATAAAGTGGAGTTTAATTCAGAAACAGAAACATATTTGTATTAGAAAAATATTCTATGCTTCTAATATGTTCTTTCTTTACTTATTTGCTGGGACGTGAAATAAGTCCGGTTACTATCAGATAGTTATCTGAAACTTTTAAAAGTAACTAAAAACAAAATAACATTTTATAATAATTTTTTATTTGTGTAAATATCATAAGTTTGTTCATATTTATACATGTATGTGTAATATGAGTCTTTAATATCGCTTCTTTATGTAACGTTATCATAATAAAATATATTCTAATACTTATCTTACCATTATATACTTATATTATTCTATTCTATTTAAATTTATAATAAATGCTATCACAATAAATGTCACGTTTGAATCGTTCAAAGGCCAAGTTTTATCGCACAAAGAAACTCAAACATTATTAATTAAAATCGAAAGATCCTAATTCAAACTTTTGTATTATACATCAATTCTTGCAAGTACATAGCACGGAAGTAAACTGCATAACAACTTCGAAGGCACGCTACAGGAGTCTGCTAGATGCATGCTAAAGTTGAAGGGAATGAGATGATTGACGGATGACGGTATCAACCAAAAAAAGTTTTCGATGTTTTATTATTTTTTTACCACCGATTTCGACTATATTTATTAGGTATTTCTATTTGCAAATATGAATTTAAAAGCTTTAGTTTATTCACTGAGGTGAAATAGGCCCTATAAGCCTATTATACCTTCTACTGTTCTCACTAACTTCTAGTATACGTACCTTATGCGGAGGATCAACTTTACACCATGACCGGTAAAAACCGGCTCTAAGAGTCTAAAGTACCCACTGTCTTTAAGCAATTGCAAAAATGCGCGAAATGAGGAATTATCTAAACCAGATACAAAACTAACAATAATAAGTAGTCTTGAGAAGAGAAACCTGATATAATTAACAAT
Source organism: Melitaea cinxia (assembly GCF_905220565.1). NCBI lineage: Eukaryota > Metazoa > Arthropoda > Insecta > Lepidoptera > Nymphalidae > Melitaea > Melitaea cinxia. The sequence continues at coordinate 14,293,606 of NC_059408.1, read as the reverse complement.
CAGGATTTCCAGCATTTTCAGGATCTACCATTTAGAGCAAAAATTTTAATTGTTCCCTAATGCGAGCTCAATGCTTAAAGCTACCTAGCTCTACCAGCCAATATAAGGTCAGAAGAGAAACCTGATATAATTAACAATCAGGATTTCCAGGATTTTCAGGACCTACCATTTAGAGCAAATTTTTTAACTGTTCCGTAATGCGAGCTCAATGCTTAAAGCTACCTATCTCTACCAGCCAATATTAGGACGCCTTAAGTCTTAGGTCCTCAAGACTTGTTTTTTGCTAAGACGTTGTTGTCCACAAAAAAGGGGGGTTGCCCCCTCTAACTATGCCATTGGTTTTCACTAAACGTGACAGCGGATGAATTGCATGAAAATTTGTGGATAAAAATGATATGAGATAAGATATCGTGGACAGACTGATATACTTATCATATTTAAAAGGGTTATTTCGTGTAGATACAAACTATGTTTAAAAAAAATCAAGATAAAGAATACACATTTAAGCGTTAATTTTAAATGAAATAAAAAGTATAACTATACCGTATGTTTTATAATCGTTATAAAATGTAATTATAAAATTATTATATTTATGTTATGATGTAATTTAATAAATAAATACATTTATATTAAATGATATGTATAATGAAACAAATTTTTTTATAATTATATAACTTTGCCTTTAACGCTACGATTAGGTTGTACGCTGTTAGAGCATAATAAATTAAAACGTGTAGTAAACTTCTATTTATTATAAGTTAATCCAACTTTCCTATAAGACGCTAATTCTTACTGTTATTTTTAATAATAAAAAATCCCTGTTTACGTACATTTGAGTGTTTGTAAGTGACAAATAATGTAAACAATAAATGCAGGAAACTTAAGGTCGAAAAGTACGCATCGTCATCTACGTAATTTCATTTAATAAGAAACGGTTTTTTTTTAATCTTAATATATTTTTGATGAAAACTTTTGCACTATTTAAATGATTTCTTTTTAAAAACAAAGTTTTGTAGTCTATTTTTTTTAATTATAGTTACAGAAAAAAGAAGACATTTTAATCACTGGAGATATTAATTAAATCCAAGTCGATCACAATGCATACAAGGGACCGTGTGTAGGCCGTAAAGTTGATTGCTACGGTCAAGAAGTGCTACGCCTCTACGCCTAGTAAGAATAGACGTCAGAATCATGACGTACGTAACACGAATATAAACACGTGCAAAATATAATGTTAACATAAATTGAAATGAAAAAACTCGTATATTTCAATGCAAAAGTTAAAAAGCGAACATTTTTAATCACATAATAACTTAGGGTATTGTTATCAGAATAACCATAGCTAACAAAATTTTGCACAGAAGTTCGTATCGGATATAACCAAGTAATTAAAAGTTTTGTTTATTTTCAAGTAATAAGTTAAGTTGTGTAACTGTCATTCAGTGACGCGATTGGGAATTTCATTAACACTGAAAGAGGGAGATGGAGACATACGCCTAATAAATTATTAAAGCCAGAACGAGATAGTTAGCGTTTGTGAGTCAGCTGAGCGTCGAGCATTTCAGACATGCGCAAAACGTATGTCGCCACGTTGCCTAGGGAGGAGATTTTAATGTATTTCTATCGATTTAATGCACCAATTACTTTTTTTTATCTAGATTAAAAGTCTAATTATAGTGATTTTTTCGTTGATAGTGGAAAATTTACAGATTTTGTTTTATTTGTATGTAAATTTGTTTTCATACATAAAAAATAGTATGATACGTGACAATAATACTACAATTTTACATCATTTATTTGGCAACTATGAATACTATTTAATTATTAATAATAATAATGAAACTAATTATATAATTTCTGGTCAGTAGGTAACAAGAGCATTTAATAATTGAAAGTTAAGTAATACTTTTACTACTACTACAAAGAAAGTAAAGAAATCGTAAATTAATTGTATACTTTCATTGGCTACCTTGCATGATAATGATCAACTCGAAACGGTAGCTTCCCATCCCATTACGCCAGTGTGTTTAAGACAAATGAAAAGTTTTAAGATAATTTTTGTAAATTGCCGTTTTTCGATATTCAAATTGAAGAAAATTGTTCGATAATAAACCATCAACATTAAGATAATGAATTACAGGCATAATCTCAATTTAATAAAAACAATTATAACAAAAAAATAATTGGATTTACGGTGATGACAGTTGTAGAAAATGTTTTTTTTTTTTCTTAAACAAAACACAGGCTACGTGTAATGCCGGATTTTATTGTTACTCTACCAAATACCTAAGCTGCAAAATTATAAACACAGAGACAACAACCTTTAAGTTAATTGTAATTTTAAGTTATATTGCTGTTTGTTTAAATCATTAATATATATAAAAAATAACATTATGAACGCTCAACGTACATCACTATAATATTTACGGCAAGTTCGAAACTCGTATAATAACGCAAGCACAATAACCCGTCGAGCAGTTTATCTAAAGCCGTACGAGAGGACTGTCCCCGGATAGAGCGCGCTTCGGGGCAGCGAATTTTATTTTTATTTTTTATTTGGCTTCTAGCCGTTGTATGGGTAAGTTTTGTTTTAAACTAACTGTTTTTTTTACGATACAATATTTTGTTAGTTTGATTTAGTTATATTTCGTCGGTTGCCATAGTAACAAAGATTGTGTGCGTATTCAAGAAAATGCCAGTAGCGTTTGCGTAGTGATAGCGATCTCGATATAAACAAAGACTGCTGAAAGTTAGTTGTATCCAGTTTACAGTAAGAACGTTTTTAAAATTATTTACTACTTCCGTAGTTTTTTTCTACGTGTACGATTTACGTGACAAACTAAATAAGTTGAGAAATAACTTGAGGATTTTCATTTAAAAATAAGACAATTAGTTATTATTAATTTTTACGGTTTACCGTAATAATTTTAGAAAACTATCAATATTTTTTGTTGAGGAAAAAAAAAACATTTAGGCCCTGAATTTAGAGGATTAATTTTTATTTCTAAAATATGATTTAATAATTTTATCTAAAATCGACAATAATAATAATATACAGTTTTACAACTGTTGTTAAAATTTTTTGATAGTCTATCTAAAGATTATAATAAAATTATTGTACGTGTTCATATCAAACTGTATTAACAATGTTTTATTTTATCAAGTTTTATTAAATATTGTTATGTTAATCTAAACAGGAAGTTAAAAAAAAAACTATTTTTTTTTAAGTTAACTTTATACTCGTACTCGACTTCGTCGAATGTCGAATATTATTCATAATTCTTATAAATTTCGTAAAAATATAATTGAAATTTTAACTGTTTTATATTATTAAGTATTTTTTTTTATATAAAAGATAAATGTATAGATAAAATTATGTAGCGTCATTTGTAAAGTCAAATAAGATGTTTTAATTTATAGTCTTAGAAACTTTGGGTGATTTTACTAATGTAATTTTTTTTTAAATACGTGTTCTAATTTTGTTTTTATTCGCCTATCTGTAAAAAAAGATTATCAAATAAAAAGTTATTATTTGAATTTGTAAATGTCAATTTTCATGATATACCTAATATATAGTTTCAGTACCTAATTTAAATTTATACTATTTAATGCTTTGTTATCACACTACATTATCAGAGATCGACAGAAAACGACCAGTCAATGCCAACTCATTATTACTTACAAAACTTATTTATCACTAAATGTCCATAAAGCTATAAATTTATTAGATTCGCTAAAAATCGACAATAGATCGACCATTAAAGTATTTTTTTTTACCACAAATAAAGAAAAGAACATCGCATATTACATATCATCAAAACATGGATATGTTGCAGTCAGAACTCTTAACCAGTCAAAAGTACTATTGACTAGCGAAATTAGTCAAAAGTACTTTTGACTGGACAAGTTGGTCAAAAGTGGTTTTGACTGAAAATTATTGGTTATTAGTACTTTTGACTGCAAATTCGCGGTTAAAAATACTTTTGACTGACGCTCTCCGTCAAAAGTAGTTTTAACTGCAAAAAAGCGTCAGTCAAAAGCACTATTAACTCGTTAGATGTGAATAAATTTAGTCAAATGATCCTGATAAACCATAATAAATTTATGCGCGCGATCTTCTTGCGCCTGCACGTCAATCAGATCGACTTGGCAGCGGCTGTTCATTTCAGTGTGCAGGATCGGTTTCTAAACCTGACCCATCCTTTTCTTGCTTTACTGGCATACTTCGTACATTGATAAATATATATTAATCATTTCTTTTGTAACATTAGCGTATTTTTTTGCCGTTTCATTCTTAAGTCTATCGCGACCACCATGCCCTATAAAAACATGAGCAGCATCAATAATGTCGTAGATTTCCTCAGCCGGCAAAAATATTTGACAGGTTCTGTGTTTGTAACTAATTTTTTTATACCACAAACTTCAATGTGTTAAAGCGTTGTAGTTTACTGTACTGTAATGGTGTTTCCTTTTCATTAAATTTCGCGTCTTCCACATCCATTGCAAACTTTTCAAATTTTTCTTTTGTCATCACATTGAATGATCTTTCATATCTTCCATCGTTAAAATTCTTTGCAAAAAGCCTTCTTTCTTTTCGTAGTCACTCATTTTTGTTCTAATATCAGCACGTTCTCCACTAATAATGAGTAATATAAAAGTTTATATTACCGTTTGTCGTTATTTTTATCGACCGCCTTAATTTTTTAAGAGTTTTGACTGATACAACCAGTCAAAACCACTTTTGAGGGAATCATTTAGTCAAAAGTACTTTTAACCAGCTCCATTGGGCAAAAGTACTTTTAACTGTTATTTTAGTCAAAAGTATTATTGACTAAAGCAAACGGTCAAAAGTACTTCTGACTGATTTTGCTAGTCAATAGCGCTTTTGACTGGTTAAGAGTTTTGACTGCAACAGATATATGTGTAGTACAATGGGTGGACTTCTGGCTAATTAGACAGATATAGATTCTACCAGACACCCCAAATTTTAGAATTTAGGTAGTATGAAATTTTATTATAGCCAGACAATACTTATATAAACCATGGCGGTTTGATATCACGAATATTAAACCATGCTTAATGGATTTCAAGATAAAATACTATACATGTTATATTTTCTGTGAATACATTGAAGTGTTCTATGGTGTTTGTTTCCCTAATGGGTAAACGTTATATAAATAAATAAATTGCGGTAAGTTTGTCATACAGATTTCACATTAATCACGCAATAATTTTTTCATGGCATAATAAATTTGTTAATACTATTGACTTGCTTTATGAAATTAAAAAGTCAATAATAGAGTTCTCACATTATACATCAATATTTTGTAGTACATATATATAAGTTGACATAAAATATTTTAGCAAAGGCTTACCAGCTTATAGTTCTACGGATACGGAAAACTTTTGAAATCTAACAGAAAGATCTTACTCGTAAGATTATTAAGGTAAAAGATTTAAAAAGAACACGAAACCTTCTTTGTTATCAACAAAAAGAAACATACGCAAGATCGCTACATGACGTTTGAAAAAAAAAGAAAGAAAAAAAGTCAATAAAAATATTGCAATTTTTTCAAAAGTATGCCGTGTCAAAACAAAGAAATGTTGATATCTTATGTCGTCATAATGTAGAGTCATATAACATATTATGGAACATTGACTCGCACTGTAACACAAGTTGCACGTGTAGATGGCGACACTGTCGCATGCGGCAATTTTGTAAATATACATTTTAAATAACTATCTAACACTCGCTATTTTGTCAGTATTTTAAAACATTGACAACAAGATAACTCTAATTCTAGACGGTGTATCAAGATAACCTTACCTAACCTACAGATTTTAATTTAAAATTCTTGAATCAGCAGCTTTTGAGTTATAGGTGCTGAAAGAACAAACATAACTGTCACTGTCTTAGATCTTATAAAGTAACCCCTTTATTTTTTTTCCTAAATATCTCATGAATAGACAATAGCCTGTTACCTTTTATCATGCGTATAGTTGGACAGTCTTTCTAGCATTTAACTTCAGTAAAATGATTCTTAATCTTAAAAAAGTAAAATACGAAAGGACGCATAGCAACAGTATTTATAACATAGGATTTATACATACACATTTTTACGAATGAACCTTGAAGAACAGAATGGTTGTGTGAGAAATAAAAATAGCCGGCGTAAATTTTCGCATTTTTAGTAGTAGTAAAATTAAAAGAATTTGTAACATTCGTATTTCGTTACCCTTTTTAAATAAAAGAAAAAAAAAACTTAAAACACTAAGTACACAAACTCATTGAATAGTATTATAAAAACTTACTATAAAAATGTGGTTTTGAAATAATTATTACAAAAATACTTATTTTTGACGTCCATAACTTGAAAGGCAGTAAATGTATATTATCTAAATAAAGTTAATAATGTAATATAACTAATTGTAAATATCGTTAATCGATCAATTTCTGTCACGTGCGAGATTATACTTGTACTTATTAACTGCGAACACGTGACTTATCAAAACGTTCACATTGAAACGACGTGACTTGCTGTCTGTGACACGTTTATTTTGTAACGAGCACATAATATAATTTTGTAATTTAAATTTAATTTTATACTTACTTTGAAATTGCTTTTGAGCAGAATTATGTTAACTTCATAATAAACTTAGTTTTTTTTTATTGATTATAGTGTAGTGATTTGTGGAATGAATTAGTCTGTATAAACAGACTCTACGAGTAGACTCTTATGTCAACTTTCTTAGTTTAAAGTATATTTATATAAATTAAATAAATTAAACTACGATTTACATATTAGGCTGTATATACAAAGACTTTTGCTTCATGACAATGGAAACGTAAAAAAACTACCACATGATTTAATTTATTATTACGTGTTCGCCATAGTGTCAGTTGGCGCGAATATCATAATTATGCGACCTGAGAAGGTCGCTGACACAATGGCCTAGTTGCGGTCGCGTGGCGCGAAACGCGCTATCAAAATCGAGTTCAAGTGACCTCGCATACTTCGCGGCTCCTTTTAACTATAATGAATCCTACTATGAAACTATTTGCATCTTGTGACTTCATAGTACGAATACACTATTATATAATGATAATGCAAGTTTTTAATGTTGAGGTATAGAGCACATCAGGATATTATATCCTGCTCAAAGATTTGAGCGACCAGACTAGTAAGCACCTCAACATTAAAGTAGATCATAGCTAAATAACACTGCTTTCAAGAAGTGTTGTATTCTGTGACGAGTAAAATGGCCAGAAATCGTGGGGGTAGGTTCGGCAAGGCGCTGGCAATGCTTCTGGGGTTACAGGCGTATATAGGCTACGGTAACCCCTTATAAATAATCAATTGAGCCGTATAAAAAAAGTTTCGTAATTCGTGACTTCCTTTTTTAAGATTTAGGTATATAACATTATTGATGTTAGTATATAAAGTTACCCTTACCAAAATCATCGTCTAATTTTTCAGTTACTTGAATCATCAAGAAATAATCTAAAAAATGTTTTCATCAATCTTCAACAAGTGGTTGAGTCATGTTCTCGGATTACTCATGAGTGATTACTCTTTAACTGGGATGTGTAATGTCTACGAGAAACAAAGTATTAATAGAAAACGTTCATACTAAGGCTACTAATTCTTTTTTTATTATTATTTTTTTTTAATTCAAAAGGATTTTGCTTCAAAATGCTTTGGCTTCAAAAGCATCTTCGAATCGCTATTTTAATTCGGAATGTAGAATATTATCGGTGCGATATAAGCGATCCAAAAAAGTTTAAATATATCAGACCGTCAATAATGCTTAAATATATGAAAATTTTAATAAAAAAATTAAATTATTTCCTTTCACGATTTAAAGATAAAAATCATAGATATAGCTACTTAAAAATTACCACAAAACTATTTCATAATTTATTCATATGTAATCAAGGTTAATAGTGAATGTTAACAAATAAAGAATTTGTAACAGCTGAACACTATTTTATTATGTAACATGGCAACGGTCAGTGACTAAAATGTTGCTACGCTCAATTAAATTAAAATTATGCTAGCTGCAGCCCAGAAGTTTACGTGAAAATCTATCGAAACGGAATCGTATATTTTTCAAGATACAAAAAGAGTCTTATGGTTATAATATCACTGACAATTTTTATCAGATTTATGTCATTTTTAACCGAGTTCAAAAAAGGAGAAGGTTACTCAATTCGAGCGTATATATATCGGGGATAACTTCGTCGTTTATGAACCGATTTTGATAATTATTTTTTTGTTAGAAAGGAAATATCCCAAGGGTGGTACCATGATAAGGAAATCAGGATCTGATAATAGAATCGCAGAGAAATCGAGGAGAACCCTCGAAAATCGTAGTGACGTCTAGTGCGTTTGTTGTTTTTTTTTTCGTCAACTTACATAGACACAAGTCTATGCAATTGAAGTCGGTTTTTTCGGCGAGCAAACACAATTATTACACTACCTTTTCGAGACAAAAAAGGCTTTAAAATTGAACCTGTAAAATTGTTTAAATATTTCCCGTTAAATAAAAGTTTTCTAATATGTTCAGGCTTCACCTGTACAAAATTCTGTTCAACTTTCATCTGTCCGACTATACTCGTAGTTATAAAATTACTTTTCAAGTATTAGACTGAATGAGTTAGAAATAGCAGTTAGCATTTAGGTATACCACGCCATTTTTATTTTCCCGCGCCTTTTTTATGTTGTACTCGTGTCACAGACTATATCAATGAAACAGCTGATCAGTTCATTGAGTAAAAATCATTCACTCATACTGGTCGAGTAAACAGAGTGAATGGAAATCAAATATCATTAATTTTACGATATCGTGGCTTAACTTTCGTTATGTTTTTGGTAAAGAAGAAATACGAATATGTCTGTTAGTTTGTGTATTAGTTTTTGTTGTTTTTTTTTATTCGATACTTATCTTACTAATATTATAAATGCGTCAATTTATGCAAATAGATGTTAGTTACTCTTTCACGCAAAAATTGATTGTACCGTAAATCAGTACATAGATTACTGGTAATCCAAAATAACACATCTGTTATTTTTTATCCTGATCCCCACACAATTTAAAAAGAAAATTTAGAATGGTTTTTTTCTTTTCATAAAATTTCTTTTGATTATAATTTTTATCTAATAAATTCATCACTAAATTTGTGTGTTTGTATGTGCCATAAATCAAATTGCTGTCTATGAAAACATAGCCTTTTATTAGATTTGATAGCGAATAATGGCGTACTGCGTAATTCATGAGTTGAAACAAAGACTATTGTTCACTGAATCACGAATATGATTCACTTCTTATGTTCTAACACACACTTAAATAATAAATCTTTAATAGCTTAAAGCCACTCAAAATCCATCTCATTTGTTCTTTTTGCATCAATGGTTTTCAATAGTGCTAAAAAAGCACGCATGATTTCGATAACGTCATGTAGAATAGAGTAGACAAGGAAATTTTGAGGAAGTTAGTAAATACGGTCGAGGTTACAGCGTTAATAAAATTTTAAAGACCTAAATAGTAGATGATTTATGTTTAACCCTTAACAACTCTACAAATATTTTAAACGAAATGTTTTAATTTTTTTTTTAAAGTATAAAACTATTAGAGTCACTGTACTCTGTGCTTTTTATGTTCTAAAACCGCTGCTCCTTCTGTTCCGTATTCTTAATAGAGGTTCAACGTAGGTGTTGCGAATATTTTAGCGTTTATTTACATCCACTATTCTAGGTGCCGTAAAATTTGCTTATAACTTATATCATTATTACTTAAATAACTGTGTCCAGCGGTTTTAAATGCATTAATTTGAAAAAAAACGTACTAAAATTACTAAAATATTACATAGCCTTCCTTAGTAAATGTCCAAGACAAAAATAAGTTTTCTATTCGATCCAGTAGTTCCTGAGTTCCTTGATAGAGATAGCTTGTTAAAACAAACAAACTCTTCGTGTGGTCACATTTAAAGATTAGGAGCTGATAAGTGCGTATAATGACGACAACGCGTGTTTAATTGACTATTTTTTCAACTACCTGCGTTGTATTACTTTTCGATGGACACGGAAGTCGGTTTTTTTTTCTTTTTTCAAGCCAAACAGTGCATAGCTGTAGTTTAGGTGTGAAAGACTATTTTATTATCCCTTAAAATACTTACAAGTGAACGAAGTCACGTGCAACAAATACTTTGTAGAGCGACAAGAATTGCCTAGTAGTTAATCAGTTGCACAATATGAATGATATAGTATTAAGGTCACGTATACAAATAAAACTGAACACGTGTGAATGCGTGTCTAGACTTCGAGCAATGATCTCGTAACCTATATTGTAACTTTCTCAGTACAAATTACTATGGCACGTTGATAGTTCGCTATTGTTTACCTTTTCTTTTGTACATATGACAGTAACTTTTTGGAATTTACTCCTTAAGTATCAATTTTCATACAAGCCCCTGGTATGAAAAAATATGAGAAGAAAATTTTACTTAACGAATGGTACCTGGTTACGTTTTTGTTAACGCCATCTATGGCGTTATTAACCCAATAAGGTTCCGATAGATGGCGTTACTTGATTCGATTATTTACCATTTGATATGGTATTAATCTTTTTCTTAGACTAGTACGTCATTTTGTGACTATTGTTCTTGCAAAGTTGCAATCTGTTTTAAGTTAATTTAAATAATATCACGAAACGCTTCAGCCTTAACATCCCACAGCTGGGCATAGACTTCTGAGAGTGAGGCGATGGTCAGAGCTTAATCCACCACGCTGTCCAATGCCGTTTGACGAAGATATTCCCTACTATGAATAACGATTACTATCAGGTGTACATGATAATAACCGGGATCGACAGCTTAACGTGCTCTCTGCGGAAAAATCGTGAAACGTCAGTCAATCATTAAATATAAATGTTAAATTACCTTTTTTTAAACTCATGCTGCGCATTTTACGTAATCAATTCGAAAGCGATATTTTTATTTCATATTCAAGTAAATATTTACAGCAAGATAAATAGAATATTAGTTCTTTGAATATGTTTAATATGATAAATTAATTGCTCAATAATATAGCTAATTGGTTTATTTAATTTCTTTTCTAGAGCGTGAAAAAGTAGTAGTATTGGTGTTAGAGAAGCGTGAGACGCTCTTGCAGAGCGTTCTAAGGCGAAACGATGCCTGGCCAAAGATACTGGTCGAGGCCGAGCCGGCGTCCCCTCAGGTCGGCCGGTGGGGAGCCGAGTGGCCGAGTTGACTCGCTCGGGAGAAGGGCGACGCTAAACCGATCGTCCGCTACCTGACTAAGCCCTTGCCGCCCCCGCGCTGGGCGCAACCGCAGGAACCTCTACAACTAACATCGAACGCGCACGAGGACCTCGTCACCCAAGCCGAGGCGATCCTCCGCACGTTTCTAGTCAACAACAACTATGACTCGATCAGCAATTTCATCGACCTTTACGACACCCACACCAGGTCTAGAAAGCCGTTGTACGACATTTACCAGAAGTATTTACCGCCAATTAGAAGACGGAAATACACGTGCGTTGGTTTGGGCTTGGACCTGATTAAGAAATGGTGGCAGTTGGATAAAAAGTTTCCAGGTTTTGCGACGGCGACCGCGTTGCTTTCTTGCGAAGAAGCGGTTGTCGGTGTAAGGGATTACGTAATGATGGGCGAAGGGCCGGACTCCGTAGATTATGCAGAGAAAGAACACGTTATAGTCGGAGTGCAAGTCGTCATTGATGGGCGGCCAGGAATTATGCTGGCTGACCCTGGATACCATGTAGCCCGGATCATCACTGTAATGTCTGATCGCGCATTTCCACACACCGGTAAGTTCAACTATAAAATAAGATAAACGAACTATAAAATATTGATACGAAATATATCCATAAAATAATAAAATAAAATATTGATCTCATAATTACTTTTAATACTTTACAAAACAATAGATAAATGCAAAAGTAATTTCAAAACTTAAAATGCAAATTTATAATTGAGCAAATTTCAAGTCAGATTTGACCCACATCGGGCTACAATAACGCTAAATTTTCCCAGGTTGGTTCACTAAATCCGACGAGCCTCAATGTCGTAAAGACTACGAGTATAGCTTCAACCCGCACAATAGCAACTACATCGACTGGCACGAACGCGTCACAAGAGGCCACGTCGTCAAATACCAAACGTCACTGATATACGCCGCACAGCCATATCTCGACAGCATCTATGTTACCGAAAAGAGAAATTTGGTCTACAACTTTAGGTAATTATTGAATTTTCGTACTCATTCTTATTTAAATATACTTTAATAATTCAACCTTAAGGTCACAGAAGAAAGAAGATCACAGTTTGATAACAATGCTCTTATGTGTCCGGAGGAGGGTCAGGGTAACGCTTGCAATGGTCATGGTGTTGCTGTTGTCTATAAGTTGTGGTATCTGTTTACCTTCAGGCGGACCGAACGCTTGTTTGCCAATTTTGAAATAAAAAAATCGCCCTGATTTCAGATAGTCTTGCACTTTTCAGTAATATATTTCAAGGATATTATTGATACGTCATACAAGTCTAAAATATATGGTTCATGTTAGGTCATCACATAGCTTTACTTAATAGAGCTCATCCAAAAATTTTATTATAATAAACACAAAAGATCGGCTCTATAATTGGGCGTAGTACTAAGGGCCCGACCTTTGTCCAGTCGGTACCATTGTCCCCAAATAAATGTACCTAATAAATAGCATTCAATTGTAAAAATTAGAGGCGCTCAGAGGAGTGAACCAAAACTCAATATAGAGTTTAAGAAGTCATATACATTTTGTATATTTCTTATAAATCGAAATACGTTTTAATTTACACGTGATTTATTAATACCTTTTTATTTATTTATTTATTTATTTATTTAATATTTGGGAAACAAACAGATATACATAATAAAAAAAAAAAAAAAAATATTAACACAAATTAATTTTACAAAATCCAGCAAAGTTTCCACCAATTATTATTTCATAAAAGCACTCCAAAGTAATGATAAGCTTTAATAAATTAATCAACATCAAAAACTCAAAAAAAAAAAGCTCAAATGAACGATATAAAATTCATTCTACATTAAATTGTTTCAATGAAATTCGACAACTGCTTTCTATATTCAGGCAAAGATAAATGAAATAAATCAAAATTCTCAAAATGCTCATTGTATTCACGACAAGCTCTGATCAAGAAAGAATTAGCGTTATAGGATGTACGACAGGTTGGAGTATGAAAACACCTCGGATGACGTGAACCAGACCGTGGACAGTTCAGAAGTAGATTGCTGAGTAAAAATGAAGAGTCTATGTGACTATTAACAATTTTAAATAAAAATATTTGGTCTCGAACAGAACGGCGACTAGACAGACTCAATGGCTTGTTTGGTAAGTCAGTAAATTTATACGACAAATACTTCAGAAACTTATTCTGAATCTTCTCAATCCGATTCCTATAAACGTCATACTGTGGATTCCAGACCGTAGAGGCATACTCAAGTACAGAGCGAACGTAGGAGTTGTAAAGAAGAATAAGCGTGGAAGGTCTCCTAAACTCAGATCCAACCCTCATAATGAATCCAAGCAAACTATAGGCCTTTGTTGAAATGTTGTTAACATGGCTCCCAAAAGTAAGTTTACAGTCTAGTGTAACGCCCAAGTCCCTCACCTCAGATTTCCGGGTTAATAAAGTATTGTTAAGAGTATATTTATAAATTAAAGGTTTGAGTTTACGTGAAAAAGAAACTATACTACATTTCATAATATTCAGATGAAGCAAATTAGAATTACAATATATTTTGAGACTATTTAAATCGGTTTGAAGATCATAACAATCAGCTAATGATTTGATAGTTTTAAATATTTTAGTGTCATCAGCGTACAAAAGGAATTCAGAGGACACAAACACATTGCTTATATCATTTATAAATATATTAAAAAGTAGAGGACCGAGGTGAGAGCCCTGGGGCACACCTGATGTAATAGGTATAAACGATGATAAGTAACCCTTAATAGATACAGCCTGACTTCGGTTGCGAAGATATGAATCCAACCAACGAAGAAGATCACCGTGTATTCCAAAACGCTTTAGCTTAAGGAGAAGAAGACTGTGTGAGACCTTATCGAAGGCTTTAGAGTAATCCGTATATACGACGTCAACCTGATGTCCCTGATCCATAGAACTGGAAACCCGATGTATAAATTCACAAAGATTGGTTTCCGTTGAACGTTTATTGATGAATCCATGCTGTTGATTTAGCAGATAAGAACGTATAGTTGGAAACATAGTATCGTAAATGATTTTCTCAAACAACTTTGCAATGGAACAAAGTTTTGAAATAGGCCTATAATTCTGTATATCATGTTTATTACCGGATTTCAATATAGGGGCTATAAAGGATTTTTTCCATAAAGTTGGTAAGCATCCGGTGTTCAGAGATAAGCGAAACAACAAAAATATAGGTAATGCCAGCACATCACAAAATTGCTTAAGAAAACGGGGGGGTAAAGCATCCGGTCCAATTCCCTTGTCAACATTAAGATTTTTAAGATATTTCTCAACTATAGAAGTAGTAAGTTCGATTGTACATAAGTCCACACAGGGTTGACTGTCGGGTAAGACTCCATTCACACGCATCTCCGGTTCAAAAGCAGACTGAAAGTACGAATTAAACAAGCCACAAATCTCTTCGCCATCAGATGATGAAGTCTCACCAAAAAACATACGATTAGGTAGATCATTAGACCCCTCCCTCTTAGATTTTATATATGACCAAAAATATTTACTATTTCGATTAATTTCTCTCTCAGCATTATCAATGTAAGCATTATAACAGTCGACCTCAACCTTTCTCTGCCTTTCCCGTAAAAGCACAAATGTATCATAGTCTGAAATCCTACAATATGTCTTCCAATTCCTGTGAAATTTTAATTTTTCCTTAATTATCTTTATCAAAGGCCCATTATACCAAACAGGATACTTACGTGACTGATGCACAACCTTTGATGGTATGTGTTTATCAATAATATTAAAGATAGTATCATAAAAAGAAGTAGTGGCGGCTTCAATATCGAGGTTAAGGAAGCGATTAATCCAATCGATTTCACCAAGAGACTTAATTATTGCCTCAGAGTCAGCCCCGTGATAAAGGCGAATAATACGGGAAGGTAAATGCAAAATATTAGGTCTAACCAGTAGTGGGCTAATTTCTAAAGCAGGATGATACTTGTCTTCATCGAGTAAAGGATAAGAGCTCCTAGAAACGACACAATCAGTACTACATAGAACCAGGTCTAATAAACGCTCATTACAGTTTTTTATAGTATTATACTGCTTCAAATCAGAAAAACAAAGAAAGTGGTGCAGGGTGCCCACCAGAGAACCCCGAAAAGAGTCACATAGTTCTGAATAATTATGCACTTGAAGCCAAATTCCATTACTTATGTTAAAATCACCCACAATCAAATAAACATCATTAGGTCTATCGACAATCATATTAGAAACTGTGTCAAAAAAATAAGCCTCAGATTCTTCTTGTTCTGGGCAATGTGGGAAATAGCAACAGTAAATCTTCAAAAGGCGAGAGTGTTTAAGGTGAATAGTAACAGTGACAGTTTCAGCTGAAAATTTATGGAAGGTAATATTCTCCGAAGAAACAACCTGAAACTCGCGACGCAAAGCAATAAGTACACCACCACCAAGCTTATCACCACGAGACTCATAACTACGATCACACCTATATACGGTATAACGATAATCAAAAAGTTCAGAGCTAGAAACGGAGTCCAACAACCATGTCTCGCTTAAACAGATTATATCAAAGTCATTGAGAAGTAGACTGTTGTAAAATAAGTTAGTTTTGGTACGTAAACCACGAACATTCTGGTAGTAAATACTTAAACTATTGTGATCAAACATAGTAATTGCATACAATATAAAAATTAAATATACATTTTTTTTTTATAATCGTTACATCCAGAACCGAAGCGTTATCACACCCAAACCCGGTAAAAGATAAAATCCTAATTATGAATGTCAAGTAGAGCCTGAATACATGAGCACTCCGAAAAAATAGCCGAACCCTAAACACATAACAGCATATTAAATACATAAATGAGATACAACAATTTACATAAATCATACAATACAAAATTATAAATAGAGAGTAAATGATGCCTATTTGATCTTTTTTAAATCATCAACATTCGCAATGTGAATAACAGGACTGGTGTCGTTCTGTCTGACCATAATTGTACAGTTTCTAACCCAAACATATTTATAAGTGCGCTCCTTAGCCAAAACTTTAGCACGTTGTAAAAGCATTTTATTAAATTTTGTCAAATGATCATTAAAATAAATCCGAGACTCATTTTTAGCAAAGCCGAGGTCCTGGCAAATAACTTTTAATTTTCTCAGACAGGCTAAAAAGTCATCTTTTCTATAGCGAGACTGCAAACGGACAACTATAGGCTTAGGTTTATTGACTTTATTAGTGGAGGAAACTCGCGTAACAAAATCAATTTCTGTCATTTTCAGATCAAATCCAGCTTTTTTTGCAATTTCCTCAGTAATGCGGAGAAGGTTCTCGCCTTTCTTTTCAGGAATTCCGCAGATTTCGATGTTGGACCGCCTTGCCCATTGGTCTTTAGCGTTACAGTCTGCCTCCAGTTTCTCATTAACCGTCCTCAAGTGCTCCACAGTTGTCACCAAGGCATCAAAAGCTTTAAACTTTGATTCCATTTTCGCAATTTTTTCATTAATCTTATTGTGTTCATCGTTAATAAAACCCATAGCAATTCTTATGTCCTGTAGTTCTTGCCTTAATGATGTGATATCTTTCGAGATACTGGTGAGATCCTGTTTCATATCATGGAACTCAGATTTTATGAAATCCTGGAAATTTACAGGCAGAGATTGATCGACCACATCCTGATTTGAATTGGGGTGCAAGGTTAACATATCTTCGGTTACAACTCCCTTTGGGTCACGATGATTTGAGCGGACAGGTGTATTATCTTTATTGCGATTGTTTCGAGCACAACTTTTTTGTAAGCAATCGGGGCAAATCCAATTCGACACCAGATCCGAAGATAGCTTTTTGTTTTCCTTATGTGGAAAAATACATT
Source organism: Melitaea cinxia (assembly GCF_905220565.1). Classification (NCBI taxonomy): domain Eukaryota; kingdom Metazoa; phylum Arthropoda; class Insecta; order Lepidoptera; family Nymphalidae; genus Melitaea; species Melitaea cinxia. Next base: position 14,276,443 of record NC_059408.1, on the reverse strand, counting down.
TGTAGTGAAATGAGACTCGGCAAAGGTTACAAACTAAAGTGCCTACACGATCAGCTTCAGATGATGTGCAACAACCGAATTTATTCATACTTTATATATTTATAATGATAGTGTAAGAAAATTAAAGAAAAAAAAAACAACAAAATTATATGTATAATAAAATTTTAAATTTTACGTATATTAAATTTAAAAAAAAAAAATCCTATATATAACTAACAAAAAGGAAATTTAAAAATAAAAAAAAAAAAATAATAATAAAAAGACGAGAAAAAGAAGAAAAAAAAAAAACTATTCGAACGTGGGGTTTGATCCCAGAGAAGTTTATATCTCTAGGCAGGCGTAGTAAGTAATGGGCCAAAGCGATTTATCAAATTGACATCAAAATTATCTATCACTAGAATATCGAATCTAATAAATTTTATTAATGCAGGTTGAGTTCAAAAGAAATTTTTCTGAACACCTTCTAGATGAATCGATAATAACCAACTTAATATCACTAAATTCACTTTTAAAGACTTTAGGACGAACAATTTTAGAACACTTCACTGCAAACACTCCAAAACGAATGCCAAACGGTAAGTTAAATAATATAAATAAAGTTTAGTCCTTATTAGTCACGATTAAAGAATCAACACTCCCCTTCGTGTGTGTATAACAGTTTTCCGAATCACCAAAATGAAGACAACTACTTTTTAATTTTAAAAAGTTGTATATCATTGTTAGTTATCAATATATTTCAAAAGTTGACATTTTACAATGGAACAACTTTTTCGGACACTTTCGGACAGGACTGACCTCCCTTGACTCTGTTGCTGTAAAGTTCCGACACGTCGGGCATCTAAGAAACTTAATAAACCGCGATAAAATCCGAAAAAGTTGTTTCATTATAATGAGTGGAATTCGCGTAAACATCAGAAAACAGTATTTGTCATTTTTACATTTTAACATATATTTTAGTGTTGCCCAAATTCAGTCTTGGTCTTGCAGTCTTGGTCTTGTTCTTGCGTTTTTGCAAGACCAAGACCAAGAACAAGACCGCGTATTTTTAGCAAGACCAAGACCAAGACTGACCGTGCAAGACTTGAGCAAGAACAAGACATAGCCTGCAAGACTCTTGCGTCTTGCAGCTAGGACTTAGCGCTATTTCACTGAGTAGTTAGGTGTAACAGTTCGGTGTATAGGTAGGTACGCTTAGGAATTCTATGAGACGCAAAAAACTGTATCAAAGAATATGAAAAACTGGACCTATGCGCATTACGACTAATACCATAAACATAGCGAATAAAAAAATATCTATTAAAATCAAACTGAGTGCATGCATAGTTATGTTTTAACCATCGGCACTTTGATAATGCGGCATCAAAGGTTTTGTACTTACTTCTCAAAGAAATTTGCCGCTTTTCGGAAGTACATGGTTATGATACACGCGCCGGCGGCTTCTTTTGAAATCTAAAACAATCGTTGCCGCCACGCCGAAATCATAACATTTGACACTATTTGATTGCCGCCATAGGGCGTAGGTATACTCATGCAAAATAATTTCGAATTTTAAGAGTACCTACAGGTGTTCCAAAGAATAAATAAGTTTCAGAGTGCTTAGAATGAAAATGAATACATTATACTGATCACGCAAGTAGTATTATGATTAGGATAAAATGGTAAGGATAGGTAGTAGATGTCATATTAATTCATTCTAGTAAGTATATATTATAATATTGATTACTTATATGGTTTTAAACTAATTACTTAGGTACTATTATTGTACATTTAGTCATTATATTTCTTAAGTTTTTACAAGAAAAAATAGCAAAAAGTGTTCAAATATCACCCGTTTAATAAATATTGTAGCCACTTTTAAATATACTTGAAACGTGTAAAAAAATTCTACAAAACTAATAAAATAATATAAAAAGCGTAGGTACTTACCTACTAATAAAATAAAAAGCCTGCGATAAGAGTTTTGTATTACTTACCAGCCCGAATATCTCTGAGAGAGATGATGAGAGTAAGTATTTACTAGCTGTGCCCGCGACTTCGTCCACGAGGAATAGTAACTTTGGAGGTATAGTGACGTTCAGGACTTATTTATTTATTTTAAAACTTCTGTCATCAAACATACAAACGAACTCTTCAGCTTTATAATATTAGTATAGATGTACGCCAAAACATTCACTTATATGTAAAGAATAGTGATTGGCACTAATTCTTTACATATATTTTATTCACGCGTCGCGTCTGTACAAGTAGGTAATATTTAGTGTGTGTTTGTACGCCGCACGCGGCATTGTTTGATTTGCGGCGGCATCCTTTTCATAGAGCCGGCACGTGGCGAGGCGGCGCGGTAGAAAGCAAGGAAACGTACTATAAATAAAGGAATTATTTTAATTCCAGTCATTTCCAATTGAGCTGTGCTTCGAGTCTAACTTAATAATTGTTTTTACTAATTCTCGTTGTTTTCTAAAAACGTATCACGTGTACAATTTAATATGAGTGACGAAGATTCAAATTATTCTAGTCCGAGTAACGAGAGTTTGAGTCACAGATCTAAAAGACCCAAAAGCAAATTTGAGGACTTTTTCGAAATAATTCATGCATCCCAAACTGCCTTCTGTAAATTGTGCCAACATAAAAAGATTGAAATAAAAATGAAAAACAGAAACACTTCAGGCTTAAGGAAACATCTAATATCTTTCCACAAAAAGGAATCAGAAATATTTCTTCCTGTTAAACCAAAATTAAGTGGAGATATCACAAGCTTTTTAGTAACCGCTGGAAGAAGTGGACAGGTAAGAATATTTTTTTAACAGTTAAAAGAATTTTAACTCTGCGTAGCTATTCATGCGATACTTTCAAAAACGCCATTAACTTACGTAAGTATTTTTGAGTTAGTGGTGTTTTCATCTAGGGGTGCGACATATTAAGTATGTAATTATCGTCTTAAATATTTTTTATAAACACCCATATTTTCATTTAATCGGCCAGTAACAACTAAGTACTTTATTTTGGTAAATTACAGTACAGTGCAACCTTAATATAACAAATATCAATTTAACGATTTTCTCGATTTAACAACAACAAACCTCCTCCTCTTATACGCTCAAACCTAGTATGTTTTAAATAATAACACAAGATTTATTGTTTTGTTTCAGTCGGAAAACAGCAGTGACAACATCACGACAGCTACAGTTGATTGGGTGGTGAAAAAATATCTTCCCTTCTCATTTTTCGATGACGAAGCTACACAAGTATATTTTCGATGTATTTGCCCTAATATGGTGTTTCCTAAAAGGTCTACACTTAGAAGGAAAGTCAAAGAGCGATTTGAAGAGCTCCAATTGAATCTCAAGGAATGACTTCAACAATTATCATCTAAAATGTCTTTTACCATTGATGGGTGGACGTCAATTGCTGGTAGGAGTTACTACGGGGTTACTATTCATTATATAGACAACGAATGGAAGTATCAATCTGTAGTTCTTGATTTTATACCATCACGCGGTCGACATACTGGGGAAGATATTGCAACGATTTTCCATGAATGTTTATTGGAATATGGCATAATTGATAAAATACAAGGTATCACGGTCGACAACGCAACTGCAAATACCAAATTTATGTATGAACTGGGCAAACAGCTGCCGCCACACTTTGATTCAGACAATCAACATTTCCGGTGCTTTGCTCACATTTTAAACCTTGGTGTACAAGATTTATTAAAGACCTTAGCATTACACTGTGAGTCTGACACTAACGCGCAAGATCAGCAGTACGAAGACTATGCAGACGAAACTGAGGATGAGGAAGATGAAGAATCTGCACCAAATATTGCTGACTCGCGTACATCTGTAACAAAGTTACGCAGTATTTCCAGTAAAATAAAAAGAAGTGAGATAGTGAAGAAGAAGTTTCAGTCTGCTTGTGAAGCAGCTGGCGTGCCATCAAATCTAAATGCCATTCTTGACTGTCCAACGAGATGGAATTTCACACATGATATGATTGGATTTGGTTTAAAAGTGAGAGCGGGCATTGACATATTGTGCAGTTCTGTCACCGAATTAAATGATTTTCAAATCACAGCTAATGAATGGCAGGTACTCGAAAAATTACATAAATTTCTAATAAACTTTAAACTTTTAAGTACAAAACTTGGTGGAGACAAATATGTTACATTACCGCTAGTCATTGTATCATTCAATCTCTTGCTAGATAAAATTGAATCCATGGTAAAACAGTTAGATGAGAAACCTAATCGATCTGAAGTGGATGAAAGGCTCATTCTAGCTTTCCAAGCAGCTCGAGACAAAATGCTTAAACATTATAAGAAGAGCAACTGGATTTATTGTACTTCTTTAATTTTAGACCCAAGGCATAAGGCTCAGACTTTTGACCTGACAATGTGGGGGAAGCAACTTCAAACAGAAAGTCTGCGCAAGTTCAATGAACTTTATGAAGAATATAAAAGTCTACACTCACTGAACAAATCTCTGGAATTACCAGAAAAAGAAAATAAAGTATGTGATGAAGATGAAGACGTAATAGACTTTGATAAACTCTATGAATGTCCCTCGACGTCATCTGGATCTTGTCTTCAAGGCTTAGTGATAGACGAGTTGGAGGAGTACCTGAGAAAACCAAGAACTGCCAGCTCGGAAGACATTTTAGATTGGTGGAGGACGCATGAGACAGAGTATCCGATTTTATCGAAAATGGCCCGTGATTTTCTCTTAATACCTGCAACTTCAGTACCTGCTGAGAGGTTATTTTCTAAAGCATCATTAGTAATTAGAAAACATAGAAATAGGTTAAGTGATGAGTCAGCCAGATGGTTACTTTGTATTAATTCTTGGTCAAAAAAATTGATATAAAGTATCATAACCTAATGATAAAGCTGTTGATTTGTGTTGTATTTTATTTTTTATTCAAATAAATGATAAATCGTAAAACTCTTTTATTAAATTTCTTATAAGTTGAGGGTTCAATCTCTTTCTAGACAGATAAGTATTGTTCTTTAAAATACAGTCAAGTTATTGTAATTAATTTGTTTTTTTACATGTTTTAGCAAATGTAAGCTTATAAATCATAAATGTTTATTAAGAAACAGTTACTTCCATGGAAAACGACATATAGGTCAGTTGATTTTTCGAATTTCTTATCAAATCTTCATTTATTTATTAATCTGCTTGATCTTTACTATGGCTATGTTAATTCAAGCTCACAATGTTCCAATTCTAATACGTTTTTCTAAGATTTAAAGTAAACTTTAATAAATAGTAATAGACTAATAGGTAATTGCAAGACTTGCAAGACTCTTGCTGCAAGACCAAGACCAAGACCAAGACTGGGAGCGCAAGACCAAGACCAAGACCAAGACCAGGTGTATTGGCGCAAAACCAAGACCAAGACTGGCTAAGTCTCGTCTTGTTCTTGCATTTGGGCAACACTAATATATTTACGTATTTTCTTATATGAGTAACTTTTTAAAACCTAAATTTCCTCAATCGAGGATAACTATTAAATATTCTTTCCAGGAGTTTGCTATCTCGAGACCCTAAGGGCAACTTAAAAGCCGGCATGTACTTCCCCGTCGGGGCCCGCACTAAGGACGCGTCGTTTACGATATTCTCCGACATCGGCACGAAGAAACGCAAAACCAAGTACAAATTCAGTGCCTTCACAGATCCCAATAATGTTAGTCACATAGATTAGATTTTTTGTTGCTAATTAATTTCTTTTTACGTTTTTTTTTTTTAATTATCTGTGAAGTGTTTTTTTTTCGTTTTGCTACACATTTTTGATTTGATGCGCTGCGAAGGTTATTTTGAGCATTTTTACCCCTCGCTTTTCAAGATCCACTAAATTCATCTTCTTATATATCAAAATGTATACATAAAAATTGTACAGATAAAGTTTTTTTCTTTAAAGGCGGATTAATATATACGGATAATGAAATCATAGGTACTTAATATTTTTAAAACGGTTTATTTTGAAAATTTTAATATAATAACAAGTTCAAATAATGATATTAGACTTAACAAAATCAAAATATTCAGCCAATATTTCTTCAATTAGATTACAACTGTTTTTTCAATTTATTAGACAAAGCAATTTATTGTGTGAATCATGTAAACGTGAGTCGTGGCAAAGCATTTACGTAAAACGTACTTCAAACTTGATATAACTTTACATACTAAAGAGTGAACATGAAAATCAAATTAGCGATGTTTTACAATTTTTCACCTTGGCAATGTTTACTTTTTTTCCTTTCCGGACATTATCACCACGATAACAGACCTAAATTACAACTTTGTTGACTTTATGTTATCCGTCTAGAGTTAGAACAACAATACTGAAATGAAATTGTTTCTTAAAATTGATACCTAAATCTACATTTTGTAAAAAAATTTAGCAACTCTCAAAGTAAACTCTTTTGAAGAATAACATTAATTTTATATAATAAAAACTAAAAAGAAAAAACCGGGAAATCCCGGTTCCTTAAAAACGAAGTACCGAAAATCCCGATTCTCAAAAACAGACCAGTTCTAGAAAACCTAGTAGAGTATGTGATTATATATTAGCCCATATTACATCATTGTATATACCACATCGTTCTCAAAACAACTTTTTGTAAATTCATTTAGTAATTACGGTATTTTGAACACGATACCGCTAAATTTGTGTCGAGAGCAAATTTATCGGTACGTACCTAAATGAAAAAATTAGTTTAAAAATTTTTAAATCACCAAACTACCAAATAATTATTTCAGATTTTATTTTTTCAGTTAGGCTATAAAAGATTTATATTCATTGCAAGTAAACATAAAACTCACAATGAAATATTCTTAAGCCTTACTTTGACAAATAATGAACGGTCATTAAATAAAGGCTGGCCCGCAATTTCCTATCCATTACGTTGTCCGATCGCATAGATTCTAGCTGACAAGGAATCCATGTAATTTTCGCTTTAATATTTAAACAGGTTTTTACTAAGCCCAATACTTATTTTTACCAGATTACATAGGACTTATGATGATTATAATATTATGAGATTGTTCATTCATGTTACTTAAATTATATCCAATCTATACAAATAAATTAAATTGAGGTGTCTGTTTGTAATATTAAAATAATCGCTTTTGACTAAATGCATAGCTGTGCCCGCGACTTTGTCCGCGTGAAATTTAACAAACAAGTTATTGTTCAGTTCGCCGAGTTATAAAATAAATAAATTTGTAAAATAAAAATAAAAGTAGCCTAAGTTACTCCTTGCTACATCTGGTATCTGCCAGAGAATGTCCTGTCAAAATCGGTCCAGCCGTTTCAGAGAGTAGCTGGAACAGACAGACAGACAAAAATTGTAAATGTTATTTTGGTATATGTACCGTTTATACCATCCATATGCATTTAGTATAAAGCGGTTATTTTAATTCTCAAAAAATTATAGTCTATGTGTTATTCTAATGCAAAAGCTATATTACTGTAAACTTTCATTATAATCCATTCGGTAGTTTTTGCGTGAAAGAGGAACAAACATCCATACATACAAACTTTCGCGTTTATAATATTAGTAGGATACGGTACATTTACCAAAATAATTTTTTTTACAATTTTTGTCTGTTTGTTCCGGCTAATCTCTGAAATGGCTGGAGTGATTTTGAAGCGAGTTTTATTGGCTGATAGCTGATGTGATAGAGTAACTTAGGCTACTTTTATTTTAGAAATTTATTGATTTTATAACTGCGAACTGAAAAATAACTGCGTTAAATTCCACGACGACGCGTGACGCGTTTTGATCCGTAAAAATTTTACCCCTCATACTTAAAGAAGTTTCACTTCAAAAAACGCATCAAAATCCGTTGCGTACTTTTAAAGATATAAACATACATAGGGACAGACAGCGGGAAGCGACTTTGTTTTATACTATGTAGTAATAATTAATACAATCTAGTGCTATCAAAAAAACAAAAATATAGAAATAAATTATATTTAGGTACTATAAGGATTTACTTTAAAAATTAATAATATTTTCAGCATTTGCTGTGCTTCTTATGTTAAAATGTCTTGATGAGTAACTAATTTTTCTACAGGTGGATCCTTTAGTTGTTGAAGAAATAGAGCGTTGCAGCGTACAGATGAGGTACAAGAAGCGAGCACTATTACAAATTATTTCAAAGCTCGCGCTAATGATGTCAAACCAATCATTCATCGACCAAGTGCTCGAAATTAACGACGACATCTGCCGCATGTCTTTATGACACACAAACAACATTGACAAGATGGCTGACAAGGAGAAACATTAAAATTGCGGCCATTTACTTTTCATTAGGTTAAGTTTCTTATATTTCATTTTTGAATATTTGATTAGTCTTACATTTAATTATTTTCTAACTTTTTATTTACCTTTTATGAAGTTTTTTTTTTCTTTTTGGTGAACTGGGTATTTTATTTATTATACGGGTTTTGACGTGAGTGGTTGTTTTATTTATTAATAATATATCCTTATCCTATATAAGTGTCAGATAGGACGTTGTAAATTAGTATTAATTGGACGGAGACAAATCAAAATACACTTTCTTAGCTACCATTTTATTTTTAAGATAAAATCACACGAATAACATGAATTGTTGGTTCTTTAACGCTAACATCAATATTGTCTAAAAAATATTTTGTTTTTGACGACTTGATAGTAAAAAAAAATTTTTGGGAACTACAACTACTATATATCTTTACCTATGACGGAATGATCAAATTTTGAATATTTTCTACATTTTATTGAAAAAAGTTTAACGTTAAACTTCACAAAACAATTTAACTATTTTAAAAGGAAACAGTTGCGTTGTAAATACTTTATTAAAAAACTAGCTTAAAATGAAAACACTGAATAAGATTTAAAAAAATAATAATAATTTAAATCAGGAATGGGCGATTTGCTTTCCAGCACCCAGCTTTGTGCCATTATAAATCACGGGGTACTAAGATTTCCATACAATACACTAAGAGATTACATGACTATTAACTATATTCTCCTATTACTTATACGTAACATGAAAGGACCAAATTTTATATTGACTAAAAATAAGAATAACTTCATAGATGATACAAAAAAAATGTAATTTTTTAACTGATCCAGTATGTACCCAAAGCGGAAGGTACCAGTTTTCACATAGTGACGACATAATATCGTACCTTGTAAATTAAATGAAAAACTAGCACAAATTTATCAATTATTATGATAACTTTAAAGCTAATTCTTCGAATAAAATATTATTTTTTAACAAAATATGAAAACCAGATGATGAAAACCGACTCCTAGGGCTTACGATATCAGTTATCTATATAATTAATAAGCTTATATGAAGTTATACAAATTAAAAAATGAAGTAAAACATTCCAGACAGAGATTTTACGGTCACTGAATACCTTTGATTCTACGGGACTTAAAGCTTTCATTAATTTACCCGTGACCATGGCGTCTGCAACGTCGCAGAAATATCGGCAGTTTCAAAATGATAATCACGGTAAGCCCTGTAGAATCAAAAAAGTTACATTCACATATAAATTAATTTGTAAAATATATTTAAAGTAAAAGAAACTGAAAAATTTAGCTGTTACTTACATATTAAAAGAACGCTTTCATTGCGTATGGAACTCATAAGCTATCAACCTTAATTAAGGTCCATAATTATTAATGAATTACGGTCAATAAAGATTGAAACCCCGTATTCTGTTTTCAAAATAAACGATTCGTTTTACGAAGCGTTCAATTTCGAACATGTAAGTAAAATAAGCCGTTTCGAATATAGGAACCGGTTTTGAGTACTTGCATAGATTAAAAATAACTAAACAAAAAGTTCGAGTCTCTATATGGAATTGTTATAGTCTAGGTTTTGTGTTATTACTATTAGCTACTACTTGTTTCCGTCATGTATCACGAATCGCAAAATATACATAAGTTTCAGAGCGGTAGCGACGTTTCTATACAAAAATAAATAAATGTAGCCTAACGTCAAAGACGTAAATAAATAGTTTAAAAATTCATTTAAATATATTGTTATAATAGAATTTCCTAAGAATTCAATTTTCGCACAAGTTATTAAGCTAATGTGACGTACAGCAGGGTTATTCTGTAAATATCCATTTCGATATCGAGCTTCACCTGAGTGACAGCGCTCACTTCGAAAGCGAACCCACTTCACCTTGGTTTGGAATTCTGTAAACATTCCGTACGCACAAGCGATGTGAAGTGAGTGTCGAATCGAAGAGCGGCAATCTAGAGCTGTGTTTATTTTATCGATGTTCTTTTCTTATGGCTTTATTTTAGAATATGTGTATGAAGTCAAGTGTCGAATCAAGTGTCGAATTGTGATGTGTGAAGCGGTAAATCCCCTTACAGAATACCGAATTCATACTATTAAATGTCAACGTTCTCACGCAACAGGGTTCGACTCGTCGCCGCACTCACAGGTGTGGCGCTACGGGACTGTCGAGTTTTAATGAATACGAATTTGATATCTCACCGCGAATTCCGCTGTCGAGACACGAAAATGTTCTTACAAAATAGCACTACAGGTAATAAATACGCAATGACGACATAATGTCAACCTGCTCTGCCGTCTATTAATTAATATCGAGATTCGGGTTATATTAAAATTATAAAATTAAATTATTCAAAATACCGTGTAATGAAATAGAACAACAAAAGTTTACAAATATTTACTGAACATACTCATATCGCTATTCGAAAAAAGCAATTAGCGACAATCGCGCAACCGATTGTTTTATAATCAATTGATATATTACTTTGGATATTAATTTATCGCTTGCTAATCGCTGTTTTTAGTAACAATTTCTCAGCGATACTGGTTTTACGATATTATTCATTTACGACAATATTTGATTCGAATAATTTTTCTTTCATATATCGCTACCGCTCTAGGTCATAGAATTAGTTGTCTACTGGCGAATGCCTGTGTCTGTGGTGCTTGTGTCTGTGTCTCTGGGGGTGAGAACCGCCATACACCTCGCGAACACCAGAACTGAAAAATAATATTATTAATGAGTAACAAATTAATATATAAATGGCCAGTAGAAAAATAAAGTTGTAGATTAATTTTGAACTAGAATAATGTTGTAAGCATTTACAGAATATTAAAAGAGATTATAAAACATGAAATTAATTGAGTTGCTATATTTAAATTAATATAGAAACGTATATAATAGTACTTAAATGCTTCAATTATTTTATTTTTATTTTTATTCTCAAAAATTTTGGCCACATAAAACACACTTTTTGATGTAATCTGTAATAAAATTGATCATAACAATAGATAAAATTACAATTCATTTTATTTATTTATTTATTATTATAGCAAATAATTTCACTTCACACTAAAAAAGTAAAGTTTACATAACCATAATTATTAGTATGGCAACTTTGAAGTGCTTTCAATTAGACGTAGTTTCTATCGTATGAAGTATTAAATACATAATTATAGTGTAAAAAATTTGATCACACAACGGAATTAAAATGATTTTTTTTCTTTTTAGAATAGAAAAAGCATAAACTTTTCAAAAGACATAAGTATAATTATGTATGAAAGAAAAATCAAATATGTAATAGAATTAACATGTTTTTTTTTTGTGGGATGAAAAAAAGCATACACTTCGAAAAAACATAAATATGTACGAAAAAAATAGCAGTAAAAGAAGGCAAGCGTAACGCAAGCGAACTACCATTTAGATGGTAGTAAACAACAAAGCGTATATACAAAGCTTATATAAATAAATAAATATTTTACATAGATTACTATATCAATTAGTAGTAACGGCGCCTCCAATATCTGGAACTGGAAATCGTTTGATTTACAAACTATTTAATATTTTATTAGTTATATAATATATATAAACTTTTGTGTTACATTGAGTAGAGTATATATTTGTATTATGTGAGTGGATGAGAATACATATAAAAAAAAGTTACAGTAAAGATTTTGAAAGGTGTAAAAATTATATATTTAATTTAGAATCATTTTGTAGTATTAAACATGGAAACACGTGTGTGCGACTGTTTTAGAGAAACAAAGACACGAGATTCTATGTGCAAGCAAACGTCTTATTAAAATAAACATTATATATCGTAGTATTGGGATTAAATTTAAGTTTTTTTAGTTACTTCAAAATATATAATAGATGCCATACGATAAGTAAAATCTTATATATAAAATTCTCGTGTCACAATGTTAGTTACAATACTCTTCTGAAACGGCTGGACCGATTTTTATGAAATTTTGTGTGCATATCGGGTAGGTCTGAGAATCGACTATCTTTCATACCCCTAAGTTATTGGGGGGGGGGGGGGGGGATTAAGGGGTTAATAAAATATATGGCAAAACAACGTTTGCGGGGTCAGCTAGTATATGTGTGTATATATACCGTTTTTGCATACGTACTCTTGACGTGTCATGAGATGGAAGGGTCACACGCGTTTTTGTTACTATTGTATTCAAACGCGCCAATTATTCCTTTGAAATTTGTTTTGTCAAATGTTCATATTTTGGTGCTATTGTCGTTTGAATACAGCTTTGTAATCACGTGTAATTTTTGGTTACTTGCGATTTTATTCGTAATAATCCCATAAGTTACGGTTGTATGTGATTTTGTGTTGAGTCGATGAGGTGTTACAGTAGCGTATGCGTAGCGTACAGTAGCGGTGTAGAGGTACATGACAGTATAATGAGTGATAAGTGACTAGGAATGGTGGTACGAGATGTGTTGTAATAGAATGTGACGGGGTATGGTGGTACATGATAGTATTGAGGCACGCGGCGAAGCACGTTAGTGTCTGACGCAGTGTGACAGTACGTGACGAAGTGTGGTGGTATGTGACGCGGTGTGGTGACACTTGACATGTGACGAGGCACGGTAGTGTAAGGCGAGTGTGTAGTTACGTGACGAGGTGTGCCGTTACGTGACGAAGTGTGCAGTTACGTGATGAGATGTAGTTTTACGTGATGAGATGTAGTTTTACGTGATGAGATGTACTGTTACGTGATGAGATGTACTGTTACGTGATGAGATGTACTGTTACGTGGTGAGATGTGGAGTTACGTGAAGAGATGTAGTTTTACGTGATGAGATGTAGCGTTGTGACAGTCAGCAGATACTTACGAGGGCAGCGCGAGGGGGCTGGAGACCGCACGCAGAGGACGGCGCGCCTGCGGCCGGTGACGACGTTCACTGGAAAAATACGAGCCTAACTACCATCTACTGCGACTACACTACACGCTACTGGACGGGTGGACGATGTACTGACGACGATCATCTCTACTTATATTATAAAAACTTTTTTTCTTCATACAACTAGATCGGCAAACAAGCGTACGGCCCACCTGATGGTAAGCGGTTACGATAGCCTAAAGCACCGTAGCACACTGCCGACCCTACCCTTGACCTTCCCTTCCTGGAGCTGAGGCTCTGAACACCTTGCTCACCACAGGAACACCACAGGGTATGGTATGTCCTTCCCCAGACAGGCAGCCTCAAATTTTAAGCAGGATATTCCTTACTGTGTTTTAATTCAATGAATATTCAGAAACTTTTCGTTTTTCATGCGTTAAGTTTCAAACATGTCTTAAATATACTCTATAATACATTTTTAGAAAATGATACTATTCCGCAAAACAGCCAAAAAGTTTATATCAATAAATATACATTAAAATTAATGGTAACAATAAAAAACAAAGATCTGTCCATCCGTCCATTTACGCACAAAAATGCAAAAAAAAAGTACAATAAATAGCAAAACTAAAATAGAAAAAGTACATGCCAGGCGAGTACTAAATACTAGAAATACATAAGGGCAATATATAAATGATTTTTATAATTATACATATAGTATGCTTATACAGTCTTTGAAAGCCTAGAGCAGATAGATTTTAAAATAATGAACAAGTGTTATATGTTTATGAGTCATAATTTTACTAATTTATTTTAAAATATTTGTGTATTTTATTTTATTGTAATTATAAATGTATGTGTATTAAATAACTATTTTAATTTTTAAATGTACATTTATGTATAAATATTTTAAAACTTTTCATATATATCCATTTTCAATACATGTTCCAGTAAGTCCCTCATTGTGGTAAGACTGTTTAACTCACATTTTAATATTTATAACAAGAAACACTACTTATTGGCCATCATTAAAAAAATGTAAATGTATCACTTAAACAAAATAGTCTTTCCAGATAGTTGCTATTTTTTAAAAGATGGATAGATAAAAGTTGTGGTTGCTTGTGTAAAAGGTATTTGAAAGTGACATTGATTATGTACTTTCGCAAAAACAATGGTAAAAAATTAGTACTTATCAAAGTTCATAAAACAATTAATAATTACTATATATCAATAGTCTATATTTATATAATATTTATACCATCTGTTTGTGCAGTACCAATATCAATTTAAACATAAGTGGAATTTTGTCACTAAAACAAATTCAACTTTCGCTGTGACAGACCATACAAACTATTCAACTATTTTGTCACTATTTAACTTTTGCCATTAAACGTAAAAAAATGTCTACTCTAAAAAAAATTAATTTTTATTAAATAAGTTTGATACGATCGAATTAAAAAAAAACTGAAACATTCAAAGTTGAAAATATAAATTATAAAAAAATCCAATCTAGCAATTTGCTTAAGTTCCATTAAAAAAAAAAAAAAAACAAACAAACAAACAAACTAATCTTTAAAATTCGAATTCGATTCAAATTTCAAATCTAACACTAGCATTCGATATATAAAATCATCGTTCGATATTTTTCTACCGTAGACCGTAACATTTTTTATAAAAAAAAAGTGTTCTATAAAATGTAACCAGCAAATTAAAAAAAAATAACCGGATACGCATATCGGATCGCTTATATGTATATAAATAGTATTCGATATTGAACGCGAGCGCGGCGTGGGCGCGGCGGGCAGCGCGGCGCGCTCGTGGAACCGCCTGTTATATATAAGTAGCGCTCGCAAATCTCTTCTTTCATGTTCTAATCCTGATATATATACAGCTTTATCTATTTTCCTGTTAGATAATAATTTGAAATTATAAATCCGTATACTTATCCTATCATAGTAATCCTATCTGATTATTTTCCAATTCCGTGAGTAATATCCTTTCAAATCTCGATAAACGTTTCCCTGCTTTTGTTAGTGGCATATGCGCAAACCGCGCGATGCCAAAAAAAAAAAAAAAAGTAGCGATGCCAAAATTAAAAAAAAAAAAAAAAGTAGCGCTCGATATTGAACGCGCCTCACCTGGCGGCGGGCGCGGAGGGCGCGGGCGGCAGCGCGAGGCGCGGCGCGGGCGCGGCGGGCAGCGCGGCGCGCGCGCGCTGGCGGCCCGCTCCGGCGCGCTCGTGGAACTCCCTGTTATGTGACGAGTGCGTTGAGAAATATACGAAAAAAAAACGAATGCGATTTAGACCATACGACTTAAGGGGCTACCCTACCTCAGCTCGAATTCAGATTTCACCCGTACTAAATACACATGAGAATTGAGAGCGCTTGGTTGTTCATCGCGCGAATTACATGTATTTTCTCCCCACAAAAATTATCAATAGTTATTTTTTTTAAAATCGCAACATATAAAATGTTCGTCATACTTATTTCAATTACCATGCTTAATCTCAAGTCCATAACTTCTATATTTACTGAGATATTAAGGCTTTAATACAAAAATAGAGGTAACTTTGCGATTTTTTTCTATCGAGAAAATTTTCTGGAATCGTGTTTTCGAAACATATGAAAGATAGTTTATGTCCTGAACTTTACCATACATAAAGTTCAAACTTAAATATTCAGTAGTTTGGAAGATATGGACATCCTGCCGAGTGGAAAATAAGCAATTTGAGGTAGCATACACTCTTAAAGCAGATTATTGCTTGAGTTTTCCATTTCAACTTAATTTGAATAAATATTGCACGACTAAAGTAAAACTTCTGTACAATAGGTTTGCACTGTGTCTTAGATACACGAAACGTAACTGGCTATGAGAGAAAGAGAGAAAAAATATATGTACTCGCACCTCTCTCTCTCTTGCTCCGTTCGCCTCGCCTGATCACACTTTTCGTAACGCTCTCGTCACGGATTCATCACCTTACTTAAAATATTTTCAAATCAAACGTGCGTAAAGAAGTTTTACTTCAAAAATACTCCGCGCGTGAATGGCATTCTGCTGCAGTAATAGATTATTACTTATACGAGAATTCACGAAACTAAATTAAAAATACATTCGAAATTTTTCCATGCAATATTCATCTCAATATGTAACGAGTATTTAACTTGGTTATCACATAACACATACATCATTTATTACAAAGCACACATAACCTTCAAAACCAGAACCATTCCAACAACCAATTCACATTACATTTTAAAAACATAATCAGTTACAAAAATGTCACAGAACTGACTCTAATAGAAATGACGTAAGTGTTACCTGTCGAAGTCCTCTGCCTCGTCCTCGTCGAGGTTGATGAACTCCTGGCGCTCCTCCGCATCACCCGAGTACACGTTCTGTTCACGTTCGATCACGTGCGCGCGCTCGCCGATGTGATGACCTGTAAAGAATAATTACAAATATAATAATAATAGTAAAAAACGAGTGTGCTTAAAACCACACGACTGAAGTAAAACTTAACTCTCTTTCTTTCTATCTTCAAAAACTTATATCTCCCTATCGACTTCCGTTCGCCTCATCCGATCACACTTTTCGTAACGCTCTCGTCAAGCATTAACCACAAGTCAAAAGAAATGTGTCATAATAAGCTTTAAATTCACACATGTAATTGTAATAAAGAATCATAAGTTTCGATCCAGAAGCATTATTGCTGTTGTTTTAGTGCAGCCATTTCTTAGCAATAAAAAAAAACATTTGAAACTGTTACATTTTTCATATTTTAATTGCGACAGTTTCAAATTATTTCCATAAAATTTTAGATATGTATAAAAGTTAACTTACGCCCGGTTTCCGAAAGGCTGATTAACGCAAAAATTAACAAATCATCTGTCAAATCTCTTGTTAAGTATCAAATGAGTTGCTAAAAGCATGGTTAAACTACTTAATTTAAACATCCTGTCAGTTGACATAGCTGCCAAATTTGACTGTGGAATCGTATGTTAACCGCCATTTTGGGTTTGGTTGGGTTAGGTTAGTTAAAAATAATTTAGTTTTCAGTCATAAATATATATATATTTATAGGAACTATTAAAAAATACTTATAATTACTTTAAAAAATATTTTATACTTTTTATTTAATAGCTAGAATTTAAAACATGCTATTATAATTTATAATTACTTTATAATATTTTCATATTACTTCTGTTTAATTTTTTTTTCTGGATCTAATAACTAATGTTTTGTTTTTAATCAGTCTATATTCTGTTAATTTAATTTTTTGTTCTAAAGATGCATTCTTCATCTTATTTTCATATTGTTTTTTTTTTTTTTTTTTAATAATAAATAAATAAATATCTTATAACATACAAACACGATCGTCTGTTCCTATGGTAAGCAACTTAAAGCTTGTATTGTATTTAGGTAACAGTTAACTGTTATAACTATTTTTTTAGAAATAATAGATATATTACAAATATTACACCCAGACTCAGACGGGAATCGACCCGCAATCCACGGAACAGAAAGCAGGGCCACTACAAACTGCGCCAACAAGCTAGTCAATTTTTTGTTTTTAGGAACTATTTTCTTTTTTTGTATCTTCCTTAGATGTTTATATGATACTTTATTAGATGTATCAGAATTATCGGATGTATTAAATAACATCACAACTAACAGTTTCTGTAGATTTTGATACATCACAAATATATAAAATAATATGTAATTATGTCACATGACCACATGTTACAAATCGAATGTCAAATCAAACAAACCGAGGACTAGCTAATTTTGCTGTGAATGACGTTTCAGCAACTCAAATCGATTTGACAGCCGTGTTAAATCTAACAGCCGCTTAGTAGACCTATACTTTGACAAACGTTTCAGAGACCGGGCGTTACTCTATCAATTAAACAAATGACGCTTACTCAATGATCCCCCAAGACCCCTTGCCAACCCTTGCACCAGTTATGTACATTATATCATTATACTTTTGTTATCTGTGAGCAATAAAACATTCTATTCTATTATACTACATACTAAGACTTTACAAATACATTTACATAAAAAGGGTCCTGATAACAGATATGGGAGCCGTACTGAATGCAAATGGTAGTCTCAAGAGGGGATCTTATCAACTACCTATCTTATATACATATACAACTATCGACCCCATGATCCGTTAGGAAAAACTATGCACTAACCTATGGACATTTTCTTCACGCCGGTACGCGAGTCTTGTAAAGTTTTACGGGTCTCCTTGACGCCGTTTGGACCGATTTTCATGCTGCTTGTGGAGCTAAATACCTGCAAATAAACGTTCACAAAACCTAAAAGAAGATTAAGCTCTGATCCTTCTATCCTATATAAATGTATCATAATGTTATGTTAATTAAACCTGCTTGAATTATGCGTGAGTTGCTACTTTAAAGATATTTTTATTACTCACAAATAAACTATAGTTTTAACTTTACTTTTTTGTATTACACTAAATTCATAATAATTAATTTTTAGTATTACACTAATTAAAAAATATGATCATGTAAGTCACTTTCGTAAGCAGTTTCAATGGCTACCTATCTGCCATCGTAGAAATTTTAGAATACTTTGTTTCCTTTTTAAGACTCTTTTTAATCATTGTTTCCCTTCGTATCTACGGGACCGCTTTTCTTTCTCTCACGATGATGATTCTCCGTGCAGATCTCATAAACGTTCTCTTCTTCAGATGCCCACCCACGGTGGGTGGGCATCTGACCGATTTTTATTCCTACTCCTTTACTGTACATTCCGTTACACTTAGGAATTCCCAACCATATGAAATTCGCGATTGCAAAACTCTATCGCTATATAAGAAAAGAGTGAGAGAATGTAACTTTTGTGTTGGTGTGCAAAAAAAGTGTGAATAAATAAATAAATAAATAATTAAAATATACCTGAGGGCTGCCGCTCGGGCCGCTTGACATGACGACTGTGCTGCTTGAGAATGAGCTACCTGCACTCATGTGCCCGTTCGTTAGATCTGCTGATAACGAGAATAAAAGCTTGATAAACAAGTACAAATACAAAATCAAACATAACTATTCAAACAGGCTTCAAAAGCACTGTCGAAATTGAAATTTTAAATTATTGTTTATAATTTTGTTTGCAGACAAACGTAAAAAAACCGACTTCAATTACATCGACAAGTAATACAACCTAGGTAGACGAAAAAATAGTCAAGTAAATACGCATTATCAAAGATTACTCCAAAAGTTGTAATCAGATCTCGATGAAATTTAAATGTGACCACATGTTGTGGGCTCGGTTTTCCGCATTTAGACTCAAAGGTGGTCCGTTATGCGTGGATGTGGTCACATCCACACATAACGGACTTTCGATTAAATTAAAAATCATCAAAATCGGTACACCCAGTAAGTTATGGGAATTTTGGGAGATCCCATCAGCAGATTCTGGTTTCCTTATCATGGTACCACACCAGGAATATCACCTTTCCAACAAAAAAAAGAAATTATCAAAATCGGAATATTTTATTATAATTTCATAAACGACGAAGTTATCCCCGGACATATATACCTATATATACGGTCGAATTGAGTTACCTCCTCCTTTTTGAAGTCTGTTAAAAATGTAAAGCTATTCGGAAACGGAGCACCAATTCGGAATATAGATTCTGAATAGAATAATCAACAAGAAACTTTGCAGTTAGTCTTTATTACAATAATATGTATATAAACTGTGTTTTAGTACAAAATTAGTAATATCTTGCATGAAATACAACATCACTTAGTCCAATTCTTATCATCTATGTAATACTGCACCAAATAATAAGCTTTATCTATTAATTTCTTTTTAATAAACACTTTAAATTTAAGTTGAGAAAATTACAAAATTGTTTGTGGGATTTTATTATCCAACTACCTCAATATACCTAGAACAACAAACTTTATAGCTATTATATATATATATATCTTACAAAAAAAAAAAAAAAAACTCAAATGCTATTAAAACTAACTTAAGTTCATGTAAAAATTCATATTTGCACAAGTGAAGCTTATCAAAATCAGACCTAATGGAACCTAACAATTACTATTTCATATGTGTATTTTTGGAGAGCTTTAACACCATTAAATATTTTTCTATATTAAAAGTTAAAAGACAAGACATTCATAATATAGTTAAAAATATTGCATTCGCATTCAATCTTTAACATCCCACGGCCCATAGGCCTCTTTCTCCATGGAGCAGAAGGATCAGAGTTTAATCCACCAAGCTGCTCCACTTTGAATATGTTCCCTGCTATGAGTAATGATTGCTATCAGATATTTATGATAAATTGGGACCGACACCTTAACATGCTCTCTGAGGTACGATGGGGAGACCCACGAGGGCAGACATCAAAACCGCAGAGAAATATTTATACATATACAAATATCCATCCCAAGCAGGAATCGAACCCACACCCATCGGTGTTTTAGGCAACTACTCGCACCACTACACCAGAGTTGTTGTTTTTATAAAATATAAACATTTTGGGTGACACAAACACAATAAATACCATAAACAAAATTTTATTAAAAATAGACTACATAAAACCAACTACTAATACATTATATTAGTGTGTCATAGAAACATGTAGCAGTCACACAAATATATTACACCTGGGTGGAAAATTGTAGACATTTTTTATCTACAACAAAATAACTTGCCAAGTCTTTCTCGTTAACATCTCTTTACAAGCTGGTAATATGCTACTACATCAATGTTATGCTAGCTACATCAATGTTCCTTTAATTTATAAATAAGGTGCTTTACTCATTTTTTATTTATTTATTTTTGTTTTTTTTTTTTTTTTTTTGTTAATTCTAATAAATAAAAACTTCAATGTGTTAAGGTATACTATTTTTAAATGACTTCAAAAACAGGAGGTCTTCAATTTCACTGCATTGGAGTGTTAACTTATCATGAGGTATGTTACGGCGTATTTAAATGGATTAAATAGTAGTGAAAACTGGTGAGTAGTTTATGGGTTATTCCTAGCTATGTTAATGATATTCTCATTTTATTACTTGATGATGTCAACTGTCAAAGTAGTCAGTTTTTTTTATTAAGAACAAACACAATTATAATTTGGCGATGTGTGGGTGCACTATTTGATTCGCAAACATGACAAGTATTTGTACAGGTTTTTTATGACAAGTATGTGTTTTGTATCTAGAAATCCAGCACTGTAATTAATTTAAGTAGGGGTGGGTTGTTAAGTGCTTATACTCTGTCACGACATCTCAATGTTTATTTATTATAACTTATACAATTATAGTAATTTAATTACAATGTATATCATAATAAAAAACTTTAAATACCTGAGAATAATCTGTTCAAAGAAGGCATCTGGGGCATGAATGGCATTAGAGCAGTACCATGCCGCGACCCTGACCCTGTGATGGACAGCGGACCATCGCCCAACATTCCAAAGGGATCCGCGAACAATGAGTTCATCATATTGTTCATCTGACGCATGTGTCTCATGTGGGACCTGAGGAACAGCAAAAATACATAGTTCTTTACCCTTTACATAGAAAATTACGGATGTTAATATTTACATCATAAACTGAGGGTATCTTTATGTAAAGAAATTAACAATTCTGCCAGATTAAAAACATTTGAACGTTAAAATCAATATTATTAACAAAGATATAGCTATGGAATTTTTTTATAGTACCTGACAAATCAAAAAAATTTATCAGGGTGGCTTGCATGCGGTTTAACGCAGAACGCTATTGTGGTTAGGAAATACGACAATTTAAGAATTAAATAATTACATATAGTTAAAAATTTCAATTTCAGTTTTATGTATTAAAATAAAGCAGAAAATTACCCAAAAAATGGATCATCCTCCACGTCGCCCATCAATGATCCAAACAGGGACATTTTGAATCTATTTTGATATCTTAAGACACAAAAGCTGACTGATACACGACGACTATTTCAAAACGTGTGTTTAAAAAAACACCATAAATCCTAACAGCTGCTTTTTAAGACAATCGTTACAAGAAATCGAAACCTCTAGCACATAAGCGAAATTTCCACTTCGCAGGGCGCAGTCTAAACAATCATTGTCTATTGTGAGTACAGATAATATAAATATAATTAACCATTTTATACTATTTTTCTCTATTTAATGTAATTACATTTAAAAAAAAATATATATATATAATATTTATATAATAATAACAATAATGAAATAAAATTATATTGTATATTCATATGTATACAATTTGTAATTTAATTTAAATATATATTATGGTTGTAGCGATCAGAAATTACAATTTAAAAATTATACTTAGATTTTAATTTTTTTTTAAACAAATATATGTCTAACACTCACACATAGTTGTCTGTTCCTAATATAAGCAACTTAATGCTTCTTATAGGCAACAGCTGGCTGATATAGCTATATTTTTTTATAAATAATATTGATGGATATTACACCCACACTCAGGCGGGAATCGAACCCACAATCCGCTAAATAGAAAGCAGGACCACTACAAATTGCACCAACGGTCGCCAACAGACTAGTCAAAAAAATAATTAAAAATTACTTATTAAATTTACTAAAATAAAATTCTATAAAGTTCATATCACAGACACATTTTTAATTTTTAATATTTTTTTAGGACATTTACACTTCTTGAACTTTTCATATTACGAATAAACAAGATATACATGTAACACTATAATCGATTTTAAACTTTATTCCGATAACTATATCCGGTGGAACGCGGAGCGGCTCTTCCATGCCCGTGGAAAGACCATGCAGCTGATGTTGGATACGAAGTGTATACCATGTCTTGTAATCCGTTTCTGCATTTACGGTTAACTACTGGAGACAACTGAAATAAAAACGTAGTTTTTAATTTTTTATTTAATAATTAAAAGCCGAAGCAATGTTAGTAACGCAAAGTAATTCTATGTCTAACCTTTTCTGGTCCATTATTAGTTTGTTTTAGGATTGGTGCGTCTCCAATCTGTTCTATCTTTTGTTCTATTTTGTTAGCCCTTTCGTTTTTTAATTGATTATTTGCTGCGGTATCTCCACCGACATTTTCAATAGGCACATGCTGTGCAGTTAAATTTGCATGTGGTACATTAAGTCGGCCATCAGAACAGCTATCTTTATTGAATTGGTCTCTTATGTTTTGATGAGTAAATGATTGAGAACCCTTGTATTGATTGTATATATGTTGTAATTGATTCCTGCTAGGTGTTTTACCGATGGACTTATTGCCTATCAATGAAGTTTTACTTATTGTAGATTTTACATTACTATACTTTGTGAAATCGTTTCTTGGATTCATAGAGTCTTGCGGGGATAAGGTCTGAGGTAGACCTGGCACTGGACTATAATATATGTGAGCTGGTAACATTTCTATTGGTTGTCCAAGAGTATTGAATTCACATTTCTGTGTCGGCTTCACAAATTTTGATGTGTCAGCTGGGAGTATTGGTTCTTTTATTATTGGTCTTTTACTAAAATCTTCATAAACTGTT
Organism: Melitaea cinxia; assembly: GCF_905220565.1. NCBI lineage: Eukaryota > Metazoa > Arthropoda > Insecta > Lepidoptera > Nymphalidae > Melitaea > Melitaea cinxia. The sequence goes on along the minus strand of NC_059408.1, from coordinate 14,252,725 downwards.
GGAAGATTTGATTGGCCAATGAAATTTGAGTTGGGATCAATTGTATATTGTTGGTAGTATGAAGACTGCTGTTGTTGATTAGGCAAAGGTGAATTTGAGAGTGCAGTAGAAGTGTTCAAATTGGTTTGTCCAATGTATGCCGCATACGAATTATTAGATGGCTGTGAAACTTGTGGATTAGGTATAATTGGTTGGTTATTAGTTTGCGCAATATTAGCCGCAGGTTGTTGCTGTAATTGCATTTGTTGATTTTTCTGTTGATGAGGTACATTAGATTGCAAAACTTCATTCGGAAACACGTTGCCTTGAATTTGGTTTGGTTGCGCATTGCACTGATTATTACCAATAGATCCAATATGTCCTGTGTGAACGACAGCCCTATTATCGTTCGCTTTCAAAGCCGAATTAATATCATTGTTCATCATTTTATGTATCGTGTCTACAGTAGCAGTTTTTTGATTTGCTGGATGCATTTGAATAGCGATCTCCATAGGATCAAAACCTAAATCATTTTTCATAACTGCTGGAAACATTTCCTTAAACTTTTCCATCCCTTGGGCGTGTTGTGCATGATGATAGTGATTATTAGGTGTTTGTTGGGGTAGCCCGGAACTGGTATTCATATTTCCTGCTGGTTGAATATTTTCCATAGGCTGTTGTTTCAGTTGATATGAGAGATGATTTGTATTTTGAGGTTGCGCAATTAAGGCGGTATGTTTATTATAATTGTATTGATTCCTCGTTGGCAATTGGATTGGTTTATCTTGTGGTACCACATTATTTGCTTTTGTAGCTTGATTTTCTCCAAACATATTTATAATCTGTGGACCCATTCCATGCATTTGTCCCATATTATTATTTGAATTTAAACCACTAGCAGCACATATATTATAACCAGTATTCGGATTACTAAGAACGTTTTGTTTTTCCATTTGATGAGGCACGCTACTCATAGTGGGTTGGACGGAACTGTTATTGTTTAATAATCCCAGTTGTTGGGCCAGTGGATTGTTCATGATAGTATTAGCTGGCGTGATACTTTTTAGGTCGTTGTACACTTCGTTAATAGTTGGTTGCATGAGATTTTTGTTTAAATAATTATACGTGTCAGTGTATAGCTTAGTTGGATTACATTGGGCCATGCAGGATGGATGAAAATTTTGTGCATTATTTGACATTGCATTACTACATCCATGATGATAGCCATGACCACAACCTTGCATATATCGACCACAAGTTGGTATTTTGCCTTTTTGTGTTACATTTTGCACCGAATCCCCGAATAATTTACCCATACACCCACTGAAAATAAAATAACATAAATGAAACGTTTATAAAGTTAATTCTTATTAATTTTACTAATAAAGTTAATTTTTAAATTATATAAATTGTTTAATTTATAATAGTACGTGTGTATTTACCAATCTGTATTCTTAAGCTGATTCATTACACTTCCTAGTTCATTTAAAATTTTTTGCCTATCTAGAGCCATTCCGCCTTATGTTAAATTAACTTTAGTAAAACCAAAAAATATTATTTGATAACAATTTTCTAGACATGGGTCATTTTTGAAATTAAAAATATAAAATGTCAATAGTTCTTTATTTATATCAAAATTAATAACATAAAATTTATTTTGTGCCAGACTTCTGAATAATAATGTTTGTAATTTGTATTTGCGGTAGGTGCTATTGCAAAATTATTCAACATTATTAGATATATTTGGTCTATTACATATTATATATTTTTGTTATGTATTTGTCCACTTTTTAATTTCAAAAACGCTTAGTAATTAATATTTTTTAGTCTTTGAAGTTATACTTCTAGTGCGTTAGAGAAAAATTATGAGAGTAAATTATAATGACGCGCGCGCACACCGTCACGAAAAAAACCGACACCCTGAAGTTAGCTAGTCAACGAAGAAAAAGTTAGCCTTAGCAATGTGAAGCTAGGCTTTGAAGCTAGGTAGCCAATGAAGTGTAACTTCCTACGTGCTTTGTACGTGCTTCCTACGTGCGTTGCCTTTTTATTATAATGCTAATTTTTTTTTTTTTTTTTGTTTCGTCATATAGGATAATTAGAATACTTTAATTATTTCTTTCTTTCTTTCTCTTATCTAAGAAGTAGTGTTTTTATTTTCTTTCTCTTCTTTATCTTTTTAATACATATTTTCAAAGATATGTTGAGTTAGCCTATTATTGCAATGTATAACAAAGAATTATTAAACTCTTAATTTTTTATATATAAAAAAAAATTATTAAGCTATACAATACTATACATGTGATGGCTTTTTTTATAATAAAATAAAATAAATAAAAATAAAATTATTTCTTGGACGTTTATCCAAACACGTAATTATAGCACGGTTCAAATTCCAATTCACGACTTCACGTACCTACCTATTTCACTTGTTGTTTGTCATTCATTTTCATTGTTTCGTGAGCTCTCAGGTGACCACTTGCGCGTTGACCTGGTTATATTAAAGTACAAAATTCTTTTCTGATTTATTAGTACCTGTCTAACATTACTTTTAACAAATAGTGCGTGGATTTACGTCGTGTAGTGATCTCGTGAAATATAATTTCGCAGTGGTCATCGCAGTTCGACATAAAGAAATCGAGGTAATTATTCTATACCAAAATGCCTAGGAAAGTTTACGTAGTCGGTGTAGGTATGACGAAATTCGTCAAGCCTAACACTGGGAGAGATTATCCTGATCTAGGCAAAGAGGCCGTCGAAGCCGCTCTTGCCGATGCTCGTATCAAATACGACGATGTACAGCAAGCGGTTTGCGGATACGTGTTCGGTGACTCTACTTGTGGCCAGCGGGTTCTGTACCAGGTCGGCATGACCGGTATTCCTATTTACAACGTTAATAACAACTGCTCCACAGGCTCGAACGCAATCTTTCTTGGCAAACAACTTATTGAAGGTGGTATTTCTGATGTTATACTCGCTGTCGGTTTCGAAAAAATGACTCCAGGTGCGCTAGGCGCCGCTACTTTCTCGGATAGAACTAATCCTCTGGATAGGCACACTCTCAAAATGGCAGAAATTGCTGAATTGACTGGAGCTCCCATAACAGCTCAGTATTTTGGCAATGCAGGTGCAGAGCATATGAAAAAATATGGCACCACTGAAACTCACCTTGCAAAGATAGCTGCCAAGAATCATCGTCATGGTGTTAAGAATCCCCGAGCTCAAAGCACAAGGGAGTACACCGTTGAAGAGATTTTAAATTCTCGTAGAATTTATGGTCCACTTACAAAGTTGGAGTGTTGTCCAACCAGTGATGGGGCAGCCGCAGCTGTTCTTATGTCAGAGGAGGCTGTTATTCGTTATGGACTTCAGCAGAAAGCTGTAGAAATCATTGGTATGGAGATGGCAACCGACACGCCTGCTGTTTTCAAAGAGAACAGTTTGATGAAAGTTGCAGGCTTTGATATGACAGCTTTGGCTGCAAAACGTATCTACGAAAAGACTGGAATATCTCCAAAACAAGTCGATGTAGTCGAATTGCACGACTGCTTTGCCGCTAACGAAATGATAACGTATGAGGGTCTACAGCTTTGTGGGGAGGGAGAGGCTGGTAAATTTATTGATGCAGGGGATAATACTTATGGAGGCAGAGTAGTTGTCAATCCAAGTGGTGGTTTAATAGCGAAGGGGCATCCACTAGGAGCAACTGGTCTTGCACAGTGTGCAGAACTTGTGTGGCAACTGCGTGGGGAAGCAGGAGAGAGACAGGTTTGTCATATACATTGTAAATGTGAAAATGTCTTTTTGGCGTTCAGTGCTGCGTCTCGTGTATGGCTCATTTGTGTTAATTGTATTTCACTTTGGCTATGAAATTCTTCTGAATATTTTCTTACATTATTGTTTACATTTCAATAACTTCAAAAAGCAGTATTATTGATTAAGTTTCCATTAAAGTTCATATTTTTATTGTATGTGATGAAACGTTGAGTTGAAAGATGCTCAACACATACTCAACTATACTGTACCACAAAATTTTACATAACTCACTATACCGTCTACCAAGCCTAGTCAATTTGTATAACTATATTTGTAAATTGTATTATAATTTATGTAAAGTATTGTATTATGTATTATGATAATTCAGCAATTTTTTAAACACATTTTTTATAGTTTACACATTTTTTATGGTATAATCGTTTAAAGTTACCTAGATAAATCCTTCCTGAAAACGAGTTTCCTTAGCATCAAAAACTTTGAATAAAACCCATTATGCTAAATTACAATATTACTGTAATAATTTAAAATACATGTATTTATTAAAGTTTTTCATAATTTTTATATTACATTATGTATTTATTTCTTAGATATAAAAATCATTATGTAATATGAATTTTAATCCTGTAAGCTGTTTCTAGATTGGGATCTTAAAATATGATTTATTAGTATGACATACAGACATATGAACATAGTGATGCAAAATTATTGTAGGATTGTACTCAAATTGTCTTTACATTTTGCTTTCTTGTACTGTTTTAAATAAAATTTGTGTATTTTAGTGATAACATGTGATTGTTCCCGTTTTAAATGTTTTTCGTTGATACTGTTTGTTATATTGTGAACAATAGGACAATGCTCTTTAACTTGTCACATATTGATAATAATTTTATTGCAAATGGCAAATACTAAGTTATCACCACAACACTTGACCTTACAAAACTGTGACATAAAAACAAAATAACATACAATTTACACACCATGAATTTTATAGAATCAGAATTATTAAATTAATCCCAATTATTTTTCTTAGGTACCTCGCGCTCGTATTGCCTTGCAACACAACTTGGGACTCGGAGGCGCAGTTGTAATCACCATGTACCGCAAGGGTTTCACAAATGCCACTCCTAACCAAGTTGCAGCGATCGCTGCAAACCCTGAGAACTTCAAAGTATATAAGTACATGAAGATTCTCGAAGAAGCAATGCAAACAGATGAAGACAAACTTATAGAGAAAGTTAGAGGTGTATACGGTTTCAAGGTACGAAATGGTCCCAATGGTGATGAGGGATACTGGGTGATCAACGCTAAGGAAGGCAAAGGCTGTGTCACATACAACGGCAAGGACAAGTGTGATGTTACATTCACGATAAACGATGAAGATGTCGTAGACTTAATTATGGGCAAACTGAACCCTCAGAAGGCATTCTTCCAGGGTAAAATCAAAATCCAGGGTAACATGGGCTTAGCAATGAAACTCACTGACTTGCAAAGGTCAGCGGCTGGCAGAATCGAGACTATTCGCTCTAAACTATAAAATAACTCTAGTAATATTTTAAATCTTATCTGGGTTATGGAAGAATGGGTCTTTGGGCATTTATATTTATCGATACGTCACAATAAACTGGCACACCGCCGACCTTTACACAGATAATAATAAGACTCAATACATAGTTTCATTTTAATATATAGTGCAATATATCAATTATCTTAAAGGATTGTTAAGAATAATAAATTGATAAAAAAAATTATATCATTGTTGTGTGTATACTAATCATTCCATATTGTAAATTACATAAAATAATATTGTTGTTTAGATATTTTTCTATATTAAAGGATTTTTTATTACATAACATTTTTATTTATCTCATATTTTGTTTCTATTAGTATCATTCAGTAATTCGCAGTACTTTATAAATGCAACGCTCGTAACAGACCGAGTACAAAAGTTCAAATTATAATTATTGAACTCATGAATAATTAAATAATTTATCAGTAACCATGCGTACTTTTATAGCCGAGAAATAATCAGCACTTAATTTTAACGATTACTAAAAAAGGTAAAGGTTCTCAATTCGATAGTTTTTTTTTAATGTATAATGTTACCTCAGATCTTTTGACTGGGTTTTTGCAGAGTTTTAACTGAGTGACCGATTTCGATATTTTTTTTTTATTTAAAGATAAATTTAAGTGAGATCTGACAAGTACTTTTACATTACACATTTTTTCGTCGACTTACGTTGTATTATACCGTATATATTTTTTATTGGGTGTACCGATTTTGATGATTCTTGTTTTAATCGATAGCAGATGCTTATCTTGTGATTCCATTTAAATTTAATCGAGATCTGATATCTACTTTTTGAGTAATATTTGATAACGCGACTTTAGATAACTTGTCTATGTTCTCGTCTACCTACGTTGTAATTGTATATAATTATATACTAGCTGACTCGGCAAACGTTGTCTTGCCGCTAAACGCTATTTAAAAATAGGGGTTGATCGTAGAGGGTTGAAAATTTAGGGTTGTATGCATTTTTTAATGTTGTATCATAAAAAAATAAAAAATAATATTTTATCTAAAAATTAAAAAAAATTAGGTTTGGACTACCCTTAACATTTAGTGGGGTGTAAAATAGATGTTGTTCGATTCTCAGACCTACCCAATATGCACACAAAATTTCATTACAATCGGTCAAGCCGTTTCGGAGGAGTTTAACTACAAACACCGCGACACGAGAATTTTATATATTAGATACATTACTTGTCGATGGAAATGAAGTTGGTTTCTTTTTCGTTTGCGAGCAAACAATTATTCTACTCATGGATTATTAAATTAACTAAACAATGAATGGATTACATAATGTAGACTTTAAAAATAACATAGATACCTAATACGAATACGAAGACTTCTAAGCGAATAAATATGTATGTAAAGATACCTACATTCCAACTGTTTATCACTATCTGTAAGAGATAATGTTTAGAATGGTCATTGAAATAAACATAACATGAAAATATGTAAACATGAAGGAGTAATGGTTTTATGTTTTCTATATTTTTGTGTAAAAAAAAAATAACTAGATAGTAATCTTCAGCCTGTAATATCCCAGTGCTAGGCATAGGCCTTTTTCCCCATGTAGGTGAAGAATCAGAGTTTAATCCACCAAGCTATGAGAAATGATCGCTATTAGGTGTACATGATAAGAACCGGGACCGACGTCTTCACGTGCTCTCTAAGGCACGGTGGGGAGACCCACAAGGACTGCACAAACACCCAGAATACGTCAAATATCTATATGGCCAATACAAATGTTTGTCATGTGCGGGGATCGAACCCGAAACAGCCACAAACCAATACTGTGACCGTTGCGCCAACGCGTCGTCTAAATTATCATCATGAACTTATTTTTCTTATAAATATAAATTATAAAATTATTTCCGTCTACTAGATATTAAACAAATTAAAAACGAACAAACAAAAAAACAGCTTACATAACAGAATGTGGTAAATATTACCTACTTACCTTATGACAATTTTTTTATTAACTTTGAATATCTATGAGACTAGCTGTGCCCGCGATTTCGTCCACGCGAAATTTAACAAAATGTTTTTTTTTAGTTCGTAGAGATAAGCTATCTGTCAGTGAAAGTCCCGTCAAAATCGGTCCAGCCGATTCAGAGATTAGCTGGAACAAACAGACATACAAAAATTGTAAAAAATGTTATTTTGATATATGTACCGTGTATACATCTATATGCATTTAGTTAAAAGCGTTTTTAATATTACAAACAGACACTCCAATTTTTTTTTTTGTATAGATGGGTTTTACAATATTGAGAATACCCTATTATTTGTCTTTTGTCCTGGTAGAAGATTCTTAAACGTGGTAAATAGGGAAGGAAAACACGTTTTAACAGAATCTACGATGTACTTGGAAAACTTCTTGTTGTCTGGAATTTACTTTTAGGGCTGTTGTTTACCTTCAACTATTGTTTTTATTATAATATTACAATTGTAAAATTAATCATAGTCATGCTGATACGGACTTATTTACCTACCTAGTACTTTTAGTACCAACCAGTAAAAATTACGAAAACGTTAACTTATACTTTCTTTTTCTATTAATTATTAACTTACCACTTGTAAGAGGTACTTGTAGTATTTTTTTAGGGAAATGAGTGACGGAATGTTTTTAATGATTGGCGTTTCACTGGAAAGATAAACTGGAGTCGAAACATACACCTTCCAAATGAATTTGTGGACGTTAGTATAAGACTAGGTATAAGCCTATACATTTATTACATACTAGCTTCTGCGCGCGACTTCGTCCGCGTGGAACAAAGGCGCGCGCAATACTTGATCATTATTTTGCTATGTTATTTTAAAACTGCGATATCTCCTGAGGTACTCATTGAAATCGAATTATGTAAAAGGCTATTTTGTTTTAAATTAAATACTTGTGATGAATAACGTATTTATTTAGATAAGGATTAATATCGTGTTTATAAAAACATCTTCGCAAATAAAGCATTATTTTAGAACTTGATTAGCATAAAAAAGGTTATAGTCAACCTTAAAAGATAGATATATGCTATCGCGGACTTTTTTTAGAACTTTTAAAGGGGATCAATTCTGTCATACATGATATTTGCGAAACTTTAACTGTTTTCACAGCGCACGCAGCGGACGCTCTCAAAAGGAAAAAAGAACCCCCGATTTTGAAACATTCTTCATTGGTTCTCCGCTCTTTTTGGTCTGAGCGTGATGATATATAGCTTTTAACACTCCTCGATAAATGGGCTATCTAACACTAAAAGAATTTTTCAAATCGGACTAGTAGTTTTTGAGATTAGCGCGTTCAAACAAACAAACAAACAAACAAACTCTTCAGCTTTATAATATTAGTATAGATAAGTAAGTAAACCTATCCCTATAGGTAAGTAAATTAATTACTTGAAAATAGAGGAATTTCAAATAAATTGAATTTATGTTAACTATTTATTTCCAATATCAAAGTGAAAACGTTAAAGAAACATCATACCTATTTTAACTTTCTCTTCGGCTCGAAACTAACCATCAATCTATAATATATATAAAAGCGAAAGGTCACTCACTCATCACGAAATCTCCGAAACTATAACACCTAAAAACTTGAAATTTGGCAGATAGGCTCCTTATAGGACGTAGACATCCGCTAAGAACGGATTTTACGAAACTCGACCCCTAAGGGGGTAAAACGGGGGTTGCAAGTTTGTATGAAAGTCCTATGTTTTTAAAGTAAGAGACTTGAAATTTAAAATGTATGCTCTATAGATGATGAGAAGGTGTCCAAATAATGTATCTTTAGAAATCAACTCCCTTTTGGGGTTAAAACTGGGGATGTTAGGTTGACTCACTCATCACGAAATCTCCGAACTATAACAGCCACAAAGTTGAAGTTTGGCAGGAGGTTCCTTATAAGGCGTAGACATCTGCTAAGAACTGATTTTAAGAAACTCGACCCCTAAGGGGATAAAACGGGGGTTGGAAGTTTGTATGAAAGTCATATGTTTTTGAAGTGAGAAACTGGAAATTTAAAATGTATACTCTATAGATGGCGAGAAGGTGTCCACATAATGTATCTTTAGAAATCAACTTGCTTTTGGGGTTAAAACAGAGGATGGGAGGTTGACTCACTCATCACGAAATCTCCGAAACTATAACAGCTACAAACTTGAAATTTGGCAAGTAGGTTTCTTATAGGGTGTAGACATCCGCTAAGAACGGATTTTAAACGGACCCCTGAAACTCGACCCCTAAGGGGATAAAACAGGGGTTGGAAGTTTGTATGAAAGTCCTATGTTTTTGAAGTAAGAGACTCGAAATTTAAAATGTATGTTCTATAGACGGTGAGGAGGTGTCCAAATAATGCATCGTAATCTATATATATATATAAGAGAAAGGTCACTAATTCACTCATCACGAGAACTCAAAAACCGCTGGATGGTCCATTCATCTAGGATGAACAAAGATGAAATTTGGCAGGGAGGTAGATTATAGTTAGTAGACGTCCGCTAAGAACGGATTTCGCGATATTCGACCGCTAAGGGGGTTTAATTAGGGTTGATAGTTTGTATGAAACATATACAGCAGCTATAAGTTCGCCTGATAAGTTATTTATACTGCAGCCTGAAAATAAAACTAAAAATGTGGTGTATAGAGAGGTTTTATAAAAATGACTATTAAATTATACTAAATTGTGCCTTGCAAAAAGTTACTCAGTGTGATAAGCATTTCAAGTGACTGAAATAAAAAAATAATTTGCGTTAAACATCTTAATAGTAATGCATGTCTTCATAACCAAGCGGACGTAGTCGCGGGCAACAGTTAGTGTATTATAAAATCAAGTCCCCAAAAGTGTATGTGATCGATTCCCTCAAAATCTACTGAACGGATTTTTATGCGGTTTCACCAATGGGGAGATGGCTTCAAGGGGAAGGTTTACGGATCGGCTAAGCCGATTTCGATGAGAGTTTCACTAGAAGTTTGCCGGGAAAACTTTGTGATACACTGATTTCAACGCGGGCGAAGCCGCGGGCACAGCTAGTTGATATAAAATTATGATCGCTTTGGCGCAGTAGTACCGAACGTGAATTTAATGCCAACATTAACATATGCAATTTCTTCTTAAATATGTGTAAAATTATAAAATTATGATTAATTTAATTAGATTATGGCAAAGTATCAAGCAAAGTAGTAAGTTTATATTTGTACAATTACCATTTCATCACCTCTTTCCTATGTTTAATTCGAATTCAACAGTCAATCAAATGAAACAAACAAAATTGTTAATCTAATAAAAATGTAACTGTAATCTCTTTCATTAGCGAGTCAAGAGTTAGTCGATCATTAAAGGAAAACTTATTTCGTTGTCCTCCATACGCAAATAGACTTCCGTAAATATTCTTGTAAGAAGAAAAAAACAAGCTTGAAATAGAATTAAAAACCAAATTAATACTGTAGACAACGTTATAAGTTACATAATTGTATGTTTAGTAATTTAAATTTATGAATTTTATTTGTGTATTTTAAACACATTTTATTCATTACATACATTTTTTCTGTACATTATTTGTCTCTATAACTATATCAACATGGGTGTACCCGCGGTGGGGCAGGGTGGGGCAAAAGCGCCAAGTATTTTTTAATAATTATAACATTACAACTGTAAAAATTTTAATGGGGTTTTTGCCTCACCTGTATTCTAATCATTATCATTACAGCCTATACAGTCCACTGCTGGACATAGGCCTCCACAAGTTTACGCCAAAAATAACGTGAACTCATGTGTTTTGCCCATAGTCACCACGCTGGGCAGGCGGGTTGGTGACCCCAGTACTGGCTTTGTCGCACCGAAGAAGCTGCTGCCCGTCTTCGGCCTGTGTATTTCAAAGCCAGCAGTTGGATGGTTATCCCGCCATCGGTCGGCTTCTTAAGTTCCAAGGTAGTTGTGGAACCTTGTTATCCCTAAGTCGCCTCTTACGACACCCACGGGAAGAGAGGGAGAGGCTTAATTCTTTAGTGCCGTAGCCACACAGCACTGTATTCTAAACTTATACTTAATTGATATTTTAGATTTTAATAAGAAATAGGTGGATTCAGCTAAAATTCCCCACAAACTATATATAATTGAAGTATTGTCGATACTGTCGATAGTAAAAGTAAAAATGAAAAGTTACAGTAAATAAAAGAAATAAATTTTTTCTAACTATCGAGTTCACTATTTATTTCCTTTAGACCCACCTTTACAAAATTCTGAGTATGCCCATGTATACTAGACTATAGCTATACGTATTCTTTAAAACTTTTACTTCTTCTGTATAGTTTTCCAAACGTTACCGAGCAGTAGCTCGGTGCAAGAAGCTTATCACTACATAGTATAAAACAAAGTCGCTTTCTCGAAAGCTTTAAAACTACGCAACAGATTTTAATGCGGTTTTTTACCGACTTCCAAAAAAGGAGGAGGTTCTTAATTCGCTGTATTTTTTTATGTAGTCTTTCGTCAGAACTTTTGACCGGGTGGACCGATTTCGACAATTTTTTTTTTAATCGAAAGGTGATGTTTGTTAATTGGTCCCATTTAAATTTATTTGAGATCTAACAACTACTTTTCGAGTTATATCTAATAATGCGTTTTTACTTGACACTTTTTTCGTCGACCTACGTTGTATTATACCACATAACTTTTTACTGGATGTACCGATTTTGATAATTCTTTTTTTGTTGGAAAGGAGATATCCCTAGTTTTGTACCATGAAGGAAACCAGGATTTGATGATGGGATTCCAGAGAAATCAAGGGAAACTCTCGAAAATCCGCATAACTTTTTACTGGGTTTTTTATTTTTAATTTAATCAAAAGCTGATGTTTATCATGTGGTCACATTTAAATTTTATCGAAATCTGATTACTACTTTTTGAGTAATCTTTGATAACGCGTAGTTACTTCACTATTTTTTCGTCGATCTAGGTACGTTGTATTACTTGTCGATGTGATGATGAAATGAAGGTTTTTTTTCGTTTGCCTGCAAACACAATTATTTTAATAGATAGAGTGATTGAAGAGGAAGGTTTATATGTATAATAACATCCTATAAATAGTGGAGAAATACTGTTATTTTTGAGGTTTCTAATGTGATGTCGTAAATAATTACATTTTGTCCGCTTACATTGCAAACGCAGCCAGAACCTTACGAGATTTATCAAAATAATGTACTAAGTATTGTACACATTGAAAAAATCTACAGAAAACTCCGCTATGGTATATATCTATCTCATATGGATATCCCACAATAACATTTTTTTGGCATTTACTTTTTACGACAAATAATGGCTAATTTTCAAAGCGATTTTAACTAATACAGCATTAATCCTTATCTAATTAAATACCTTAAATGCATTATTGATTTAATATAGATCTATATGGTCCTTTACAGGATATAATTTAAATGAATATTTTCGAAGATATTACAGATTTAAAAATTGCGGTACGTACAGCGTTTGCGGCGGTTCCGGCCGGCTTTTACTCTAAAGTTAACGCCACGGGCAGTAATGAATAAATCAAAACGATCGATTTTAATCATTTTTTTAGTGAATGACATAGGTTATAATTATATTTTATACCCGTGCGAGGCCGGAGCGGGTCGCTAGTTTTAGTATAAGCTTCTTGGCTCGGTGACAGAAGAAAGGATGGAAACCAAAGCCTTATCGTTAGGGTTCAGATAGTACACATTACTTGTGAAACTCTAAAAAGAATCTGTTGTACATTTTTGTTAAGTAACGACTAACTTTAGCTATGTGATACGTACCTAAGCAATACAATTGCAATTGCAAATAACAATACTTATCGCAATACGTTATTTAACAACCAGTTTCATTATCATATCTTTTATTTATCTTCAATAACTTGTTTTCAATTTTGATTGATCGTATAAAATTTCGAATAGTATTTGCGAATGTTAAGAGTATTATAAGAAAACTAGGCACCTCATGTTATTTAAACATGAATTTTTATACATTTCGATTTTGTTTGTAACTAAGGTTCATTGTATAAAGATAAATGAGATACCTATTTATTACAATATCTTTTGATCACAATTGAGTCGGTTATTCTCTTTATTGTAATTAGGGTAATGGCACCAGTGGTCAGCCTCATAACAACTTTTTGAAGTTTGGAAAGCTGGCATTTTTACAGGAGTCGTCGGATAATGAAACGTAGTACATGATTGGATTAATTGTTTATTATAGTTTTTAAACAACATATGTCAAAAACAACCTCTCTCTTTATAAAATATATATATAAATTCAAACAAAATATGGCACTTTTTGCCAGTGGTCAGCCTCTAAAATCCAGTAATCAGCCTTGATGAACCCAGTGTTCAGCCCTTATAACTATGAATAAGCATGAGATCAAAATGAGTATTATTTATATCAAAATCAACAATATTATTTATATCTCTCTTATTTCTTATAGCTAAACAATCACAGTACTTATTTGTGTTCTTATTTTTCTAGAACTTAATCATTAAAACATCAATATTTATTTATAAAATAATCAACGACATTAGTATCTGTGCATACTTATATACTATGTAAATTTCTTTTAGGTTTAATACGCATAACACGAAAGAGAAAAGGGCCACTAGCAAATCTACTAATAGTACCTAGTAAAATCTATTTACAATCAAATAATCACAGCCATAATCTCCCTATTTTTGTATGTCTCAACTCTCTTATATATCAACGAAGATATCTATCTTGTACTCATATCTATCTAATCATCCGAACTGTTACTTGTAATTAAGATATACATTATTTCCCGGTACCCTATACACTTAGATTTTTTAACACACTTTTTTTATTTTCTTTGGATAGGGTTTCGTCAGTAGGAACTGAATCTCAAGATCTATTTTCCTTTTCCTTGTTCACTTTTTATTTACTTTACTAGTGCTCACGCTTACTTTTTTAATTCGTTTGGCTGCTATTTTTTCTGCGTGTTCTTTTTTTATTATTTCCCGTTTTAATTTTCTTTCTAAGATAGAGAAATCACTTTTCCAGTTTTGGGGCAAATCATAAAACTTGTTTCATCACCATTAAATATTCTCATAGGATCATCCAGTATATTCAGAGCATCGTGTTTTTTTAAGAACTCTGTCAAGTCTTAAAACCACTTTCTTATATATTCTTCTGTTATTACTGCTCGTCCCTTAGAAATTTCTTCAGCTGTTCGTATAGATAAGGAAGGGTATCTTCGAAAAAAGGATTTAAGCCATTTTTTTCCTGGTCTGTCATTTACGAAAGGATTAGGTCTTCCATCGGCCTTTACTATTGCTTGGACCGTATTTAATAAATTGTCAGTCTTTAAAGGAAACCCGCATTTTGTTAATTTTGGACACAAATCTACCAGTGCTTATTCTGCTTTATTAAAAATGGAATCTGGACCCATTTTTCTTGGACCTTCTGGGACACGTAGGTGGAGCCGATCTTGTAGTGTGCCTCCAAGAATTCCAAACGTTCTACTAGCCTCTCTTATCGGCATTCCGTTTCGTATGGCTTCGATGGTGGAAGAGAGCTTCTCTGGAGGATAAGTTTGTCTTGGCGACATTTTGGGCTAAAAATATCTTCTCAATTACTGAAATACAAACTACCTAAATACATTTTATAACCATTTGAGGTAAAACTAAAATGTAGTCTATCGGGGCTGAATACTGGATCAGCAACACCTAGTGGCCAGCCGCGTAAAAATAAAATGTTAAATGCGGCTGACCACTGGGTTTTTTGTGGAATATGAAAGAACATGCCTTACTAAATTTGAAAATTTTAATTTATTGGTTGTAATGACGCCTTTTCTCGCAATTTTAAAAATAATTCAAGAATCCAGTGAACAGCCCCGGGGGGCCGACCATTGGATCTTTTATAAAAAAGTAGTACCCAATGGTCAGCCCCTACAATATTTACTTAAATCAGCGATATTTTTATTCAAATTTAATATAATTCAATACATGAAGTACTACACAATGTCAAATTGCATAAAAGCCTATCACATTTAATAATAAAACATGTTTTTTCTTACCTTTTAAAAGAACACCACGCGAAGTAAAAAATATGGCGGACGTGACACTACTGCTCTTTTCAACCGCCGTCACCTGTAAGAACGGGTTTAAATCTCCCCCCTGATTCCCTGCCGCACCTATTGTGTGACATATTATTCAATGAGGAATCAAAGTTTCTATTTAGGTACACGTGATTCATTTATTCTAATTGTAGCAATATTTATGACCAATAAACGACGCAAAAGGCTGACCACTGGTTACTGGCTGGCCACTGGTGCTGTTACCCTACTATGTTTGTACTTATGTATAATTATGTTCTAACTAGTTGTGACGCGTTCTTTTTTTTCATACCTAGGTATAAAATTTTTAACTGCCAAAACTCTTTTAATCTGCATTTTAAAAGCGTAGCAAATTAAGCTTTTCTGCAAAATAGTAATTATTTTGAATTGAATCATTTATTAACCAAACTTTTATCGATAATTTAAAAAAAAAAACTTTTTTGGATTTTTCTATGTATACTTAAAAAATATTACGGTATCCGAAGACAAGAAAATCTCTGCAGATGTGTTAAAGATCATTGTGTCAACATTAAACGAGTATACATTCACCAGTTCGAAATACCGGTTTGACGCATTCGTTGCGAAAGTTAACAAAAAAAAAATGCATCTAAAATATTCCTTTCCATACATTAAAGAACCAACTATACATGTACTAGCTGACTCGACAAACGTTGTCTTACCGCTAAACTCTATTTAAAAATAGGAGTTGATCGTAGAGGGTTGAAAATTTAGGGTTGTATGTATTTTTTAATGTTGTATCATAAAAAAATTAAAAATAAATAAATAAATTATCTAAAAATTGAAAAAAAAATAGGGGTGGACTACTCTTAACATTTAGGGGGATGAAAAATAGATGTTGTTCGATTCTCAGACCTAACCAATGTGCACACAAAATTTCATGAGAATCGGTCAAGCCGTTTCGGAGGAGTTAGATTTGTATGAGTAGGAAATAATATTCGACGTTTAACGGAGACAGCGTAACGTTCTGATTCAATGTGATATAAAAGTTATTCTTAGATTCCTTTTTCAAAAAGCAACGTGTTAACGTGTAAAATTTATATTTTTATTTTATTTTATTTAAAATTTAGATCTGTATATTATTAAATTTATATTTTATATTTATTTCAAATTTATATTTTACACGTTACGTTTATTGCATGCGATGATTACCTTAACAAATTGTAACACAGCTGTACTGTAGACTAAGGGCCTGTTTCACCAGTTGTCGATAACGCTATTTTATTTATTTATTTATCATTATTGTACACCGAAATGCAGACATATATAGAAAACATACAGAAAAAGGTGTACAAAGGCAATCTTATCGCTAAAGAGAGATTTCTTCCCGATAACCTTTGGGCAAAGGATACGATAGAGTAGCAGTGGTTAGAAGTGTGCACATATTAAGAAGAAAAAAAAATCAATAATAAATAACGTTAAATAAATGAGATACATATTTGATAATAAAAAAAAAAAAAGATTTTACTATTGACCTCACGACTGAAGTAAAAACTTTTTAAGCTCATCTAACTTATATCTCCCTCTCAACTTCCGTTCGCCTTGCTCGATCATTGATACAAAAATATTAAAGATACCGATGTGAGGGATAGGAAGAAATATCTTAATCAAAATCTGGACCAGCCAAACTTGGTAAGCACCTCGACCCTTACACGTGATTACTGCTAAATGATACTGCACTCCAGTAGTGCTGCGTTCCTGTGTGGTTCCTGTGGTGAGTAAGATAGCCAGAGCTTTTGATGAGGGTCGTGGATAGGGTCAGCGACGTGTGATGCTTAGGTATTGCAGGCGTCTTCAAGCTTCGGCATCTTCTTACCATCAGGCGGAACCGAAGACTTGTATGCCTCATATTTAAATTAATAATAAAAAATATAAATGCGATTTAATTATTTAACTCATGATTATCGTAATTAAATTAATTGATTCGATCCAAAGGGCGTCATATCTAATCTCGCCTACAGCTTAAGATACTGTTCAAAATAAATAATAATAAAAAAAAACATCGCATGCATAATTTTCTATTTTTCAACATAAATACTAAATAACTTACAAAAACAAGTATTAATTTTTTTGCATTATTTGTCGTTGTCAAACAGAGACGGTTAACCGTTTCTAAAGTAAGCAACTTAATGATTGTGTTATAGGTAATAGCCGACTGAAACAGCTACATTTTTTTACGATACATTTACTTATGTAAATAATACAAATATTATAAATGAATACACACAAACTGTACCCAGACTCGACGCGGTAATTAAAACCACATTCTCCGCAGCAGAAAGCACTGCGTCATCGTCGTCGTTATATAATAATTATGATATAAAGATTGTTGGTTGGTTACCTTAACGACTTATGTCTGTCTAAATAAATGTTTCGTCTCGTAACCCACGAGAAAAAAGTCGTTCATGTTTCTCCTATTCGATACGGGCACGTTGCATGCCTCTCCTTCTCCTTGTACCTCTTCCTCGTCTTTGTAAATTGTTTGTGCTAGGTTCGTGAGTTGTGTTGAGAGAGTGTGGTGTGTCTGATAATAATTGCTGCGTGTCTCTGTCTAGTGATAGTTGTGTGTTTTATGAAAGTGGGTCTTCTATGTTGTGTACGAAAACAGTACCTCCAAGCACTTTACTCTTTATGATTGTAGTGTGTATGGCTGCTTGTTTCTGAAGAATGCTAATGTCAATGATGTAATCTAGCTGTTCTAAGTACTTTTTTATGCTTTTAGTTATTGTCCCTGTTGCTCCTATTACTATTTGGATGATAACCGTGTTCCATAAAGGGCTGATTTCAGTTTTGAGTATTTGCTTAATTTTTCAATTTACATAAGACGGTATAAGGTTACATCTATAAAGTAAGTTTTGTTGTCATGATATAAAGTATTATTTAAGGTAGGTATACTATAATATATTATATTTACAATATTCTAATCTAACTATTTTATTGAAAATGTCTAATTATGATCGGACATTGATTTCATCAATAATACGTTTATACAACTAGGACTCCGTGACGGATTTACAAGTTTATCTCCAGTGGACTATTCAATTTTTGTCATCCCTTCTGACTAAAATTCAACAGCTTACACAAAATAATATTCATTTGGCTAAATTTGTTAAACATATTTTACTGTATTACACTTTAAAAGATACAACCAACTACTGTGTTAATTTTTCTATTAACAATCCCATTAATGATGATAATGAAATAATTGAAGTTGTTAGTTTTATGCGAGGTTTTAAATCCGTAAAGACATCAATTATATTATCATATGAAATCTTTCTCATTAATTCTAATTCTACTCAAAAAGAACTGCGCTTTTTCTTGACTTAAAGTAGGTCGTTCATAGGTTTCTCCCAATGCAAAAAAGCTTTTCTGTCTATGCCTATCTAGGCCATACTATTCAGCTAGGCCGAAACAACTCCGAGAAGGAAACCGATAGGAGCTTTCGGTTGACATTTAGCAGGCTTAGCCGTGTTTTCACTTCGAATATTCCACACGGCTTAAAGACAAAAGTCTTCGGTCAATGCGTCCTGCCTATTTTGACATACGGTGCCGAGACATGGTCACTGACAAGAAGACTAATAATCCTCAAGTTTAAAGTCTCTCAACGTGCAGTAGATCGTGCTATGCTTGGGGTCTCTGATCTCTCTCAAAGATAGGATCAGAAATGCAACCAACGTAGCCCGCAGAATTAGTAGGATGAAGTGATAGTGGGATAGCCAGTGGAACAGTCGTGTCCCGAAGTTGAACCACGTGTTGGCAAACGCAGTGTGGGACCTCCTCTGGCCCGCTTGGCCAACGATCTACGTAAGATTGCTGGTGGAGGTTGAATGAGGATTGCGTAAGACCGATATTTGGCACGAAGTTGGGGAGGTCTATGTCTAGCAGTGGAGTGTGATAGGTTGATGTGAGAGAGGGAGAGAGAGAATACCATATGAAGTGCAATATTTAATTTTATTTGTATATAAATTTGGATAAATGATCTCCAAATTTCGTTTTCGTGGGAACGAACCTAGACTTTTTAATGTTCCAGGCTCTGGTTTCTGTTAAATTTGTCTTGAAGGTATACAATGATTTGAACACTGACATTGCATAATAATTAATTCGTTTGACTTCTGTTCTGACACATTTATATGTATAGATTAATTCGTTTGACTACTGTTCTGACACAACGATGACGAAAGAGAGACCTTTAAACCGACCGTTACCGGGTTAATGTCCGATATATCTGAAATATCTTTACAAATGTTGTTTTTTTAGGAAATAATTATGATTGGACCGTGTACGTCATTGTCATACGCAGTTTTTGTATAAAACTTACACTAAATCGATATAGAATTGCTTCTGTTACAAATGACCAGCCTTGGTTGTAATGTAATGTGTAAAATGTTAAGCTCATTTTTTAAAACAATGACAAACGAAATTGCCACTTTTAGGATTTCGAATTCGATAAAAATAGATTTACGTAATAAAATTAACTGGTAAGAATTACAAAATGACAATAATGCTAAACTCAAAGCAGTTTGATTCGGGTCACGAGTCGAGGTCGCGAAATGTGAACAATGTGTTTAGTGTATACAGTAACACATAATGTTATAACATTAATGTATATATTTTTTAAATAGTGATAATAAAGAAACAAAAAAAGAAAGAAAGAAACACGTTTATTCGGAGCATCACTCAAAACGCAGACAGTTTTTACACAAAAAAATCACAGATAATTAGAAATAACAATAATTAATAAATAAGTACATAAACGAAACAAAACAGGTTTTTAACATTCGTATGTAAATAGAATAATTAATGATTTAGTGAGTAATTTTTATCTTGTCTCTAAGTTATTATATTTGATAGACTGTGGAAAATTTTAAAGTGAATTTTCTAAAATCTTTTTTATCTACTAATGACTTTGTAAGTCATTCTCTGCAACATGCTTCTTGGCTAAATATTATGTAACATATTATACATTTCTTTTATTATAAGTATATCGTATTTTTTAGCGTTATCGTATATTTGTATGTGTGTATATATTTACATAATATATAAAGTATTGTGTAGGTGTGAGAAAAGACATACAGAGAAAGGTAAAGTGGAGCATCATATTACGTAATCAAATAATTTAAAACAATATTCGCTTCAGCCTGTAATATCCCACTACTTGGCATAAGCTTCTTTCCCCGTGTAGGAGAAGGATCAGAGCCTAATCCACCACGCTGCTCCAATGCGGGTTGGCGAATATGTTCCTTACTATGAGTAACAATAACAACCGGGACCGACGGCTTAACGTGCTCTCCGAGGCACGGTGGGGAGACCCACTAGGACTGCACAATCACCCAGACCACGGCAAACACCTGAATGGCCAATAGAAATGCTTGTCATGTGGCAGGACCATGCAGGCTGTGACCGTTGCGCCAACAATATTATGAGTATGTTATGCATTCTTAAATATTTGTAAGAATACATAACATAACTATGCCTTTATATCTTTATGAACGTGGAATTTTAAAGATTAGGTTATCATATCTAGCAAGTATCAAAAACATTAAGTCTGATTACACAATGATAAATTGCGAAAAAATACAAAGTACGTTTTTTCCATAACATAACTGCACTTTGACCAATACACGGCGCATGTAGTAGTTCAAAAATATAGGGAATTCAAAATGACCGATGACATATATATGATGACATATGATGATGAAATATATTCATAACCCAGTGCTTTTTGTTGTTGTAGGAAAATGAATAATATTTAATAGGTAGATAGTCACCATCCTCATCATCATCATTTCAGCCTACCACAGTCCACTGCGTGACATAGGCCTCCACAAGTTCACGCCAAAAATGGCGTGAACTCATGTGTTTTGCACATAGTCACCACGCTGGGCAGGCGATTTGGTGACCACAGGGCGGGCTTGTTCGCTTGGGCTGGCCGAAAACGCTGCTGCCCGTCTTCGGCCTGTGTATTATCCCGCCATCGGTCGGCTTTTTTAAGTCCCAAGGTAGTAGTGGAACTGTGTTATCCCTTAGTCGCCTCTTACGACACCCACGGGAAGAGAGGGGGTGGCTTTATTCTTTAATGCCGTAACCACACAGCGTAATAGAAAGATAGATAGGTATAAATAAATAATCATAAACACGTGAGACAAGCACGCAGACCACGACAAACACCAATATGGCCTATACAAACATTTATCACATTTTAATAGTGAGCCAGCTACCAAAAACACATCAGCCCCTTGTTGTGAATACAACGCCAACGCGTCGTCGAATTACATTTTATATGACAGGTATAATATTATTATATTATTTTATAAATATTGTTTTTTTTTTCTTCTATTAAAATAAAATTAACACATCTGGTTAACTTAAGTACTAAGTAATATTTTCAAAAAAAAAAAAACTAGTACAACATTCAAGTATGTATATATATATATATGTATACTATTTATAGGGATTCTAGTGGTTGTGTGAGGATAAATGGAGCATACACTGAATGGTTTAATATCGAAAAAGGTGTTAGACAGGGATGTGTAGCGTCACCTAGCGGCTGTTTAATCTATTCATGGACAATTGTTTTACAGATTTAAAAGAGAATGAAAATGGGTTGAGAATGAATGAGTTACTCGTCAAATGTCTTCTCTATGCTGATGATCAAGTATTACTTGCGTCTTCGCCCGAGGAGTTGCAGGAGATGGTAACTGATATGAGTGGAGCCTTTGTAAGAAAGGGAATGAAGATGAATATAAAGAAGACGAAAGTGATGGCGTTTGAAAGAGATGAGGCAGTGACAGACTGCAATATCGTGATTGGAGATAAACAAATTGAACAGGTGAATGAGTTTGTGTAGGAACAGGAAACAGGGTGAATAGAGCTTTGCACTCATTTATGAGCAGTCGGAAGGTGTCTAACAAGGCTCGTTTGGCTGTGCATGAGGGGGTGTTGATTCCGACACTCATGTTTGGAAGTGAAAGTTGGGTATGGCAAAAGAAACATGAAAGCAGAATAAATGCAGTTAAGATGGGAGCGTTAAGAAGTATGATAGGAGTTAAATTGATCGACAGGATAAGAAATAGTGAGATAAGGAAGCGTAATGGTCTGAAAGAAGATGTAGTGACAAAAATTGAGAAAGGTATGCTCCGATGATTTGGTCATGTCGAGAGAATGAGTCAAGAACGATTGACAAAAAAAGTGTATAAGGCAAGTGTGGATGGAAGGGTTGGAAGAGGTAGACCTAGGCGGACGTTCCGAGACCAAATAAGGGACGTCTTGAAAAAAAGCCAGGTCAAGAGTACCCTAAAACGAAGAGCATGTATGAAGGGAATAATGAAAGTGGACGAAGCGAAAGAAGTATGTAAGGATGGTAGCATGTGGAAAGAAATGGTCTCTGCCTACCCCTACGAGAAAGAGGCGTGATTATATGTATGTATGTATGTATGTATGTATGTATGTGTATACACTCAAGTAATTCTAATGTTCTAGGTAAAGCTACATATTTCAAAACAACAAATTAGTCACCTGAAAATCCTATTCCACTGATCACTGATTTAATCAGTAGTGAATAAACAAAAAAACGTCTTCTACATTAAGTATATTACCATAATAATATAAATGATGAACTATATAATGTATGAAAAAAAAAACACAGTTACGTAAACACAAACACGAAACTTTAACGTCCTTGAAGTTGTGTTTAATCTCAAAAACTTGATTACAAGTAATCTTATCTAAATGGTGAGATAAAATGACGTAAGTACGATTTTTTTATTTATCTATCGTTGCTTAGTGTTTTTAAACAAGAAATCCCATTTCGTTCGGGCATCCAATAAAACCATATACTGTATGTATCAATCTGCTGTGTGGTTACGGCAGCAAAGAATGTACCCACCCCCTCTCTTGCTGTCGGTATCGTAAGAGGCGACTAAGGGACAACACTGTTCAACTACCTTGGAACTTAAAAATCCGACCAATGGGGGATGATAATCCAACTGCTGACTTTGAAATACACAGGCCGAAGACGGGCAGCAGCGTCTTCGGTGCGACAAAGCCAGCCCTTCGGTCACCAACCCGCCTGCTCAGCGTGGTGACTACGGGCAACACACGAGTTCATACCATTTTTGGCGCGAACTTGTGGGGGCCTGTGTCTAGCAGTGGACTGCGATATTCTGAAGTGATGTATGTATCAATCTATTATCTAAGCATCTATCTGCAAAAATCTAATCACTCTACTTTCACTACCATCTAAGCTCCTGACCAAAATTATCCTGGCCAGGATGTCCAAGGCGATCGAACCGCTATTGCGTAATGAACAAACAGGATTTCGACCAAACCGCTCCTGCATCGATCAAATAAACGCACTGCGAATTATACTGGAAGAGGCAGGAGAATGGCAAAGGGAAGTTTACCTGACCTTTGTCGATTTCGAAAAAGAATTCGACACGGTGAAATGGTCCAGCGTTTGGTCACGCCTTGATGAGATGGGAGTTTCTCCAAAGATCTGAGATGTACTTAAAGCCATCTACAAAGATTATTCTTGTAGAGTAGCTCATGACGGCCTTATCTCCGCTGACATTGAAGTCCACGCAGGGGTCTGACAGGGTTGTCTCCTTTTGCCCTTGCTTTGAATCATGCGTAGAGTGAACGATAGCAAGCGTCGAGGCATAGAGTGGGGTTTGACCAATCAGCTTGATGACCTGGACTATGCTGATGACATATGTTTACTCAGCCACAGACACGCAGACAGCAAGCCAAGCTGTCAGATTTACAGCGGGAGGCGGCTAGAGACGGCCTCAAAATTAACATAAAAAAAACCAAGGAGATGCGTACCGGGGGAAACAACCCACAAAGGCTGCTGCTGGGCATAGAGCCATTAGAACGCGTTCAACGCTATACATACCTCGGTAGTGTCGTGCCGGATTCTGGAGGTACGGAAGAGGACACCGCTTCAAGAATTGCCAAAGCGAGGGCAGCCTTCTCTCAGTTGCGACCCGTGTGGCAGTCCAGGAAGCTGACACTAAGAGTGAAACTCAAAATCTTTCGCTCCAACGTTAAGACCGTTCTTCTGTACGGATGCGAGACTTGGAAGGTGACTAAATCTATCACACAGCCTATCCAAGTCTTCATCAACCGATGCCTACGTCAGATCATTGGCATCTGGTGGCCCGAAAAAATATCAAACGACCACCTGATGAAACTTTGCAAAGAGACCCCAATCGGCCACCAGATAAAGCCGCGTAAATGGGTATGGATCGGTCACACCCTCCGAAGGGATTCCTCTCACATACCGAGACAGACCTTAGAATGGACTCCTCAAGGGAAAAGGAAACGTGGCCGTCCCAAGCAAACGTGGCGTCGCTCTGTCACCGCGGAGATGAAGAATGTCGGGCTTTCCTGGCTCGAAATTAAGCTGATGGCCCAAGAACGAGCGAGATGGCAGCGCACTGTGGACGCCCTCTGCCCCATCCAGGGGACATAGGACTTGATGATGATCTGCAAAACAAAACTCCGAGTAAAAATCCATTGAAATTTTTGGAACGAAGTTCCTTACGGCAGGTTTGACATTTGGCTGAGCGACCGAACTGAGAAAAATGTGATACTAAAATCGTAAGAAAAATATATAACGGAAGTGACGTAATATCAGTCACATGACTCTATAATATGACGATTGTTAAACTAAAATATTACTAGTAAACTTTTTTTTTAATTATTTAGGTATGTAATTTTATACTGTCGACAAAAATAAATAAAGACATGTTTTTTTTTTTATTTCACTTAATAGTTTGAATTATTATTATTTTGTTTGATTTATTTTATTTTACGGTATTTGTTATTTTTATAAAATACTAAATCTCCTAAATATTTTTATGTACTTAATTAAAAACCAATCAAAAAAAGTTTAAAAACAATCAAGAACTAGAAAATATATATAAAAATCAACATTTTTTTTTTTTCAAATTGTGTTGCTTCTATATTATCCGAAGGAACTTCGTTTATTTATTTATTTTATTTATTTACACTTTTTGCACACCAACACAAAAGTAACATAAGTTTAATGAGGTTAAAAAAATAATAAATTTGCTTTTTGATATGATATTCAAAAATGTTTAGAATTCCTAATGTGTGGGTAACACAAAAATAAAATCGTAGATATAATAAATTTGCATTTGTTGCAACAGGCCTTATCGCTAAAGCAGCGATTTCTTCCAGGCAACCAGAGGACTATAATTGATTGTTATTGGGGATAGGGGCGCAAAATAAGTGCTATCAGGCATAAACATAAGTATATATTCTATATATTCATACATACACATATACATACATACACATATACATACATACACATATACAGACATATACATACATACACATATACATACAAATACACCTACACAAATACACACATATACACGTACACAAATACCTACATAAACAAATAATAATTTGATAACAAAAGAAAAATACATACACAGAGAAAAAATAAATTGATAAACGAATAAATAAGTAAAAAATAAAAATAAAATAATATTATGATGACAAGTACATTGCCTTAGTTAGCCTCTTGAACGATTCCAATGTTCGTTCCTACCTGGTGTTCGTAAAAATTATGTGGTGTCATGACACCACATAATTTTTTTTGCCCGATGTTTTTTTAGTTTACTTTCACATAATTATTTTCGTAAAATTGTGGGATAAATGGACTTATAGTCAACTAGAAATTGAGAAAGACATCGTAGATAATGATTAATAAAAATTCCTTTAAAATCTATTAAATAAAGAAAACACGTTCCAAAAAACCAAAAATTCTTAGTAATTTAGGTTGCTTCAAGATTTGGCTTAAAACGGACCGGTTTCAATCCTCGGTAAAAGCAAGGGGTAAATTTTGTTTAAAAAGTTTAAATTTCGAAATGAAAGTTTCTGGAAATTACCTCATACATTTGAAGTTATAATACACACCCATCAAACATTTGAATATATCGATGAATAAAAAAGGTTTGTACTCTTTACAAAACGAAATAAATTAATATTTTTATATTAAATTTGGTCGTTTTTTTTTTTTTTAATGTCAATAGGTCGGCAAACAAGCGTACGGCTCACCTGATGGTAAGCGATTACCGTAGCTTATAGACGTCTGTAACACCAGAAGCATCGCAAGCGCGTTGCCGACCCAATCCCCAATCCTCCCAGGAGCTCTGGTCACCTTACTCACCAACAGGAGCACAATACTGCTTGAAAACAGTATTATTTTGCTGTGATCTTCTGTAAGGTCGAGGTACTACCCCAGTCGGGCTGCTCCATATTTTGAGCAGGAAATTCCTGCTGTGCCCTACCTCAGTTACATCTAGTAAGTAATTGTTACATGTTCTCTCTGAAACACAAAGCGTATAATGTAAAGCGTATAGCGTAAAAAACAAAATAATATCGCCGTTATTCTGATATATTTGTAACATTATTATAGTCAATTGCTTTAATATTATTTATTACCTCAATAGAAATGTGAAGAATTTAATGAAAAAAAAAAAGGTTTTATTGTGATTATAGATTTTCTGGTCAGAAACTATTAAGTAATAGTTAACGGTCGTATAAATATTTAAAATATGGTGTAATATTTAATAAAAAGTCAAATTAATTCCTTAAGTACTTTTTGGTAAAAAAAAATTAATAATAAGTGTTGCTACATAAAAAATAAGTTTTTCGGTAGGTATATGTTATTAAAATAGTCTATTATTATTATCATCATTATATATATTTGTGTCATATTAATTTCTTAATCTTGTATAAATATTATTTTCAATCGTACGAAGATTATTTTCTTCTCACTATTATATCATTTGTATATTTATTCAGCCTTAGGTTAGGTATAATAGAGACTCATGTTATCTTGTCAGAATAATGATATGAAAAGAAATGTACATATACAATAGTTAAAAATCGTTTATCTTAACTACACTATTTCATAACTGTATCTATGTATACTTTATTTTGTCCTCATAACTAATTTGATTAAAGCCGAAGCGATTATAAATTAAAATCAAAACTAATCAATACAAGGTGACACTTTATCATCAAAGTTAAAAACCTAAGTAAGGTTGAATTTATGTTGAACTCTCGTTAATTTTAATTAAAAAAAATGTTGTTGTAACCTTGGATCTCAACGGTTGTTTCTGTTGTGAATTACTCAAACTATATTTTTTTATGAATCATATAGGATATAAAAATATTTAAGAAAACGTTAGAGCCATTTTTCTTCTAGACTTTTTTAGATGTTTTGATCATCATTACAGCCTATACAGTCCACTACTGGACATAGGCCTCCACAAGTTTACGCCAAAAATAACGTGAACTCATGTGTTTTGCCCATAGTCACCACGCTGGGCAGGCGGGTTGGTGACCGCAGTACTGGCTTTGTCGCACCGAAGACGCTGCTGCCCGTCTTCGGCCTGTGTATTTCAAAGCCAGCAGTTGGATGGTTATCCCGCCATCGGTCGGCTTCTTAAGTTCCAAGGTGGTTGTGGAACCTTGTTATCCCTTAGTCGCCTCTTACGACACCCACGGGAAGAGCGAGGGGGTGGCTAAATTCTTTAGTGCCGTAGCCACACAACACTTAGATGATGTTATATATAGGTATAGATGTTTTGATACTAAATATTAATTAATATATTTATTCTCCAAATTATTCAGGCACATCAAAATAGTAAACAAAAATAGCCAACATTACATACGAGGCCGTACGAGGCAATTAAAATTATTTTAATATTATTTCTTCTTACATTTTAGTTTTTCCGTTACTTTTTCACCTCGAAGGTTTATCTTAAGATCGTCGTGAATATATGACAATAGATACTTATACATAATCAAAATGAAATTTTTAATTTATTATAATTAAATGATATATTTTAACTTTTATATTTTAACGTACGTAAGTTCCGGAAGAAACACGTTATAAGGTCAACCGCTTTATAGAATACCAAACTAACTGTTGGCAACAATGAAATTTAAAAAAAAAAGCGATTTGAGATGTTGCCTGAAATATCTCTTAACTGGGTAAATCTTGATAAAATATGAAATAAAATTGATAGCACAAGCACACTGTAGTGCTGTGTTTGCACTTACGCTCTGTCGGTCTAACCTAAAGAAAATGAGCAGGTGTAGCCTTTAGCAAGTGTAATCTCAGTGTTGGCTCACTATAACCTGTTTTATGCTAACCAAGTTTTTTCTAAAATAATGCATTATTTACGAAGATGTTTTTATAAACATGATATTAATCCTTATCTAAAAAAATATGTTATTCATCACAAGTATTTAATTTAAAACAAAATAGCCTTTTACTTAATTCGATTTCAATGAGTATCTCAAGAGATATCGCAGTTTTAAAATAACATCGCAGCAAAATAATGATCAAGTATTGCGCGCGCCTCTGTTCCACGCGCACGAAGTCGCGCGCAGAAGCTAGTAATATATAAACTGTGTTTTAGTACAAAATTAGTAATACCTTGCATGAAATGCAGCGGACTAGGTCTACACATTTTTATCAACTATGTTATCCTGCACCGAATTATAATACGCTTTATTTATTAATTTCATTGAATTTATATAACATTTTCCTTGAATTTATGTTATACATGCGTATACCATAACCCAAAAAGGAGACGTATATTTGCGCAGCCGAAAACTTGGAGTTACAATTGATACCTATTTACTACCGAACTGTTCAAATGAGTTTGTGGCTGGTCAATGTTTAAATATATTTTTAAACTTCTGCCACACTGATTAATCTCCTTCGTACTCGTATTTGATGTTCTTCATGACACTGGGTAACTAAATTTCTATACTAAGTAGTTACCCTGATGCGAGTTAAGATATCCCCTACGCAAAAAGAGGGTTATAAGAAGGATGCTTGGTAATAATCGTTTTAAGAATACTAGCTCCTTTCCAAAATAATTTATGGGATTTTTTGCATAAAATGGAATTAGTGCATGGGTGTCTATAAATATTTTTTTTTATTTTGTAGCTATATGAGAATAATAATAATACATTGCTTGCTTGTTCAATGCTTAATAGACAATGATGTCGAACTCTAGAGGAATAATTAAACATTATACGTTTTTGAAATAAGAAGTAACCATTGGCATTAAAATCTACGGTAGCAGAAGAGTAAAAAAATTTGAACGAATGATACCAAAAAGGATCTTCAATATCTTATAAAATTTACAAAATTTGATAACCTACTTTCAGTTGCACATTGTCAATAATGTGACCTCGTTAAGCTTCCTTTTGCATTGCCAATATTTTATATATGTGTCGATATTTATGTAAAAATCGCTCTCATGTAGTGGTGCGTATGGCATGTACGTGCGTAGACATGGGCAGTTTGTGGGTTTGATATGGATATTTTTTATTTGTCTTCACTTCGAAGATTCCGCAATGCTTGAAGACAAAAGTCTTCGAGCAATGCGTCCTCCCTTTGTTAATATACGGAGCCGAGACGTGGACACTGACGAAGGGACTGGTCAAAAATTTAAAGTCGCTCAATGTGCAATAGAACGGGCTATGCTTGGGGTTTCTCTCAAAGATAGGCTTAGAAATGAGACTATCCGCGGGGGAACGAAAGTAACCGACACACAGAATTAGCAAGTTGAAGTGGCAGTGAGCTGGTCATCTGTGTCGCAGGACCGATGGCCGTTGGAGTAGACGGGTCCTGGAGTGGAGACCGCGTCTTGGCAAACGCAGTGTAGGACGTCCTCCGGCCCGTTGGACCGACGATCTACGTAAGATTGCCGGTGTAGGCTGGATGAGGATTGCGGAAAACCGGGATGTCTGGCGCGAACTTGGGGAGGCCTATGTCCAGCAGTGAACTACAATAGGCTAAAGTGTGTGAGTGTGGGTGACAAATATTTATTTTCGGTTTAGATGTTTGTTCTTGTGGGTCTCCCCACCGTGCCTATGAAAGTACGATAAGCTGTCGGTCCCGGTTGTTGTCATATAGCGTTACTCATAGTAGGGAATATAAACGCTAACCCACAGAGGAGCAGCGTGGTGGATTAAGGTCCGAACGTTCTCCTACATGGAGAAAGAGGCCTATGTACAGCAGCGGGATGTTACAGGTTGAATCGTATCGTATATCTATACTAATGTACATACAGTCAAATTTCACTGGAAATTGTCTATACTATATGAGAATTTTCAAATAAAGTAATCATTGGGTGCTTCCAACGTGGCGGTTGTGGTTTTCTGAGAATACACAAAGAAACCACAGATCAAAACATACAATTTTGAGAAAAGATCAATTCTATAGAAAAAAATATACACTCACTTTTAACTGAGGTAGGGCACAGCAGGAATTTCCTGCTCAAAATACGGAGCAGCCCGACTGGGGTAGTACCTCGACCTTACAGAAGATCACAGCAAAATAATACTGTTTTCAAGCAGTATTGTGTTCCTGTTGGTGAGTAAGGTGACCAGAGCTCCTGGGGGGATTGGGGATTGGGTCGGCAACGCGCTTGCGAAGCTTCTGGTGTTGCAGGCGTCTATAAGCTACGGTAATCGCTTACCATCAGGTGAGCCGTACGCTTGTTTGCCGACCTAGTTCGATAAACGATAATAAATAAAATGTAATTATTGTTGGAAAATAAAAAAATGGCTACAGTTCCATTAAAGATGTCATTTACGGTGTCCACATAACTTCTTTTTACTATTTAAAAAAAAAACGAAATCAAAATTTACTTTATCATAGCCATCTAATAAGCACTTCACTTTGACAGGAATGTATTATATTAATGTCAATCTACTCCCTAATTAGTTTGCTGAGTCAGACAGCCGACAGTAGCTATTAAAAATTGACAATACATATGTACAATATTTTAAACGTCATAGGTCCTGCATGAAAACTATAATTACTACATCCACACAAATCTTTTTCAAGTTAATATGAAAGCATGGTATCACATATATAAAAATAAAGGTATCAAATAAAGAACACAGTATGAAAATGATTTCATTTTATTGCTCCACAAGGTACTCATAAGCTTTTCAAGTAAAACACACTTCGAAACCACAACGTTACGAAGATGTGTGTGCATAACAGAACTTTAATTATATATAATTTCTTAATCTTCTAATTATCAGGTACAATACATTATACGATCTGTAGTTTTACTGATAAATACGTTTGAATGAATATAAAATCCAGAAAACATAATCGGGAATGTTTACTTGGATTACAATAATGTAGCAAAGTAATTCTGATATAAACACACACAGTTCATAAACTAGTTTCATTCTTAAACCAACAATACAGTCGCAAAAAAAATTTAATATGAAATTGCTTACATAAAATATCACGAGTAATTTTTACTGAACGCCATCTGTTGACGAAATAATTTACTATAATCAATCTAGATTTTCTTAAAGGGAATAAAATATTTGAAGTCAACATATATCAGACTTGGCCTAGGCAAGAAATTTAAAAAAAGAACAACTAAAGACAATTTATTTGAAACAAGATAATTAAATATACAATAATTACAAATTTAATAGAAGTCTAATCGTTTCATTGGCAAGATAATGACCTACATAACATATTTCATATATAATTTTTGCCCCAAAATGTATTAGTACATAGAACTACAAATTCATTTTAAGTTTCATTCGATAATAACCTACTAAAAATGTGGCACAATAAAATATTGTGCATTAGAAATATGTAAATACATTATTATAGTATTATTTCAATTACATAATTAAAATATTAATATTTATTTTTATCAACAGATGGCGTTCGCTTACATTACGCTTAAAATAATTTATATTGTTTTGAAGTTAACTATAAAACTTGTAATTGGTAATTTACTCGTTTTAATTTACCAATTCATTAGCATGATTTTTTTTTAATACTAACTTCAGTGAAATTAAATTATTTTAAAGCGAATCATACATTGCATCAAATAAAATTTAAAAAAATATATAATATTAAGCGTGATAATTTATTTTAATACATATTGCCATATGTCTTCATTCTCAATTAACAAATCGATTGGCACAATACTTAACAACATTCACTTTTAATTTAAAAAATATGATATAAACATAACTGTATGTTTAACATTATTTTGAGAAAATTGTCAGCTAATATTTTATAATTAATTACAGGGTTTGTCAACGTTTACCTATTTAAACTGTTATATTGTGTCCATATACAACAACGATTTAAGGATCACAAATAATTTCAATATTTTTACTTTTCCAAAAACAATTTCTTCTTCACTTCGCTTATATCATGCACACAAATGGCAATAAGTAGAAAAATGTCATCAATGTACAATAACATACTGTGAAGGTCATCTATGGCTAATAATTTACAGTTCATTATTGTTACTTTATTTTTAAAAACCAAAGAAATTGTCTATTTTTGCGACTGTTTCTTTGCAGAACGTACCATATCGGTTATACCATTCACACGTTTGAGATCACAGGAGTATATTTTTATACCCTGGCAAATCGCGCTAAACCCTGTTCGATAAATCTTTTATCCCTAAATAAATACAAAAACATAATTACATAAAAAATCATGGTTCAAAAGTGTAACCAGCTTAGGTAATATAAATATGTGTTCTTATGGGAAGCGATTCTTGAATTCTACTTCTGAACTAAACGGAAAATGTCTATTACGTCTAAGGAAGTTATATTTAGTATAAGATTGATTACATCACATTACTTTTTCAAAAGGTTTCTATTCCAAGTCATATATATAAGTACATAATTATCTATGTAGTTAAAACTACAAAAAGTTATTTATCAACCAGATGAACAGGTTTGATGAAGAATACAAAAGGGACATTGTTTATGTAAGAAAAAAGTAGAATTAGTGCTTTAGTTAATAACCATAATTACAGAAACAGTTACAAAAACATAATTCGATTTTAAATTTCCTATAGATGGCGCTGCACATGTATTTGCTTTTTGTTGTTTAGCAATTCATCAATACATCATCATCATCAATATAAAAATGTAACGGATATGAAAAAAAATATATTATTGGGACCTTTATCAACGCAGATAGCACCCAAACAATGATTGTTAGAATTCTCGTCTGTCTGTCTGTGCGTTTGAGCACGCTAATCTCAGAAACGGCTTGTCCGATTTAGATATGATTTTCACTAATATATTGCGGTAAGCTTCACTTAAAATTTAGTGTTTGATTTATGCAAATTTAAAGAATCACGTTGAATATGTAAACACCCAAAACGCGGATAAAGTCGCAGGCAGAGCTAGTAATTGAATATAATAAAACAAATATGTCTCATATATACGCCTGTTTTCCATGTAGGAGAAGGATCTGTCTCATATATATGAACATAAAATTTAAGTTAAAACATTTTTTCTGTGTTACTGATAAGTTTAATTGGATTTCTCAGTAAACTTTAGGTAAGGGGATGAAAGATTTTCACGAGGGTTTCTTGCGCTTACTCTAGTATTAGGATTATAACAGCCTTACATTCATTCACATTGACATACCATATTAAAATGTAAGTATTATTTACATACAAACTCTCACTGCCTCCCGATTAAAATTATATGTTTCATCTAAAAATTTAAAAATAAATATTACAACCTATGGAGTCTTTAAACAAACAAATTGTCTCAATAACATATTTTTGGCCGTATTTTTAGTCGATTTATATTTTACGAAATTTATTCAAAGAAGACCACAAATGGCATACGTTTAGCACCGTTTATTTCTAAGACAGTGAGAGGCTTTGAAACTTTTCCATCGAAGAAAATATACGACCTACGTAAGGATTAAGGCGTTAATTTTATTATAAAATATTGCAAATAAACGTAACGCGTTTTTTTTAGGAGCAATTTTTAAATACAATTCATAAATTTATACCAATTTATAAGCCTGGCTCTTTTCACATCGAAATGAAAACCGTTTTGGTATTTTCATCTATTAAACGGCTTTTTATATCTTTGGACGCCTCGATCTTTATTTAAAATATACAGAATCTTTTTATTTTACTTACGAAAAATACTTTTTTTTATTAAATCCTTTCTGAAAGATTTCGAAAACCGTCAAATAAAAGATGAAAATAGTTTCAAATTAAATAATTTAAAATTGTGAAAATGGCTAAGCCAACAGGCACATAATTATCAAAACCAAATTATACATCTAAAATTTTTTCTTTCATTTAAATTTTAAATAAAAGAAAATAATATTTAAAAAATAAAAACGACCAATAATAGTTGCCAATAAATAGTAAAATTATATTATATGTACAATTAATTACTAAGTTAGCCAAGCCAAAAATTATTTTAGCACCAAAATACGTGATTAACAACTGCAATGACAGAAAAGTTTCATGATTTACCACATTATTATACACAAACCGACATACAGCTCGTTACTAATTACATCTATTATTTAAAATAAGTTATTATAACTCGCATGTAAGATAACATAAAAAAAGTAAAATGGTAATATTTTTTTTTTCGAAAAGTCTCTGACTAGAGATACAATCTTATCTAGAACTGATATAGTACAACAACTAGCTACAACGTAACAGCACTCTGAAAGGAATAATATATATATATATATTTTAAAAAAACATTGTGTCTATACACGTTTGAGCTTTGCCAAAATATAAAACAATCACTTCTGAAAAGTGAAATCTTATTTCACATTTTTAAATCTAAATCCGGTACACACCGGTGAAACAAAATGGCGCCAGGCCGCCATAATATTAAAAAATCGAATATTTTATTCGATAAATTTCATCGACTCTCTTAAGATAGTTTTTCACAGAAATCCCATTATTCGAAATGAATAAAAATCATTTTTATTCATTGTAATTCTAAACAGATGACTTGATTAGGAATACGGTTAATATTTAAAAAAATGTTTACAATATTTATCGATCACGTAATGTGATAGTTAATTACACGTGAATAAATAATGCTTCTAAACTGCTAAGAAAATCACAAGTTGCGTTTAGCAACGACAAATAATGTTTACGTTTTACGTACAAAATGATTTGTTCAGTCGCAGAAAATAAAGAAATGCACACTTACTGGCGAAGGCTACGAAATCTACACACGTATATCTGGATAAAAAGTTTCAAATAAAATTAGAAAAATACTAATAAAATCGTCAACATGTCCGACGTATAAACGTTTTTAATTGTGATGACAAGAACGAGACTATGATCTATCATTATTATGGCCAAACTCGGTACAATTAATTTATTCGCAAAATATATGGGTATAAATTCTAAATAGACAGAAAAATCATTACCTAGAATTAATTCAGGCAGATTATTTACGTTGTAACATTTTTTTTATTGCTCCAAAGTACAGATTCGAAATTAATGAAAGATCCGCTTACAGTTTCCTTATCAGCCAAATTTATTATATACAATGAGGTAGAACATGGGATATAACCCTTATATTATGACAGATTTTAGAATATACATATTCTAAGCGATTTTACACTAGTTTTCTCGTTTAGGACTACATAGATTTAGGCCTAACCGCATTAGCTTTGTCGACTCGAATTTAGACATTTCTAGGTACTTACTAATTGCTGCAAGAATAGCTTAATATATAACAATTACATCGTACTATTGAAACAATGATGCCGAACAATGGTTTAATTCTTAAAAGAATTCGCTTTTCGCAAATGTTTAAATATATAAATATTTTACATAAATTAATTTTTAACAACCTTCAGAGGTATGTTGTATGTGATTACAAATACGTCATGTGATATCGCGTCCATTACAAACTGTTATTTGGTATAGCTGAGGTTTTTATACAGAGTTATTTGTAGAAAAAAAAAATGTATTTGGAATTATGTATTTTTATTTAAGTCCAACAGATTTTATTTATATTATAATTAAAAAGAAAAAAGAGTTTTATATAATATGAACTGTAATGGTAAGTATATCTTAAAAAATAACCCTGTATAAATTATGCTTATGGTTGTAGGCATTAAAACTATTATTATATAATGTGAGTATTACGTTATATTGAAAAGCGCAGATGAGGTTATGCAAAAGGTAACAGCAGTACCTTCAGAATGGCACACGTTGAAAGAGTCTACAAGAAAAACTGTAAATGTAAAAAAAAAAACCTATAATTCAATAAACTGTACTTCACATGATTATGTACATGCTTATCGAATAGCTATTTTATAAACTATACATCACTCGAAATAGTGTTGTAGTAAGAATCGTAACAAGTCTGTCAGAGATAAAAAAGAAAACGTTCATAACGTAGGCTTCACACGCGACGGCAAACGAATTGAATCTTTCACAGTTTTGTACTATGTACGCATTGTCCTAGCGTTCGACACTCAGTTGAAGCGGAGCCTCACGATCACTCGCGTTGGTCAACACGGCGGCCGTTCGGCCTCCTCCGCCGGAGACGTGTTCGGCACCGGTCTCCCCTCTCTTTCCCCCTCAACGGCTAACTCCCGTCGCTCTATCTCCCTCTCTCTCTCCTCCTCGACGGCTCGCTCCCGTCTCTCTATCTCCCTCTCTCTCTCTACGAGCCTCGCCTCCCGACGAGCCAAATCCGCTTCTCTTTCGTCTAACTGTCGTTCTCTTTCTGAAAGCCTGGCCTCAGCGTCGAGTAATCTAGCAGTTAGTTCAGGGTCTGAGGGTGGAGGGGAGGTTGATGACGTCACGTCGTCGACCGGGGGTGTGAGAGGTTTTAAAGCTACGTTGGGTTGGAAGTCTTGCTCGAACCTCGTACAGTCAGCCACGCGGACGACTCGCTCTGGGTGCTGGAGCTCCGGCTCCCTCTTACCCCAGGGTCTGAAAGCGGGTGCCGTCCTATACCGCAGGTGTGCGTACGGGTCCAAGTATATCGCATAGCTGTAGTCCTCGCCCCTCGCTTTTTTCGGAGGCGACTCCGCTGGCTCCGGTTTGCAGACCACCGTCTCCACTACCTGTAATTGAGAAAAAATTACATTAATTACATTATACTTAGACGAAAATCACAAGTGTTAAATGTATTATAACGCTACTAATTGTATCACATACTTATGATGTACATTATTCTTTTTCATCATCAAATTACGCTTTATTTATGAGATATTTCTATTCGCAAATATATATCTAAATAAAAAAAAGCCCTATTGGCCTGTTCTATCTCCTGCTATTAAAGTTTAATCGTAACTTATTTGCAAGATAACCTTTATCCAGGACTAGTGAAACAGGCCGTTAGTATTTTGTCTTTAATTCTCGTGTTTAGCCTTGAAAGTCTGAAAACATATTTGTCAGTTCTTCAAGCATTTTTGCGTTTTGTCTTTTGCGTTTAATTAAACTGCGTTCCAAATAGATCATTTGTTCTTATTAATATTTTAATTGATAATAATAATGTTGTTTTTGTAAGTACAGACGTATAGTGTATGAAGGTGTGAACACTATTTTTATTTTATATATTTGTTATCAAGATATTTGGGAATACCCAAATTTGATATTTCAAAGGAATACATATCTTATCTCAAAGTTTGAATGTCTTTTGAAACAAATATTTAAGAATTTTGTACAAATATACACATACCTATTTATCGCCTTTTTATAGTTACTTTGCATTTCTGAGTTATAAATTTTTTTCTCTTTTTGTCCAACATCACCTCCAATGAATACTACCCTAACTTGGTTTGTCGTAAGGTAGGGTATAAATGTTTATAATTGCAACATTACTAAATGAAACCTAAATTTAAATAAAATTTAGATATTAAATAAGTTTATAACAGTACGTCGTAGAAGCATATTAACTGACATCGATGAATGGTTTTCCATTAAAACAGAAAATATCAAAAATTCAGTTGGCGTAGTATTTCTTGATAATATTATAATAATCCAGTTTAGAAAGAATTTGACAGAATTATGTGTATTTAATACTTAAGGAAATTACAAGATATATAGATATATATATAAAGAAAATGTGTTTTTAAAAGCCATTTCAGAGTCTTATCGACAGACATATAGACTACATAAGGGACTGATGTCCTCGCCAACGATTTTTGCACTCAAAGTTTGCAGAACATCAAATTGTTAGCAATTCTACAACAAAACAAACAAACAAAACAAACTTAATCCAGATAATTAGTAAAAAAAAAATATTGAATCAAATATATGTTATATGATAAAGACGTACATGTATGACGTGGTGTCAGATAACAATATTTTTAATAACAAAGAAATAGTACATTATCATTTGTAATACGAATAGTAAACAATTTCATTATCAACTTTCTCCGCTGACGCCAATAGAGGCCGTTATAAACAACACCAATATTGCATTCAACTAATAATAATTACAGATAGCTTATACAAGTGATTCATTATTACGCCCTTTTACTGGCGATATTAACTTTCCATTTTTAACCGATTTTAAAAAAGGGCGTCATTATCAGACTTTATTTTTATATGTGTTACCTCTGTGGTCGATTTTGATGATTTTTGTTTGAAGCTAGCGCTTGTCGTTTGGTCTCATTCGATCGAGATGTGACAAGTACTTTTTGAATAATCTCTAATGATGCGTTTTTAATTGATTATTTTTTCAACTAGATTGTCGACGAACCTACTTGTCGATGTAATTTTAATCCTATTTATTCCTTTGCAAGCAAACACAATAATGAGATAAGATAGAATAGATAGGGAGTTAGAATAGAATAAGAGAAAATTTTCCACTGTCATCGTCATCGGTACCGGTGACGCAATAACTTTTAACAGGAATAAAATTACTTTCTATGCGAGCAACACTATAGCGGTCTTAAAATCACACCCGTCTTACGTAATGCAGGTGAGGGGGGTCTGAGGTGGAGGGGGCGAGTAAGGGGGGTTCAGACGCGTCATTGTGAGCTCAACGGGTGGGGGTGACATGTAGGTCGCGGCCCGCAGACGACCCCCAGACGAGACCTCACCCTGCCCGGCGGTGACGCGCGAGCCCCAAACACTGGTTTAACTGAATCAATGCGTACCTATATGTGCGGCTTTAGTACTATAAGTGGTATGGTGAGTTTTTTAACTATAACTTTTAATACGTTTGTGTTGCTATAGATTGTTGAAACAAGAATGAAATAATCAATTATATTAATCAGCTGGTTCGATAGTAAAATTTAAATAATCTTTAGAAATAACTGGATAAGTTCCTTTATCGAAACAATTTTTGTTAATATTTAAATTCTATGTATCTAATAATGTGAATCAAAAATATCAAAATGTAAACATGTGTCAAAATGTATTTATCTTTACATGGAATTTTACAAAAAGATAAATGATACACTAACAAAGAATGAAATGAGAAAACGTGGCGTGTTGCTAGCGAGGATAGTTGTCCCCCCCATTGTTGGGGAGGGAGGTCAATGGGAGTCAGAAGACTACTCCCACGAGCGGCCTACTTATTTCGAGCTATTCTCCGTTTTTAAGCACGTGCCCGTGTTTTCGTCTTGCGAATAACAACTTGGATTTATCTAAGCTTGAAATACGTGGAGATTGTAAGAAAGGAACTCATTTTGTTGTTAATATTAGGAATATATATGTATATATATTAATGTCATGCCTCGGA
The DNA here is from genome assembly GCF_905220565.1 of Melitaea cinxia. Taxonomy (NCBI): domain Eukaryota; kingdom Metazoa; phylum Arthropoda; class Insecta; order Lepidoptera; family Nymphalidae; genus Melitaea; species Melitaea cinxia. The sequence continues at coordinate 14,212,732 of NC_059408.1, read as the reverse complement.
GAGCACGTGAAACTGTAAATAGATGATAGATGTAATATATCCGACCATACGAGTATATATAATAAAAACCCATTATTGAGGATCAGCGTTGTAGACGATCTACGTAAGATTTCCTGTGTAGCCTGGATGAGGATTGCGGAAAAATTGAATTGCTGGCGCGAACTTGTTGAGGCCTACGTCCAGCAGTGGACTGCAATAGGCTAAACTGAGTGACTGTGTAGATTAAGCTCACTTTTCCTTTATGAAGAAATGACGAAGAAGAAGTTTATATCCAGTAGTGTGGCGTTACGGGCTGAATTAATCAATTATTTATATAGGAATTTATATAATTAAGATATATATTTTTAATACGTTGGGAATATATTTATGTATGTGGGTGTCGTAAGAGGCGACTAAGGGATAACATAGTTCCACTACCGCTTTTGAACTTAAAAAGCCAACTGATGGCGGGATAACCATCTAACTGCTGGGTTTGAAATACACAGGCCGAATACGGGCAGCAGCGTCTTCGGTGCGATAAATCCAGCCCTGCGGTCGCCAACCCGCCTGCCCAGCATGGTGACTATGGGCAAAACACATGAGTTCACTCCATTTTTGGCACGAACTTGTGGAGGCCTATGTCCAGCAGTGGACTATATTAGGCTGAAGTGATGATGATGATGATGATGATAAGTTTACCTATTATTTATATTTTATGTAAGTAGTTAAGCACATACATTTATTTGAAAAATAATAACTACTTTACGAACACATAATCGTGTGTGTGTTTAATCTATACTAATGTTATAAAGCTGTAATTGCTTTATTTGTTTAGGCTAATTCTAAGGAACCACTGATATGAATTAAAAAAATATGTTTATGTTGGGTAGCCCACTTTTTTATATATAACTAAATCGGCAAACAAGTGTACGGCTTACCTGATGGTAAGAGATTACCGTAGCTTATAGGCGTCTACAACACCAAAGGCATTGCAAGCGCTTTGCCGACCCCATCCCCAATTCCCCCAGATTCACCTTACTTACCAACAGAAACACAACAGTACTTTAAAAACGTTATTTAGCTGTGATCTTCTGTAAGGTCGAGGTGCTAACCCAATCAGGCTGCTCCATATTTTGAACAGTTAATTTCCTGCTGTGCCATACCTCAGTTACGGTTTTATCTTTCCATAATAAAAGGAGCTTAAGATATTCTAAATGATATCAGTTTTTTTTTTTAAATCGGTCTAGCTATTGTCTTGATCAAATTAAATATGACAGATAGTAATAAAAATTAAAAATTAAATCCATTTCATCGTAGGTATTTTTCAATTAATGCTTGGTTGGTATAACATAAAATCGTTGTTTTTGCCTTTTTTTGTGATATATTAAAAGCGCGGTAACTAGGAAGTTTTTTTTTTATACCAGAACCTAAATCATAAATAATATGTTTGATAAAACGTACAAAAAAAATGTAATCGGACGTGAACTAGACGAAAACATCCCGACGTCCATTACTGAAGAAACTGACGGTTTATAAACATTTCATAGGGCTTACGATACTAATACTTCTCATACATTCATTTAAAAAAACTTTCTACAAATTTATATGATTATTATCACTTCCAATTTATATACTCCTCCCGGCCGATTACGGCCACGGCGACTGCATTCAACTCCGTTTTTTTCTTTGGTGTGCTCGTGCGTGGCTTATGTAGCCAATTTTGTGTGTAAAAGTCCTCGCACACAGCGGGCACGCTAGCACACCGTTAACATAGTTATAGCTAAAGGTCGCTGGTGGTCGAACCTTTAGTTCATCTCGCTTGGCGTCCAGCTCATAGAGCCGCCTATCCTCAAAGTTCTGGACGCTAGCTTTAACTAGCGCCCTCCACTCTGGCCGTCCGGCTGCCTGCTGCTCCCATTGCAGCGGGTCGATGCTGCAATTTTTCATGTGTCGCTTGAGCACATCTTTGTACCTGAGGAGTTGACCGCCATGCTTACGCTTGCCTTCCTCAAGTTCCGAGTAGAAGATGCGCTTAGCGACTCTTTGCTCCGCCATGCGCGACACGTGTCCGCACCACCGAAGCTGACGCCGCATAAGATAAGCCTCAATGCCATCCACATTGGCTCTTCGCAGCACTTCAGTGTTCCGTACACGATCAGACCATCGAATATTGAGTATTTTACGAAGACAATTGAGGTGGAATCGGTCGAGCGTTTGTATATGACGGCGGTACACGGTCCATGTTTCGGCAGCGTAAAGGATATTAGGCAGCACAACAGCCATGTAGACGGAGATCTTAGTCGCCAGCCTCAGATCATGGGAGCTGAAGACTTTCGCATCCAACTTGCCGAACGATGCAGCAGCAGCGCCGATTCTGCTGTTGATTTCCGCATCTAGGTCACATTTAGATGAAATTGTGCTCCCCAGATAACGGAACTTGTCGACCTGCTTCAGCTCCTCCCCACCGAGTTTTATAACCAGTGTCTCGTGACCTTGTATATCTAAAGACATTATTTCCGTCTTTTTGACACTGATTTTTAAGCCGAATTTTCGGCACGACTCGTCGAAAACGGACATCAGCAGCTGCAGGCCGTCTGGGGACTCTGCAACAAAGCATAGGTCATCGGCGTACATCATTTCGGTGATCAGAGCATGCGACACTTTGGTGCGGGCCTTCAGTCGAGTCAGATTAAATATACCGCCGTCCGTACGGAAACGGATGCGGACCCCTTCAGAGGTTACTTGTATGACCTCCTGTACTACAGCTGCAAAGTACAGCGCAAACAGTGTGGGTGCTAAGACGCATCCCTGTTTCACCCCACAGGTAACTGTGAAAAAATCGGACTGGTCATCGTTGACAGCGACACAGCACTCCATGTCGTCATGTAGAAGTCTCAGGAGCCTCACAAACTTCTCTGTACACCCGATCTTCGCAAGTACAATCCAGAGGGCTTCTCGAGGCACACTGTCAAAGGCCTTCTCAAGGTCAACGAAGCAGAGGTATAAATTACGACCTTGCTCTCTGCTCTTCTCCTGCAGTTGACGTACAGAGAAAATGGCTTCACACGTACCTCGTTCAGGTCGGAAGCCAAACTGGGTCTCGGGCAAAAGTTGTTCAGAAAGCTTCATAAGACGGTTAAGTAGTACACGGGCAAAAACCTTTCCGGGGACCGACAGAAGTGAAACACCACGGTACGAATCGCAATCGGACCTGTCACCCTTGTTCTTATATATGGCCCTTATGCGTGATACTTTAAAAGTAGATGGGACCTGTTCTTCTTTCCACATACGATCAAAGTGTTCCCAGATAGCCAATTGCAACTCATCACCACCGTGCTTAAGCAGTTCTCCTGGTATAAAGTCAATGCCCACCGCACGCCTATTTTGCTGTTGATTAATGGCAAGAGCAATCTCCTCACACGATAATGGCTTATCCAGCTCAGTAAATATTGGGAGTTGAGGTAACGAACGAATGTGTTCTAAGTCAGCAGCCCTGTCTACATTCAGCAGAGTGCTGAAGTGTGCCGCCCAACGTTCGAGTATTTCCCCTTTGCTTTTGAGAAGACCTTTGCCACTAGCAGGCTTAATAGGTACTTTTGCAAAAGGGGTCTTACCTATTAGCTTTCGAACCTCACCATAAAACTCTCCAACCTGGTTAGTGTCAGCGAGCCACTGAATGTGATAAGCCTTCTCCCGCCACCATTTATCCTTTGTTTCCCGAGATAGTCGCCTAAGCTCCAGGTCACTTTGTCTGATCTCCTTAGTGCTCGCACATCGGTTTGCTCCACGGTGTTGTCGGAGAAAACGTCGGTGTTTGCCGATCGCCGCCATCAGGACTCCGTCATTCTCATCAAACCAGTCCTCGGACTTTCGGACTTTTTGACCTAAAGTAGATGTAGCGGTATCTAGAATATGAGAAGACAGAGCATTCCAGTCATAATCAACTCGGCGAACATCTTTGCTGAGAGATGGTAATCCAGCGGCCAAAGTGCGAGCATACTTCTCCCTCGTCACAGGATCCTTTAGCCCGTCCACGTTAAAACTCGCATACGGCTTAGGTTTTCCAGATCGACGAGGATGCTGGAGTCGGAGACGCAGCTTAGTAACAACAAGCCTATGATCAGTCCAGCAGTGGGCACCACGCATTGCGCGGGTGACTTGGACCTGGGAAACATCTCGCTGCCGCACGATAGCGTAATCAATTAGATGCCAGTGTTTAGACCTTGGGTGCATCCAGGTGTTCTTATATTTAGCGGGAAGCCTGAACATTGTACTAGTGATGGCAAGTTGGAATTGTGCGCAAAGACTCAGTAATAGCTGTCCGTTGCTGTTCATGCACCCGACCCCACGCCTACCCAAAACCTTGGGCCATGCATCGTAGTCCCGTCCGACTCTGGCATTAAAGTCGCCCAACAGAAGAATCTGCTCTCTAGGCCTTACGCTTTTGATGCATTTTGCAAGTTCCTCATAAAACTTATCTTTAATATCATCAGACTTGTCTAAGGTAGGTGCATAGACGCTGATGACATTCAGATATTTGTTATTTCTAAGATGTAGACGCAGTGTGGTAACGCGATCCGAGATGTGAATAGGACATTCTTCGAGTTGCTTGACAAGCCTGTTTTTGATCGCAAATCCAACGCCTGACCGTCTCGGTTCTGAGGCAGCGAGTCCTTTCCAGAAGAAAGTGTACCCGCCACCGTGTTCCACCAGTTCCCCTTCTTCCGCTAAATGTGTCTCGCTGAGGGCTGCCACATCTACATCGTAGCGAAGAAGTTCTCGGGCAACAATTGCGGTTTTCCGTTCTGGGCAGATATTTATATCGCGATCAAGGAGTGTACGCACGTTCCACGCGCCGAAAGTCATATTTGCTGTTTTTATATTCTGGTTGCGACGTCGACCGCGAATTTATCGATGCGGAGGCAGCCACGGCTGCTGCCGTCCTCAAGTGGTAGGGAGAGCAATTTTTAGGGCACCTTTTCTAGCCCCCTCCCAGGCTGAGCAGGGAAAGCAGTGCTTCCCTGAATAGGGCTGCTTTGTCACTCCAGGTGCTGCCGAGCTTCCTCTGTCTCCCTAAGTCAGAAGCAGAGCGACCACGATGTTTTAGAAACACCCCTGGAGCCGCCCATGTGCAGGTCTCAGACAAAGCCCGCTCTGCATCAAACCGGACCTCTCTACTTCGACCCATCGCCATGGGACTTTACGAAAATCAGAGTCCTTACTTCCGGAAGCAGTCAAGTGCGCAGGAGATATTTAGGTGCACAAACGTTTGCGCAAACGCAGGTGCACACACTCGTCTTCCCCCTTCTTTGTCCGGTGGAACGGAGAGACCGATACGACCGGAGAAGGGTTCCGATGATGTGTCTGGCCAATGGTAACTCTACGCCCTCTACCATCGCCCTAAGCCGTCCACCAGGCTTTGCTATCCCGCCGGGTCCACCTGTCTCGTTGCATATCTGCTGTAAGTTGCGTTCCCCACCGAGATAGTCTTTGTATGTCGAGCGGGAGGGAGCCGCTGCAAGGAAATCAGGAAGGAACGGTTTGGATCTTTGTAGTGGATAAAGGAAGGGATACTACTGCCTCGGATGAATGCGATTAAGACAGTAGCAGCTCGGGGAGCCGGGGTCGCGTACCCGTATAACATACCACAACTGCCGGGCAGGCCAATTGGGATGAGTATCCCCTGACTACAATCCAATTATTCCAATTCCAATTTAATTACAGTTCAGATCTATATCTGATATTCTATAATTACCTAAATAATTTATCGTGAAATACAAACCGACTCTTGTGGACTTTTACTGAAATAATAATTATAGCCTTTGACTAAAATTATCAGGAATAATGCAGCTTTTTGTGAAAGAATTTTCAAAAATCGGTTAGTTGTTCTAGAGATAAACCAAACTAACTAACAAATTTTATTACTCGGCATATTAGTATTAGGAAATATATACTTTTTAATCGACTCCCAAGAAAAGGAGGAGGTTCTTAATTAAGAGTTATATAATATATGATTAATTAATGCGTATATCCTTGACTATTTTTTGTTTTCCTACGTTGTATTATTACGACTACTTACCACTGGTCGATGTGTGGGAAGACGGTTTTCTTTTAATTTACTAGCAAACAATTATTTTACAGATTTTTTTTATACATGGCAGCCCTGCATCCGCCATCAATGACAGTTCACGAAATGGCGCGAATGCTTGCGATCCTTACGTCATCCGTTACTTAATTAAAACTTTGTTGATTTTATTCACCACGATTACACAGATTTGTTTACAACTAGATCTTCAATGAAGCTATTATTGACGACATTACTATTTTATCACTAGTCTATAGTCTATGCGTAATATGTTATTGCGCATAGACTATAAAAAGAGGAACACAATAAAAAAGTAAAAAAAGCTTTGATTGTTTTCTTTTGAGATTAATGTAAAGTCGCCTTTTACTAATTTCTTCGTTAAAATAAGGAAAACAATAAATAATGTACTGAAAAATCCTGTTAGTTTTTCTTGATGAGACTCGCTTCTCACTAATAGCAGTGGCAGAATTTTCAATACGTTTTATGAAATTTTAACGGAATTTTCTTAGAAGTACGCTTAAGAATGTACAAAATTTATTTAAATGTTAATAAAAAAGGGATTCTTTTCTTTTTATTTTTTTCTTTTTCTCTTTTCTTTATGGTATCTCAGACCCTTGTCCCGCTTAATACATAACAAGCAAGCCCTTGACTAAACCATTGCCTTATCATGTCAGATCATGTAAGAAGAAGTCTAATTTGCCCAAAGAACCATTGCCTAAAGCCTAATGGCCAACTCACTCTACTCTCTTTTAGGTACCTTAATTACCAGGAAACATAGATACTGCTAGGGGGCATCTATGTCTTAATAGCTAGTTTCAGGGCATTGTGTAATATCCTACAAATATTATACTCGTAAATGCGGTTGTGATGATAGATTGATAGATGGATAGATGGATGGATAAGTTGATGGATGGATGGATGGATAGATAGATGTTTGTAAATCTTTTACGTAAAAAAAATTGAACGTTTATTGTAATGAAATTTGGTACCGATATAGAAAACTGAAGATCCAGATTAAAACATATTAATATACCAACATTATGAAATCACGCAAATGAAACCGAGGCGCAGTTTTTACTAAAAGTAAGTCTAGGTCTTATTTATAATAACAAACTTCACATAGTCGCTTATTTTCAAAACATTTACATACGAAAGTCTGAACAGTGTCTGAAGGCTGATAACATTTTTGATAACGTCGTATTATTGTTTTATAGACGTTATCAAATAACCTTCGTTTATCATTGATAATGTTCATAACAAGTAACTAGGTACATTTAAATTTATACTTATATAACAGAGCTGATGTTCCGTTTTATTTGTAATAGAGACCATATCTTTACTTAATATTTAATAATTTCTTTAAGGTACAGTAAACATATAGTAGCAGATACATTTATAGGGTCTACTTTATTTTATCATCGTTTTTACTGATATTAATTGCATTACCAAAATTGTATTGATAATATTTATTTTAATAAATTCATCTAGTATAATTGTGTTTGCAAGCAAACGAAAAAAACCGACTTCAATTATATCGACAAGTAATACAACGTAGATAGAAGAAAAAATAGTCAAGTAAATACGCATTATCAAAGATTACTCCAAAAGTTGTAATCAGATCTCGATGAAATTTAAATGTGACCACATGATAAACATCAGCTTTCGATTAAATTAAAAATTATCAAAATCGGTACACCCAGTAAAAAGTTATTGCGGATTTTCGAGTTTCCCTCGATTTCTCTGGGATCCCATCATCAGATCCTGGTTTTCTTATCATGGTACCACGCCAGGGATATCCCCTTTCCAACAAAAAAAAAAAGAATTATCAAAATCGGTTTATAAACGACGAAGTTATCCCCGAAACTTAAAAAAATATATATATACGGTTAAATTGAGTAACCTCCACCTTTTTTTGAAGTCGGTTAAAAAAGAGTTCGTTATATAATTTACCCAATGACTGGATTATTTTTAATTTCAAATTAAGTTCAAATAAGAGGTGAATCGCTATTTTAAGTAATAGCACATTAACATTATTATAATAGTGAAAAAAACCACCACGTGTAAAATAAAGTTCGATTTAGTTGAATATCTGAATGTTTATCAGCATTACATTTTAATTCATTTCATGATAGAAAACTAATTAATGAACGATCGTCATTCCTTTGTTTTCTATCACTAGAGTTCAATGTTTCGCATACTAGACACGTGTATGCATTTATAAAACAACATCTATTTCGTTCAATCAGAGTGAATTAAAATTGAAGATCTTATTTCCTAGTCACAAATGGCGTTAAATTTTCATGAAAAAATATACTGAATATTTCTCCGCCTACGGTATGAGCGAGGCTCCACGCCCAGACAACGCTAGTGCCACTCCGGGCTTGGCTCGATATAAATATCTATTACGCAAGCCGCCGACGCATCGCCCCCCGAGGAGGCAGACAACCCCCTCAGAGCACCCTGTAACGACCAAGGTCATTTAATAGAGCAAACTCGCACACACGAAAAATATATCTTATCGCACTATACAGTAATACTACTTTCCTCTAAACGACCGTTTTGTCTAAATTCATACAAACCTACCTATTCGTATAAGATGGAGGATCGAAATCGTCTGTAATGGTACAGAGGGCGCGCGTCGTAGTATTTTCTGTAGTATAGCTCGGGAGCAATCAATGAGTTTCGGCCTCGCTACATGAATTATGTATAGAACCGCTCATTTAGTCGGCGAACTGTTTGAAAACAATGCCAGGCGCTTGGCAAGGCTACACAATGGTGGATGCTTATGTGGATTTAGAATTTACTCTTTTGCTTTTTGAATGCTATATTGAAACGTTCATATGAACTTTGTATCTAATAATGTGATATCAATCTTATTTAGACAAAAAAAAAAAAAAAACAATTTAGGAGTCGAATTTGTTATGCGCGTTTATGTTGATCGAAGATAAAACTTATCAAATGCTTGCGTAGTTTCACAAATATTGATACTTTAACTAAATTTACGCTTCAGCCTGTAATATCCGACTGTTGGGCATAGGCCTCTTTCCCCATGTAGGAGAAGGATCAGAGCTTAATCCATCACGCTGCTCTGATACGGGTTGGCGGATATATTCCTTACTATGAGTAACGATCGCTATCAGGTGTACATGATAATAACTGGAACTAACGGCTTAACGTGCTCTCTGAGGCACGGAGGGAGACCCACAAGGACAGCACAACAACAACACCCAGACCACGGCAACCCGTATGGCCAATACAAATGCTTGTCATGAGCTCGGATCGACCCCGCAGCCGCCAGCTCAACAGCCACAAATCAGTGCTGTGACCGTTGCTCCAACGTGTAGTCAAGTAAATAACTAAATTTACTGCTAAATAATTATCACGCAAAACAACTTTAAGCCAATTTAATACATTGCTTTGTGCACCTAGCACCTTGTACCTAGATATATCATAGCAAATTTTTAAGAAAAAACCTTGATAACCAATTACAATTACAATTTATTATCCAAAGAAACCCATCACTTTTTATGAACATTGGGAAATATGCCATAGATAATGGTGAACAAAGATACGCTTGTCGCTGTGTTATTTGTCTTTGCTCTGCTTCATTCATCGTCTTCATGGGAATCGATCTGCCGTGAAGAAATTATCGTGAGACTTAGGACGGTGAAACAAAAAGTACTTTGCTTTATAATGCAATCTATCAGCCTGTAACGGTCTTGTTATCATTATTACGCCTTTGAATATGACAAGCTTAACTCGACAATTGATTATCAACGTTAAACGATTCGAAGACTACCAAAACAATAATACACGACATACATTATTTAATAGAACTTCAAAAAACATTCTTCTTGATTATTTAATTTGAAAAGAAATATTCGTATATCAAAAACATCTATAAAATCCAAATAAAACAGAACGAATAAGACAAAGGATAACGAAGATTCGTTCCACAAACGTAACCGAGGTGCTTGGGGCTATTTTTTATCGAAATCGAGGGCATATTTTCCCACACGAGCTCGACGTATTAAGTTTTCCGAGAAGCGACCTAATGTGAACTTCAGATCATGGTAATAAGTTTCTGGAATCGATCCGAGCTTGGTCCGAAGCAGAGGAGGCAGTGATTACACTTATTACAAATATACTTTCAATTAACTCTACGGAAATCATTACGATTGATTTGCAGGAACATTTCGCTACACCCTATACTCTTGTAATTTTTCGAAGATCATTAAATACGTGAGCACGGTATGGACACAAGAGATAATTGTTGGTTGTGCTTCTTGATTCTGTGGAGTTTTCTGTGTACTTTTATATTATAATGTCCGTAATTATTCCTTTTTTTATTTCGTACGTGCTGTCATCTGATATGGAGTGCAATCTAGGTAATGCATGTCATCAAATTAGATAAAAGAATTGAGTTCAATACAATTAACTATAAAGATGGGTGGAATGTTTTGAGCGCAGTTGCTTATTGAATTAATTAAGTAGGTATATACATTTGACATAGAAAAAGAATAGAATCATCTTTATATAGTTGTAGTATAAGACATTATCTATTTAAACACATCACACACTAATCATGTTCTTATTTTGTTAAACATTTTCTCAATCAATCCAAATCAATCTAAAATTTCAACGGAAGATCATGAACGTTATTAATCAGAAGTAGTTCTTAAAATTAAACGGAGGTTGTTTTCTCGATCCTGCCGATCAATATTGTTTGCGTATTCTCCATCCTATGTGACAAATAATCTGTGCTATTTTTGAACTATTAAAAGACATAGGTACCGAACGAATAAATAAAAAATAGCAAAACAAAGCCCATAAGCCTCTGTTGTCAAATTGTATTAAAATCATAAGGCAATACAAATATTTTTCATTCATTCATTTAAATGATTAGCTTCCAATGGTGCCAATATAGCATAGACGATTTTTCTAATGATACATAAAATAGAGAAGACACGGAGAAAATTAATCGATGAAGAATAAGAAGAATCAAAGCTGTCCAATGTGAAAAGAACCGAAATTTAAGGGATTAATAAGTTGATGGTGATATGTTTTCGCAAAATCTAAAAGTACCAGTATTTCAGGACGGTCTAAATTTAAAGGTCACATTTCTCCTACCTATCTTGATCTCCGCTCCGCTTCAAGTTTGTGACTGAACTCATTGGTCACTGACGCAGCATGATTATGATTGTCAGTACATGACCACACGTACAATCCGATCGAAATCTCACTGCACATTTGTCTTTTTATAAAACGAGAATTTCGCTATAATCACTTATGAGATTACCGCGATTTCTTCTACTTACAGCATCATTATTGCTACGTGTTGTTACATTGTCAAGAGTCATCGTAATCTCTTGCTTAGATTAAAAAAAAGTAATATAAAAGAAATTAAAGTCAATTCCTACTTAGTACAATTTGTCGCATGTAGAACTAAAATTAGTGATGAGCAAAGCAAGACCTTGGTCTTGGTCTTGCTAGTCTAAGGACAGTATTGGTCTTGGTCTTGCTTTTTCGCAAGACCAAGATCAAGACTGCCAGACCAATACCAATTTTGCTCATCACTAACTAAAATTATTATTTAAACTTAATAAATGCATTAAGCACACGAAAAAACTGTATTAACATCAGTGTCATATTAACGAAGAAAATTTGAACAAGATATAATTCACGATATAACATTGTACAGAAGTAAACTAATAGTAGAAATTAAATGTATTTAATCTTATTATTGTAAATATTTTTGGAAATATAATAAGTACATTAATTTACATAATCAATCAACATTATCGTTTAATTTAATCCAATTATTTTAAATTTAAATTTCTTTTATCTCAAAATTTTAGATTTTTGTATAGATAGTAATAAAATAAATTCATAATTAGCGTCATCAAAACTAATTAGATTTTTACCGAAAAATAACGTGACTTAAAAGTTATATGGTAGAAACGAAGGCATTGGATGCAGTTTTATTTATCTCTCTGTTTCTAAAGCATTTTTTAATCAAACTGATTTGACATTTTACTTACAAACACCTGAGATATAATTATATAGCATGTATAAGTATATAAATGTTGTTTTTTTTTTTTTTATTCAGATTTTTCACAGACTACTAACTACATAGCCTAGTTTCAAGTTATATTATAATCTTATTTGTTTTTTCTTAAATATAATAATTACATATATTAAAATAAAATATAGCCTATCCTTCAAGTTAGATCAAACTGCACACGGTGTGCAAATTTGATTAAAATCGGTTAAGTAGTTTAGGAGTGCAACGCGTACAAATAACGTGAAGCGTAATTTATAATTTAAGATTATTTTTTATTAATTCATTGCTGGGTATCGGCTTCTTTTGGCTTCGTCCGCTTATAGTAAATTGTGATCTGTTCCAAGTAAACTCATAATGCCACATAACCCTTCTCGGAACGCCGAGTACCTATATAAACTCAGCAGATAACGACAGACAATATTACAAACAATTTTACAAGGGACTAGATGATCGAGTGAATTTAATATGTTTTATTTCTAAAATTACGATTTAAAAGTACTTTAAAACCTATTTGAATAATTTTTTTTTTTTTTTTTGTTTAATACATGAAAATCTTGTCTTCTCAATAGTGCACACAAACGAAAAATTAACCAATTTCGGTGTAGTGATTCGAATAATATATGGGTACATGTGTACATTTCGTTGATAAATTTAAAGAATGAAAAGGATAGATAGAAGAATAGATGACTCTATAGACGTTATCCAATCATCAGAACTGTGAAACGTGGGACTTTTAAATAATCGTTACATTTTATAAAATTTTCAAATTTTCCGCTTTATTTTTCATTCCGTGAGAACCTTGTATAAAGAATCACAAATAAAAAAATTAAAAGAAACATGAATGAAATCGATATAGCCTTTTTAAAGTTATGCTTATGGCGTGACCAAGGGAAATATGTATTCGTTTCTGTATATATTACTAGCTGGCCTGGCGAACTTCGTACCGCCTTATTTTTTTTTTATTAAATATAATTACATATATCAAAATAAAATATAGCCTATCTTTCAAGTTGGATCAAACTGCACACGGTGTGCAAGTTTAATTAAAATCGGTTAAGTAGTTTAGTGAGTCCATCCAGTAATTTATATTATATATTAAAAAGATAGACTGTTGTAGTAGATATGCTGATTAAATATTATATTATAGATATATGAAGTTTAATCTCCACAAGGATTTAACGCCATACTTTTTTTGTCAGACAATACTTTTTCTACTCTTAAGTCACTTTTATCTGCGTGCGACTAAGTTGACCTTAATAAGTATTAACGATTATATTAATGCTCTCGATATAATATAAAAAGCGATGTAAAGTATCGGTCAACTGATACCTACTTATGGAATAAAAAATTTAAATATTTAAGAGTGTATGCTACCTCAAATTGCTTATTTTCCACTCGGCAGGATGTCCATATCTTCCAAACTACTGAATATTTAAGTTTGAAATTTATGCATGGTAAAGTTCAGGACATAAACTATCTTTCATATGTTTCGAAAACACGATTCCATAAAATTTTCTCGATAGAAAAAAATCGCAAAGCTACCTCTATTTTTGTATTAAAACCTTAATATCTCAGTAAATATAGAAGTTATGGACTTGAGATTAAGCATGGTAATTGAAATAAGTATGACGAACATTTTATATGTTGCGTTTTTTAAAAAATAACTATTGATAATGTTTGTGGGGAGAAAATACATATAATTCGCGATTTGATCAACCAAGCGCTCTCAATTCTCATGTGTATTTAGTACGGATGAAATCTGAATTCGAGCTGCGGTAGGGTAGCCCCTTAAACTTAGAATTTCAAAATTAAAATTGTTTCTATTTCGAAAGGTTATAAATAAAAAATGGTATTGTTTTTTGTAAAATTATTCTAGTCAAAAATTAGAGAGAAATTTATTGGAGTAGCATTTCAATGGAAATTTAATATTTTCCTAGAAAACTGCAGGTAGAATGTAGTAAAATGTATACCGCACACTGACGATATATTATATAAGTAGGTATATATGTACCTATAAAAACTTTTTCATACAACAATAAAAAATTCTAATCTTTATAGATTTAGGTAGTCATTAAATTAATGGAAAAAGACGCAAATTACAACAGTACTAAATTTTTATATCCAAAGAACTTCGTTTTAGAAAATAGAAAATGGCATGATACATTTTAACGTTCGAAAAAAAAAAATACTGTCAAAGTAAAATAATTACAATATTCTTTACGATCCTTTTAACATTTTTATTGCGAGTGTATTAAAAGGTAAAAAAAGAACTAAGATTTATTTTATTACCACTTCTAAAGTTTTATTTAAATTTTGTTAACGTTATTTGTATTCGTTTGCAAATTATATTTAAAAACCAAATCTCACAGAGACCTTGCAGAAAATATAATCTTAGTTATATTTATACACTTCTTTTTTGTTATGTTTGAGTTAAAATTGATCGTAAAATTATTTTAGACTTATGTGATTATTATATGCTCTCCGAGGCACATTGTCCCGATCCACAAAGTTATGTATATTTGGTCATGTACAGTGGGTATCCAGAATTCCAGACCAGAAACCCAATGCGAACACAAATACCAACATAGGTTAATGGGAATCAAACCATGACTGTAAATGTTAATAGATCCTTACTACATCAGAAGAAATGTAGGTATTGATATTTTTTCTCACGGTGCACGATATTAATATTATAAACATTTGATACCAGACACTGTAGGATGTTTATAGTTATGTTTTGACGTGCCGCGGATGCCGAGAGCACGTAGGTTCAACCGTTTTACATTTTATTGTGTTTGTGATACTCTTTGTCGTTTTATCAGGTGATTAAGCTCCATATAACTAACTAGAAATTACGTCACAAGCTTTAGTAACACAATCACCTGTTGCAATGTTGAAAATATTATTGAAATCAGTTATTTTCAAATTGTTTTGTTTGAAAATGTAGTCAGAAATAGAACTGTATTGATGTGCAGTACTACTAGCAAATGTTCATTAAATTTTTCCAATTCTGTAGAAACTTGTATGGCTGTACCAGTGTAATATTCCGGATATTCCTATATTTTTTTTAATACCCAAAGTGAAAAACAAATGACTAATCAGAAAAACCCGAGCCGTTGTGAAAAGAATGTCAATAATTCTTCGTAACTATTAGAAAATATTTTGCGTTTCGATTTCCGTTTAATAATTTAATAATTACGAAAATCTTGGTTGGCTGCCAGTGACCACCGGGCATGGGGAGTGTTTGATCTTGATTTATTTGTCACGATCAATGAGTAACGGCTGAAAATCGAAATGAATTCCGTGAAAATTTTAAAAGGGTTCCGCAGTTTATGTTACGATTACAGAAATATGCCAACTTTGTCAATTATCGTATGAGTCAGTTTAGTATTTTGTTTATTGTTTTTGTGTATGAATGTTCGCTGTTGATATTTTTGTTTTAAATTTTTTCGCCCTGCTACTCGCGTTAATCGTTCGTCTCAGCCTTAATTATTCCGACTAAAATAATTGTGTTTGCTCGCAAACAAAAAAAAACCGACTTCATTACATCGACGAGTAATAAATACAGCGTAGATCGACGAAAAAATAGTCAAGTAACTACGCGTTATCAAAGATTACTCAAAAAGTAGTTATCAGATATCGATAAAATTTCAATGTGACCACGATAATTTTTTGGAAGTCGGTTAATAAACAGATTTTGAACAGTATTTCCTGCTGTACCTCAAAAAAATTTTTTTAAAAAGATTAGTAACAATTCGGATTGCCAATTACCATAAA
The DNA here is from genome assembly GCF_905220565.1 of Melitaea cinxia. Classification (NCBI taxonomy): domain Eukaryota; kingdom Metazoa; phylum Arthropoda; class Insecta; order Lepidoptera; family Nymphalidae; genus Melitaea; species Melitaea cinxia. The sequence goes on along the minus strand of NC_059408.1, from coordinate 14,196,827 downwards.
ATCACCACTTTAAAATCGGAGTCCACTGGTGATATAGTTCTTGCCTTTTCTTGATGTCCGGAAATAATTTTTTAATACTTGTACAGGGTTTTAATGGACCATTGGTTTATGGATTGTTAAACAAAATAGCACCCGAACAAAATACTGGGCATATGAATCAATTTTAGCGCAAAAATGCTATACTGATGTCTCTGCTACCCAACTTTTAACTGAGGTAGGGCACAACAGCAATTTCCTGCTCAAAATATGGAGCAGCCCGACTGGGGTTAGTACCTTACAGAAGACCACAGCTAAATAATACTGTTTTCAAGCTGTATTGTGTTCCTGTTGAAGAGTAAGGTGACCAGAGCTCTTAGGGGGGAATGGGGATTGGGTCGGCAACGCGCTTGCGATGCTTCTGGTGTTACAGGTGTCTATAAGCTACGGTAATCGCTTACCATCAGGTGAGCCGTACGCTTGTTTGCCGACCTAGTTATATAAAAAAAAGAACTATTTTGCGTTTTTCCAGTCGGATCATATTAATAAAGTTATAAATCCGTCAGTAGCGTTTTTCAGCACGTGCAGGTGAGATTGCCTTTTGGAGACAATAAAACAAAATGACCCCTTGGGCCTTATTAGATCGTTAAGTTTGACGTCTGCGAATTATCAAAGAACTGACAAATGTTGTTAGAAAGATAAAAACGTCAAACGATTTCTCTCGATATTTATTTCACGGAATTTAAGAAAAATTACAATTTTAGCGAGATATATCGATAGATTCCGTTGCCAAAACATGTATTTATGAGCGACGGTCGTTACAAGTGACTTGTACGAGATGATTGGCCAAGAATTTAGCACTTGGCCGCAAACTTCGGATGAATGATACTATAGTTTTTTATGTTGGCTGTTACCCGCGATTTGGTTTGTGCAGAAATCTATCCCACGGGATCCGTATATTCCTATCTCTATTCGGATCTAAAGAGATAGTCTGAAGTGATTGAGTAACAAACATCCATTCAATCTTATGCATTTACTATAGTAGTAAGATAAAATACTACAATTAAATCATCTAATTAATTGTAGTATTTTCCAACATGGGGAAAGAGGCCTATGCCCAGTAGTGGGATATTACAGGCTGAAGCGTAAGTACTTGTAGAGGAACGCGCTATTATAAATATTGTGTATAAAATAATATTAGCGACTATTTTCTATTTTAGTGGAAAAAAAATTAAAATATTGGTATTAATGTCAACGGTATGGAGGAAGTGATTCACATAAAATGAGGCCTTCGAACACCATGCATACTTTGCAATAAAGTTTTGAGATCATAAACTTACACAAGAATGTAGAGTAAATAGAAGTTGAGTATAATTTAAAGAAAAAGAATCTTTTCTCATTTCTATTTTGTGTATAATTTATGTTTTATTATAATTGTTTTATACACTGTATTTTTAGTCATTGCTACCAAAGTTCTGAATGTACAGAAGTATGCAGGAATTTGGCTTAGTATCACGAGGACAGATTCTGTGTAGCCATTCTTTGATGATGATCTGTTTTGATTCGGAGAAATTCCGATGAATACGAAGAATTCTTAACGGAAACTCGTGGAGAGATAAAAAGTTATAGGCTGTTATATATATTGAATTATTTATAAAAAAATCTATAGCATATTTTCTAAGCATACTAAAAACAAATATGGTAAAATAAAAATAGTAATTTAGTTATGGTAAGTAATAAATACTTTAATTTTAAGAGCGGTGACATTCTCATATTTATTCTTTAGAAACGTATTTTTTAAATAAAATATTCAGTCGAAATCGACCAAATCTTCTGACGGTAGTAAATCTATAAAGATTTTAGTATTCCCAATGTATCCTACTTACTTAATTTTTACCATGAGAAGCTAAACATATAGTTAATATTAATTTTTAATAATAAAATTGTTTCTATTAACAAACCACGCAGAATTCCTAACTGAATAAACATTTACCCTCTCTGTATATTAAGTTTTACCCATGAAAATGATTATTAAGTAATAATGATTATAAACATACAAAAAAATTCGAACATATTATAATATTTCTTTTTCTTAAGCTCAGTTAAGTGATATTTAATTTTAACGTGTCCCTTCAAAAATATAAAAAAAAAAAATAGGCATTCTTCGTAATAAATGTGCGATGTCCGAAAAATATTTTTATAAGCATAAATAAGCCGAGTTCTCGATACGCGTTATAAAATTTACCTAAGTGACAAGGCACTGTTGCCAACGTTCCGGAATTCAAATGAATACGCTCGTAAAAAAAATTAAAATTACAACAGTTTTTTTTTAAACGAAATTACATGTTGACGTTTTTAAATTTTAACAATTTTATTGTTGTTTTCAGACATCAGTGGAATTTGGAAAAGTATACATCGTGGTATGTATAGGTACACATATATTATGATTCATCATTATAAAGCACACGAGTTTGCAGAAGAAAAATATGTAAGAAGAGAGCGTAATCTATCATATCTTTTTTACTATCCTATTTTTTTTTAAACAAAATAGTTTAAAAAATGCCCATCACTAAAAATATATTTTTATTTATTGGAAAAAAAATAATATAATTATATCTATAAATTTCCTCCAACGGTTATTCTTAATTTACATTATTATTGTAAAAGAATAATTTAGTTCGTAAGATCTGAAAACACCAAACGGGTTTTGAAAAACTTTTCAATTTGAAAGTTACATTAGACGTATATAGGCTATAGAACATTTTGCTATGCCTAATATCGGAACAGAAGCAATGCCAATAAATTAAACCGCAAGAGATGACTGATCATAATTACAATAACAGTTAAATGTATGACATGAATATTCATGGTATTTGGCAAAGATTTTGACAATTATTTGGCTTGTATAGTATAAGATATGATACATCGCAAAACTATGGTAAGTGTGGTTGCGCGATGGTTAGAATACGATCGCCGCTGTATTTCAATCAATTTAAGCAAAATTGAATTTATTTCAGTCGCAGCCAAAAAAGAAACGCACATACTTCTTCGATAACTTTATTAAGTCTGATTCATAGAGTAAAGACATTTTGACTCTGGCACTTTCCTGTAGTTGCCATAAAATAAAAAAAAAATAATACAATTTATTGTCTATTAAATCACATCCTCCACAGCCAAAAAAAGGATGATTATCTAACAACTTTAATCACATCTTGACATGTAAATAACATCAAATAAAACAAAGAATCATGAAACAAATTAAAATACAATTTGCGAAGTATTGTAGCTTAGAAAAAAAACAAACAAATTACTCGTGTTACTTGCACTTGAAACATACTCAAACATTAAACAGATATCAAGTGCAAGATGCATAAAAAATTAATCTAAAAATATTCAAGAATAACTGTAATAAGTTGTTACATCACAATCTATAATTTTCAAGATTGTATTAAACTAAATAGGTAAATTTAAACATCAATTAGCTTTACATTTTGAATTTTAGTTACATTCACATTTACCTACATCAGTAATTAAATTCTATAAGCATTAACACTAAATCTTTACATCTTTAAATTAGAGTTTCTGAATACAACCACAATATAAATTCAATAATATGGGCAGACAAATTCTAGAATGTATCCTGTCTAGAATCGTATACAAAGTTAATTATCACTAGAGATTAATCATTAGCACAATAATGAATAATCACATTAGGTACTCTATTGATAACAGTTTGAAAATTAACAATAAAATTTATCTCTAATTTTTATATCTATATTAACAACGATCTTTTATTTACTAATAATACCATTAAAAATGGATAACATGTAACACTTTACTTATTGTATAACATATCATGATATATTAAGATAATTTAGTTAACACTGTGTACATAGGTAGGTATTGAATTAACAGACAAAGATTGCAGTAGAAAAAAGAAAATAGTTATGTTTATCAAAAAGAAAAAAAAAAAATATCCTAAAATAGAAGTAATTTAAAACTGATATTTACTGTAAATATTATATTATTACTTTTTGTAAATATTATATTTACTTGGCATTTTAATAATTCTACCTGAACGTGAAATCTTGTCTGTCGTTTCTTTCTTACATGCAGGTTGCTGAACTTCTGCTCCGGACATGGTACTTGATGTACTGCTAGGATTAATAACTATGCGATATCTCTTACCGATTTTGTTCTCATAGTTGCTTTCGTCACCCTCCACCTCTGAAGAGGAAATCTCCAATCTATACAAACGTTGGAATGGGCGGGTTTTTAAACCAGCTGATGTTCTTACCTTGGCAGTTCTATTAACACCATCGTTACCTGTAATAATTTCTACAACAAGTCCTAATGGCCATTTTATTCTCTTATCTTCTGTCTCTATTAGGACTATATCACCAACCTTTAGAGTACTATTTTTATCTTTACCTCTTTGTACCAGTGTTGTTAAATACTCATTCTTGAATCGTTGACGAAAGTCTGATCTCAGCTTCTGCAAATATCTTAATCTTTTGTTAAGATTCTTACTATCTATCTGGTCCAGATCAGTCACATCTGTTTGAGGTAGTGTTTGTAGAAAACAAGAGGGCCTCAGGGGCTCTAAAGCATTTGCCTTGTCGTCTTCTACATATGTGAGCGGCCGGTCATTGATGACGGCTTCGCAGTCACATAACAGAGTCTGCATTTCATCATATGAGACTGATGACGTGCCTAGCACTCTTCGTAATAAATCTTTCATTACCTTAATTAGGCGTTCGAAGAAACCGCCCCACCATGCAGCTGTGGGAACGTTTAACTTCCATTTGATGCGTTGAATTGTCGATTGGCGTTGTACCTCGTCCCAATCGATGTCACGTAAAAGATTCCTAGTGCCTGTGAAATTAGTACCATTATCTGATATCATTATGCTCGAACGTCCGCGGCGTGCGATAAATCGGCGAAACGTCCGTAGAAAGGCCTCTGTGGATAAAGATTTTGTTAGTTCAAGGTGAACTGCGCGATATACTGCGCATGTATACAGCACGATCCAGCATTTCTCACCATCCTGTAAGTAGAGAGGTCCCGCTAAATCAACACCTGTCACCTGGAAAGGAGCAGTAAGTTGAACTCGATCGAGTGGTAGCGGAGCTGCTGGTGCTGGTGTCGGCTGTGATCTGTGTCTTCTGCACACAATACATTTATCTATTACCGATTTCACTAATAATCTGATACCAAGAATCCAGAATCGTTTCCGTAGATCAGTTATCATCGTGTTTGCCCCAGTATGCAATAGTTGCAGATGACGCTGTTCAACCATTCTGCGGATAATAACATTCTTTGCAGGAACAATCATCGGTGACTTTGTGCATTCTGGGAAATCGGTGAGTAAAAGCTTTGTTTTAACTCTCATTATCATATCTGTATCAGAATATATCTGCCTTGATTTTCCAGATTGTTTCTCAATCTGTTCTTTATTTTCTTGTTGAATAATTCTTATTAATTTCTTTTCAGCTTCATCACATTCTTCAAAGGTAAGTTCTCCATTTCTTTTATTCTTATGACGTGTATTGTGAGAAAATCTGAAAATCCATGCTGTCATTCGTACAATTTTTGTGTATTTTGAAAAATAATTAGACAGCTGGTCTATTATACTAACATCAGAGCAAACATTAACCTGGCACACAGACTTTTTCAGCTCTTTGTTGACAGTTTTTTCATCAACTACCAGTGCAGATCGTGGCCACATGTCGGGTTGCTGAAGCAGCCAGCTCGGACCTTCCCACCAACGGACTTCAAGCAGGTGGCGTGCGTTACAGCCTCTGGACGCCAAATCTGCCCAGTTCTCAGTTCCTGGAATGTGGTGCCAATTGTTTGCATTAGAATTTTGTCTTATTTCTTTTACACGGTTCCCTACGAAAGTATTCCATGGTAATTCTCTCTTGATCCAACACAGTGCTACTCCTGAGTCACTCCAACAGAATTCATCACAATTTAAATTCAAATTTCCTCTGGCCTCTTTCAATAGTCTTGAACCAATTAAGGCTGATAGCAGTTCCAGTCGGGGAATTGTTATCTTTTCTGGAGGGCATATCCTTGATCTGGCAGATATTAAACGAACGGACACATTACCTCCTTTTTCAGTTCTTAAGAAGACGCATGCTGCATAGCCATCCTTACTCGCATCGCAAAACATGTGTAGACTCGCACTGCACTCAGGAAGCAAATCAACAGACAGTCTTCGAGGTAATCTGCAATTATTAAGATAAGTCACATTATCATACCAGTCTTTAAATTGTGATAGTATATCTTCAGGTAGCTGTTCATCCCAGGTCATTTTCATGTTCCAGGTCTTTTGAAGGATTAGCCTAGGAACCAGTGTCACTGGGCATGTGAATCCGATTGGATCAAATATCTTCTGTGTTAAGGATAACAAGTTTCTTTTTGATACTTTGCTTATATCGAGAAACGGTAGTAAATTACTTATGTTACAATAGAGCTCATCTGTATCAGTGTCCCATTGAAGACCTAATATCGAGATCACTGTGTTTTGAGTCTCATTTATTTCTAAAGGTGATGTGACCCACTGTCTTAGATCGAATCTACCTTTATTCATGACCCTCTTAGCATCTTGAATAAATTTCTGTGTTTGTTCAATTGAATCTAAGCTAGTTACTAAATTGTCTACATAAAATGATCTAGCTAAGATATCTGCGGTGTCTTTTTGTTCTGTGACTTGATTAAGGTGATGTGATATGGTTGCTGACAGTAAAAATGGACTAGCTGTCAACCCGAAAACTACTCTACAGTGTCTATACACCTTAATCTCCTCACATGTATTATCTTTCCACCAAACAAACCTCAGGTAATCGCGATCTTGTGGTGTCACTGATATCTGCAGAAATGCCTTGGCAATGTCAGCAGTGATACCAATGTAACCCTTACGAAATCCAGTTAATAGATTGGGAATCTTATCTAGGAAATTTACTCCTTTATTTAGACATGAATTCAATGACATACCATTCGGATCCTTTGCAGATGCGTCATATACAGGTCTCAGCTTCGTGGTGAGACTCGACTCCTTCATCACAGCTCTATGAGGTAGGTAGTGAACCCCTTCTTTATTCTTTTCTTCAACAGGTACTTCCTCGATGATACCCGAACGCTCCCATTCACCTAAGACATTATTATAATCATCAAACTTACCAGATGCTGTTAGTTTCTTTGTGATAGATTCTAGGCGGCGAATGGCGAGTTGCTCGTTGCTCTGGATATCCTCATGACCCGTCTTCCATGGCAGATGGACTTCATATCGTCCTTCGGTGTTCACTTGTATGTTTTCTTCGAAACTTGTCATCACCTCCTCTTCTTTCTGCTGTTTAGACTGCACCTGTGTAGGGTCATTAATGCCTAATACCTCTAGATCCCAAAAATCTTTAATATTTTGTAAACAAAATAGAGACGTTACAATGTTACTACCTACTAAGCATGTTTTCCCTTGTAACGTCCAGCCTAACTTTGTTTTTATTGCTGTTAGCCCATTTTCGAGCTGAACAAATGATTCAGTTATTAACAGCCCCGAGAAATCAGCTCCAATTAAGAGCTCTATATCTTTGCTAATACAATCTCTGTCTGTTAAATGTATCCCATGTTTATCTAATAATTTTTTAACAAAGTCATGGGACTCATTGACTTTAGGTACATTTTTACAAATTACAGACTGCTCTAGTGCAGACATTTTTAATTTTACCTCAGAGTCTAAGCTCTCTATTTCAAAATCATAAACATTATATTTTTTAAAAGATACGGATAAACCTCCAAATAGTGAGTGGCTAATTTCTTCAGTTCTTACTGCAGTTAATCCCAATTGTTCAGCGACTTCACTCTTGATGTATGACCGCTGTGATCCGCTGTCAAAGAGGGCTCTCACTATGGTGCTCCGGTTCCCGTTGTAGATCTTCACTGCGACAGTTTGTAATAAGGTCTGCTGAACAGTCTTCATATCTTGTGACAGGTTCTGAAGTGTAGTTTCTTTTACAGATTTAGGTTCCGCTGCAGCTGTGCACAATACTGGTGAATGCTTTTGTCCACATACATAACACTTAATATAAAATCGGCATACTTTTGCATGATGGCCAGGTTTTAAGCATAATACACAAGCTTTCTTCTTCTTTAAAATTTCCCTTCTATCTGTAATTGTAATACTTGACAACTTGAAACACTCCAAGCTTGTATGATTTTTTCCACACCATATGCAGCTACGTATCTTTTCTTTTTGTTTTTGTTTTTCATTAATCATAAGGCAGGTTGCAGTAGGTCCAGCTGTTTTAATAGCTTCGTGTTGATTATTAAATGTCTTTTTAGCCATTGATATTCTTTGTTCACTTTCAATTTCTCTTTTTAAGAAGAGTAGCAATGAGTTCAACGGATCTTCCGAAGCGTTTTCAGTTCTTGTTCTTTCCCATATAATTAATGTGTCACTTGGAAGTGCCGACTCCACCATTGGTAATAGAAATGCTGCATATTTATCTTTAGTTACTCCTAGGACTTCAAGTGCTCTCAACTGACCATTCAATTGATCAACTAAATCCGACAATTGGTTAAATTCTTTTTTGTTTAAAATGAGTGACAAGAGCTCTCTTACATATACTTGTATAAGTAAATCCTCTTTAGCATACCTCGATTTGAGGTCTGTAATGCATAAATCATAACTTGAAGAAGTCAACGGGAAACTATTAACAAAGGATTTTACATCACTTCCCGCTTGCATTGCTTGAGTTAAATATTGTAACTTATCGACATTATCGATATCTACGTTTTCATGTATTTTCTTAAATGAACCCCAAAAAGCTAGCCAATGTTTTATATTGCCGTCAAATTTTGTTAACTCCAACGTTGGGAGTTTGTGGCTTTTCTTATTTTCAACTACCTCACTGCCATTGTTTTTAATAATGTTTTCGAAAATCGTTTGGCATAAGGCCCACTTCGCCTCATATTTTCCGGCCTCCTCATACTCTCTATCAATTAAATTTTGGCTATCTTCCCTTTCGGGTTCTTGAAATAAAAATGTTCTAACCTCATTGTCAAGTACTTTTAACATTTCATAATATGACTTTAGTAGCTTAAAAGATGCTATAATATCGTTCTTATTTATATTTTTGTTTGTTGTGAGACTTTCGAAATTGTTGGCCGTGCGCGTGAATTGTCGCCTCATGGCCGTGCGCTCTTTCGATTTTGTATCCATAATTAATAACTCCAATCGCTCACCTTTTTCTTTTGTCACGGTCGCCAAATGTGGTTGCGCGATGGTTAGAATACGATCGCCGCTGTATTTCAATCAATTTAAGCAAAATTGAATTTATTTCAGTCGCAGCCAAAAAAGAAACGCACATACTTCTTCGATAACTTTATTAAGTCTGATTCATAGAGTAAAGACATTTTGACTCTGGCACTTTCCTGTAGTTGCCATAAAATAAAAAAAAAATAATACAATTTATTGTCTATTAAATCACAGTAAGACTAGCTTTTTCCCATTGTGTTGTTTGTTGTACAATATCGGCATGGTATTGAGAGCTGAACTTTCACTTTATTAAAAATTTTAAAGATATAGCTTCGCTCGCTTCAGCCTGTCGTAGTCCAGTGTTGGACGTAGGCCTAGACTAGACATTAGAAGTAGGCCAAGTTCGCGCCTACCACATCCAGTCACCGCCAGCGGTCTTACGTAGATCATCGGTCCAGCGGAACATATATATTCAATGAGTACTAAATACTTTTGTATTTATTTATTTTAATTTATTTTCCTAAAGCGCAAAGCGATTCTCACTTTGACGCCTAGAGCTTAATATTCGTGTCGATATCTATACTATCCTATATAAACCGTGCTTTTTTCCGGACCAAAAATCCTATGTATCATATGGATTGTTGCGCTGATCATGGGTTAAACCCCTGTTCATGACGAATTGCTCTTCATATAACACAGATGTTATTCGTGGTCTGGGACGTTGTGTTTGTATTGCGTGGGATCCCAGACTCAGATTCATTCTACTGGGGACAGTTTAAGGCGATTATTTAAGTATACGATGTAAACCGTTCCTTCATTGTAAAACGACTCGGTTATCTCACGAATCGTTCAATTGCGAACCCGAAATGTTTGATATTGTGGATTGTTGAGTGTGAGGAGAGTATTTATTAAGTTAAGCATTTTATTTTTGTTGTCTTTGCAGATTTATGTCTGGTTCCTATAATCAATAGACCATTCGTTTTGCTCACGAGCTGTTCAATTTCGAAAACCAACGATGCAGAAAACAGATTGTTTTTTTTATATAGGAACTAGGCTTTAAACGGCCAGTCACTGCCACTCACTTTATTGCGCCGAGGCAACTGCGCTTATCCATATCTTTATCGTCAAACATATTAACTTTATAGAGGATATCTCCTTACTGAGCGTGTCCGGTTACCGTGACATACCTAAAACAAGCAGTGAATTCTTCAAAGTGGACTTAAGTAAACAAATTTGATATATACCTACCTACGTACCTACATGCAAAAAGACACTTTGGGACCATACAAATTATTCCTGAACAGATTTTTCGTAAATGTCTTCCTAACGGACAATTAGATCTATTGATAAAAAAGCGCATCTAGTATAGACTGATGGTATTAACATACGTGTCCTATATCCAAAGGTTATCTGAAAGAGGTCGCTCTTCTAGCAACAACACTGCCTTTGTACGTCTTTCTTTGTTTGTTATTTTGTTAGTGGTGTGTTGTAAAAACTCTTGTTGTTATTATATCAAAAGAAGTTACGTTTTTCTTTGTAAGAACTTATCTCAGGATCATATGAATCTCTGGAAGTGAAGAAAAACATTACCCACAAGACAAACTTTTTAATATTTTCTATATTACATTTTTACTAGGGAACATTTACACTACGGAACAAACTTACACCTCGCAATAACAAATAAATATCAAAAGCAACAAAAAAAATATTAACCTGACATATAAAGAAATACATCACAGCCGAAACCGCGTGACACATTTACATACGTAAAAAAGGGTAACGCAATCATGAAAAATTCATCATGTACATACAGCTCTCAGTTCAGCTACCTCAGTCAAATCCTTGATCGCAGATCCTGATAAGCGATAGCTTTATATGATATGTTATATTCATTCATAAGACTGGCGCCGTCTGGATACTTATAAGGAGCACACAGATTGAAAGCGGGACGACAGCGGATAAGTTCGTCGTGTGAAAAATCATATGAGAAAATAATTTAATAATCTAATATCTATGTAAGAATCTATATAATTTTACGTATGTGTTCTATATACTCAAAATAAAAAATGACTTTATTTAGGCAGGCTTCAGAATAATTTAATATCATAATATATATCATCGTTTATAAATAGTGAATTGTCAGATAGTCATAATAAAAAGTAACCTACATGAATCTCCCCGATCTCCAGCTGCCTATATACCAAGATACATTGTGGTAAGTTTAGTAGTTTTAGCGTGAAAGAGTCACAAGACACCCATCTAACTGCTATATTCATCGTAATAATTATCTATTTAACTTTTATTCAAATTATTTTCAAAAATATATTTACGTAATTTATCCAATAAAATTATTATATATATCCTTCTTAAGTTAGAAAAGACAAAATGAGCATTTAATTTTAACATATAGTAACACACAGTAGTACACACGAGTAAACAAAACTTGTAATGTATTTCCTGTTAGATATCTCTGTAGTTGCACATAACCGCAATGAACGTAAACGCTCAAATAAATCCCTAAAACGAAAAACTATTCAAAATCGATTCCCGAACGATCACAGTTCATTTAATCCTTTAAAAAATTACCATAAAACCTACAATTACGATACCTACTTGGTCGACAACTTACAAAAAGTAAACATTGGTGTAACAATTCAAACACGTCTAAAACGCCATAAAAACGCTACGAGTTTCCGTTATCATCGTCTAGACGTAAACGTTTAAGTAATATTATGGACACGTGTTAGGTTACGCAACGATACTTGTTACGTAATCCTTCTAGCTGTGCCCCGCGGGGTCACCCGCTTTATTTTGACGAAGAAACATAATAAAATATTATGTAGTATATATAGTAGTATAAGCAAAAAGAATTTTTCAATTCGAACCAGTAGTTCCTGAGATTAGTACGTAGAAACAAACAAACTTTTCAGCTTTATAATATAAGTAAAGATATCTACTTATTTCGCGATATCTACTGATTCACGTCAGGGTGACAGCTGTCAAGCGATATTTTCATATAATCTTGCAAAATAATCTATTTTAGGTTAAGGTTCTTCAACGTGACATGGTCGAAATCATCTGTGCTCATTTGGCACTATTGAAAGCCATTAACCCTATAGAAGAAGAAGGTTAAGGGTTAACCGGAAAATGGCTATAGTTCAACGGTCCTCAAAATCCTACTGAGGTTGTTATCTCGACCGCGCTGATTAATCTTTTTCGTGTCTTCTCTATACTACGCGACATTGACGAAATCAGCTGTGCTATTTCGACCCTATTGAAAGCCATTAATCCAAATGAATGAATGACATAATTTGTCCTCATTCGACACAGTTGAATAAACAAAATTTTAATATATTAAGAATTAATTTTAGTTTTAGAAAGGCCGCAAAAAGTTTATATGATTGTTGATTGATTTGATGAAATTCTTTATTTACGTTTGAATGGACGAATCTTAATAACAACTTAGGACTATTTCATTCATAACTTCTTCTATTATTTGTAATTTTGTGGTCTTATAGACAAAAAACCCACCCTAAATGAGGATATTGAGTAGTGAGTAATGAGAAAATTACATGTTTTCGCTAAATTAATATAAAAAGAAACGATTTAACTTTTAATTTGTTTGAAAAACTACAGGACGGATTTTAAAGATTCTTTCACAAAAGGATTTCTAAGTCGTCATGAGTGACATAGGCTGTATTTTTACGGAAGACAACGGAAATGCCAAAATCGTATATGTCGGGTCAGAACATGAAAGCATGTATAAAATATCTAAATGCATTTTATTTCAAATAGTCTAAAATTCATATGAGGTGAAACGTGAAAGTTGCCTGAATACATACCATTAACTAGACTAGACTTGAAATCTAATCTGACTAACGAATTGGAAAACTTAAAACCTGATATCGCTAACGGCACCTCCATATAATTTATCAATTTTTTGATATCGATTTATTGATAAATAATATTTTTTTTTAGAAAACGTTCTCAGAATCATAGTCTGAATTTTGATAGTGCGATATTTTTAATCAAAAATTACAAAAATATTTACAACCAAAAATTCGTTTTAAATTTATTTTAAAATAATTATATGGTGTCATGGGACAGCAGGTAGGATTTAGTATTTTAGAAAATAACAAATACCGTAAAATAAAATAAATCAAACAAAATAATAATAATTCAAACTATTAAGTGAAATAAAAAAAAAAAAACATGTCTTTATTTATTTTTGTCGACGGTATAAAATTACATAAATAATTTAAAAAAAAGTTTACTAGTAATATTTTAGTTTTATAAACGTCATATTATATATTCGCGTGACTGATATTACAACACTTCCGTTATATATTTTTCTTACGGTTTTAGTCTCACATTTTTCTAAGTTCGATCGCCCAGCAAAATGTCTGTAAGGAACTTAGTTCCAATAAATGTAATTATATATATTAAATAATAAAGATCCGAGTAAAGTAACAAATATGAAAAAATTACATGTGATGTGAGAACCCCCTTACCACCCCAGCTTACTAACCAAGTCAAGCGTGCGTAAAGAAGTAATTTGTTTTATCGAAGTTGACTAAACTAGCGTAAATTATATCAACATATATTAAGATCGAAATACGATAATACATCACCGTATGTCTATAACATTAAAATACATGTAAAACCGGAGCATCATATGCATTCGTCAAACTGTCGACCTCGAATATTTTAAAATGCTAATAAATTCAGGGAATGCGATTAAATTTAACATTTGACCCAGTATTACAGACAAAACACGAAGATAACACGGTTCATTGACGTCACTACGTGATAACTATCTCTGCTCATTACAGTGGCGTTTGTTTGTGCACATCTACGGGTGCAACTTTGTATTTTTATGATCTAGCTATCATCTGTAATACTTTGAGAAACTGTAAAAATGGTTTGGTAGAAGCATCGACTAGGCTGATTATTGAACGTTGCAGGTTAGTAGGTATTTATTGCACTATGGCGCACTGGACTGGTAATAGCGCAGTTTAGGCCATTTTAAAAAGTTATAGGCTATAAAATATCATACAATATTCAGATAAGTGGTTTGATCAAGAAAAGTTATATTATAAAATTATATACATAGTCCCGTATAGTCATATATGAAAAACTAAACATCTACACAACCTACTACTCTGTAAAGGTTAGGATCCTTGATAACGTTGAAACACGTGTGTCTTTTATTTCCAATCAAAAGTTAATTCACTATGTATGGACAGAATATATTACGTACCTTATATCACTGATTAAATTTAAATAAATGCTATTGTAATTTCTAGTTACATTGTTGCGTGATCGATTAAAAACGTTGATTTTCTTTCTATTGTTACGGTTTACGTAACTAGCGCACGAGAGTGATTCGTTCGGATTTGAACTCGCGACCTTCGGATAAGATCCACGTGTTCGTTTTGTTTACTCGATAACATTTATCTGTATAGTCTATACTTAAGTCAAATTTAATTATAGGCTTGTAATATACGGAAAAGATTTTGTATACAATAAAATCTTTAAAAAAGTATACCTGTGAAAATTAGTTGTGTTATTCTTGCTTGCCCCATTTTTATAGAACAAAAAAATAAAATAAATAAATAAATAAAATAAATATATATTTCTGTGCCTTACTCGACATGGCAACAAAATATGGTAAATGTTACATAATTATAACGGTATGAAGTTCTATTGTTGTCAAAATAATATTTTTACTATCACGTGACAGATCAGATAAACTTACTTGAGGTCTTTTTAACAGGTAATCCCTATTTCCCTTGGTCAAGCTATAACTTCAGAACGACGTTACTGATTTCAATAATCTTGCAGTTACTGGTGCCTTAAAAAAAACTGTTTTAATTAATCATGCAAACACTCCATCGCTCATCACTGGATAATTAGTCACGAGTCATTAAGCAGAGCGTACAGCATCGCGATCGTTTCAAACTGAAGAAAATTCAGGTAGCACTGACTCACCACCGCGTGTGCCAAGCAAGAAAAAATATAAACAATTCCCGCCAATAATGGCTACTTACAATTAAAAATAAATAAATTATATATTTTTAAACATACTAAATTAGGTTATATTTTAATGTTCATACGGGGATTAACGCGAACAAAATTTTTTAAGGTAAAATATATTACCTTGAGGCCTGACGTTTCGGCCAGGTTACACCAGCCGTGGTCGCAGGCATCTTCATCCACCCTCAAATCCACCCCAAGAAACATCTACCCTGACAGCGGAGTCGTGACATCGCTGGATCAGTCTGCCTGCGACCACGGCTAGTGTAACCTGGCTGAAACGTCAGGCCTCAAGGTAATATATTTTACCTTAAAAAATTTTGTTCGCGTTAATCCCCGTATGAACATCTAAATTAGGTTATTTATACTAGATCCAAAATTTGAAATGTCTTAGAAATTAGTAACAAAATTATGTAACCAATCACGACGCGCGAATCGCGTGACGTCATTATTCATATGACACGTCTTGTCTAATTCAGAATGATTAACGACAAACATAGTTATTTCTATCCCATTTTACTATTAGATTGGATAGTATTACTACTAAAGCGGACATTAACGTTTATAAACACGAATTAATAACTTTTTAGGTATGTGGGAAAATTCCACATTATGACAAAGATCAATACTGATAATGATTATGCTTATCTTTAGTATATATTGTTATTATTTTATTTATTTTTGTCTACTGATTGCTACGATGAAAGACGTATAGTGACGTCATACATCATGATTGGTTGTTCGTCTTAGCGATATTTTTTGAAGATCTTTTTAGGTTTTTAGTGTTCCACAATTATGCAAAATATAATTCAATTATTCTTTGACGGTTCGCAGGAAAGTGGACATAAGGTGCCAATCAAACCACTAATTAATTTGCAATTAGTGGTTTGATTGGCACCTTATGTCCACTTTCCTGCGAACCGTCAAAGAATACTTATAACAAATGGACACAACGATAAATAATAATTCAATTATATTGATTAAACCCAATAACATAATCATTTCAATTACGATATTTTAGACTTCTAAATTTTATTTATAACTTTTATTATCAAGCAGTCAGCGGAGAAATCGATTAACGTCAAACATTTGAGTTTCTCATTATTAGTTTTATTACTCAATCACACTTTTTATGTTATAAACTTATTTTAGTTAAAATTAACAATAAATCGATAATCATTAATTATATCCAATATTCTTAAACTGTAATTCCATATAACGTTAACAGGAAAAAAAAACAGTTATATGATTAATATTGATATTATTAAGTGTGTCAAGGACGTTGGGAGTGAGGTCGCTTGCGAGCGGTGTGAGTGGGGTAGCAATTCTATACATATAATAAAATGGTAGGAAAGTCAAAACTGTACATTAAATATTTTTTAATAAGAATATTGGGGTGTGATCTACAATCGATACCGAAGCAAAAAATACAGTTTTTAGATTTTTTGTCTGTTTTCTGTATGTATGATATGTATGAGTATGTCCGGGATAAACTCAAAAAGTACTTCATGGATTTACTTCAAATTTGACACGAATATTATTAAGAACAGCGGTGGGTCGTAGACACATAGGCTACATAATATCACGCTATCACCTACGGGGAACGAGCAGTGAGCCTTTATTTCTTCAACGCATTCTGTAACAACGTGTAATCTAACGACGCATATTTGAATGTTGTTGTTATTATGTTAACTAACGTACTGTGTGGCTACGGTACTAAAGAATATAGCCACCCCCTCTCTTCCCGTGGGTGTCGTAAGAGGCGACTAAGGGATAACACAGTTCCGCTACCACCTTGGAACTTAAGAAGCGAACCGATGGCGGGACAACCATCTAACTGCTGGGTTTGAAATACATAGGCCGAAGACGGGCAACAGCGTCTTAGGTGCGACAAAGCCAGCCCTGCGGTCACCAACCCGCCTGCCTAGCGTGGTGACTATGGGCAACAGACATGAGTTCACGCATTTTTGGCGCGAACTTGTGGAGGCCTATGTCCAGCAGTGGACTGCAATAGGCTGCAATGATGGAACTACAGGGTGCATCCTATTTTACTCTCATCATTGTTCCCTTATGCGCCAAAAGAAGTATAACTTCAAAAAACGATTCATTTTACTCAGGTTCGATTTAGAACATATCGTGTTTACACTTACGTATTCGACTACCTATAAGTTACCGACTACCCACAATTTTCAACAGCCTAAGATTTATTATAATATAAAACAAATTGTATCTGTTTGTAAGTTGTTAGAATACCAGCAGGTGGTACCATTCTTACAAGAAGGGTAATAATAGTCGCAACGTCGCTGGACAACCGCCAACCCAGGCTAGCGACCTTTGCTGACAGGGGACACGGAGACTTACATCTATACCGAAAGCACAGAACACTGATATTTTTTTTTAGCGATCTTATTGCTTCTTTCTTTCTTCTTTTTCTTTTGCTTTGGCGTAAACTTATGGAGGTCTATGTCCGGCAGTGGACTGTATAGGCTGTAATGATTGCTTCCGAATGTTACAGTTATTTATGTCTACCCTCTTGTTTCACACCGTAACTCATGACGTGATTAAACGATAATTTCATTAATTTTACAAGTCTCTCAAATACTTAAGGATACATGTTACGAATATTAAATATTAGGCAATGGTAATTTCATTCTTATGATCATAAACTCAACTAATTTAAACATTATTTTATACTCGTTTTGTCTTGCGATTTTACTTCTTAACATCTTTTAGGAATTTCCTATTGTAACTACTATCTTTGTAGTAACAACCCGCAGTTGATGGGAGTAACGGATTAACTACAAACTTTCTACTATTTGAACCAGAGGTCTGTGCCAAGGAGTGAGATGTTTACATATTGTTTTCTAATGTTTACGCGAATTTCACTCATTACAATGAAACAACTTCTTATGATTTTATCGCGAATTATTAGGTTTTATACATGCCCGATGTTTTGGATACTTTAAAGTAAACATGGTCACGGAAGGACTGCTGACAGCTGCCGGGCATATAAAAATCCTAATAAACCGCGATAAAATCGGAAAAAGTTGTTTCGTTATTATGATATGTTTACAGGTTGATTTAGTTCCACCTTAGTAATATTTTGGATTTCCAGATATCTACGTTTGTTTACCATTCAATCGTTTTCAATGTTGCTATAGCACGATAACTAATATAGAATATGAAAAGTGATACGATTGTAATATAATAACAAAACAAAACAACGTAACATAATGAATTAGTCACCGTGTTGTCCGACGGACTTTCATTTATCATTTCAAGTGAACACGGGGGGACTTCAAACACGTCAGAAATAGCCGTAGCCTGCGAATCGTAGTTCTCTTGCAGAAAATGTCAAACGGTATTAACGCAACAGGAATAGTCGGCGGTGAGAGCAACGGGCGTTACAGAATTAGATGAACGAGGTGGACGAACTGGACAAAACCGAAGTCCATTGTGATCTGAACCGAACGAGCTTAGATGGTAAATCTAATAACATCTATTAAGTTATGTTCTCCTGCCGGCCTAGCATGCATACAACGAGATATCTCTTGACGAGAGAGAAAGATAATGTCTACATCGAGTATTTTCTCGATTACCCTAACATGCGCACTACGAGAGACAAAATTCTCTTCCGAAGACTTCGCCTTGTCGAGTAGAGAAACATTATCAACCATAATCACAACTGAATATCATTCTTATTTCTTATGTCGTAAAGTTGAATTTACAAGGTTATTGACCAATTTCAAACGAGTGACACATGTTTTATTTAAAAATGTTCTCGGCCTTTTGGCTAAGATAAAAAGTGTATATCTAATTTAAAAAACTCTAATATGGAAAATAAAACGGCGTAAGTAAATGAATTTAATTATATATGTAAAACAATATGCTCGTGTTGTGCTTTATATCTTGTCGCACATTAGATAATTGTAATTCTATCACGCATTGTTTGTTTGTTTTTTTTTTTTTTTTAATTTTTAAAATTTTTTGAATTTTTGAATTTTTTTTTTTGATTATTGATTTTACTTTTATTCTATTTAATTTTATTTTTAGTTATTGATTTTTTTAATATAATTTTGTTTTGTTTTTTATTCTGAATGTTGTCTTGTCTTGTTGTACTAACAAAATATGGACTTATACTTTGGTCTAAAATAAAGTATTATTATTATTATTATTATTTAGAATAAGAAGCAACAGGGCGCAAATACGTTTTTTGTGTCATTATATGGCACACTTCACTCGACTTTTCGCATTTCCCGCTCTTCGTATACCGAAATTATATAATTATAATAGGGAAACGCCATGGTATAAAAAAATAGGCACCCGGTTTTATTTATTTTTTATTTATCGTCTTTCTCGTCGATAATATTGAAGACGAGAAGTTTCTCTTCCTAAAACGACAAAATTCGACAAAATTACGATGTCATGTTAGCTTCCGTAGAGATAAATATCACAGATCACTAAAATTTAATGATTATCTCTTCTTGACGTAACGAGAAGAGTATCGCGTGCACGCATGTTAGCTACTGTAGACATAGAGAGATAATACGAGAAAAGGGGTCGACAAAATTTTGTCGTGGCGTGCATGCTAGGCCTGCTGGTGTCAAAATATACATACATATATACATATCAAACTTATTTAAATATAGTAAAAAATATACAATTACAGTTTACAGTACAATTGTAAAATTTTGTATCTATTCTTGATTACAGAAACAGTAATCGAAAATTTATACAGGATAATAATAACAAATATACTACGACTACAATATTAATAGCACTATTACCATAAAATGTGCTACGACAAGCGATTTTTAATAATATTTTTAGTGAAAATATATTATATTATTCGACTAAAATATATTAATACGTGAAGCAAAACTTTGTACCCCTTTTTACGAAAATTGCGCGAACGGAGGTGTGATATAAAATTTCGTACAGTTATAGTTTATATAGAGAAATGCAGAATGCTAATGTTTTATTTTAATTTTAATTTTGTATAAAATAAATTAAACCAATTAAAAAAAAACATTACGCAAACTACCATGTATTGCAAAAATGTTACGGTAAAAGGGACCTCCAAGTAGACTTTGTTGCAATGATAAGTATTATAGTAAATTATTATATATTATAATTCTGAATTTAGTTGAAAGGAAGGAGTGACAAATGAACTTGCCAGCCTACCATCAACCGAAACAATAAAACGATTAGCAGCTATTGACGATAATAACCATGCAGCGGTTTATACATTCGAAATCAAAACATAATGCATAATTGAACAATGTCATTGCATACTCAGATGATGGTATCGTCACTCATAGGAGGGAATATATCCGTTAACCCTCAATGGATAAAGCTCCGATCCTTCTCCTACATGGAAAAGAGGCCTATGCCCAGCAGTGGGATGTTACGAGCTGAGCGAACCTATGGTAAGCTAAAGGAATTGAAAGTGACAAACGGAATTAACTTTCTATAATCATCTGTATGAATTACTAATTTTATCTGAAGAGATTGTTGGGTTGAACGAACTTGGGTACCGCAAAACTTATTTTGACTTAAAAAAAATCTTTTAGTGCTAAATAGTCTAAGGCTAAGGCTATATAACATCACGATATAAATAGGATTGATGCATCAATAAAAATGTTGCAAAAACGGCGAAATTTTATTTATATCGGTAACATAATATATAAGAAAAATTTCTATTCGAACGAGGTGGCGGGCAACAGCTAGTGTATGAAATATAACTTAAAATACAGCAGATCTTTTAGTAAAGATAAACTGTATAGCATGATAATAATTAATTTGATTATCGCGTCTATCATAAATGACAAGGTTAACTATGGTCAAATATCATTCTATGAATTCGAGGCGGTTAGTGAATTGTTTTCACGAATCGTTAGTAGAAGCAAGCACGAAAAGACAGTAAGCCTAAACATTAAACTAAATGTTTGCAACGTGAGATAACTTTGTTTTCGCTCGTGGATCAGATTACGATAGAATTTAATATTATTTTTTCTGTTGCCTTGGTAACAGATCTCGTTCCACAGTTCGCGATGGGTAGATCGATCATGTTACTTACCTAAACCTGCTCGTATTTCTAATTAGATTTTATGGTTCGCTTTCGGAATATGTAAATTTTTTATTCGGCTTAATATTTCAAATGTGTTTTAATGGGCGAGCATCTAATTACTTTAGCTTGTATATCGTCTTTAATGACAATCCATTAATTTAAAAAAAAAATTAAAGTTACAGCTGATATTTGCAATTGAAAATTTTACCGACATCTTTTTTTATATACCACTAGGGTTTTATAACCAAGCGTGAGGTTCAGTCTGATGGTAAGCGGTGACATCATTGCTATTGACACCTGTAACACTAGCGCGTTATTGACTCTAACCCAGCTTTTCACGGTGTATCCTCTGGTAACCTGGACCGCCTTGTACTTTACTACAGGAATAACACTTGATGATGGTGATCCCCTAAGTCGAGGGGATTCCCTAGTCGGCTTGCTCCAGATTTTAGGTAGCTTTTTTATTATTTCACGAAAAAGAATACAATCGTAATAAGATTGCCTGCAACGTTCTAGTTACTAGATTTCGTATATAAAAGAAAATCCCATCTAAGCTTATGTAATACCGAATGTAAACTCATCAGAAACGTACGAGTAACCATTTTTTTTTTTCGGATTTCTTTTTTTTACGCGTCCAATTTGCGGATATGTTTTCTGAAGGGCCCATACAAGATTTATATCCGTGATACGAGTTTCGTTGTCGGAATCATCTCACGCA
This sequence comes from Melitaea cinxia, assembly GCF_905220565.1. Taxonomy (NCBI): domain Eukaryota; kingdom Metazoa; phylum Arthropoda; class Insecta; order Lepidoptera; family Nymphalidae; genus Melitaea; species Melitaea cinxia. The sequence goes on along the minus strand of NC_059408.1, from coordinate 14,174,768 downwards.
TTGATCCAAGATAATATGTAAATGCGTTTGGATTTATAGCGTTTCGACCACCCCGATGGTGACCCGGCCCAATAGGGTCGCCAAATTTCTTTCTTACAATAGTTAATTACAATTATCTAGAACTTGTTTTACCGTTAGCTGATACTGATGTTATACCGTTAGCAGGAGGTAAAACAGATCATACGGCTGGTTGCCCCTGAAATATAAACTCTTTTGATTCGACTTACTGCGGTTGTGGTTTTGAAAATTCTAATTAGACGTTCGACTGTAACGGCCAAAACAGATTCAGTATCAAAAGGTCGTAAGTCCCGTTGAATAAAAAGAAGTATAAATAGTTCCCGTGAAAGTTTAACTTTTACATTTGGTATATATCCAGTATAAAACTCCTCGTATATCATGGTTTGCTAACACGTATATGAGACGGATAATTGTAGTAACGGCCTTAAGACTAAGGTCCGGACACATTCCTTTAAATAAATTCGCATATTTAATGATAAAAGTAGACTCGCAAAATTGTGAATTATGTAATTATGTAGAAAACGTACGACATGTTTTCATTGAATGTGCCTGTTACAAATGGAGGAGGCGAGATCCTGGTGTCCTGCATTTATTGGAAGTCGGATTGTTCAATGAGATCTTGTCTGAACCAACATCCCCATGTTCCAAAACTATACTGGAGATTGTATTTAATAGTATTAAGATCTAGAAATAATTTATTATTGCTATTTAGTTTATTTAAAAATGTTAAAATTGTTAGTGTCATATAGATAAGTTTAGTATAGGACTTTAATATACATATGTATAAAAAATCGTAAATAAAGATATAAAATACAATTTTCGGTCTCGCAGCACTCACTCAAATCAATCAAAACTTGCAAATAAAAATGTCCGACATATTCAATAGAGCTTGATGGTAAAAAAGTAGGTATATCAAATACAAAACATACCGTTGTACTTGAGAAGGAATTAACCACTTTCATTGACTCGTAACAAAGAAGTGTTTCAGTTTAAGTTCCATATATGGATTTACTACTGAGTTTGTTTCAAGTCATTTTTGCTACTGATAAAGGCACTAGTACAGCTGTCTTTAACATTCGGTATGTGTTAATAATATATAATGTCTAGAGAGCTGTGCTTTCTAATTTGCTATCATATATTTCCTTCCTTGTCTAGTTTTGCTATTTGTCTATCTCCACACGTCTTTTAAATCTCAGATTTTTAGCAATAGAAAGTTATGATTTTGTATCGGTGGAAAATTTTATATTAGCCACGCCGACAGATGTGTAAAACGAGTAGTTATTATGAACTAAACGCATTTTATTATTCACTAGCTGTGACACATTTTCACACGCGATAATTTGTGGGAATAATATGCCTATAGCCTTCTTCGGTAAATGGGCTATTTGACACAAAAATAATTTTTCACTTCGAACTCGTAGTTCCTGAGATTAGCGCGTTTAAACAAACTTTTAAGATTTATAATATTATTATGGATTTTAAAACAGGTAAATACGGAAATAATGTGTTAATTTTGTGAAAAATATCATTTTATATTTTATCATTCAATTACAAAGGTGTACCTTTTTTTAATGTTTATTTTAAGATATATTATACTAATGGGTATACCTGCAAAGATCAAGAAACGAATTAATTTCATAAGTAATAATCGTATTTTTTTTCTTATTAAAAAAAGTGTTACAGTTGTATATTTTATTTGAGATCAATGTCCACACTATAAAATAAATGACGCCATAATAAAATGTTTTAATTACCAAATAATTATTTAAAAAAAAAATTATGATACCGTTGTTACTATTTGAAGAATAAATTAAAATATTATCAGTAGGTACATATGTATGTTATCTGATAAAACAAATAACATGAGATAAAACTGGCGGGACAGAATTATTTTTTTTTGTTGACTCGATAAAACTGGAATAATATTAAAAAAAAAAATAAACTCGACTGAAGTTATAAAGTTATAAGTTATAATATAAAAAAGTTTTTATCTATACAAATATTATAAAGCTAAAGAATTTGTTTGTTTGTTTGCATGAACGCGCTAATCTTCTTTCTTTCGGCTATATATCATCACGATAAGTCGAAGTCGCGAGCAGAAGCTAACTAACTAACTAACTAACTCAACTGGCTCAGTGACCTGAAGTGAGTCTTGGCCTCCGAAACAAGATTTCTCCACTTTGCACGATCTTGCGCGATTTCCCGCCAATTATTGGCTTGGATCTCACTCAAGTCTGCTTCAACCATGTCCCTCCAGCGGTACCTGGGGCGACCCACCGGTCTACGTCCAGTTGGTCGACCCAGATACGCTCTCTTAACTGCTCGATCCTCCCCCATGCGTTCGACATGACCGAGCCACCGCAACCGATGGGATTTGGTAACTCCAATGATGTTTGGCTCTGACACCAGGTTTGCAATTTCAGCATTGGTTTTTATTCGCCAGCTGCCATCTTGCCCTTTAGATGGTCCTAGGATCTTACGGTAAATTTTCCTTTCCGTAACCAGAAGCCTGTTCTCCTCTCTGAGCGTAAGTGTCCAAGCCTCACAACCGTGCATTAGGATTGGACGAATGATGGTTTTGTAAATTGTGATCTTTGTCTTCCTACTAAGAAGCTTGGACACCAAGACCTTGTGCAGGGCTGCACTGCACCTCAAGGTGTTTTGTATACGGATCTGTATTTCTTCGTCACGTGTATTCGTATCGGTTACAGTGCAGCCAAGATACTTAAATTTCGACACTCTCTTGTATGTGGTACTTCCAACATGGAGGTCTTGTCTTGCTTCGCGAAGATTCCTATATCGCTTCATGTGGAAGTACTCGGTCTTGTCATGGTTGATCAAGAGACCAACCTTTTTTGCCTGCTCTTCGAGTGTCATAGCGGCTAAAGTAACATCGTTAATGTGCTCCCCCAACAGGGCCAAATCGTCAGCGTAGCCTATCACCATATGCCTTCCATTCAGGTCAAGCTCCAGATCGAGTGTCATTAATCCTCTAATTACATGCTCTAAGACAATATTGAAGAGCACTGGTGACAGGGCGTCGCCCTGTTTTAGACCGGTAATAACAGGAAATTCGTCGCTCAGCTCGCCGCCAACCTTTACACACATCCTGCTCACTCCGGTAGCCGCTACCACTAGGTCCACTAGCTTTCTTGGAATATTAAAATTCCTTAAAATGGCATACAAGGAAATTCGATCCACGTTATCGGATCGTTTCTTTCTTGGTTTCGGTTTCGTAACTTGGTCTTTTTTGCGTGGGAGGGGCGTTAACCCGCCGCACAACCCCCATATTGCTGGAGGACCACACCCGTCAGAAGACAGCGAGTCCATCGGACTTAGCCGGAAGCGTAGCTAAGCTGTACTACCGACTTTTTCCTCCGTCCGTCACCCGGAGGACGCTTACGCTAGCGCATTACACCGTGAGGGCCGATGCGGCGCGTCACTGCGTTTAATGGGCAAGGAGATGATCATCGTGATGCATCTTCTTCATGCCGTGGTGTAGGGATTAGCCAGTCAACATGATGGATTTAAAGTTGACTGCCCAGGGTGCGCCGAACGATCAGTAATGTATCGTCACTCGAGGAGGCTCTCAACTCACACCCCGCAGCAGAAGCTAGTCACTTATAAATATTGATCGCGTCTAAATTCTAGTAAAAAATTTGCTGTATTGACTTCGTGCATTTTTTCGGGGTTAAAAGTAGCCTGTGATTCTCTAACCCCTAAAACACCAGGCAAGGTCACGTGAATAACAAATATCTATTAAAAGTGTCGCATTTGTATAAGTAACGTATAGGAGATAAGAGTTATTTTCTTTAGGCTTGAATGACATAATATAGAATTACTTCTGATAACTACTTATTATTTATACGTATTTATTGTTTTTCTTAATTGTGATTACCGTATCATATATACGATTAACACGTGTTTGTTATCATATTTACTTATGTATAACTGTAAAAGGGTCATTCTAAGTATATAAGAGTTTTATTTAGTTTTTAAGGTTCTATATAATTAATAAATAATCTATACCTATTACCTAATGAAACCAAAACTGTATTTTTACCAACTTATGTTTCTAATTTTCTAAGTTTTGGTCGCTCATCACGCCGAAATTACTAAACGAACTAATTATCTCAATACATATAATAAAAATGTAACGGATCGTTGTCTGTACATGGAAGATATATGAGAAAAAGTATTGAGATCCTTATCAACGCAAAAAGCACCCAAAACAATGATTTTATGAATTTTTGTGCGTTTGTCCACGCTAATCTCAGAAACGGCTTATCCGATTTAGATGTAGTTTTCACTAATATTTTGTGGTAAGCTTGACTTGAACATTTAGCGTTTGTGTCATGTCAACAGGGTCATTAATAAAAAAGTTACGCAAATTTAAAGAATCACGTTAAACATGTATATACTCAAAACGCGGATGAAGTCGCAGGCACAGCTAGTACTTAATAAAACTTCATATGATTTGAGTCCACACTACGATATGATACAGGCGATTTTATTAAAAAATCCACTCAGTAAATTGGGAAAGGGGATGAAAACAAAAAATGTGTTATAGCGACAAATCTGCGTGTACAGGTTGTTAAATAAAATAATCAATATTGACAACAATGTTAACACAAAATATAACAGCTAGTATTTTTAACCGACTTCAAAAAAAGGAGGAGGTTACTGAATTCGACCGTACATATAGTTATTTAATGTATGTTCGGTGATAACTCCGTCGTTTATAAACCGATTTTGATATTTATTTATTTTTGTTGAAAAGGAGATATCCCTAGTTTTGTACCATGATAAGGAAACCAGGATCTAATGATGGGATCCCAGAGCAATCGAGGGAAACTCTCGAAAATCCGAATAACTTTTTACTGGGTGTACCGATTTTAATGATTTTTAATTTAATCGAAAGCCGATGTTTATCATGTAGTCACATTTAAATTTCATCGAGATCAGAGTAATCTTTGATAATGCGTATTTACTTGACTATTTCTTCATCTACCTACATTGTATTACTTGTCGATATAACTGAAATCGGTTTTTCTTCGTTTGCCTGCAAACACAATTATCTTTTATTTATCTGTTATTATAATAATTATTGGGGCGCGATAACAAGGGTCGAAGCTTGCGCACTTACCGAGCAATGACCTATAGACTCTCTTCTGACTACTCAGTTCATTTAGTGCAAATTTAGTACATATAAAACTATCTCATATACAATAACTAGTAACTACCCTTAATTTTTTTTCAGTATATATAAATATTATTTTATTAAGTTGGGATTCAAACGACACATATTAAACTTAAAAATAAAACTCGATCAAATTTTTAACATAAAATTAAAACAAAAAAAAAACAAGTTATAAAATAAGCTCAAATAATAAGTTTTTCTTCATTGTTCGTTTTAATTTAGTAGCTTCAATCTATTTGACGGCTAATAAAATAGTTAAGTTAGCTAATAAAACAGTTAATTTAGCTAGAAAACTAATTCAGTTAGCAAGTAAAACAGTTATATTAGCTAATAAATAATTAAGTGCTTTTTTTCTGTGGTGTTTATATATATATATATATATTTTGTCATTCGTTTCTGCGTCTAAGAATTGTATTGTATTGAACAAATTATTTAACTACTAGCAAGCTTAAGGAAAGCTTGCTAGTTATATCGTTAGCTGAATTGTCATTAATCGTCAATTAATATTTTCAAATCGTACTTTCCGTAAGAATTTTTTACAAAGCATGTATTAGAACACAAAAATACATAGCATGTATTAGAACACAATTAAAAATAAAACATTTTTTTATTTTACAGATACAACTTCAATCTATTAGACATTCGAAAACTAACTGTCGCTTTTAGAAATCAAAACCGCAACCATAAATAAAGATAGCAGAACCAGATAGATAAGATTCTAACTTGTAATTTAATCTTTAACGATAATAATCATTAATATTTAACGCACATACCATTCTGGTCCAGTTTTTTTTTTAAATACTATTTGATATGGAGTACTAGCTATACCTTGCTACGCTTATTTTTTTGTCGTACCAACTCAGAAACCTTTGTGGACTCATGCACAACACTGCTGAAGAAAATGACATGATCAAATGCATAGTTTACGATTCTATAAAGGACATACAGACAAACATTCATTTTTATATATTATAGAGTATATGTATAAATTATGTTCATTTTGTTGTCGCGGCGTGTCGGGCACATCACGGATTCGATGTGTTTTGTGACAGCATTAATAAATTATACTATCGTATAATTATGTATTTCATTAGTTAACAACAAATACCTGTATTAAAGGATTTATGGGTGTGTAGTAGTCTTAATAATTATCAAAATATTGTGACGGCTCAGCGAATGAACGCTTATTTTTTAAATACTAAAATTTGTCTCTAAAAATTTAATGTTAGGAAATCTAGATGTTTCCTTAGCATCCGTTTCAAATCACTGCTAATTGACGCATCATCTCATTCTAATACTTTTGTTCAAGAATAGAAAGTAATGAATTGTTCAGTTCATGTTTTAAGCTTCAAACCTATGGGAAGCGGGATCGGAAGATCAGAAAGTTCTCCTCAAATATATTTTTATTCAATGATCCGATGTTTACGGTACTTTTGTTTAATTATGATTAACCTATATTTTCGTAAATATTTATCACAAGTAATTAATTAGTCTGTCCACAACATAATAGGCTATTTGTGCCCATTTAAATGTGATATCTTCAAAACGAGGAGCATTTATCTCACAATGACGTAAACGAACCGACATGTTGACATTTCCTTATAACGTTTTAGGGCGTTATTCTGAAATGTGCGGAGTGTTCTTTGAAAAAAAAATTGAGTCATCCGATGTTATCGTGACGATCCAATTAGCGTAGCAAACGTGACGCGACGTTACTCTTAAGCTAATCTCGACCTTCGCCCTTTCCACGTTAGTGATCCGGCACTTTGTCCCTTGGCTCACGATGAATATTTTAGTACGAAACACCATGATACACTTTTGTTCCTCTCGGTTAACATTGTACACAACTATCGTACAATTCATTGAAAACTCATGCGCATTCTTATAGCATTCAGAATTTTATGATCTGAACTTCGTAGTAAACATCGTAAGAAACGGTGGAAAAACAACATTTCACATCGAGATCCGCTCGATCGTTCCGTAGATAATGGTATTCAGTTTTAAATGGCCGTTCAAATGCAGCCTCGAGCCATATAAAATTAAATCGACATGTGCGGCGGCGGCACTAATATCTTCATATAATGTACGAGCGGCGCTGCGCAGTAGGGCTACCGAGGGTTACTCGATTTCTTTACATTTGTAAAACTAAAGATCTTCACAAAGAGGTAGGTAAGTAAGTCCACAAACGCGATTCAAAAGGAACTCTCATTCATGCGGTGTCCCTCATCCGCCTGACAATAGATCAATGTGGGAATCGAGGCTAGAAACTCGAGTCCTGGCCGCCGCAGGTCCCTCGGAAGTCTATAGAGAGATTAAAGTTTGAATATCAATGAGAGCGATCAGCGATGCATTATGCAGCATGCGGACGCATCCTGCGTATGCGGCGTGCGCGGCGGCGATCAATATTCCGTGGAACACCCGGACGCGACACGATCGCCCGCCACATCAATCGGGACGCAATCGAGTAGCCGCCGGCGTATCGAATATAAATTACACAAAATTATTGTATACGCATAAAATCCGCTCTACGTGCCTCCGCGGCGCGTCGCCATTTTGAAATCTGTAGGTACGCTGCGGGCGTGCTCTAAAACGCGGTGCGCCGACCCCGTGACCGCTCGCACATATTAATGCGTTGACCGCCCACGGTCATGTTTAACCCGACCGAGTTTATTTACAACTCAATAACATAAACGCAGCAGTCGCGGAGGTGCTCCGCGAAGCGGCCGTGTATTACGACGTAGCCAGACTCGCTCGAGTCCTCTCTCGGCGTCGCAGACGCGTTTATTGTTTTCGATTTACACTTTTTTCGTGTTTACGATCCGAGGCGAGGTCGTTCGGTATCCGTTTTGAATATTGTTTCTTTTTATGAGAGTTCGCGTGTACATTCAGCTACTTAATGAGATGTGTAGGCGCGGAAAGTTTTGGTTGAACGTTCCTTTTATCGTCGAGCTCGCCTACAGCTTTCTACGAGAATTGATGAATGAGAAATGCGAGATTTCGTATCCGAACTTCAACATTCTCCAGACGATAGATTGTTTGGGTGGTGACTACATAGTAACACGGTTACTCTTTGAACAGGTTCATTTATGCAAAGCAATAAATTGTTTATACAAAATTAAGAATATTAGTAAAGTTACTAGAGAAGACAAAAAGAGATTGCTACGTAAATGAACACGATTAAGATTAATTGAGGAATTGTATGAAAACAATAAGAAGTAAAGAAAATGCTACAGTTACTAAGAAAGGCCAGTAGCAATACATTTCGTTTTAACAAGTTAATTAATCTTGCAAGTTCGAGGCGTCGTCGAGCAGGATACAGTAATTTATTGGAGCGGGTGCGATCACAACTGCTAATGTTTTACGAATACGTACCTACGTAGCGAATAGGTACATAATAAATTTCTATAACATTAGCAAAGAGTGAAATTATTATAGATATTATATTAGTCCCGTTTTTAATTATTTTTAAATATATGAAGAATAATTAACGTATTTTATATCTCTTTAACATATTTAAAGAAATATAATAAATATGTAAATATAACAAAATATCTTATTCTTTTTTCTAATTTTATATTTTACATAACAAATAAGTGTATTAATGAGTCAAATATTTAAAATACATATGTTTTCAAAGGTATTTCGATTGTTTTAGTTAAAAAAAATATTTGAAAGATTAATCTTCTTCAAACCAAATTACAATTTATGCTAAATCAATTATTTAACAACTGATAGTTTTAGTAGAAAAATACTAAGACATTTATGATACACTTGGAAACAGAAAATATCATAAACTCAATAAAAGTAGAACTCTTCGGACCTATCGAAATGTAACCTGAGATTCCATACCATTATAATGGTATGCTACGTTAGTTTTCGTAGACTTTCGTGTCATATAGCCATTAGCTACCCACATTGAAATATCATGCCTCCGCGGCGTACGTACCGCGGTACCGCCATAACGTAACCTTCGTGGCTCAAAACTATCTGGTTACACTATGATCTATACCAATATTGTAGAGCGTTCGCGTTTTGTAATAGTAGGTAGCGTTCGAGCGACCAAGGTCAGCCTTACAAACACCATCACCATGGTCGGCACTATGGTTTCACCTTGTGTTGAACCATTGTCAGTAAAAATATTGTTAAAAATCACTTTGAAAACAAAAAAAAATAGTTTGTGTGTCAGTTCTGACACGCAAAAGGAGTTACGTCTTAAGAACGATTGCCGGGAAATTTAAAGTATATATTTGTTTCTCACCAGATGTCACACAGTTACTGTTTCACACTATTTTACTCCTCATACTTTTTTTTACACCGGAGGAAAAAAATTTAAACAAATAAAGATGTACAAAGGCGGCTTTATCGCTAGCGATGGGAAAACCAATCTATCTCTAACATTGCTTACTAGCGATTAATTTTTGCCATAATTCGTACGGGGTTTATGTTGATCTTTTATCTATATCAGAGATCTCTTACTACTAGAGCGAAAAGAAAAACAGATACATTACTGAAAACTTAACCTTACCAAACCTTAGAAGAGCGATCTCTCTCAGACGTTTTGGTATGACCTACGAGTTTAAAAGAAGTATTTGGGAGGGCTATAATATCGGTAACGGGTGGAAATATCAATAACTTTACTATAAGTTATTAATATATTTATAGCTTTTATAGTTTATAAAATTATTCGACAGTAAATACAATTATCCAGTAATAACAGCAAAATAGCGTGGCAGAGACGAGCGTGTTCTACAACTGATATCAGACATCGATTTTCGCCATGTGATGCAATCAACACCAACATTACTCTAGGGCTGCGTACTTAATATCCGGGTCCTATATAGAGAAAACGATTCGTTTTTATCATGACAAGTTCCATATAGTACTATAATTTTCATAATTAATAACTTCTCACAGTCACAAGAGACAATATCTGAACAGCAAGGTATTAATTTTGTCATTTATAATTTTCTAAAACTTTAATTATGAAAGGGAATTTTACAATTGAATTTTCAGTCCATCTACATAGTATATTGCAAACAATGGTGACCGTTCAGAGCTCAAATTTAATTAAATTATAATAAAAAGCGCCGCCCTGTCTCCGCGGAAATGCAGTTAGTATTTTTTATTTTAATACTTAGTACCTACTTTTGCTATGGACGTAGATCGCTCGAAGATAAAACTATATTAAAATGCAGATTAAAATCTAAAAAAAATATGTCCTTTTTTGCCATAAGGAAAGAAGAATATTTGTTCAAAAATAGTACAATCGTTCCAATTTCTATTTAAATTTAGTCAATTAAAGATTAAAAATAGATGTATGGTGATGATGACTAGATGAAAAAGCAATAATTTTTGAATAATAAATATAGCATAATTATAAGTATATACTTGACCTTACGATTGATGAAGTGTAGTGACATGAAGGAAATAAAATTACCTGAAAATAAAAAATAAATCTATAATTATATTAATTTTATTTTGTAGCGACGACTATAATTCGTAACAAAAACAAGACACTTATAATTAGTAATTGTTAAATGTTCCAAAGTCAAATCCAATATAATTTTCTAGTAAAATAAAAACACATCAAGCTCTTAATTCGTTTATGTATCAATTTGTATAGGAAGACAAAAAATAAAAAATAAAAAGAAATGGCCCATGACCGCGTTGCCAAATCACGATCCAGTTTTGTCAAATGGGACTTGAAAATAATGGCGACTTATTTTTGGCGGGAACACAGAAATATCATTGGCACCGTTATGAAGAAATATCGCTTCAGTTTAATCGTGGGCTCCTGTGTTTTCTTATACGAATCAACAAACGCGAGATTTATGAGCTAAACTCTCACAAGCATTACGAAATTTGGATAAAATAGGTCATAACCGCTATAGTGTTAACGGCACAGAATATAAAAATATATTGTCTAATTTCACAGATTATAACAATAACGATACGCTAATTTATATTATGAAAATAAACAAATTTTACACAGATGATAAATTATATTTTACATTAGCTTTTAATCAAACAACACAAAGCATAAGTTTTTTAAAATATTTCTTTCAAAAGTACTGGCGTTGTAACATACGTAGGAAGACAATGAATTTTTACTCTTTTTGCGACGTACAAAGGCACCTTTTAACTTGAAAGCATACTTTAGATACGGATTTTAACAAAAAATCTTACTATCATATATACGTAGGTACCCTTTTAAAGGGGATAGAAGAAGGTGTACGTATGTTGCCTATACCTAAGTGCTTCAGCGTGAGGGCGCGTTGTATTGCGACTTAGGAGGGTGCAATTAACGCGATAGTGACGCAACTCGTTCATCGGTACCAGAAAGGGTGGTCGAGATCGCACTTAAAAATAATGAGACGGCAGTACAAAGTCGAAACAGACTGAACATCTTTTTTAACGTTTCAACAGATTATAAATTCTCTTTGATAAAAGTCTGTCGATTTTTTTAAAAGATCATCTCTTGCAGATTATATAACATCCAGCATTAAAACTTTTTTCTTGACAGTTTTTATTTATGTTGAACATTTATTTTCACGTCATAGCTTGAGATTGACTTGACCGATTTCATAAATATTTTAAAGTAAAACTTCTTTACGTACGCTTGACTTGGGAAGTAAGTTGGTTAATGCGTGATGTTACGAATAGTGTGATCGGGTGAGGCGACCGGAGCAAGAGAGAGTGGTACGAGCATACATTTTCTTTTTCTCTTTCTCTCATAGCCAGTTACGTTTCGTATATCTAAGACAGAGTGCCTACAGGGGCCTATTGTTAAAAAAGTTTAACTTCAGTCGTGTGGTCTAAAGCACGTTCGTTTCTTTTTTTTTCAAGTTTTCTAATACTTTGTGGGAGGCTCTAACGGAATAAAAAATTAGAAAATTTGGTCAAAATTACCGACAGCGTAACGATCAATTATTTGAACTGCACGTGTTTGATAACAAGATGCTATGTCTGTCAAGTCAGCTAAGTTATTAAATAAGATGTATCGATTACAGTGTTTTGTTTCGTCAAATAAAAACGGAACAATACGAAAACATGAATCGTTAATGTAATTTAATATACAAACAATGTAGGTATTATTATTATTATTATTATTATCGAGTTTTATATTTCTATTACAGTAATAAATTGTCGATATGACCGCAGATAGTAAACTATATTTGGAAATTGAAACAGTATTCAATTTGTCAGTTTATAATTATAAACAGCAGTATTATAGTCCGTTGTAACTGTATGTGTTTTAATGTAGACAATTGTGTTTGCTAGCAAACGGAAAAAAATACTGACTTCAATTACATCGACAAGTAATACAACGTAAGTCGACGAAAAAAAATTAACAAACGCAGTAGTCGTCACTACGATTTTCAAAGTCCCCTCGATTTCTCTGGGATTCTATCATCAGATCCTGGTTTCCTTATCATGATATCCTTGGGATATCTCCTACTCCATTGGGATATCTCCTTCCCAACAAAAAAAGAATTATCCCCAAACATAAATAAAATATACATATATACGGTCGAATTGAGTAACCTCCTCCTTTTTTAAAGTCGGTTAAAAATAGAAATATACTCGTATCTGTCCCTCCATGTATCTTTTATAATAAAATTTGTAATATGTATATATAAAAAAAAATTGTGACCGTGAAACCAAAAGTTTGCGTTCATTAGTTGAGATAAAAAAGCCCTAAGGAGCAATTTTACGCCCTAACGATATACTATCAGTTATCAGTAACTTATACTACATGGGGAAAGAGGCCTATGCCCAGTAGTGGGATATTACAGGTTAAAGCGATATCAGTAACTTATGTACGAGATAAACTTTGTCAACCACCAATAAAACAATAATCAAATTATATAGAATGCAACAAATCGAGCTCGTAAACATATTCTAGAATAAACACAGTGGTTATATATATTATATTCCCTTCGATTCTTGAACAATTTTTGTAACAAAGGCGGTCCGGTCCATAGCGGACGCAAGGTCATTTCTCAAGTTCGGATTAATTTGTCCGTGTCCGCCATCACTGTATGCAGTTTTTACGAGGAGCACTGACCTCGGGATAGGGCTGCCGTAGCTAAGTTATACTACTTACATAATCCTATCTTTAAAAATATATATGTTTAAAATATAGAGGTAATATATTTTTAAAATAATTTTGTTTGCTCGCAAACGTATAAAACCTACTTCAAGTACATCGACAAGTAATACAACGTAAGTAGACGAAATAATTGTGTTTGCTCGCAAACGAAAAAAAAACCGACTTCAATTACATCGACGTAATCGACAGTAATACAACGTAGATCGACGAAAAAATAGTCAAGTAACTACGCGTTATCAAAGATTACTCAAAAAGTAGTTATCAGATCTCAATAAATTTATATGTGACCACATGACAAATATCAGCATTCGATTAAATTAAAAATTATTAAAATCGGTACACCCAGTAAAAAGTGATTGCGGATTTTTAAGAGTTTCCTTCGATTTCTCTGGGATCCCATCATCAGATCCTGGTTTTCTTATCATGGTACTAAACTAGGGATATCTTCTTTATAACAAAAAAAGAATTATCAAAATCGGTACACCCAGTAAAAAGTTATTGCGGATTTTCAAAAGTTTCCCTCGATTTCTCTAGGATCCCATCATCAGATCCTGGTTTCCTTATCATGGTACTAAACTAGGGATATCTCCTTTCCAACAAAAAAAGAATTATCAAAATCGGTACATCCAATAGAAAGTTATGCGGTATAATACAACGTAGGTCGACGAAAAAAGCGTCAAGTAAAAACGCATTATTAGATATAACTCGAAAAGTAGTTGTTAGATCTAAAATAAATTTAAATGGGACCAATTGACACACACCACCTTTCGATTAAAAAAATTTGTCGAAATCGGTCCACATGGTCAAAAGTTCTGATGTAACATACCTACATAAAAAAAAAAAATACAGTCGAATTGAGAACCTCCTCCTTTTTTGGAAGTCGGTTAAAAAATTAACAAACTCACTAGTCGTCACTACGATTTTTGAGAGTTTGTCTCGGTTTCTCTGGGATTCCATCATCAGATCCTGGTTTTCCTATCATGGTACACTTGTGATATATCCTTTCCAACAAAAAAAGAATCATCAAAATCGATTCATAAACGACGAAGTTATCCCCGAATAAAATATATATACGGTCGAATTGAGTAAACTCCTCCTTTTTTGAAGTCGGTTATAAAGACCAAATTAGGTATTACGTTTATTTAAATAATTTTTTGACTAAACTTTATAATTTGATGAAAGTATGTATTTGTTATGGTATTTGTTTATTTTCACTGTATTGCAAAATTCATTAGTGATACATAATTACATACATAGATGTGTGGAACAGAAGACGGATTTAAAACTAATAGCATTTTACCAGCCAAACTACGGATGTATGAGAACGGATGAAATGTAGGTGGGAATATATTAACACTATAGGTATATGAGTTTTAAGTAATTTATAAATGCTAAAAATCAATAAACGGATTTTAAAATTTTTGTCAGAGTTAGAAATTTATAAATTATCTTAATGCATTACAATAAAAATAAGAAATCACGCTAGCGGAACCTCAAAGATCATTTAGTCTAGCAACCTACATAATATTATGTAATTATGTAATGACTGACAGCTATTATCTTAGGCTGAGTAGATCACGCGTATTTTATGTATAAGGTATTCTCAAAAAGTAACGTAAACGTCTTAAAAAGTTTTTCAGTCCATCCTAATTCCTAAATGAGTTTTCGACGGTCTGAACGGTAATCTTTTCTAATATTATTTGTCATTCGAGCTCACAATTAGTTTTCTTTCAGTGAGGAATAGTTTCGTTTCACAGTTTTTTTTTTTCGTTTCGCAATGTTAAAATATACCAGTTTTTGTTATACGCTAACTTGAAGATGTTTTGGAAACGTCTGACGAGGAAAAGAATGTTATTTTTTTTACGTCGATTTCTTGGTAACTAACCTCATCCGGTCATACTGACTTTTTTAATTGCAGTATTTTACTTTTATTGTTTCCATAATTAAAATTAAACAATCAAATTATTTTTAGTTTTAAGTCGATTTAGTTTTTTTTAAATTTTTATTACGTTTTTTTTTCTATTTTTTGCGTAATATTTGTAAAAAGTCGGATTTGTTTATCCATGGACCAGAATTACAATACCAGACGCAGATAATGTCAACATTAAAAATTTTTTTTGTCATTTTGTGCAAAATTTCTTTATACAACAAAAATAACCATTATACATAAGCTTAAGAATTTATCGACATATCTTATAACACAAAATATACTATGACCGTATAAGAAATCTTGGTACTTTATAAAATTAAAAATAATGTACTAAGTGAAAAAATCCAAAAGGATTATAACCCCACTGGGATAGCTCACAGCTATAGCTGTGATAAAGGGCAATATCTATGCAATACCCCTCTCCCCAATTCAGCGGGTTATAGAATGTTAGCAAAGGCTCCACTCCCCGAGGTTGACGTCCTGTAAACAGCTGACTCCCCCGGTCGCCGAACCCGCCATTATCTTTTACTTTATTTGTGTAGGATTCTAGTTATCTGTGGAAAGTACTGCAAGGAGTTTTTATTTCATGGAGGTTTTATATGGACATTTTGAACTTTGATATTTATATATGATATTTATATGTTTGTAAATACGAATCGAAATAAAACTTTAACCCATATAGCTATTGAATAAATTATAGGAAAATATTAAAAAAATCAATTACAAAAACCAGTTAAGTGAGAGTCCGATTGGCACGTGAAACACATTATAATATTTATCAGTATGGAAGATCAAATTAAAATCGTTAAAATAACACGGATTTTTCTGACAATTTAATGTATTTAATATACGAGTACTTACGTTTATTTTGTGCTTATAACTTTAACTGGTACAAAGATATAAAATGTAATAAACCAAAGGATGGAACTGATTCTCAGTATAAGATTTAGTTACCCTTTGAGTACGGAACCCTAAAAACCATAAAATCAAGTTAATCGCCATAAAGCTCTTCATTGGAATACATAAGCATTGACATTTTACATCTTATCTAAATATTGCGACCTATAAAATTGATAGCAGTTCATTAATTGGCATAAATGTAAATTTTTAGAATTTGCGTCATATCAATTTTTGCATAAGTTTCTAAGTAAACATGTGTCTTCAAATGTTATCCATATAAATGTTCATCAGTAAGCTTGTGACTAATATCTCGAAGATAATCATAAAAACAATATGGCATAACTCAAGATCTCGCTCCGTGCCTACACTTCTTGTAGCGGCCTTAGAAAAGAAGTATATAGGTACATATATTTTTTTTACCGGCGGTGTTTTGATGTAACAATTATCTTGATAGTACCGCGTTGCTAAGCGGACCGCCGCTCAAGGTCGTTACCCCCTACCACAACAAAAGCCCAGACCGCATATTACGTCGCGAATTTAAAAACATTTAAATAAATAACACAAGAAAACCTTTCATGCATAAACAACTTATTTCTACACCGGTCCTTGTGTATCTCTTTCGCCCGCGTTGTTTGTTATGAGTGAGAACGAGAGAGTGCGACAAGGTCACTGGTCAACCGTTCTCTCAGACGGAGGGGGGGGGGACGAGCGCGCGGGCGCAGACAGCGCAACGACATGGCGGCTGGCGCATGGCAGACGTGACGTCACAAATCACCTCCGACTCATAAGGAAACAGACTGGATGCATCCGATGCATTAGAGGAGTGAATAAATTAAAAACTTTATAAGACTTGCGTCGACGGCGAACGCTTATAATAAATACATAGGTACTAATACGATTTGAAAAGCCGGAAATTTAATGTATGCACAGAACGGTTTGTCCGTTGTAATGAGGTAATGGCTCGCAGCGTTATGGGCTGCGTTAACACTTGTAGGCTGTAGCCAAATTGTCTGTATTCAGCTCATTAAGATTCAAATGAGCGAGGCATATTTCACATGTAAATTATCTTTTGTAAGCGATAAGGTCTACCCATTTCGGTAGTGTATCGTTTACAAGTGTAGGTAGCGGAAACCACCACGAGGTCACTCCGTATGCATTATTTGTACACACATTTAACAAGTTATTTTGTATCTGTTATACATTTCGTACGTTTTTAGTTACATTGGGACAAATATAACGTACAAAAACCTTCAATTAATATAGCATTTAGTAGTAGCCTCTTACGTACGCTAAGTTTTATATGATCTTTCCCTAAAATTTAAAACTATTTTTCTTATAATTTATGTAAATATTACCAGATACGCGCCTGTAAGGAGCCATCCATTAATTACGTCACACGAATTTCTCGATTTTATGACCTCTTGTCACAGAGAGACAAGCTAGTGAGACCCCCAGAGTGAGACCTAGTGTGACGTCATATATTTTGCAATTTTAAATAAATTAAAACGTCAGTTTTGATACTATCTGGGGGCACGGTAGTGCCCCCGCCAAGACGAGCCAAAAAAAAAAAAAAACGAAAAGCACTACCTATCCGTTTTCCGTTTCGTTACTACCGGCTGCCGATGTTGTAGATGACGACTTTTCTGTCTCATTTATATATATATATATATATATATTCTCTTTTTATTTTTATTTGTATTATATGTATATCAATTATTCTTTTTATTATTATTTTTTCTTTAATAGAACTATTGTATAACAGAAAAGTAATAAACAGTGAATAAATTTTTCATCTTACGCCCACGTGACGGTAGCGAAACGGCCAAGCCACATATTTTGACTAAGGTGTAGAGTTTGTAAAGTTAGGGTTTGTAGAGCTAGGGCGTTTAGAGTTAGAAGCTTGGCTCTACATGAGATCTGATAACTTTTTGACAGTGCGAGCCATATAATCTCGTCTTGGCAACATTTTACATGAAAATGTTTTTGGTGGGATTTTTATTTCCAATTAAATTATTTATAAATTATTTATAAAATATAATATTTTAAAATGATGAAATCATGAAAATATAATAATAATTCTATATATATCTTATATATAAAATTCTCGTGTCACAATGTTAGTTAAAATACTCCTCCGAAACGACTGGACCGATTTTTATAACATTTTGGTATTGGTATGGGTAGGTCTGAGAATCGGCCAACATCTATTTATCATACCCTAAGTTATAGGGCGGAATTAAGGGGGTTAATAACGTATATGACAAAACAACGTTTGCGGCGTCAGCTAGTAATTATATCATTTTGAAATGTGATGTCACAAAATTTTTGACCCCTCATAAATAAAAGAAAATGAAAAGACATAAAATAATCTCAGACACCCAGAACTCGACAAACATCTGTATGGTCCAAACAAATATTTGTCATATGTGAGGATCGAAGGAGCGACTGCTACCCCTTCAGCCAATAGTTGTGACTGCACCAACACGTTATACAGAGTGACACATGATAGTAAGCGGTTACCGTAACCTATAGACGCCTGCAACACTAGAAGTATCTCAAGCACGTTACTGACCCTACCTCGAAACCCCCCCCCAGGAAATCTGGCCAGCTTTCTCACCATAGGAACACAACACTACGGTAAGCATTATTATTTAGCTGCGATCTTCAATAAGGTCGAGGTACCTCCCCAGACGAGTTGCTCCAAATTTTGAGCAGGATAATACTGCTGTACTCTAAACACTCACCGTGTGTTGTGTACCTAATTAACTTTCTATGCCTATATGTAACTTTGACATTGTAGAGATATATACGCAAGGGAATATGTTATAATAATGGTGATTCAACATCAGGGTTGAGAAAGCTGAAGAAATAAAGCAACAGCAACCAATAGATAAAAGAAAAAACCTAGTGGCATTAATGTTTTTAATTGTCACCTATTTAAAAATATTCTGTATGTCTCGTTTATAAAATACTAGCTGTACCCTCCGCGCGTTGTAACGCTTTTTTTTTGTTGTACTAAAAGAAACCTTTGTAGGCACAACACTTTAACTTTGCTAAAGATCATGACATGATCAAATGCATAGTGTACGATTCTATAAAGGACATACAGACAAACTTTCTTTTATATATAATATTTACGTTCCTGTTATTACCGATTGCTAGTTGTACGACGTAAGACGATATCCAACACAAAAGCTTATATAATGTTTTTTTTCATATTCCTCCACTATACCTCTTATTTATCCATTCGCAAACTGTAAATACAAAAGCTGCATTTTATTACCTGAAGTGAAATAAGCCCTAAGAACTGATAAACCTATCAGTAAGTGCGAGTAATACTTATACACTGGTGATTTCCCCGTATTAACAAAAAAAAAAAAAAAAAAAACATAGTTACAGTTGGCCTTACCAAAAAAGTTGATAAGTACGAAATTATTTCAAAAAGAGATCTCTACTAATACCAACAACACAAGTCAACCCAAAACCTTAACACTGCATACTTAAAAACTCAAAAGAAATAATAAAATAGAAATGAAAATTTTAAATTGCGTAACAAAAAAAGTGTCTCTATGGAGGTTGTTATGTGAACCAAATTAAAAAAGGAGGACGTTCTCAATTCGTCTGTATTTTTTATGTAAAAAAAAATTCATTTTAATCGAAAGCTGCTGCTTGTAATCTCGGCGACGAGGACTTTTTGAGTTATTCCTAATAATGCGTATTTAATTGAATATTTTTTTACCCTACGTTGTATTCGTCGATGTAATTGAAGTCGTTTTTTCGTTTGCGAGTAAACACAATTACGAATGTCTAATTTTAAAAATTGGCGCGGAGACAACTGCCATCTTTGCGCAACCGTTGTGGGGATTCGTAATGAATATAGACAATATTAATTATGTTTAATACGCTTTGATTTTCTAATCGACGGAACGTGAGGTTGATACAAATAAATGTGAAAGTATAATGATATTTAAAAGTACTTTTGTATTGAAGGTAACCGTACTGCCTACAAATCAGGAGTACGTTAATTTACAAAACTAGTCAAGTCCAATTTTCCACAATTTCATAAACTCGTTTTGAATAAACTAGTTTTTAAACATAGGGATAAACTGTAGGTTATTTTTATACTATTTTTTATATCAAACGTAGTTTGTTTTAATGGAATCAGATTGGTTCCAAAGTCAGAGTAAGTAGAAATATCTAACAAATTTTTATTTATCTTCTGAAATTTGAAATATTCTGAAGAGATTATTTCCATTTCTATACAGGAAGTTTTATCAAGTACCTGCCGTGTTTATATACGATATGAAAATTGTGAAATGTATAAAAACTGCAGCTTATGGGAGCATAGAAGTAGCAGAAAAAAAAAGTAGAATTAAAAGTTATAACTATATTATGGTGACGAAGTAAAACCTAGACAAAAAATAATGTCTAACAACGCGTGTCTGACCTAGATAGACCATTCGTAGTTGAACTGCCGTGTACTTATGTACACCAATATAACGGAATAAGAAATCGACACAATTATTTTTTTATCAAAAAGTTATATTTTATATTACAAAAAAAATATTACTATACATTCATCTTATTTTTTAAGTAATTAGTTCGTAAAAACATGTGTATGTACTTGAAGCTAATTAACAAAATACTAGGTATTTTAGATAAAATATTTACCATTTACGATATTTAAGAATTAAAAAAAATATGGTTTTTTAACTTTTGTTTATGAGATGAATTCTCTAAAATAAATTTTAATATACAATTTTAATATACACCTATATTTTTGATAATTGCTGATTAAAATATTTATAGTAAATTAGGCAAAAATCAATGAAAACAACAAAGTTCTCCTACAGATTGCATCGTTTTTTTCACAAAAATGATTAAGAAAAGTATTCAAAATGGACGGATACCTACATATGTAGCACGCAATTAGTGTTAGATTTGATAATAGTTTAGAATTAATAATGTTTCATCCTACTCTTTCATCTCACGTGTATAAAAGAGCGTTATCCTCGTAGATAATTATACCTACACCCTTTTCAAAGGCGTGGTAGTCGGAGTACAGAAATTTGCTCGACGGCATGGAAATGAAAAATGTCCACGACTCAGTGCACATAGCATTCACACCTGACTCTGTACCGCATTTGAATACAATCAGATATTAAGTTAAAATTAATGGACTCCATACACCATATCGTAGTAAATAATTTAATATAAATAAAAATGATTTACCAACAATTATATAAAAATTAAATAATAATAAGCGTATAATTAATCTTCATGGTAATTGTTATTTTTATAAAATTAACATTTATAAGCATTGTATAAGCTATAAAGTATAATTTATTTTAATTTTGAATAAATTTTTACGTGCGTAAATAAAAAAGATTTCCTATTATAGTAAAAAACTGAAATATAATTCCTTATACGTTTAATCATTTGTATTTTTAGCCTATTATTATGCTTGGTTCAGATCAACGAACTTGATAACGGCACGTGTGTCCGCCGGTATGGCTTCCGCATCATCGCCCGTATTGTTGTGTTACTAAGTCAATACTTAGGTATAATCCCTTTTTCTACCGACAGAAGTTTCTTGTAGTCATTGTGATTTATTTTCGTCTAGACGCGATTGACGGGTTTTAAAATCGTAAGCCTTAAATGAAGTTTATAGTTTACTGTTATTTGTTCGTTTCTATATAAGCCCATTGACTAAGCAAATGCTAAATTTCTTTTGGCAATGCAAGCGTCACTAGTCACTACTGTTGTACGGTTTTAGGTTATTTTAGGTTTACCATACTGAATAGAAACCTAGCCGAGCATTCAATGGGCACTAATGTCGCATCGATGTAAACTTAGTTTTACAAAATTCTTAAGAAGTTATACATATACTTAGGTATCTTACAAATACGTAAAATTTAGCAAAATATTATAAGTATTTTGTAATTTTTGTATTTTTAAATAAAATTTACGTCTTTTTTTATTTTTAGACAACTTCTTTAGATTAATTGCGTTACATCTGCATAATAATTATCTTGTGCAAATTCTATGATAAAAAAAATATGTCTTGTAAAAATGTTAATTTATAAATAGGGAAACTATTTAGTAATATGGAAATATTTTTTTATTATAATATTAAATGAAACTTGGTTAAAATAGCAAATCATAAATTCAAATAATTGTGTTTGCTCGCAAACGAAAAAAAAACCGACTTCAATTACATCGACGAGTAATACAATGTAGATCGACGAAAAAATAGTCAAGTAACTACGCGTTATCAAAGATTACTCAAAAAGTAGTTATCAGATCTCGATAAAATTCATATGTGACCACATGATAAACATCAGCTTTCGATTAAATCAAAAATTATCAAAATCGGTATACCCAGTAAAAAGTTATTACGGATTTTCGAGAGTTTCCCTCGATTTCTCTGGGATCCCATCATCAGATCCTGGATTCCTTATCATGGTACCAAACTAGGGATATCCCCTTTCCAACAAAAAAAGAATTATCAAAATCGGTACATCCAGTAGAAAGTTATGCGGTATAATACAACGTAGGTCGACGAAAAAAGCGTCAAGTAAAAACGCATTATTAGATATAACTCGAAAAGTAGTTGTTAGATCTCAAATAAATTTAAATGGGACCAATTGACACACACCACCTTTCGATTAAAACAAAATTTGTCGAAATCGGTCCACCCGGTCAAAAGTTCTGATGTAACAAAAAAAAAAAAAAAAAAAAAAAAAAAAAAATAAAAAAAAAACAGTCGAATTGAGAACCTCCTCATTTTTTGGAAGTCTGTTAAAAAAGACCACCATTCTCAGTACCTATACATCAAATTATGGAATGATTTTTTTTTTTTTTTTAATATGATTACGCATTTTACAATTCATTAATTGTTGCATTTATTTCATAATCATTACGGAATTAATCATCATCGCGTTCTCATACATTTCTACGCTAGTCTTCTGCCCAAAGACTACCTGAAAGAGATAAGGACAAAAAAAAGTGTGTTAATAACAAAACTTTTTGTATTCTAAAAACTATATAATGTATAGCCAGCTTTATAACTTTAATTTTTTAATTTTCCTCCTACATCCAGTTCCGCTCAACGATCAACGCAACTGCATGGAACACTATTACTCTATAACAAACTAACGAATGTCATAATTACCGCCAACATTAATGTAATTAATAAAATTCCGTGGATACAAATTATCATAAGAGTTTATTAAAGACTTGTTTCGGTTTTATGACGTCAAAGAACAATGGCGACAGACGCACGCTCACTTCGTATGAGACAAATATTTGTATGGATAATACAGATACTTGTGTGTCAATATTATAGACACATAATTCTCCTGTCAGATGACATTGGAGGTCGGTGAGTGTTAAAGGTTTACTTATGTATTCATTTTTGTAGAAAATAAGATTTGTTTCATATACTTTTTATAACTTTTATTTTTGTTATTTGTAAGCTGTCACATTAATTATGAGTACCCTTGTAAATGTTTTAATTATTCACATTTCTTGAAGGTTGAATGATTAATTAGGTTATTTATTATATAAGGTACTTTATTAGTTAACACCACGTTTCGTGTTCATAGAAGCACACAAAAAACTTAATCTTACAAAAACCTTTAAGCACCATTTTTAAACAACATAATAATAAATCAAAAGTCTTAATTACAATATAATTTTTAAATTGCTAATGTAAAATCTGCTAATTGTCTTCGTCAGTTAGTAACCCGTATTCGAAATTTAAATATTATATACAGAGTGTTCTACTCCTAACTGCGTTCCTTCAAATGGGTGGTTCTGTAAGTGTAATAAAACCGTTCTGCGTGAAAAAATACCTTGCCCATTTTGAAATTTGACATTGTTTAAATAGACGAGCTACTCCATAAACTCAATCCGCATGCTACAAAGTAAAATTTAAAAACGGGCTAACATTTTTTTACGTGTAACGTTATATACAACACCTACAGAACCCCCCACAAAAAGGAACGCAGTTAGGAGTCAAACACCCTATATGCAATAGTAATAAAATGAATCTTTATGTTTCGTTTCACATTACATTCATTATCATACATCGGGGAGCGATGTTATAGCAAATTACTTACAAACCGTTTTCATACACGCATCACGTATCTTATTTTTCTCTCTTGCCCAGTTCGTAAAGTCGGTGCTACACATATGAATATAAATTTTGATAATTATATTTTAAGTTGCTAGCAAATTTTTTTTTTTATTTCATAATCATACGTAAAGTCGCTAGCTCTCGTCACCCGTTTACCAGCTTACTCCCCAAGTCAAGCGTGCGTTAAGAAATTTTACTCAAAAACGAATAAGTTTCATACCATGAAGTAAAACATCTGCACAATAGGCTTGTACTGTCTTAGATATGCGAAATGTAACTGGCTATGAGAGAAAGAGAGAAAGAAAATATGTGCTCGCACCTCTCTCTCTCTCTTGCTCCGTTCGCCTCAACCGATGACTCTTTTCGTAACGCTCTCGCCACGCATTCGCCAGAATACTCTCCAAGTCAAGCATTCGTAAAGAAATTTTACTTTAAAAAGTATAAATAGTATGCACAGAATTTCTCTACATGTAACAAAAACCACTAAACAAATGTAACCTTAAATATTTAACCTTCCTGGTAAAAAAAATGAATATAGGTACTATATACTTTTTATTTATCATATATATAATTTCTGTACACGTTTTATCGTACGTGATCATGTGCACGTGGTCGGTAGCCGCCAAAGAAATAAATGTTACGGTCGTTAGCGGCTAATGAGTTTTGGAGCAATGTTCTTGCATATGATCACACCGTTGCCACAAGCAATGGTCACTGGGAGCTTCCGACGTCCTTCATTATTGAATAATATAAAGGTTATTCATATATATATATATATATATCACGGAGTAGTATACTATGATCTGTGGAATATATGAATCTTATACTATGTATAATGTATATAATAAATTGCACCGTGCCTGTAATTTGTAACAAATGTTTCCTTTATAGACGGGTCGTCTGTAAGAATACACTATCAGTGATAAGACCGCCTTTGCACTTTATTTAGTAATATATAAGTCAGTAAGAATTTTTTATATATACGTATATTTTGTTTGAGGAACATTCCGCTAGGATTTATACATATATATGTTATATAGTACACACATATATGTTATATATAGAGGTATAAAGTAATTTAACTATACAAGTAGGTATAATTTATCACATAATTAAGCACTTAATAATTATATAAAAAAAGATAAAACTCTAGCTTTAGAATTAAATTTTTACCAATAAAACTTAAATATCTATTAAAAGAGAGTGTTTTACTCTACAATAGAAAATATTCAAATTGAACCTAGTCCACTTAGTTCACGAACAAGAATTTTTTGTAATCTTGTTTTTGCTCACCTGTAAAATGGTGGTTTTCGACTTGTATCACTTTGTCACAGGAGGCATAGAATAATAGCCTGCCTTTGTATGTGCGTCACGAAATAACTACTGGTTAGATTTCAATCAAGTCTAACAGGATATAGTAACAGCAAAAATAAAAATAATAAAAATATATATTATAAATAAGATCCTTGAATATTGTATCTTCATTCAATGTAAATTTATTAAAATTTTAAGAAACAACATTTTTATAACCCTGCTGAAAATTAGAAATAAAAAACGATGATTATTATGGGAAATTATTGTAAACTATTGTGTGTTTGAAACAGGGATTCCAAAATTTTCATAAAATTGACTGGTCTATCTGGATTCCAGATAGATCTATCTGGATCCAAATAGCCCAGATAAAAACATACAAATTGTATGAAAATTTTGGAATCACTGTTTCACACAACAGTCTACAGTAAGTTCACATACAAATTATCGTTTTTTATTTGGAATTTTCAGCAGGGAAGCATTATTCGCACGTGCCGGCACGGCCATGTTCTAACCTTGGACATAATTGATATTTTTTTAAAATCCAAAGTAGCTACATTTGTTTATTTATTCCCATTGCACAAAAATAAAAGTAATATTCGAACTTAACAAAAAGCAAAGATCTTATCATAAATAGTAATTTCTAGACACATTGTCTACAGTATCAACATGCACCACAGACAAGGTCACAGTTATCTGATGGTCTTTTAGTATTTAAGGAGATATTCACAATATCTGCCAACTAATTGTTGTTCAACGTTCTCATCTAGGATGTAGTCTCGGGACACAACTCAAGTGTCCTGACCACGATAAGCGCTATGTATGGCGAATACAAATACTTGTAACCAGGGATATTCCGGTATGGGTTATTTACCTTTATAAAACGGTACTTATCGAATCAAAATAAAGGTAAGAGAATCATTCGGTAACCGAATCATATCGGTAATACAGTATCGAAATAAACCGGTAGTAGGCATAACGTTCGCGTCGTAAGTTTAAGCGGGCAATTCCCGTTCTTGTAGCTGCGCTGCGCTAGCTCGGATTGCGGTCCGAACGTACACCATATCTCTATCTCATTCGCTCCCGTGTGTTGCGTGATTTTACTTAAAACTTATTTATTTGTGATAGACGACAGGCCCCGGGCGTGGCGCGAGCAAGTTTTCATCTCTTTCTCGTTAATGTTTACATTGCATATAACGAATAATTCAAAACAAAAAACTTAATTACTTTCATAGTTAAAGAAGCCAGTCTTATGAAAAACCAAGCATTATCAATAAAAGCAAAGGAACATTACAGATTCTTCATTTTAAACGATGGCTCACAGATTTTGTCACCCTCTGTTACTCCGAATCATTTAAAACCGAAATACATAACGTTATATTTCGGTATTACAGTTTAATCGGTAACCGTTTTATTAAGGTTTTGGAACCGAAATAAAACGGTAACCTTTTCAATCGGTATCCGATTCATACGGTAACCGTTTCAAACAGTTACCTTTATGAATCGGTTTGGCGAACCCTGCTTGTAACGAGAAAGACGTGAATGCGCGCCATTATCATATCATTCAGTTGCAATAAAGTTATACGCTTAAGGGGCCTACTCAAAGCACTGCCTGCAGGGCCTGCTTGCAGTTACTGCCGCAGAGGATGTTGCTCCACAAAGCACTGCAAATCATTTACGCGGCATACGTTGTCGTGTTCACTTGTGTTCTCTTTGTCCTTGCCTAAATTCGTCAGTTTTTATAAATGGCTCCTACATTATTCAAACACCAAAAAATAGCATTGGGTTTGACTGTATTGAGTACTTGTAGCGTTCAAAAGAAAAAAAGGAAGCACTGGTGTAAAGAAGTTTTATATTTTTCATGTAAAAGCGACATAGCCTGCGACCGCATATCTTTGTTATGATAATGATCGTGGTTAGTTTTCTAAAGACATGGCAAATCCCTATACAATTAGATTACGTCCCTCCACACGTCTTTTTCTCGCTGGCTCATTTTTCTTGAAGAAAACAGAGCCAAACAAATAATATAATAAAACCAAACCAACTAACCACCAACTAACTGATTAATTGCTAAATGACAACCACTGACAAGACAAACCCCAGGTCAAATAGAGTAGACAAACGTCGCAATGTACCGACGTAAACAAAATGGTGGTCTAAATCGGCCCGACCGAGCTACACATGTCCCTGATTGCAGTTTACGGAGTGGGGAGATCGTGTGTCGGGCTGGCAGAACGACACTGCGGCCCTGCGACAGGGTGAACAATTAAAATATCGGCCCTGCATGCATACATACAATACGATCGGCAGTGGCACTGCAAGCAGGGCCCTGCAGGCAGTGCTTTGAGTAGGCCCCTTTAATGGCGCAGTGGTCACAGTAACCGATGTGCTGTCGCGGTTTGATTCCTGTTCACGACAGTTTAAAAATACAGATGTTTGTTGTGGTCTGGGTGATTAGGATTGTGTTGTGTTCCCGGATTCCAATACAAGATTCTCACCCTACTACTACAGCTTCCTGTTAGTTATCAGGCATTTATATATTTAGTTTGAATTAGTAATATAAAATAAAAAAATAAAGCCTTAATTGAAATGCTTTTGACACGTCGTAGGAGATATAATCTACTTTAGAACAGGTTGCTAGTCTGTCACACATGACGCTATACTCCGTAATAGACTTCAAAGTACGTAGGAATACATAGGTACCCCCCTCCCTAAAACTTTTTTCCACAAATTAAAAGACGAATAAAATGACAATGCCACAAAAAAATTAGGTAGTAGTGTGATTGATTAGAGGCCATAAGAAGCATTAATTCTTTAATCAAACCAATAAGACAAAAAAGCGTTTATCAATTTTTTCACGTTTTCCTTAAACCTGAAGTATAAACAACGCCACTGTGGAAGATAACTGAGCGCGTGTTTTTCCCGAAAATAAG
This sequence comes from Melitaea cinxia, assembly GCF_905220565.1. Taxonomy (NCBI): domain Eukaryota; kingdom Metazoa; phylum Arthropoda; class Insecta; order Lepidoptera; family Nymphalidae; genus Melitaea; species Melitaea cinxia. Next base: position 14,146,223 of record NC_059408.1, on the reverse strand, counting down.
TTCTAGAAATCTAGAATAATACCGTATTATTGTTTACCTTGCTTTTTGCGCTTGCGCTTTATTTTTTTGAAAACATCGTTTTTTTTAAGTATAACTTATTTACGCACGCTTTACTTGGATAGCAAGCTGGTGAATACGCGACGAGCGCGTTACGAAAAGTGTGATCGGGTCAGGCGAACGGAGGTTGAGAAGGAGATATAAGTTAGTGAAAATAGAAAGAGAGAGAGTTACGTTTCCAAAGAACGATTTCATACCTTAAAAAAATATATTTATACAATTTAGTACATGCGTACTACATAGATATCGGCGATACATTTTGCACGCCTCCGAGGAGGCTGTGCTTTACTCTAACAAAATGACAAACGCGGCGCTTAATTTATTAATATAGATTATAATATGTACCAACATGCTTTATTTATATTCGATCACTGAACTTCAAAAATAATACGATTTTAACGTCATTTTAAATTAAAATAATTGTCTTTCCAATCTTTACATTTATAACATAAATACATTTGCTAATTTTATATTACCATAATGTAACTAGCCCGACCGGTTTGGATGCAAATCTTTGATTTAAATCGCTACGGAAATATAACCTTTATGTATATATAAATACGTACTGTAATCGCTAGTTTTACATAGTAATGCAGTGTTAACATATCTAATACTATGCAATAACATCGTATAGGAGGGTGTCAAAAGTAACTATTATATTGTCAGTGTTAGACCAGTAATCTACAATTCCAACACGACTATAATGACAGACTTGACAACCGGTTCTTGCCAACTTCCCTTTATCCATCTGTGATCTGCGCTTGCGCATTGAATACTATCGTTTCTACTATACGCACAGATGGGTTAAATCACTAGGCCGTAAAGCAGACATCTAAGGGGCTATCTTACTTCAGATAGAGTGGTTAAATTCTACTATTCTTTCACGCAAAAACTACTGAACTAGTTATAACAAATCTTGGTACGTAGATAGCTGAAGATATAGAATTACACATAGGCTAGAAAGTACGCGGGTAAAACCCTAGGCGCAGCTAGCATTATCATAAACTTTTATCTATGTATATAGTTATATACTATAACTTTTATGTATGTAGGTACGAGTATATACTATATTTCAGATCGTTTTATCAGCAACCGGTGCGACAAGTCATTAATGTTTGCATTGAATTGCATGCAAATTTAAATTCTAATTTGTCATCCATATGCGTACGTACCTATTTAAATTTAATAGAATTTTAAGTGAATTTATAAGTTTTTGAGCTATGTTATACAGTTTTAACGTCAAGAAATGTAGACCAAGCTACCAATGTGGAGATATTTTTGCAGTTTCGGCGCCCCGCAGCGCTGACTAGTTATTGCGAAAGCACTACCAAATTGAACCATTCTAAAACGAACTCTATTTAAACATTCTCATTTAGTACAAAACGTAAAAAATACATTTAAGCTTATTAGCACCAATTCGGTGAAGAGCTTTGATTTCATCGTAACTATTTTTATAAACATCAGAATACATATATTATATTTCTGTGACGGTTTTTATATATCTCAACATTTAATGGAACACGCATGTATACGCACATTACCCGCTAAATGTTTAGCACTAAAATTAAAAGAGCCGGGCATTTTGTCGCCCGCCAGTCTATAAACAACTATACGACGGACAATAACGTATAAACGGTATAAACTAATTTGACATTTATTGTTAGGACATAAAGTTTATAATGCTATAAAATTAAATTATCCACAAGTATTCTGTGTACCTAATACCTATCGTTGTTACCAAGCGAAGATACGCTGGCTGAATTAAAAAGGCCATCGCACCTTGCATTATGTTTGACAAAATTGCTTCTAAATCTAGTAGTATAATGTGGTTAAGTGTAATTACTAACCGACGAAATTGAATAGACAGTTAAACTAAACAATTGCCAATCACGAAATGTGAATTTTAAACGGTCGAGTGATGCAATTCCAATGGTCCCTGCCGTATTTTATATGAAATTTGCATGTGTTCGTGTACGAGATATACAGGCAGCATATTAATTAGTCAAATGGGGGCTATTTTTACCTTTGCCTTTGTTTTTGTTATTGCATATTGTTTCTTTGACCTCCGTACGCGGCGACGCTTATATTATGACTTCTGCGTATGTACATTATAAACAAGTCATATTAATAGTTTAACTTAATTTAATTAATGAATTCGTCATCTACAAGTTTAAATTTTTTTTTTGAATTTCAGTAGACGAACAAAAGCTAAAAGTATTTTGTAGTGAAATAAGTAGTAGAAATTGAACAAAATTCAACGTGATTTAATAATTTTTAACATAAGATTATAATTACTAATAATAGATAGTCTTCGGAATTATTTATGCTTTATATAAGTACGTATGGTTCCTAACCTAGGATAAAACATATTTATTATTCGATAAGAGAACAATTACATGCTTGATAATCAAAGAAAATACAGAGAACTGCAGATATATTATGTCCAAGCTATGTATGTAAAATTTATACGTCACTATTTCAAAATTTCAATTTCGTCACTTTGCAAAATTAAATTACCTAACTATCATTTATTCTCACTGTAATTAACATTATTATCGAAAGTTTCTAAAATAATAACAATATATGATATTGTACAGATTTTTACATATTAGTTTCATAAAATAATCTAATAAACTAATCTTAATTTTATCATTTATATAGGCTAAAAACTGCTGCTAAAAAAAACGCTGCGCAGTTACGGCAGTAAAGAACATAGCCACCGCCTCTCTTCCCGTGGGTGTCATAAGAGACAACTAAGGGATAACACAGTTCCACTACCACCTTGGAACTTCCAACTGCTGGCTTTGAAATACACAGATAGAACACAGAGATCAGCGTCTTCGGGGCGACAAAGCCAGCCCTGCGGTCACCAACCCGCCTGCCCTGCGTGGTGATTATGGGCAACACACATGAGTTCACGCCATTTTTAGCGCGAACTTGTGGAGGCCTATGTCCAGGAGTGATGGTGCGATAAGCTGAAGTGATGATGATGAGTGATAAGCTAAAAAAAATGTGAACTAATATTCGTATGAAGTAACACTATTCTATTTTTAAACAAAGCCAACGTTTATATATACCACAGACAATCTTATCTTACAATGTACCTACCCTACTAATGTTCTACTAATTTAATAATTGCTGGTTGGTCTTCGAATTCAAATTATTTTTTATTGGGGGGATTACGGGCTGTTGTTCAAACGATTTCTTATAAGGTTAGAATGTCTTTAATTACAATATCTAGAATTATTATAATTATGGATTTTAATTTATTAAAATGTTTTAATTATCAGATTATGATTTGAATTATTTTTTTAATATTATAAATGCAAAAGTTTGTAAGGATGGATGGATATTCGACGTTCTTTCACGTGAAAAGTAGTGAATTGATTGTTATGAAACTTAGTAGATAGCTGAAGATCCAAATTACCACATAGACTATTTTAAGTTAGGCTAAGGCGGGTAAAACCGTAAACCTTACTATGACAAAAGCGAAATAGCGTGGATTCATGTTACCCAATCACGTTTTGACGATTAAAGGAATTTGGATGACATTTGGTTCAGTTGTATTTAAAATCCAAATTAGCAATGGGCTACTTTTTATCCTAGAAAAATGTGGTGTGAGTGGAATAGATTTTCACGAGAATGAAGACGCAGACATCAGCTTGTATAACATATTTATAGATACCAATAAAATCTATCTGGAGGTAACCACATTTTTCGACAAATTACGAAGGTATATAGTAGTTATTGTCATGTATACATTTTGAGAAAACCACTTTTTTTTCACAATATTTAAAACGGTAAAACAGGCCAGCTCCAGCTGTTTGCGTAGGTACAGAGTTTCATTGCAACTAATTCAATACTTTTGCGGAAAAAAACATACATTCATATTCTCATATTTCTAATATTAGTGTGCTGTCACGAGTTCTTTTATTGATAATCTATACAAATAAATAAAATTGGAGTGTCTGTTGGTAATATTACAATAATCGCTTTTTACTAAGTGCATTTGGATGTATCCACGGTACATATACCAAAATGACACACTACACAATACACAATTTTTGTCTGTCTGTCTGTCTGTCTGTTTGTTCCGGCTAATCTCTGAAACGGCAGGACTGATTTAACGATAAGGAGTAACTTAGGCTACTTTCATTTTAGATTTTTTTTAAATCTTATAAGTCTCGTAGACTATTAAACAATAATTATATTGTTAAATTCCACGCGGACAAAGTCGCGGGCACAGCTAGTTTTAAATATAAAAACATTTGAGTCAAGTTGCGTTTGTTTAGTCAATATTTTCTGTCGTAAGAACCGTGCAAACTTTCGCAATAGCTATGGTCTGAAAGCGGCCTCGATGCCTATCCCCGTTTGATAGTTCAGCAAACTCGGTAAAAGCGTTCAGTGTAGATAAGTAGACATAGTCTCAGACGTGTAATTACGCAGATCGATAAACGCCCACGTGAGCGGAGCGGTTTACTGCGTGCGTCAGCATTCGTTCATATTTGTTATTTACATGGTTGAGATTTCGAACGATGAAGCAAAGTTTACGTTCGAATTAAAAAGTAACTAACATGAGGGTAGTTGGTAATTTCTTTCACACAGATCTTTTCACAAGACATCGTTCGATGTCGAAATACCTCACTTTACAGACGATAACAGCTAAATAATACTGCTTTCGATTAGTGTTGTATTCCTATTTTGAAAATGGTAGGCCGAGGTCGTGCTAGTGTCGGTAGCATGCCTATGCGTGCACTTACATCAGCTGGACAGTACGATTGTATCTAAAAAAATACTTATACTTAACTTTGCGTTTATTTTTATACATATTTAACATTGGAAAAGAACATAATAATTGTTATTACGCATTATTAAGATACCGACAAATGAGTAACAAAAAATAATTAAAAATAGGCAAGAAATAACTTAATTCTTAGCTTGTGTATATATGTATAAAAAATTCTTTGTCGGCAAATACGTAATGAGATTATGTTAACAAATCCTGTTATTTCTTCAAACACGAAACGTCTTATTTATTTAACAAACTTATATTAATTAAGTCGTTACTATTCCTAATCAGGAACAAATATTTTTTACTGATTAAAGGTCTGATAAAATAAGCTTTATTACTTAATTAAATATTAACTAAAAAATGTTCTAATTATGATTATACAAACGCAAATATAGTAGACTTGTATCTCTGTTTGAATGTGCGTGTGTGTTTGTATGTCTGTATATGCGATAAGGTTATTTCAGTCACTTTCAAAATGGCATATTGCAAATTCCAGTTGACGTTCCACTTCAAAGAAAAATATATTACAAACATATTAAAATAACAGATTAAATGTACTTTTCCTTAGTCGCTTTAAGTTGTCTACGATTTATGCATGATCGATTTAGCCCGTAATATCCTACTGCTGGACATAGGCCTTCTTCACCATTTATTCCTTCACCAAATTAAGTTTTTATATCAAGAACCTTAAACCCATTGATAAACTATTTTAAAAACTATAATTATGTGCTAGAAACTAAAAACGTCCTACAGTTATCGGTACGGGTATTTAGCGCTGGCCTTCAACTATGAATACAAAACACACATTTTATGAATTTTTATTTTTCCACTAAACAAAACTATTTTCTGTTTTGCGACGCCTACACGATGAGCAAAGCGATCTTCACTCTGTCTCCGAGCGTTTTATATCCGTAACTATACTGCAGTGTACTGACGTTGCACTAAAATACAATAGTAAGAGATCCGATCTAGAGATGAACTTCACCCAAGTTATTGTATATTTATTTTAGTATATTAAAAAATAAACCGAGAAAGGGTTGACTGAAAAATTCCTAATTCAAAATCGATATATTTACTTTTATATGAATTTTATATGAACCGATGAGTTGAAAGATTAAATTTATTACTAAACGACAGTATGAAACTTGTATCAAATGCAAATGTTCGGTTGTCTTTTATTTTTCTGGCATAACCACTGGGTGGCAGGTATAAACAGGCATATACCATGTTTAATAAATAAATCTTACATTAAAATGAGCGCTGTTTCATAGCGAATACGACGACATAGGGTTGCCTGCTAAAAGTTTGGTTTGAATGGCGGTTTAGTGTCATTAAACAGGGGTAAAGATCGTGTTTAGTTTGGATCTTAGACTATAAACACGTGTTTTTATTACATTCTAATGCAGTGCAAAGTACGCATTCAATTTAGCGATATAAATATATATATAAAATAGTGAATAAATAAATTAAAAAAAAATACATCTTTTATTATAATTTTAACAAAATTTATTCTATCAATTCTAAAGTAAATATAATATATATATATATATATATTAATTTCGTTGTTTATTGACATTAACATAATTACGCTGTTTTAATGTAATTTTCAATGTAAATGAATGGAAATAAAAAGTGACGTGAACTTAAGTAATTAAGATATTCAATACCACCGTATTAATTTTTTTCTTAATTTTCTTTTTAAATTATATATTGATTAATTTTTGACTGAAACAAAAATTATCAATAGAATTTTTTCTTATGCCATAATTGTAATTGTAAGCTATATATATTTACGGACAAAAGTTTCACAAAGACAATTACGATAATTACAATAATAAAATTTATTGTAATAAAACCTATTTTTAACATAATTATCTCTATTATGAAACCTTCTTGTCGATAATTTACGAAAATTTTTTACTTTCGAACCTTTTACAAAAAAAGTAATCTGTGATGGATATTTTTGTTTCTGATAGCGATGGCTTAATATTACACAATATTACAATTCAATGAAACTTTTTCCGATATAAATGTAAGGATATACAAAATGATAAGATAATGACACATTGCACCATAATATGCAACTACATAAATAAATCGCAGAAATGTATTTAGATGCAACTTTCGAACGACTGCACTAAATTGGATAATCCGTTTTTATTCTGTATTCGTAATTTTCAGGGTTTGTATAAGAGAAAAAAAAAAGATACATTAACGAAGTCCAGCTAGTATATATCAAAAATTGTTAAATTATCTGGACTTTATTAATTACAGTAAAAAGTATAATAATACTTGCAAAAATACTGCTCTCTACTACTACGAGTATACTCTTAAAAGTTGTTGGTTTAATGACATTTCATTGACATTCATTTTAGTTATTTCGATTAAAAATGGGCCCTTAATTAAACAGACTTCTTTTTAATAGCATTATTTGCCTCTAAAAATCTACTGTCTCCTAAATTAATAAGTCAGCCATAAATGACTACAGCCATAAACGAGTGTCTGAATGACTACTCTGATGAGCCACTCTAAATACAATTCAGCATGGTGGTTATTTTTTAGCATCTAAATTTGTAACATTCATTCAAGCAATAAACTTCTAAAATATTAATATAATATGACAGTCAAATAAGATGTTCTATTAGCTACTATTTTTTTCACTCAGTACGTTTAAAATATAACTTATCCTACATTAATTTCTTTTAAGAAAGAGATTATTGGCAATTAATCAAATTGGATTAATCTTAATACTTATATATAAATTACGAGTCACGTTGTTTGTTCGCGATGGACTCCTAAGTTGCTAAATCGATTTTAATCAAATTTGCACACCGTGTGCAGTTTGATCCAACTTGAAAGATAGGCTATATTTTATTTTGATATATCTATGTAATTATTATGATTAAGAAAAAATAATAGCCGGTACGAACTTCTCCAGGTCGGCTAGTTCACTATATTTTGTGAATCCTTTTTATTTTATTTTATTATTAAAAGTTTTGTATAGTTAACCACTTCTTGTGTGATACTTTAGTGCTGCACCTACTGTATTACATTTAGATTAGAGTAATCTGAGGATAATGGTGCTGATTGTACAACAACACAGTCGTATGTTTTAGTAATGTAAAGTTTTGTCCTTAATAAAATAAAAAAAAAAATTATCGTCAAAATTTAGCTAAAATTGCCATCAAATAGTAAATTATGCGTTTATTAATTATTTGATAAAAATGCAAACAAAGCAACAAATATATATTTCTTTGCCATGGTGTGATATATTTGTGCCTATTGATAGTTTTAATAAACGGACTTTTTATTTTATCATTAGATAATAGGTATCAGAATTTTTAACAGGTAACGTTATGAAGAACTTTAAAATTTATGACTTTAGTTAGTTATTTATATACTAGTAAACTAATACAACGGTTAATATAAAATCGTAGATTATAAAATTGCGAACATTTCTAGCGATTTGTTGACCTTTATTAGGCCTTGTATTATAGTAGAACGTACAATGCCAACCTTTTTGAATGAACGATCACAAATCACAATGTGTGACAGACGATGTGTGCGTGACGGCCATCATGATACGGTGTAGCGAACGCACTCACACACATTTTAAAATAATTAACTGGGTTTATCGGTAAACCTAGATTTTATTGTCAGTAATAAAAATTAACAACCGTTGGTGCATTAGCGATTTTTAATTGACAATAACTAACGCTAAAGTAAATTATAAATATATTTCAGATATTTTGCCAGTAAAGCATTTCAGAATTAGGTACTTCTTCGATAAGTATTTCTTTTTGTATAACTCGTAGAGTAATAAAAAAAACGATGTTATACATCAAACTCTGTTTTGTAAAATCACTTTCTTACATTAATTAAATCAATTTGCTCGTTTTTACTAACAAGAAATAATAATAGAGAGCAGAGAATAATTGTTAATCAAAAAATAATATCATTACAAGTTATTTTTTATTTTTGCTGCAGGTAAGATTCAAGTAAAAAAAAGATGTCTTTAGATTTTGCGACAGTTCATTTCAATGTAAAAAGATTTATGAATTTAGCTAAACAATTCGTAGTTTTTTTTGTATACTTTTTTTGACAGATCTGTAATATAGTAAGTACATCATACTACGTAATAAATTACGCAACCAAATATGCAACCCTAGTGGTTCCATTGGCGCTTCGGGCGACCGCTTATTACAAGACTGAAAGTTACCTTTTCATAAAAAATGTTTTTTATGATTTAAAAAAATTTATTCCTCCGAAATCTGTTTTTCTTGATAGTTAAGAATTTAGGTAAAAGTAATAATATCTTTTATAGATATTATAAATATTAAAGGAATAACAAAATACCTAGTTATGTTGTAATTTATACTGATAGGCTTTTGTCGTTTTAAGCTAAAAATTAAGCAGATTAAAAGTTTATTGAGATTTAAGATCACTAGACATAACAAAAAGACGTACCTGTTTTCTTTTGAGTGGTATTTGTTGTTTGAGCGGCGCCGGCGGCGGCGGGCGGGCCTCGCGCGCCTCCCGCGCCGCCAGCTCGTCCAGCAGCGCCGCGCAGCGCTCGCGGTCGCGCTCCTCGTCCGCCACCAGCAGGAAGCGGCGCCAGCGCGATGAGTCGAACCCCCAGTGGCACGTGCGGTGCTCCGTGCCGTGCGAGTGGCACACGAACCGGCGCGGCCCGTACACCCCGCGGCACTCCGCGCACTGCACTAGCCCCAGCTCCGGCGCGCACACGCCGCGCGCGCCCCCGAAACACTCGTGGTACACGCGGAACCCGGGCAGCTTGCGAGCCGCCGTCGCCGGCGCGTGCAGCAGCGCCGCGCACAGCCGCTCCGCGTCCGTCTGCGTGATGAGCCCGCACGACGGCGCCGAGCGCGGCAGCACACCCGTCGTCTTCAGCTCGTGGAGCTGTTCGGGCGTGCAGCGCGAGCAGTAGATCTGCAGTTCGTCGCACACGCGGTTGATCTGCTCGAGGCTGAAGTCGGTCAGCACCGACGTGAGAATCTGAGGCAGGCACAGCCGGCGCTCGCCGCCCACGCTGAAGCAGGACACGGGCTCGCCCTCGAGCACCGTCTCGCCGCGCTCGCCCAGCACGGGGTCGGCGGCCAGCAGCAGCGGCGGCGGCGCGCGCGGCGGCGGCGGCGGCGGCGCGGCGGCCGGGCGCGCCCCGCCCGCGCCCGGGCCCTGCAGGCTGCGCGGCGCGCTGGCCTGGTACGTCCTCAGCACGGAGGTGATGTGCGGCGCGACCGCGTCCATGGCGCGCAGCTCGGCCTCGCCCGTCAGCGGGCGGCGGGCGCGCGCGCGTGGCGCTCCGCGAGCGGCCCGAGCATGTCTGCCGCCGTCGCCGCGCCGCCGCGCGCCCGCCGGCGTCTCCGCCCCGTCGCCCGAGCGCAACCGTGCAAAAATACGCGGTCGAGGCCCGTACCTCGCCGAAACGGAGCCCGCTCGCGTTCGAAATCTCGCGGACGCGATCCTCGATCCGGTCGCGAATTCCGAAAGAAAAGGTCGCGCGTCGAACGTCCGAGTCGGTCCTCGGCGTATTGCGGGCGCGGGACGAGGGCGTGGATTCCGGCGAGCGGGCGCAGTCAGAGCAGCAGACGGACGGCCCGGCTACTGGAGAGTCTAGCCGGCGCCCCCCACACGCCCGCCCGCCACGCCGCCGCATCGAGTCACGTGACCGACCTTCCCGTCAAAATATCCAGAATGGCGGCGCGAGCCGCGCTCCGCCTGTGCCATAGATAAATTATTTAAACGCTCCACATCCAAACAAAAGCGAGTCTAATTGGATTCCAACAGTTTCTTGTATTACAAATTCTATTTGGAAAATAATTGAATTAAAACTTCTTTACGCACGCTTGACTTGCGGAATGAGCTGATGAATGCATGACGAGAGCGTTACGAAAAGTCTGATTGATTGAAACGAACGGAGCGAGATAGAGTGCGAGCACACATTTTCTTTCTCTCTTTCTCTCATAGCTAGTATATCTATATCTTTCGTATATCTAAGACAAAGTGCAGGCTTATTGTGCAGAAATTTTACTTCAGTCGTGTGGTCAAAAACACACTCATTATTTTAGTATATTTAAGTTATATATATATATACCCACAAAAGTTGTTTTGCCATATATGTTATTAACCCTTTTAATCCCCCGCCCTTTATAACTTAAGGTTATGAAAAATAGATGTTGTTCGATTCTCAAACCTACCCGATATGCACACAAAATTTTATGAGAATCGGTGAAGCCGTTTCGGAGGAGTTTAACTACAAACACCGCGACACGAGAATTTTATATATCAGATATTCTAATTAAGTTGAAATGAAAATAAACAAGCCTGCCGTAAGAAACTTCGTTCTAACAAAAGCTCAAGCAATAATCTGCTTTAAAAAGAAAATGAGTTAGCTTTTTTATAATTTGCTATACCGCTTTTCTATGTCCTGTTCTATTTATACCTAAAGTTTGTCTGGAAGAAATCGCTCTTTTAGCGATAAGACCGTCTTTGTACATCTCATTGCACTGTTTTTTGTTTATATCTTTTAATGGTGTGCCATAAAGAATATTATTACTATTATTATTACTTACTACAATTCATTAATAATTGTGTTTGCTCGCAAACGAAAAAAAAACCGACTTCAATTACATCGAAGAGTAATACAACGTAGTTCGACGAAAAAATAGTCAAGTAAATACGCATTATCAAAGATTACTCAAAAAGTATTTATCAGATCTCGATAAAATTTATATGTGACCACATGACAAACATCAGCTTTCAATTAAATTAAAAATTATCAGAATCGGTACACCCAGTAAAAAGTTATTGCGGATTTTCGAGAGTTTCCCTTGATTTCTCTGGGATCCCATCATCAGATCCTGGTTTCCTTATCCTGGTACCAAACTAAAGATATCCCCTTTCCAACAAAAAAAGAATTATCAAAATCGGTACATCCAGTAGAAAGTTATGCGGTATAATACAACGTAGGTAGACGAAAAAAGCGTCAAGAAAAACGCATTATTAGATATAACTCGAAAAGTAGTTGTTAGATCTCAAATAAATTTAAATGGGACCAATTGACACACACCACCTTTCGATTAAAAAAAAATTGTCGAAATCGGTCCACCCGGTCAAAAGTTCTGATGTAACATACATTAAAAAAAAATACAGTCGAATTGAGAACCTCCTCCTTTTTGGAAGTCGGTTAAAAAATATTATATAATAGATTTCATTGCTTCTCATGTCAGATAAATTTAAATATATATGACTTTAATTTTCATATTAAGTTTAAAAATTATTTTAAATGCATTGACGTTTTCAGATATGACTGTATAATATTATTATGACTTCAATTAATTTAAGACTTACATCATGTCTGTATTATTAATCTATGAAAGCGCGACACGCGCGGGGAGCCGGCGGGGAGTGCGGCGGGGGCGCGGCGGAGTGCGGGACGGGCGGGCAGCTGCGTCTAGTGCGACCGCTCGCTCGCAGCTCTGTGAAAACTACTTTTATCACTAACAGACAATGAAACATGTGAATTAGAACCATATAACAAAAGGCGTAAAAACTATTTTTGAATATAACACAAAATAAAAATAGCACTAGGTGCACTAGCGCTACCAAACTGAGCCTTATCAAACAGGACTAAAGTGCTATTTACAATAACTGGCATAAACAAAGCGTTTAATAATCGTGCTTCTGAGTACCATACACACATTACAATTTACATTCCGTATTTTTCTGTAGTGATACTTCGCAGAGAGTCATTACGTCATATTCTGCTAGTATTAATTTGGAACTAAAGCTAAACAAAACTATGGCGTATTTATGACGCGTCAGTTACTCGAAACACTAGATAGTTTTGTTACTTCGTAAAATTAGCTTTTTTACAGTCTTTAGAACTGAGCATCCAGTTTGATATGACGTCGCGAACAGGGTTGGCACGGAGTTAATTTCGGTTATTTTTTTAAAAAATAATTTCATTAATTCCTTTAAACGGGATTAAAAACACATGCTACGGAAATTGTAATTTTTTTAAATTAATAATATAGTAAAATAATACCATTCTATGCCATTTACAATATTTATATTATTTTCTACCATGCGTGACAAAGCATGTATCGGGCAGATTAAGATATTGGATGTTTTCTTCAAGCTAATGAGGACAAACGCTTCACACTCAACGGCCCCCAGTAGGATTTTCTTCTGTTTTGGTGGTACGGAAACACACACAATACACAGGCAAAACCCCCAGACCACGACAAACATCTATATGGCCGATACAAATGTCTGTCGTGAGCGGGAATCGAACCCGCGACCGCCAGCGCAACTATTACCGCTGCGCCAACTCGTCATCCCTAAGTAAGGATAAGTATAATACCTACTTTATGGACCGGTTTCACCGGTTGTCGATAAACTTTTTCCTACAAATAAGCTATAAATAGATTTTAACAGCAGGACGTACAATAGGCTATTAGAACCTGTTTCAACTTAATTAATAAACTGATATGAAAATAATTTCGTTTCGTCGTGCAAAACCATTGGAAAAGGTTATAAATGTCGTATCGTTATTTTTACGATTTTATAGGGAAAAAGAATCTTATACCCATTAAATTAGTTTTTAGGTCTTAGACATTAGAAATTTATAGCTACTATGATTATTTTTATGGGACAGGTTTGTTTGAAGCATATAATACTTGTGTTCAAATTAAACATTAAGTTGCCATTTATAAAAATACTAGCAAAATTTTAGATAATTAATAGTTGAATTTTATTGGTTACAAACGTGTATACGGCGAGTACGTTGTTAGTAATAGATTAGGATTCCATTCCATTGTCCATTCCAGTGTTAATTGTCGGTGACCTCCTCGCGGTGAAACCTGGTAAATGCGATTGGTAGCAAGTTCCTGAGTTGCGGAAATGGCAAACGACCGACTCATAGGACATGGCGCTCCGGGTAAGTACTTCTCTGGCCCTATCAGAATTGACTTGTTAGTGTGTGAAATTTAAATGTGACCACATGATAAACATCGGCTTTCGATTAAATTAAAAATCATTAAAATCGGTACATCCAGTATAAAGTTATGCGAATTTTCGAGAGTTTCCCTCGATTTCCTTTCCAACAAAAAAAGAATTATCAAAATTGGTTCTCATGAAATTTTGTATGCATATTGTAGGTCTGAGAATCGCTTCAGCCTGTAATATCCCACTACTGGGCATAGGCCTCTTTCCCCATGTAGGAGAAGGATCAGTGCTTAATCCACCACGCTGCTCCAATACGGGTTGGCGGATATATTCCCTATTATGAGTAACGATCGCTATCAGGTGTACCTACATGATAAGAACAGGGAACAACGGCTTAAAGTGCTCTCCGAAGCACGGTGGGGAGACCCACTCGGACTGCACAAACACCCAGGCCACGGCAAACACCTGTATGGCCAATACAAATGTTTGTCATGTGCGGGGATCGAACCCGCAACCGTCAGCGCAACAGGTACAGTCCATGGCTGTGACCGCTGCGCCAACGCGGCGTCTGAGAATCGAACAATATCTATTTTTTATCCCCCTAAATGTTAAGGGTAGTCCACCCCTATTTTTTTTAAGTTTTAGATAAATTTTATTTTTTTATTTCTTATGATACAACATTAAAAAATACATACAACCCAAAAATTTTAACCCTACGATTTGATCGTCCTATTTTTAAATAGCGTTTAGCGGCAATACAACGTTTGCCGAGTCAGCAAGTATAAATATAAAAGTCATATGACTTGAAATTTCCCGCGCTTAAATACTCGTACCACCGTATGTCAAACTAGATTTTTTTTTAATTATTGATCCCATCATTTTATACTTATTAATAGACACATATTTAATATACATAATATGTTGTTACATATAGCACACAAGCTCTAGCACATTAGTAAATTACGTGATATATAATTTGTATAAATTACTAGCTTATCCGCAAACGTTGTTTTGGCATATATGTATGCTATCAACCCCCTTAACCCCCCCCCTCCCTCACGTAGAGATATGATAAATAGCTGTTGGCCGATTCTCCGACCTACCGTTTTTACATACAACTAGCAGACCTTGCAAACGTTGTTTTGCCATATATGTTATTAACTCCTTTAATCCACCCCCCGCCCTTATAATTTAGGGGTATAAAAAATAGATGTTGGCCGATTCTCAGACCTGACCGATATGCACCCAAAAATTCATAAAAATCGGTCAAGCCGTTTCGGAGGAGTATTGTAACTAACATTGTGACATGAGAATTCTAAATTATTTCCAGACGACCATAAATTCTATTCTATCTCTATCACGAAAATCAAATCTTTCTTTATATTTAGTTACTTGATTTTACTAACTAGACCACCATTTACGTATTATTTTTTTCCTTTTCTTACAAAAAGTATTATGTATAAATTTGTACAAGTATTCGAACATAATATTAGTAGTCTGTTGTAACACTTGCTTAATATCAATATTATTGGTCGTGACAGCAAAAAAACTAGTTTTTCGAGTTTGTCATTGTAATTTGCACAGTTCAATGATAATAATTAATTTTTTTATGTACAAAACCCCTTCCCTAATTAATGTTTAATAACATTCGGCTTTTAGCCTTCAAGTAAGTATCTACCTACAATAAGTAACTTGAAAATTGATCGATGACATTTTTATATATTTTAGTGGCCTTGTAAGCCTTAGAAATAAGAATTGTATTATTGATATAAATTTATAAAATGTTATTAATAAATAGTAAAAGTAATAAATTTATTAAATATTGCAGATTTGATGGATCCCTGGGGTTGTGAAATTGGAGACTCAACAGTTGTATCAGAATTCGAAGACGATTTCAAGCCTGAGAAGAGTGATAAATTAGCCGATTCGGCTGAATATCTTGCTATACTGGGTAAGTAATGATATTGTTTTGTATATTTTTATCGCTATCATTTACTTAGATGTAAGGTTATCTGAGGTTATTCTTCATAATAAGATTGTTCAATTAATTTAGTTAGTAGTAGTTAGTATAGTCGTGACTATTCCCAACGTGAGTTAGTTTAAGATAGAATATTTTAATTTTATTTATAATTCCAATAATTATTGCGTAACTTAAACTTTTTTCATTTCCAGAAAGGAAGCTCCTAGCTCTCAAAAAGAAGAATAAAGTGGTTGAAAATCTGGCAGCATACAGAGCCGACTGTATTGATAGATTGATGAGAGAAGGTTGTGATTTAGATCCTGTGATTGGCGATACTGAATCAGAGAAACTGCTGCAGGAGTGACTTGGTGATAAAACCTAGTAAGTAGTCATGGCTTCATCATCATCTAAAATAGATTTGTCCGGGCCATCTTTCTGTGTTGTCACCGGTGCATCTCAAGGTATAGGTAGAGCTATAGCTGTTGAAATATCAAAATGCCTCGGACCCAAGTCTCTCATGTTGTTGCTGGCACGTAAAAAACAAGAACTTGCCACAACAGCCACCCTCTGTGAATCTGACAAAGTAAAAGTTTTGTACAATTCCATCGACCTATCAAAAGCATCGGAAAAAGAAATGTATGATGTACTTCAGGAGGCGCTGTCTGGTCACAAAGTTACCAACTTCTCAAACTGCTTAATTTTCCATAATGTCGGCTCTCTCGGTAATTTGGCTGTGGAAACATCTCGAATGGAAAATGTTGAAGAACTTCGACAATACTATGATCTGAATGTATTTAAAGTAATCTCATTGAACACACAGTTTCTTAAGATATTTGAGGAAGTCGAGGACAGGGTAATCATTGTCAATATTACATCACTGTGTGCAATTAAGCCTATGGGAGGTATGGCCTACTATTGTAGTGGTAAAGCGGCCAGGGAAATGTATTTCAGAGTCCTAGCAGAGGAAAAGAAGCAAATAAAAGTCTTGAATTACTCCCCCGGTCCTGTCGAGACCGCTATGATTGACAACGTCCTGGAAGAAGCAGTGAACGAGAACCTGAAAGATGTCTTTACATCATTTAAAAATCAAGGGACTTTGCTTAAACCAGAAATAACGGCAAAGAAATGTATGAAAGTCTTGCTCTCAGGAAAATTCGCTCCAGGCGAACATGTCGATTATTTTGACGATGAATAAATTAATCTCTTAAATGAATCTTTGTGCAATTTTTTGAAGTATATGATATATAGCTTGAGTATGAATTTTTGAGATTGTTATAGAACTAGAAATTGTATTTAATAGATTACTGCTTAACAGTTTTCATTAAAATCATTTGTAAACTGTTCTCGTTGGTTATGGTAGCATTTTTAACGAATTACCGTGTATGTGTAACGTAAACTATTCTAAAAACATTCCATTATATGTGTGTCAAATGTATGTGCTTAAAATAATAATTATAATAAAATAATGAATGCAATTCATATTAATAAATGCTTGAATTTTATATGTGTTTTCAATGTACCCCTGTTAAGATATGAGTTACATTCATAATTTTTTTATTTCGTAATTCCTTTTTTTATTTATTTTTTTATATTTTTTACATAATGATATAAGGACATAAAGAGTGACTTTATCAAGTTCAAATTCTAAAACGTTGAATAAACTGAATTTAATGATAGCAGTTTCAATTAAGTATCTATGAATATTAAAAGAACAATTATTGTATAGCAGTATTACGAAAGTTACATGGTAACTTTTATTATCATTATTTAATGATGTCGATAGTTAAAACAAGTTTGTCTTTGCAACTATTCCAAAAAAAATTTATATATTAAAAGAGAATTGACAAAATATTATACTGGTAAAAAATACTATGAAATAATTACAATTATCCTATAAACGATGTTTCTTACCAACTTCGTAAACTATTTTTAACCGACTTCAAAAAAGGAGGAGGTTACTCAATTCGACCGTATATTATATTAAGTATGTCCGGGGATAACTTCGTCGTTTATGAACCGATTTTGATAATTTCTTTTTTTGTTGGAGATATCCCAAGTGTGGTACCACGATAAGGAAACC
This sequence comes from Melitaea cinxia, assembly GCF_905220565.1. Classification (NCBI taxonomy): domain Eukaryota; kingdom Metazoa; phylum Arthropoda; class Insecta; order Lepidoptera; family Nymphalidae; genus Melitaea; species Melitaea cinxia. The sequence goes on along the minus strand of NC_059408.1, from coordinate 14,128,364 downwards.
AGGATCTGATGATGGAATCCCAGTGAAATCGAGGGAAACCCTCGAAAATCTTAGTGACGACTAGCGCGTTTATTAATTTTTTTCATCTACTTACGTTGCATTACTTGTCGATGTAATTGAAGTCGGTTATGTTCGTTTGCGAACAAAAACCATTATAGTTATTTTTTTTTATTTGTTTACAGATAAGTATACATTGACATAATCGTCAACATTCCAGATGTTTCTAAAAATGGCGGGTAGGAAGAGTTTATTCATATTTTTGATGAACTTGGCCTGGAAATGTCGATTCAGCATGCCGCTGCTGCTCAGCGGTACTGTTGCACTGCTGGGACAAGCTTGGATGTTCCAGATTAGAGTGCATACTGTACATAGGCTACGTGAAAATGAGGTATTTTTTTAATTCAAGATCTAATTTGCTATCTAGGGTTTTATGAATAATTTTTAATATGACTAGGTCACCAAACATAGCTCAACTAATGGTAAACACCTATAGACGCTTGAACACTAGATCATTCGTTGCCAATCCTACCTTTGACCCAGGAGCTCAGGCCTTCTTACTACTGGAACACAATACTACTTATTGAGAACAGTATTATGTAGCTGTTATGTAGCTGTGATGTGTCTTTAAAGTTGTGGTACTTTCCTTGTCGGGCTGCTCCAGATTTTAGTGGAATATATTCTGCTGTGGCCTATATTATAGGTATTAATTATAGGTCATAACTTGATGTTATATATTAGTTTTTTCTCGCGCACGCACTCACGCACGCACGCACGCACGTACGCACGCACGCACGCACGCACGCACGCACGCACGCACGCACGCACGCACGCACGCACGCACGCACGCACGCACGCACGCACACACACACACACACACACACACACACACACACACAAACACAAACACATCCTGTCGCCGGTAGGTCTCCAGAAGTTCGCGCTAAAAATAGCGTGAATTCATAATATGTTCTGCCCATAGTTACCACGCTTACGCTTGACTTGGGGAGTAAGTTGGTGAATGTGCGATGAGAGAGCTACGAAAAGTGTGATCGAGCGAGGCAACCGAAGCAATAGAGAGGTCATCTCATTACAGCCTATACAGTCCACTGCTGGACATAGGCCTCCACAAGTTTACACCAAAAATAACGTGAACTCATGTGTAACGTCAACCCATAGTCACCACGCTGGGCAGGTGGGTTGGTGACCGCAGGGCTGGCTTTGTCGCATCGAGGACGCTGCTGCCCGTCTTTGGTCTGTGTATTTCAAAGCCAGCAGTTGGATTGTTACCCCGCCATCGGTCGGCTTTTTAAGTTCCAAGGTGGTAGCGGACCTGTGTTATTTATCCATTAGTCACCTCTTACGACACCCACGGGAAGAGAGGGGGTGGCTATATTCTTTGCTGCACTAACCACACAGCCTCAATTTTATCAAATTTTGTAAGCATCTGAAATTTGGTTCAACTTGGGAGATAAAATTTTAATTAACAAAAGTTTTCAATTGGACCCAGTAGGTGGCGCTGCTATCGCATGTAACTCCGAAACTACTGTACTAATTGTTATCAAATTTTGTAAGCATCTGTAATTTAGTCCACTAGTTCACATGATTAAAGTTGGTTTTTTTTTTAATTGCGAAGAAACAAAATTATTGTATAATGTATACTTTTAATTTTTTTTTAATTTGTTTCTATTTCAAAAAAAGTGACGACAATAGTTTATTGCAAATTTATCCCTATTTTTAAAAGTAGCATATTATAAAGAAGTTTTCTTTTAAATGTTGTCTTAGGGGAATTTTGGTAAAATTACCATTTATTTGCATATTGTGTACGATTCGCTAATTATTACGGAATTTGGATCTTAGGCACTACGTTAAACAAGTCGTTATACTTCAAAATTATTAAAATTGTTTTATATTTTTACAGCTGGCATATTACAATGAAAACGTTATTGACGACGACGACGACGATGACGACGATTCCTGGGAAACGGAGTCCACGGATTCATGGGAAACCATCGTAGAGGAGGTTGAATTTGTTTGACATTTACCACAGATAACATATATTGTTTATATCGGTTGAATTAAATTAACAAAAGTTTCTATAGCAATAAAACATTGGAACAACTGAGATATTTAAATTAGATTGTAATAAAATGGAGACAATTTGTGGCCAATATTAGTAATTAATTACATCATAATTCGTTCCGTCTTGCAATACTTAATTGAAATAAAATTAAATTAGCATTGTAAAGTAAAAAAAAAATCAATGAAAGTAAAAATTATAAAAGATAAAATAACGTAAAATAAGTAAAAAAAAAATGTAAAAAAAAAACATTTTTTGATTAGAAAAAAAGAAATTTACATAAGAAAATATAAAAGTACAAAAAAAGCAATAATTATCTGTAAGTTGTGTTAAATATACGATCTATGGATCTGATTAAATTAAAAATGTGTATGTAAGGTGTTCGACTTCTCTGCGTTCCTTCAAATGGGGGGTTCTGGAGGATGTAATAACGTTATAATACGTTACGCGTGAAAAAGATTTAGCCCATTTATAAATTTGACTATAAATAGACGAGCTTCTTTAAAAGCCTCGTTCTGCATAATACCTTTCAGTAAGCATGGCTATAATTTACAATAAAAAACATTCTAGAATTCGTTTCCATATGCGGTTCTTTAGTTGTATGCGGCAGTTAGTATTCATATATTTAGACAAAGTGAAATTTAAAAAAAGGGCTCGGTTTTTTTTCCCCGCGGAACTTTATCTATAACACCTACAGCACTCCACATTTGAACGAACGTACTTAGTTAGGAGTCGAATACCATATATATCAGTTTTGATTTCATTCTGATGAGAAAAAAGTATGAGTGTTTACTTATGTACGCACGTAAGAAGTTATACTTCATTGGCTAGCTGACTGCTTTTTTTTTCGTGACGGTGTGCGCGGGCGTCGTCAAAATTTACTCTCATGATTTTTCCCAAATTCGCCAAAAGAAGTATAACTTCAATAATAAGTAACAATTTTTTTGAAATGTAATTTTTATGGTATTCCAAAAATACGAGAATGTAAAATATTAGACTCGATTTTTTTTTTTTTTTTTTTTTGTTATATTTCTAGCTAGTTATAACTGGCGCTACACAATTGTATTTATATATTGTTTAAGAAAACTTTATGAGCTTTCTTTTTATTATTATGTGTAATTATTGTTCGTTTCAACATTTCATAATATTAAAACCACGGTAATATCTTTTTGATTAAAATTTTAATAATGAAAATTCAAAATAAAAAACGATGATTGCATGGGAGGTTACTGTAAACTATTGTGTGAAACAGGGATTCCAAAATTTCCATACAAATTTTATCTGTTTTTATCTGGGCTATCTGGATCCAGATAGATCTATCTGTAATATTTTAAATACACAATAGTTTACAATAACTTCCGATGGGAAGTCCAATTGTCGTTTTTTATTTGGAACTTTCAGTAGGGTTGTATCTTTGCAATTAATCTGTTAATATTCTCTTTTTATATAAAAGGTTTGGGATATTGGTCAATAATTGTTATATTTCTATTTGCTAGTTATTTAAAAGTGAAATTTTGTTGCAGTCGACTTTGTGTTTAGATGATTTGATGGTACTTAAATAGAAATAAAAATGTGTATAAACGCAATAGAATTAGATCTTTAGCTTAGGTAGTTCTTTAAAATTTATCACAAACGTTCTTCTGCAAATAAATTTCTGTTATTTAGTAACGATCTCCTTAACTTTTTCTTAAAATATGAATCAACGAATCGAAAAGAAAAATCGGCATTTACGTTTCTAAACCGTAAAAGTTTATTTTGCTAAATAAGAATATCCACATGATTTGACTATGACTGATAAAATTAAGAAAAAAATTCAATCACAGTAACTCTCCTTAATACGTTAAAAAAATTGTATTTTTTTATTTTTAATGAAATATACGCCTGTGTATGTATCAAATATGTATGACCATAGTACGACCTGCTTTGTATTATATACACACTAGCTGGTACCCGCGACTTCGTCTACGCAGGATTAGTAAATATTTTGAGTAGCTTATTATCTTCTCAACAATATCTATCTTTGTGCCTAAATTCATCAAAATTGATTCTGCGATATAAAAATCAATTTGTTACTATATTAGAAATAAGTATATTATCAATTTTTATAGTATTTATGGTTCACTGTTTTGACGATAATGGCTTACTCATAAAAGATACATATATGCTGTCGCGGACTTTTTTGTCAGACTAATAAAGAAAAACATTTCACTCTGACATTATATAAGTATGAACTCTACAGCTTTTTCAACGTACGGCAAAATAGCTCGCAGATAGCAGATTGTTCCGGCTTACTTGACAATCATCGTTATATTTTGGACAATTCATACACTTTCTTTCAAAATTATAGCTTGTGTGTTATTCTAATGTATAAGCTATATTATTGCAAACTTTCATTAAAATCCATTCGGTAGTTTTTGCGTGAAAGAGGAACAAACATCCATACATCTATATATATATATATATATATATATCCATATATAAAAACTTTCGCGTTTATAATATTAGTAGGATTCACATTAATAACTTATTAATTTATAACGTATTTATCTAAATACATAACTCATACTATATAATTACTAGATGACCCGGCAAACGTTGTTTTGCCATATATGTTATTAACCCCCTTAATCCCGCCCTATAACTTAGGGTATGATAAATAAATGTTGGCCGATTCTCAGACCTACCCGATATGCATACAAATTTTCATCAAAATTGGTTCACCCGTTTCGGAGGAGTATGGTAACATTGTGACACGAGAATTTTATATATAAGATACATCATTTTTGGATACGTAAAACTGTCTTCCCGTACTAAATCAGGTAATATTTATACATTTTTACAGGCATTTGGCATATTTGTACCGTAAAGTATTTTTATAATTTTTATAGTGTTAATGGTAAATTAAAAGAACTATGTAATTTATGTGTAAAACGTGATAATTACCATTTTTATTGTCGGTTATTTTGAGTTCCCATAATTTGGCAATATTGAAGGCTTCATGGTATATATAAACACTATTATATTTCTTAATATTCAAGCAAATATCCCGTTTTAAATGTAAATTATAGAGTCGGTGAATAATGAAGGTTTTAAAATAAAGTAAATCGTACGAAGAAGTAGCAGACTTCGATCATTGTTTTTATTTTTGTTGTTTGTGGATAATTATACCCACGAGGGCTGTGTGATAATAAATATTTTGTTTTTAATTCAATTGTTTTATTTACGAATTAGCTGTATTCCGCGGTATATTTGTGAAAAAATTACTTCGTTACAATTTAACTAAAATTGTAATAAGTAATTCACTACTAAGTGAAATCAACACGAGATTTTGTGATGCGGAAATCATACAGATCAATAAGAAAACAATTGTTTTGGCTTTTATACCCTTATAGTTCGTCTATTATTTGTATAAATAGTGATAATATTGGAAATGTTTTTTATTTTTGAAGTGAAAGGTGCACGAGGGTAAATTTTTTAAGGATGAAACGGCAACGTTTTGATGAAACGGCAACGTTTTTGTCGATGGCGATAAATATAAACGAGACTTAAAAATCAGTTTGCCAAAGAAGGTCGGTCGTCACTTCTGTCATGTGTCCTTTGTACGCACGCAATTTGATTTTTAATTTTAATAAAATTTGATCAACATATCAAAATTTGTAGTTTTAACGTAATGGGATTAAAATCAGTTTATAAAATGTTCTTTAAAACATGTCGATATTTATTAATTCAAGATAATATTGTAAGTAAATCTACATAATTGAATATTTTTTTCTATATATAAAAATATAAACCCAACCAAACTACAAAGCAAATGTTTTGTAGAATACTAACAACTTTGTTATATTACGTAACTAGTATCAAGATTCAAGAATCCGTCCACTTATAGTACATAGCATTTAACTGTTCTAAGAATATGAATATAAGGACTGTGAGGGGTCCTATTTTCGCATACGTCGGTATGAAACCACTCCACAGTGCGAAGACTCCTTCATTTTTTATTATTCGTCTTAACACAGTAACTTGGCTTGTCCCTTTTGCTGAATTTTGTACCCTGGAAAAAAGTTTTTTTTAATCTAATATCTGTGTCAAATATTTAAAGAAAAATATATACTTGCAATGTATGTAAGTATTGTAACAGAAATTTTAAATCCAGTAAATCTAGAAACCGAAAATATTTGTCCGTTGCCTATTTATAACTATAGACGAGTAACTGATTACATTATTTATATATAAAAAACGAATGTTTGTCTGTATGTCCTTTATAGAATCGTTAACTATATATTTGATCATGTCGTGATCTTCAGCAGTGTTGTGCATGAGCCCACAAAGGTTTCTGAGTTGGTACGAGTAAAAAACAATAAAAAATAAACATAGCATCGCGAGCACGGCGCAGGGTACAGCTAAGTATTATTTTATAAAACATTATAAAGCTCTATTAGTCTATTTCAATTTGTCTCCACGTTTAATGTCATAATATCATATATATAATGCCATATCTTTATGTATACATTGCCTCGTGTTACAGTTACACCGCGTGGTCAGGTACTATATTATTTACTCAACTTACATCACAGTTATTGTTGTGATTTTGAATTACTCAAAATTCAAAATGGCACTTCAAAAATACTTAGGAATCGAACCCACGACCTTTAAGGTCTGATAGTAGTAATCACGCTACTGTAGCAAGATATACACGCAGTGTGAACCAAACCATAGCGTGAATTTTTTTGATACAGCGACATCTATCGAACGGTAGACGTAACTAAGATTCGTCTCGATATTGAAGCTTCAACTAACATTATTATGAAAAATATTTGCTTATTACCGGTTTAAATTTTTTATTAATGATTATTTATACAAGTGCTAAAGTATATAAATAACTAAAAATTACTTATCATTAGATACAGTCGTAGCTAAGAATATCAAAACGAGAGAATACCAATGAGAAATATGTAGGTATATGAATAAGAAAAAATAAATTATGATTGTACTTCTATATGGGTGTAATCTTATGAAATATTCATTGATAAATTATAATTCGTTTCACCGTTGCAGGGAATGTGTCGCGAACATAGAAAATATATTTAAAAAAAAAACTTCGCATGTATTTATACGATGTTTTATAAATAAATATACAAATTATACATATGTATATGTATATATATATTTTTTGAAGATTTTTCTTCTAAATATTTCAACAAAACGTAGCGTAAATCAATTTATAGTTCAAATCGATTTTTTTATTTTGAATTACATAAACTACAAATAATCATAACTTTGAAGCATCTCTTACACAATAAGGATTAGGACTGAAAAGCGGGGACACTCAATATTATTGAGTGATCACGTCTAAAGTTTTTTCTGTCTTCAATGAATACAATACAAAACAGTATTCTACTTTTTATGTTTCCTATAAACCTACTATTTGTAGTGTTTTCTATTAGGCTATTACTCTGTATTAAATCAGACGTGTATAAATATTAGTGTAAATTCTTAGTGTGTATAGCTGTGTACATATATAAAGCAATAAAATAAATAAAAGGTACATATTTTTACCGTGTCTTAACAATATCGACGGGTAGAGACGCAAAAGTTGTTACCAATCCCGATATTAAGGACGCAACGAAATGGAGACCAATTCCTTCGCCGAGATGTGATACTAGCATTTCTCGAGCCTTTGAAAAGAATATTATTATTATACAATAATATGACTTCTTGGAATGTTATATGCTATTATATTGTAGGTGCCTGATATGTTCTTATATTTATCTAGGGTAGAAATATCTGTCTAAAATGTACGTAAACTTGTAGGAGGAACTGAATGTAGGATTTAGGATCATCATTACAGCCTATACAGTCCACTGCTGGACATAGGCCTCCATAAGTTAACGCCAAAAATAACGTGAACTCATGTGTTTTGCCCATAGTCACCACGCTGGGCAGGCGGGTTGGTGACCGCAGGGCTGGCTTTGTCGCACCGAAGACGCTGCTGCCCGTCTGCGGCCTGTGTATTTCAAAGCCAGTAAGTAGTTGGTTGGTTATCCCGCCACCGGTCGGCTTTGTAAGTTCCAAGGTGGTAGTGGAACTGTGTAATCCCTTAGTCGCCTTTACGACACCCACGGGAAGAGAGGGGGTGGCTATATTCTTTAGTACCGTAGCCACACAGTGTTTTGGATGTTAGATTTCAATTAAATTTAAATGGGACCACATGACGCGCACCACCTTTCGATTAAAACAAACTCATTGAAATCGGTCCACCCCAAAGAGCAACACGGTCTATGGTCCACCCAGACAAAAGTTCTTACGTAACATACATAAAAATACAGTTGAATTGAGAAACTCCTCGTTTTTTGGAAGTCGTTTAAAAAGGAATTGCAAAATCTATTATTATAGAAACCTGTGCATAAGTACTAAGTTGCGCCGCGTTCACGACCATTGCCCTCGTGACGGTTGCGGTGGCTCCACGGAACAGCATGGTTGGCCCCTCTTCCGTTATAATTCTAATTTAATAATCAAAAATATTAAGCTATATTAACAGCTATACTTACACTATGCACAAAATTTAAATATATGTTGTGGTAGTAAGCTTTTAAAAACGTTTTAAAATAAGATGTTATAATGATGTTCAAACTACATAAAACAAATATGATATTATTATTGTTTATGAGCAGGTATCACCCGCTAAGAAAGTAGATTCTGCTTAAGAGAGTTGACAAGAAAGTAAGTCTCATCTTATCAAATATATCAATTATCAATAAACATCCCTTTTGATCTAATAAGGTCTAATGAGATCAGCGGGAGATTGTTTACAAAATATTATTTTTCCATTTTCTAGGAAATATATAAATAACTAATTGATTGAAATAATTTGTTTGCGTTGATTCTTGTAAACAGTTTCATCAACATGTGTCATACGTCATGTTTTGTAGCCTCAATTTTTTTGAGTAGTGTATTCTAATAAAGAATATATTATTTATAATAAAGTTCAATAGTTGTAGAGTTCAATTACAGGTAATAAATAAATATTATCTTGAATGAAATTCTTTTGGTACATAAAATAGCATATCTAAATATATAATTATGAACCTAGAAAGAGCATTGAAGACGTTTTTGTAATTCCTGCGCTGCTCCGGCGGCAGGCGGCCGTCAGCCGTCATCCTGATTAGTGCTATTTCAGCGGGGGTACCGATGAAAGCTCCGAGTCCCCCCGCTGCCATGCCCATCACGACCTTTATAGGGAAGCTCGGAACACCGTAAGTGCTTTAAAAATTAACATATTATTAATTATGTTTTCTTGTTCTGTAAGTTTTTAGACGGTTAAGGTTTCAGAAGGTTATAAGCGATCGAAAATCGTGTTTACACGAAATTCTTAATAGTCACGCATATACTAAACGTATTCACGTACAGACTACAACAAATTTTAATAACTTATACTATTTTTTATACTATTTTCAAACTCGAATAACATTTACCATAAGTATTTCATATGATATGAGTTGTAGGAATTTTGTATTACATAGATCTATGTGTAACTCTTCTATAAATATATTTTCGGTTCTGACGAGGTTTGTTTCATCGACCCTCTATATCTTCATAAACACTATTATGCAACGTTCTGATGTACGTAAACGTCGTAAACGTACCTAAATATATAATTAGGGTCTTTTCAGTTTGCTGACTAATTATATTTGCTTCAGCTACAAAACTATCCACCAAGGAAAAATAACGCCATATCTCGTCTAGTCATAGTCATAGTCGTCTAGTATGTCTCGATCTATGAGTAATTACTAATTTGGTACATATTTGCGTTCCCTGTGTTATACAAATCATTACATACAATACATTTATTAGAATCCCTAAAACAACAGGCCACTGAGGTAGGGCTCAGCAAGATAAATCCTGCTCAAAATTTGGAGCAGCCCGACTGGGGAAGTACTTTAGCCTTACAAAGATCACAGCTAAATCAGGTAGCCAGAGCTCCTAGGGGTGTTGGGGGTGGGGTCGGCAACGCATTTGCGATCCTTTTAGTTTTGCAGATGTCTATAGGATACGCAAACTGCTTACATCAGGTGGGCCTTGGTTGCTGACCTTGCTGAGTTGTATAAGAAAAAAAAATGAATTAATAGAAGATATGGGTAGACTGCAAACCTTGTGTAATAATTGCTCAACCCATTATAGCACCCCAATCGCCCAGTCGTGTAGGTCGCTTGCCGGAACAGCGCAGCTGATAAGCCTGTGTAGAAACCAGACACCCCTTCTTTCCTGAGGATATCCCCGACAACCCCCAATACTGACTTCTTTCCCGAGGGCCCCGAGAGCTGCATCCTCGTCTTTACCAAGTCAGCTGGTTGTACTACACAAATGCCCATCATACTGAAAAGATTTGGTAATTACCGAAAGTATATTTAAGATCTAAGACTGTATTTCTGACTTATATAAAGTATTAACTACTCTCCGAAATTCCATAATTTAAAATTTTATATATCACAGAATTTTCTGTATAAAATTTCATTCTGTATTTGATTGGGTTTTTAACTAAACATAATAAAAATACTCAAACATTATTGTTTAGACAATTATAGGATTTTTCTTGTTAGCAAGAATCAAGGTTTGAAATCGACATAAAAAGTCTCTCAATTCGTTAGTTAGTCACATAGTATACGAATTTTATATAACTTAAATTTTTTGCAACGACTGTATAGAAAAATTAAATTAATTTTTACCCGCTCATCCCTCCAAACACGAAATTTAGCCATCCTGGCATCGGCTTACGAGCTGGCGGCTTATTTTTCTCAGACATATTGCAAATATAATTTTAAAATAAGTTTCTTTTGATGTTGTTCTTCTTCTTCTTCTTTTATTTTTGGCATACGATCGCCATTAGTTTTGATGTTGTTATTGTGATAAATGAAAATATTGAAGTTACATTTTTATAGGATTGATGTATGTTAAAATTGACATATTATTATATTGTGAATAGATTATGTAATAATTATAAAATAAATTATCTGTTATAACCTTTCTTTACATTCATATGTCAAAATTTATTATATATATAGTATAAAAATAAAACTTAAGATTACACTTTTTTCTTTTATTATATACTAGCTGACCTGGCGAACTTTGTACCGCCTTCTTTATTTTTTTCTTAAATATAATAATTAATATATCAAAATAAAATATAGCCTATCTTTCAAGTTGGATCGAACTGCACATGGTGTGCGAATTTTATTATAATCGGTTAAGTGGTTTAGGAGTCCATTGAGGACAAACATTGTGACACGAGATTTATATATATTAAGATAGGTACGCTGTAAGTATATGTTTACTTTTTAAACTAAATAAATCAATTGCATGATGAAAGTCAAATATTTCAATAAAAAAAATCTTTGTAGATATAAATAATTAAATAATTTTTTATTTTCAAGAATCTGTATATTATCTACATAACTGCAATTTCTTAGCCTGCTGTATAACATTAGTTCTCACTATCACAGGTTGGCTGGAAGAGATCTCTTGTAGAGATAAGTTCATCGTAGCTGACTAAATTTATAAAAAAATTACTGTACAAAAAATATAAGTGCAATAAAGAATATCATTAAATATTCAGGATAAATTAAAACAAAAGTTTTGTAAAGTATGTCTTTTAATTATTGTTTCAATGAAACTCTATATGTCGTTGTTACCATTGCCACTCCTCGGTGTAATCTTGATCTAGCTGATATCTTCTGAAACAATTATTACAATATTTAATTATAATCAAGAATTAACACGCACGAGTCTTGAATAAATTAAAACATACCTGAAATAAAAGAAATACATATGATCCTGGATTCAAGTTAGTCAGTTTTGAAATGGAAGGACAGAATAGTAAATGAAGATATTTCTTACAAGTTGTATGTATGATAGTAGTTCTATAATTGTAAAACTATGAAGCAAAAGGCTACTGGCGTGCTGTGTGGCCACGGCACTAAAGAATTTAGCCACCCCCTCTCTTCCTGTGGGTGTCGTAAGAGGCGACTAAGGGATAACAAGGTTCCACAACCACTTTGGAACTTTAGAAGCCGACCGATGGCGGGATAACCATCCAACTGCTGGCTTTGAAATACACAGGCCGAAGACGGGCAGCAGCGTCTTCGGTGCGACAAAGCCAGTACTGCGGTCACCAACCCGCCTGCCCAGCGTGGTGACTATGGGCAAAACACATGAGTTCACGTTATTTTTGACGTAAACTTGTGGATGCCTATGTCCAGCAGTGGACTGTATAGGCTGTAATGATGAAGCAAAAGGCTACATGGGAGTGTATTCTGTCTCTTGTAGCTAAATATGACTATAATTTACGGAGAGGATAAACTATGCAATTTTATTACTAAGCATAATGAGTAAGAGATCTGTTATATATACTACTATATGTATATAAGACTTACATGTGAGTAATGGCAATATTACACTCAAGCGATAAATTATCTAAAACAAGCTTATATAAAAATGTCTGAAGTGGACAAGTTGAGTTCTAATACCGTTGTAAAATAAAATAGGTGGAACATTGTTCTCCACATATTAGGCCTTGATGTCTTGCAATTTTAATCGCATAAATTGCCAGTCGGTGATGATTTCAGGACATATAGTAGATTATATATTATTTCAAATATCCGACTGTCTGTATTATATAAGTCTTATAACAAGTTGTTTTATAGTAATTAATTAAATTGTAACAAGCATCCAGTTAAGAAGACGAAGGGACTGGTCCACAAGTTTAAAGTCGCTCAATGTGCAATGGAACGGGCTATGCTTGAGGTCTCTCTCAAAGATAGGATTTGAAATGAGACTATCAGCGAGAGAACGAAAGTAACCGACATAGCCCACAGAATTAGCAAGTTGAAGTGGCAGTGGGCTGGTCATCTGTGTCGCAGGACCGATGGCCGTTGGAGTAGACGGGTCCTAGAGTGGAGACCGCGTCTTGGCAAACGCAGTGTGGGACGTCCTCCGGCCCGTTGACCGACGATCTACGTAAGATTGCCGGTGTAGGCTAGATGAGGATTGCGGAAGACCGGGATATCTGGCGCGAACTTGGGGAGGCCTATGTCCAGCAGTGGACTGCGATAGGCTGAAGTGTAAGTGTAAACATCCAATACATCCATACTAACTTTCATTAACAATTACGTACTCTAATTCGGTATCATAAAATAATATGTCTATTATATTATTTATATAAGATTAATGAAGTTACATTCCAATGTCTACAAATGATTACAAGCGGGTCACCAGTTACGAAGGTCTCTGATCTAAGGCGACCTGCGCGCGGGCGGGGTTCCCGGTGGGGTGGGCGGGTGGCGCGCGGGCGCCTGCTGCCGGCGAGCGACCTCGCCCAGCAGGGACAGGCACGCGCGGGAGAGGCGCTGGCTGAAGTTCTGGAATACGAATGATCGGGATTCGCTCTGATTTTTTATATACAACTAGGTCAGCTCACTGACTAAGGGATAAGAAGGTTCCACAACCACCTTGGAACTTAAGAAGCCGACCGATGGCGGGATAACCATCCAACTGCTGGCTTTGAAATACACAGGCCGAAGACGGGCAGCAGCGTCTTCGGTGCGACAAAGCCAGTACTGCGGTCACCAACCCGCCTGCCCAGCGTGGTGACTATGGGCAAAACACATGAGTTCACGTTATTTTTGGCGTAAACTTGTGGAGGCCTATGTCCAGCAGTGGACTGTATAGGCTGTAATGAGGTCAGCTCACCTGATGGTTACCTATGGTAAAGTTGGCCATATATAAAAAGAATGCTTACTGTATGTCAATTCGAATATACAATAAAATACCAGGCTCTTATAAGGATTTACCACTGATAGTATTCAAGAAAGTTTTTTATGAATTTCTGTTAAACAAATTGTATTATAATGTTAATGACTACTTAAATGACCATATGTGACATGTATTTTGCTGTTTATTAATTATATATTTTTTTTTTCTTTATCTTATTGACATGATTTGTTTTGTTTTTTGACATTTTATAAATTAAAATGAATTATTTATGTTACATTTAAAAAAATTTTTGCACACCAAAAATCGGTAGAATATGTTGGCTAACTATGTAATTTGACAACTTGTATACCATATTCTTGCAAAATAAATAAATAATAATAATTATTATTATTATAAGCAATTACCGTAGCTTACAGACGTCTGCAACACAAGAAGCATCGCGAGCAGGTTGCCGACCCTATCCCCAATTTCCCCCAGTAGCTCTGGTCACCTTACTCACCAACAGGAACGCAACACACTGCTTGAAAACAGTATTATTTTGCTGTGATCTTCTGTAAGGTCAAGGTACTACCCCATTCGGTACCCCTCCTAAAATTTCCTGCTCCATATTTTGAGCAGAAAATTTTCTGCTGTGCCCTACACTGTAATTGTTATTTCCCACTGTTGGGCATAAGTCTCTTCCTCCATGTAGGAGAAGAATCGGAGCTTAATCCACCACGCAGCTCCACTGCGGGTTCGCGATTACAAGAGTCTATAGGGTCCAGTAACCGCTTAGCATCAGGTGGACCGAACGCTTGTTTACCATAATAATCTAAATAAAAATAGACGTAGGTATATAGTAATTATCAACTTCTTAACTAATTCAATAATAAAATCAAACGGAACTACTTAACGATCAAATACAAGACACATCCCCGCTGATGTAACATATAGATCGATTTTTAAGAAAATTGAATGCCTTCTAAGAAAAAGTAGGAATTTAGTTTTGTTGTAAAATGGATTAGCGTCGCCAAAACTGTATAACGCCATACTGCACCTTCAATTGAAAGTATTAACATGGATTATAAATAATTACGAAGTTTCTATTTTAAACGTAGTAGGCATGCTAAATTTTCTTGCTATATCAACACAGACAAAACATCCGTTTCTGCGCAGTATTTCGTAATAACAGTAATAAAACACAATTTTCCGCGTAGTCGTTACATTTTTTCAGATGAATTGACTCGTTTACGATATAATAAATAATAAATTTCCTTCAATGATGTACTCACGGGTAAACAAGATCCTTTCATTTCTCGCAAATCAATTTTCCGGAATAGTTCACAGAGAAGTAGCTCATGTAGAGTGGGCGGGTGGGGGCTGAAGATCATTTCTATGATGTCAACGACCTTAAACGTAGGTATATATTTACTTTATAACATAATAATCAGTTTATTTTGCACTAGTATTAATTATTCGCTTCAGCTTGTAATAACCCACTATTGGGCATAGGCCTCTTTACCCATGTAGGAGAAGGATCAGAGCTGCCACCACTCTGCTCCAATACGGGTTGGCGGATATATTCCCTACTATGAGTAACGATCGCTATCAGATGTACATGATAACAACTGGGACTTAATGTGCTCTCCGAGGCACGGTAGGGAGGAGGTACAGGGACTGCACAAACACCCAGACCACGGCAAACAACTGTATGGCCAATACAAATGTTTGTCATGTGCGGGGATCGAACCCGCAACCGCCAACGCAACAGGTACAATCCGTGGCTGTAACCGTTGCGCCAACGCGGCGTCTACTACCACTATTCATTATATACGAAGGAAATGTCTCTTTGTTATTATATTTTCTTTGTTACGACATTAAAGAATATAGCCACCCCCTTTCTTCCCGTGGGTGTCGTAAGAGACCCACATTGGAACTTAAAAAGCCGACGGATGGCGGGATAACCATCCAACTGCTGGCTTTGAAATGCACAGGCCGAAGACGTCACAGGGCACAGGGCAGCAGCGTCTTCGGTGCGACAAAGTCAGTACTGCGGTCACCAACCCACCTGCCCAGCGTGGTGACTATGGGCAAATCATACGAGGATATAAATTGTGGAGTATATTTTAAATTGTAGTTACATTATACCTCATAGTGTAATAAGTAGTCATCTCTCTCAATAACGAATCACCATAGACTCTTTTTTGTGAACCAAAGCCCTTTTTTTACGCGGGGTAAATCCATCATGGATACCCTGCAGCGTGGGGGTGCCAGAGGGTTATGTTAGACTCCTACTGACTAAAAAAACCACCACTTGTGAGCAGTCGTCCACCTGGGTGGCGCGAGATGGGGTCGCGCTAGCATTCGCCACCACATTAATCTAGCTAACGGGTAAAATGACGCTTAATAGATCTACTCGAAATTACTCACTTGCGAGTAATTATTCGCCAGATCTGGCAACAGAGTAAGGTCGGTGTCAGTTCCAGCGCACATCTCGAAGAGCACGTGGCCCAGAGACAGAATCTCCACGCGCTCGAGTGCCGCTGAACGCGCCGGCTGCCGCGGAGTCGCGCCCACTAGTGTGTTCTCGAGACCGCAGAGACTGGGAACATCCAAATCTTAACAAAGTCCTAGATATAAGTGACTAGATTGTTGGGACAGTTTGGTTTGACTGCTTTCTAATACTAGGATTATAGGGTTCGATTTCCGCCCCCAAGATGTACCAAAAAAAATGTAGGTATCAGTCTCCTGTTACCGATTACAAATGACCGTGTAGTTATGTTAATGATTATTTTTATGAATATATTTATGTTTTACCAATTTTGGAAGAAATTTTGAGATATATTTTAGTTGATTGAAAATTTAAAACAGCGTTTTGAATTTAGAATCCTTCTACGTCTTCTATGTCTACGCAAGTTTTTAGAGATATATACAGTTCTACTTGCTTGTAACAAACTCGAATAGTAGTCAGGAGATTTGCTTATATAGAACATAGGACATCTATACGTTTTGCATTGAAAAAAACCAACAATAAAAACTCGGATAAAGGAACTAACCACGAAAATAATTTTTCAGGAGTGGGACCAAAACCATTAATCACTAGCATTACCATGGATGCTAAAAACAAATCCCTATTCGCTTGACAAAGAAATGGTAAAAACTTCAAGCCACAAAAACCCCGTAATTAAAACTGGTGATATGATTAATTTCTGCTTTTAAACTTATATCTTTAAAAATACTCATATTTTTGAGATGAAAATAAATGGCAAGTAATCGTGAAACTGGAAAAAAAAATTACAAAAAAGTAAGTGTTTTCATACCGTGCTACGCCATTTTGGACCATCACATTTCCGGAGTGCAGATGACGAAAGGGCGGGAATCCCTTCTCCTTGAGGAACAGTAGCCCTTCCAGAATCTGACGTCCAAATCTTGCAACCTGAGTGGCGGGCAGGCCTGTTCCTGTTGAGCTGTACTTACGACTGTAATCCTCACTCCACGTGCTCTGTTATTTGTAGTTAATTTATATTATATACATAATAGTTTGTTATAAAGATTCTATTGTGCAGAAAAGTATTAATCTAATATTGTGAGCAAAAAATTGTTTTCGGAAAATCATAAAAAAACTCTTTATAGTAAAACATATCTAGAGATTTAGAGGAGAGGTTAAGAGGTTTAAAAGATTTTGAGTAATACCTAATAATATTTATATGATTGACTGAAAATCTTAAAGTTAATAATTTTCAACGAATTTCTCTCATAAAAATCAAAATTAAAGAAACAAAAGAGAACTTGAAACAATAAAAAGTTTTCCCAAAATATAATAATTATACTTAAAGTAATGACCTTGTAAATGAGATCCTTTAGACTTCCCCTGGAGTTATACGGCAGCACGGCTAATGCGTGTCCATTGCATAGTTCGAGATCTAACACGGGGTAGATGTAGGGATGGTGCAACGCTCGGAACAGTTCCATGATGAGACCGCGGGAATGCTCGTCCTGTTCTATGGCACATTTGCTGGATAGGGGCATCTGGTGACGAAGATTTATTACCATTAATAACACTTTTGTACAGCACTCTTGTAGACAAAAATCGTTGGTGTTGACCAAAGGTGATTTTTGTGATAAAAGTATCTACATTGTCGTTATTTTGTTTTGTCTGAAATTGTACATTCATCATCATCATTTCAGCAGTTCACTGCTGGACATAGGCCTCCGCAATTTCGCGCCAAAAATGGCGTGAACTCATGTGTGTTGCCCATAGTCACAACGCTGGTTGGTGACCGCAGGGCTGGCTTTGTCGAAATTATACATTAGTTAGAGAATAATGTGACAATGCCAAAAAACTGTTTTCGCATTTCATTTTATATAGATATTAAGTACTTTACAACTTTGCATTACTATTTCTAAAACCAGAATTTAAATTATTTAATGGAAAAGAATTGACACAAAAATTAAATATATAAATAAAACAAACTATATAAACAAGAAGCTCAAAATTGGTATATTAAAACTGTCTCTACGTAACATAAGTATTATAGGTTCTCTGTTAGCAAGGTAAATTCTATTGTAATGCTCATAAGCACCCGTAATCCATTTTGAATTTGTAAATCTAATAACTCACCAATATGAGGAGGCGGTCGGTTTTAATGGAATTATCGTGAATCGCAAACCATTTTTTGTTCGCGCGCGAACCGATTGTGTTCAGACGGGATATCATGCTGTACCTGAAATTATTGAAGGAATTCTTCTAATAAGGGACATTCAATAGACTGCTGAAAGAGGCTGAATAAAAGATGGCAAGAAAAGGAAAATGAAATAATAGTATTTATTTAATATTCTATTTCGCTATGGAATGAGGTTTTACAAATTTTTTAGAAAATATTATTTATCATATTCGTAAAACTGTTTATTGACATAATGTCGACGTAATTAATTCTGAAAAATGTACACGAAATAGAATTCTCAACTCTCATTCCTTCAGCTTTCGCTTCAGCCTGTAATATCCCACTACTGGGCATAGGCCTCTTTCCCCGTGTAGGAGAAGGATCAGAGCTTAATCCACCACGCTGCTCCAATGCGGGTTGGCGGATATATTCCTTGCTATGAGTAACGATCGCTATCAGGTGTATATGATAACAACCGGGACCGACGGCTTAACGTGCTCTCCGAGGCACGGTGGGGAGACCCACAAGGACTGCACAAACACCCAGACCACGGCAAACACCTGTATGGCCAATACAAATGTTTGTCATGTGTGGGGATCGAACCCGCAACCGCCAGCGCAACAGGTACAGTCCATGGCTGTGACCGTTGCGCCAACGCGGCGTCAAGCTTTCATTATATATGAAATATTAATAATAATATACGTACATATGTATAAATGTAAATACCTCGTAGTATGCGATAAATATTCATTACAAATAGCCAAAGCTACCGAGCTTTCCATCGATTGTTCTGCCAGTCTGTTTCGAGAAAAAGATAGAATTAATTTACTTACAACACGGAGCAATTGAGAGAAAACATATAAAAGCAATGGAGCATGATGAGGAGCGGCGAAATAATTGGTTTGCAAACATATATTACCTAAATACATACAGAAATAAAAGCGTTAAATTGAGCCAATTTGTATGGTATTTCATACTTACAATTACAAAGCATGTTAGGGTACATTGAATTAATTTTAGCACTTAGCTTGAATATTGTGTACAGTACAGCACCCATCATAAATAAGACATTAAAATTATCAAAAAAAATTGCGCTCTACAAACTGACATCGAGTTGTAACAAACAAAAGCTGTTATAGCCACTACTTAGTAGTACTTAGAAGTGTGAAACTAAAATAGTCTACTGAAATTTTTACGGTATAAAAGTAGTAGTTTTTAGATTAACATGGTTATTAATAAAACTATTCATAACGGGACTATGCGTAAATGAAGCTATGCGTAAAGCAAAGGACTATGGTAGGGGTGAAAGTAACAATGGTAGTGGTAACCAGTGTCTACGCAGCAAACGTGTGAGAAAGTAGTAGTCCGATATGGACATTGCCAAAGTCGTCAGACATGCACAGTTAATGTCGAAATATCGAGCTCCGCAAAATAAAAATAAAAAACATGGTAAATATCCCGTTAATGAATAGTTTTAAAAGTAGTAGTTGTTAACATTTTAATAAATTAAATTGCTTTGATTTTTTCTTTGCTTTTCATTTTGTTTTAAAAGTTCTTTTTTAACCAAAGTTGATCGAAAAGTTTTAATTTTCAAAAATGTCGGTCTAGACTGTTGATCTAGGAAAACGACATATAAATATGACATACTATATTTTGTGCCCATAGCATTAGGTTTTTAGCTACAGGCTAATCTACAGTTTTTGGCAATCAGCAGATTTTACGAGAAGTGCTAAAAAAAATTAAGAAAAATTGCACATCACACACGATCACACACATGGTGCTTTTATGCAAAAAAAAAAAAAACAAATTGAATCTTATTAACCTCGGGAAGGTTACAAATCTTATTAATGTCAAAAAAGAAGAAGATTCTATGGTCCACTGTATATTTTATTTTCTTAGTATTTTTATACTTTTAATTTCACCAATTTGCACTACTTCCACTTGGTATGTATGTATTCTATATAAAGTGGAGTAGAGTATACCTGGGTGAAGATGTAGGCTCCGAAGGAGACGATTTCCCCGATCCTGAACCCATCAAGGATTTGTTGAACAACAGCTTCGCGAGGGAATCGATTTTTTGAGCGACGAGTGGAGCTCGTTCTGAACTTTCCTCTAAAGTCGGAGATACGTTTTATCATTACAAAAGATTTAATGACAACAAACAGCCATAAAAGTCGTTTAATTTGAAATTTCATCACTTCAGCCTATCGCAGTTCACCGCTGGACAGAGACCTCCACAAGTTCGCGCCAAAAATGGCGTGAACTCATTGTGTTGCCCATAGTCATCACGCTGGGGCGGGTTGATGACTGAAATTGGATGTGAAATGTTAAAAATACGGTTTACACTCGGTGTATATTGAAAAAAAAATTTTTTTTTATAGTAATAATAGAAGTATGAACACAACAAGAAATAACAAAATTATAACGCTAATTTTCCGACTGCGCAAAGTAAACGTCTCCTTTCTAGGTTATGGTATTCGCTTCCAAGTATGATAAGTTTTTAATTAAGCAGAGAAGCTCTGACTCCTAGTTGTTTGACGATATTTCATTTAAGATTCACGTTTTCTAACCACGGAATCATTTAAAATACTATTTTAATATAAATATTATAAACTGTAAACACAAAATTAGGCTTATTTTATTACTGTTATAATATTTTTAAGGTGAACCGTAATTTGTGTTTTTACTTACAAAAAATTCAACAAAAATATGGTCACATATTGTAATAATTGTAATTAGCGATGATCGAGTATACATCGATTAATCTCGTTACTACTTTGTAGATAAACAACCTAATTTAAGCAATAATAAATGTATTAAGAAACGAAACAAAATTCTATAAAGTATATATCTTTTTACAAATACAACTATTTATGTTTTCAAAACATTATATATAATTATGTGTATACATGTATGTATTTTATGTGCTGTGTGGCTACGGCACTAAAGAATTTAGCCACCCCCTCTCTTCCCGTGGGTGTCGTAAGAGGCGACTAAGGGATAACAAGGTTCCACAACCACCTTGGAACTTAAGAAGCCGACCGATGGCGGGATAACCATCCAACTGCTGGCTTTGAAATACACAGGCAGAAGACGGGCAGCAGCGTCTTTGGTGCGACAAAGCCAATACTGCGGTCACCAACCCGCCTGCCCAGCGTGGTGACTACGCGGGCAAAACACATGAGTTCACGTTATTTTTGGCGTAAACTTGTGGAGGCCTAAGTCCAGCAGTGGACTGTATAGGCTGTAATGATGTATGTATTTTCTATTTTGTTTTACCTTCGCTTTCACTTTTGTCTGTGGACACGGATCGTATGCGGAACGCATCTCTTTTATTCGCAGCGGCGACAGATTCAGGGTTAAGTTCAGCAGCTGACTGCGCCCTCCGACACGCTCCGCGACGCTTCTTCTTTCTATAAATAGATCTAGACCGTTCCTGGTAAAACCTATCATGCCCAGTCGTTTCAGGTTCCTTCTGTTCCTTCGTTTCCCCAGCTTTCATATGCTGGTACAGGTTAAACATTCTCACTGTCTTCCTGTAAACATACGTTCTGAAATCTTCAAATTTGAACAGCATTGAGCTGCATCCTCACGCCGAATATTATCAACGAATGAATACTCTATAATAATTTGCGCACTGAGTTTAAACGAATTTGAATAATCTTGTTAGATATGTGAATATTCGATCACGTGGATTGTGTACCCATATCTATTAGTCGAATTTTAGTGGACGCGTCACAACCCTGGGATGTTCTACGATGAACTAGTGAGGCTAATTAAAGACCTACAAGTGCCATAAGCTGAGCTACACGCCTACATTTGTATGTAGGTGAGTATTTTTTTATGTTAGACTCAACTTATTACGTTTGTCTTCTAAGTTGTTAGACGTTAGACATATATCCAGCGAGATAAACACACAGTTAATAAGTATGTATAGGCTAATTCGGTTAGGATCAGCGTGACTTTTGTGTCTAGATATATTTCAATATTAAAAATGATTCATCTTATCATTGTAATATTTTTTATTTTAATCGTAAAACTATTGATAGGAAAGATTGGAAGTAAGATACTTGTCTATCATACAGCAATAATTGCACAGACTTCATTTTATATTCGTAATATAAACATACATTTTCTATTGGTTAGGGCACAGTAGGAAATATGTTGGTTAAAATTCTAGCAGCCCGACCTTACAGAAAACCAAATATTATTGCTGTCATGTAGTTGGTGTTTTAGACTTCCATAGGCGGCTACGATAACCGTTTACCATCGGCCGTACCTTGAGTTTGTTTGTATATAAAACTACATAGAAAAAAAAAACATTCGTTAAAATAAACTAATTGATTTATTGTTCTGTTCCATAAAATGCTGCGATCGTATTTGTCATCCGTCAATAATAAGTAGATTATTTTAACATATTAATCGGATTACAACATTGTTCTATATTTCTTATGACATTACTTTAGTCATTTTTACTTTTCGTCGTAGTATATTTTGTAAAGTTCGTCGAATACAAACAACGAAATAATGGTATGTATCGCCATTCTGACGTAGTATGGAACAAATCCCTTCCAGAAGTACCATATGCCTTTTCGATAATAAATATCGTAGAATATTTGTGAATGTCTTATTCCACTTTTTCTCACTTGATACCTAGAACGATACAAAAATAAAATGATGTATGGGAAAAATATAATGTTAATATTTTTTTGCCGTTTTTCTCATGTTTCATTACAAACTTTCTCAAAGATTTGCGTGTTTTATGCTAGTTTAATAATACGAGTTTTTCGTGACATTAGCATTAGCATAGCTGAGAAAAACTAATATTTACAAAAAAAATATTTTTATAATCAAAATACGAAAACATAACATGTAAGTGGAATAATGACTTAGCTGTTAGGACATTGAAGTTTCTGCATCATTAATATGTTACGTAGTTAAGTATGTGAGTTGTATGGCTACGGCAGTAAAGAATATAGCCACCCCCTCTCTTCCCGTGGCTGTCATAAGAGGTAACACAGGGGGTAACACAGTTCCACTACCACCTCGGAACTTAAAAAGCCGATCGATGGCGGGATAGCCATCCAACTGCTGGCTTTGAAATACACAGGCCGAAGACGGGCAGTAGCGTCTTCGGTGTGACAAAGCCAGACCTGCTGTCCACCGCTGCCATACGCCTGCCCAGCGTGGTGACAATTGGCAAAACAGATGAGTTCGGCCATTTTTGGCGCGAGCTTGTGGAGGGCTATATCCAGCAGTGGACTGCGATAGGCTGAAGTGAAATAAAATATTCATATAGAAATACATATGTACCTAGTTTTAACGAGATCTATTGGCAGGGAGACGACCGCTGTGATGAAACTCGAGATTAATGAAGTGTATACATGTAGAGATAGACCATTGGCGAGTTTCTTTTCACGAAATATTTCTCGTACCTGAGACAAATGTTATTTTTTTTTTATTTCTTCCTCACTTGTGTTAAAAAATATGAATATCAAATTATAACGTTATTTATAAACAGTATGTTTGATAATGAACAAAAATGTAGAAATCATTATCTGTAGACATATGTCGTTATGCCTGTTTATGGTTACAGTTGGTACCTATAGCTTGGCGCTCTTCTTTAAAGTCTCGACTTTTTGTTTATAGTGATTTGCTTTTTGGATAAAAAACGAGTCAACAATCACTTCAACTATTAACACGTTATATAATAAACCTACTAGCTAGTTAACTTAAAACAAAATTGTACCAAGTAACTTGTAATTGTCATTCACCTGTGAGTAGCTCCCTAGCTGTCCAATACTGACCAACACAGATCGACCAAGTGTTAGAGTGCCACCGCGCCACAGAGCACGCACACCTTCTTCTTTACATATTCTGATCCGATGCAACAAAGCTTTAAGATTATATGAAGTTAAATTTTGTTAAATAAAAAATTTGACTACCCCGTCGGTGCTTTCGATTCCCGCCTGAGTTTGGGTGTAATATTTGTATATGTATTATTTCTATGTATATTTATCAAAAAAATATTTAGCTATGACAGTCAGCTGTTACCTATAACTCAATTATTTAATATATATTATTAACATAATTCTATAACTAATTTACTATACAACTAGGTCGGCAAGCGTATACGCATGACCCATATGCTATGATCCACCTGGTGGTAAGCGGTTACCGCCGCCTTAGACGCCTGCTATACTACTAGAAGTATCGCGTGGCCAACGTTATCCCCGACCCTCCCCAGGAGCTCTAGTCACCCTACTCTCCACAGGAACACAACATTACTTTAGAGCAACACGGCTGCCTAATTTCAAAACATAGTAAGAGACAAATTTTGAGAAATCGTTTTTTTTTTGTATTTTACGTTCCAATGGAGTCGCGTGAATATGATTCGATTGATATATTCCAATAATTTTATTTTTGTTACTTACTGTGTTTTGAAATTGGGCAGCCGAACATTACTTAGCTGTGATCTTCTGTAAGCAGCTCCCGATTTCGAGCAGAATATTTTTTTCTGCACCCTACCTCAATGAAATACCAATATCTCTATCTCCACAGGAACACAACATTACTTTAGAGCAACACGGCTGCCTAATTTCAAAACATAGTAAGAGACAAATTTTGAGAAATCGTTTTTTTTTTGTATTTTACGTTCCAATGGAGTCGTGTGAATATGATTCGATTGATATATTCCAATAATTTTATTTTTGTTACTTACTGTGTTTTGAAATTGGGCAGCCGAACATTACTTAGCTGTGATCTTCTGTAAGCAGCTCCCGATTTCGAGCAGAATATTTTTTTCTGCACCCTACCTCAATGAAATACCAATATCTCTATCTCTATCTATCTTAATAAACATATAATTACTTTTGAAGGGCTTGAAAAGTTCCTCTGTATCGTCGTGGGCAGCTACAATCTATACAGGGCTCCAAGGGTCCATCTGCCATCAATCTTACTAAGATCACTTCCGAAGGATTGCCAGCGAGAGCACCCGCCAAACCCGCCGTGATACCGATTGCAACCTTCTCGTAAATTGCTGGATTTTTCTTGTCTTCCCTATAAAAATATTATGATTGTACAGGTTAAAAAAAGTCTGCCAACCACAGTTTTAATAAAAAATACATATGAACAGTCGAAGCATTCCTACTTTGTGCTCTTAGTAACCTCTTAGGAAATACTTTTAAACAAATCAACAAACAATTTTAGACGTTATTCTAAGGCTAGTCATTTGATCTTTCATACGTATGACGTGAGTATAGTAAAACGAAATATTTTTTTATTAATCACATTTTGATAACTTTCATTAAGAAAGTTCAATTTTAAATTAACTTTTAGAGTAAACCACATAGCTGAACTAGTTTGAAATAAACTCTTAGAAATTAGACGATTTTCGTAATCGTAATTGTGTTGTGTTGTAACGGTACCAATAAATTTAAAATGGATGCCTTAAATATCACACACTATAGAAAACCAGAGTGAAATAGCTTTAGTTCAGCATATCGTCATCGCCCTCTCTTTTCTATTGTAGCTCGAATATCAATTAGTTATACTATATTGTACACTACAACTACATTTTAAACATTAACCATATTTTAAGACAGTTACAGACTGTGAAGTACAATGGGTGGACTTATGGCTATTTAGCCATTTCTTCCAGACGACCCAAGTAAGGAAGGGTAAATTTATTATTAGCTCGAGACAGGGTAGGTAGTACAGTTATATAATAAACTCACATGCCAATATATACCTACATAACATTACTTATATAAAATCCATATACGGGTATAAATGCATACATACATACATAATACATAACCTTATTATAAACTAATAATTAATAATAAAGGAAAGATTGACGACACATACTATATTATTATATGATTAACACTATATATGTTTCTTTTAATAATTTATATAACTACAGTGCATCTAACGGAATATTGGATGAGTTCCGCTAGTAATTCAATTTCCTATTTCATCCAAGCATCTCTAATTTAAAACTATATTCCATTTACATTTGTATTAAATTGATTATATTTATTCATTACTTTTAAAGTATACCATAGTATACTACAAAGTCAATTTAAGCTATATATCATAAACAACGAAAAGAAAATAACTTTATATTTTATTCCGACACTTCGAAGGTATCGACGCTGATATAAAATGAAGTTGATATTACGTGAGTGTTGATTATTCTTTGTTGTTTGTGTTTTGTACATATTCTTTGTTTACTTTTAGTAGGATAAATTACTTTAATTTTGTATTTTACTATTAACATGCAAATACTTTTGTGGTAGCGTAACACAGCACAGTTTAGTATTGAATATTAGTCAAGAGTAGCGTATTTACCCTAGGACCAAAAGGGCCATGGCCCGGAGCACCATTCTGTGCGGGGCGCCACAAACTCATGGAGTTATGAAATAGGTAGAGTAAAAAAGGTCAGCCAAAAATTCGGCGGCGGCAAACTTTATTGGTCGCTTCAGTCTGTAATATCCCACTGCTTGGTATTGGCCTCTTTTCCTATGTAGGATAAGGATCAGAACTTAATCCACCATGCTGCTCCAATGCGGATTGGAGGAGATATTCCCTACTAGGTGTAACGATCGCTATAATGTGTACATGATAACAACCAGGACTAAGGGCTTAACGTGCTCTCTGAGGCACGGTGAAGAGACCCACAAGGACTGCACAAACACCCGGACCGCGGCAACCATCTGTATGGCCAATAAAAATGTTTGCCATGTGCAGGGATCGAACCCGCAACCGCCATCACAACAACCACAAATCTGTAGTGTCATCAACGCGCCGTCGACTGTAATGGTTCGGGGCACTAAATCTTTAAATAAGCAACTGTTATTAAGGCTTACTAATAAAATAAATGACGAGAACTAGCCATTTATATAAAACTCGTTAGATAGTTGTGTTTATTGTTTTCGTAGTATTTTTTACTCCTTTGTGCACCTGTCTTTCATTTTCGCATCAACATGGTCGTAAGCGAACCCGCAACCGTCTGCGAAACAGCCAGATTAGACCGCTGCGCCAACGCGTCGTCGAAAACGAAATTTGTTAGTAAAAAACTAAAGAATCGCAGTAAATTTTCGCTCTTTCTAGAAAAATGAGCTGTAAGTTGCGGAGTAACATTACTTGTATTTTCTGTTTCAGCCCTACTTCTAGTGATTTTTATGTTGTCCTCTGCATTTGCCAGAATTAAATTCTGTGCGTGCAATTTAGAATACAACCCTGTATGCGGTTCAGATGGAGTTACTTACTTCAACGAGCAGTGCATGAAGTGTCAACCCAATGTTAAAAAACAGCAATATGGCCCATGTTGATGAATGTAATATTCAATAAAATCTTAATTTCTTCATTGCCTAGCATCAGTGTTTCAGTTTATAGTCCTAAACTTCGTAAGAGTATATTTTTTAATAAGAAATTCGTTTTTTATTTTATTTTCTTCCATACAAAAGTTTATCTGACGATTACGAATACACAAATCAAGATTTATTAACATCGGAGAACTGATTCAGAAGTTATGCCCGTAGAAACCCCGACTAGAAAAAAGGTCAGGCTCAACCAGATCATGTATCTGGACCGGATCAGGATAGAATGAGGCATGCCAGATCCGGCAAGCTCTATCAGGACCAGGTCTGGTCCTGACAAGGATAGCCTGATGTAAAACATAATAAAGGCATACTGGATCAGGACCCGGTCCGGTCCAGATAAGGACAGCCTGATGTAAAATATAATCATGTATGGTAAGGCATATTGGATCAGGACCCGGTCCGGTCCAGATCAAGATAGCCTGATGTAAAATATAATCAAGTATGTTAAGGCATACTGGATCAGGGCCCGGTCCGGTTCAGATCAGGGTAGCCTGAAAAAAATTACGCGAACTGAGCCTGAATCGCGCTATCAATATTTTTAGGTGCACTTAGTATATATACAGTTATCAGGATAGTCTAGCAGGGAGTCCATTTCTACACAGTGGAACAGTCGTAAGTAGTAGGAAGTAGTTAATTATTAGAAGTTATAATCAACCAATAATAATAATTAATTAATAATATAAAAATAATTAATATTTAAAGTAAAAACATAAATAAATAATACATTGGAAAAAATAAACCGAAATAAATATCATAATAATTATGTTAAGTAACATATTTATAATATCAATTCGCTTTTTTTTATTAAACAATTTTTTTCAAGAATATACATCATTAAATATATATTCGTGTTTTTTAAAAGGACCATGAGATGAGATTTCCTGATCGGGTCCAGATCAGAAAATCTCATCTCATCCTGATCAGATTCAGACCAATCATCTGCGTTACACGCCTTATCTAGTCCTGATCAGGCATGCCTGGTCCGGTCCTTCTAAGGAAGACGAAAAAATTTCTACTAAAACCCCTCGACCGTGCCCTGTCCATTACCATGATATCAGGCTTGATCGCCAGTATCGTCCTGTCTGTGGCGATAGGCAGGTCTCAGTAGAGCCAAACTCCGTCGCATTCTAATACTGGCCCCGGTAAGTACTGATAATACGGTATCCTCTGTTCCAGGAGACCGTACATAAGAGCAAACGCTTGGTGAAGAATCTTGGCCGCTTGACCGTATCTGTGCAAGTATTCGGTGTTAGCAAGCATGGAATAACGCGAAATCACAAGCCTGAGTGACTTACTGAGGTGACGACAGGCTAGACAAAAGTCGGGAGTGCCATCGTTTGTCTTAACCACCTGATCCTGTATTGCACAGACAAAACCTTCAGTTTCCCCAAAGAGGTTGCCGAATTGTAACTACTGCACGGAGGTCTTAATGTCTACGTGTGGCGCGTGGAGCGCCTTTTAAAATCAACCATGTAGCTCTTTCTCCATCCATACGGTCTTTCGGTCAGAGGTGCTCAGTACGACCGGTTTCTACCATTCCTCTTTGGCCAAGGATAGGAGTGTCAGTCCTTTATCACACACTATAACATCACCATGGATAGCGCTGTCTCGTCTCGTTTCATAGTAGGTCCTGAAGCTGCATACCCCACGGTTTTATGTATGGTCTTAGCCCTTAACATACCTCGACCACCACACTTCCCCGGGATGTACAGTTTCATGATCGACGACTTAGGATGACTTACGCACTATGGTACGTCATAGTTGTGCAAACTCTTCTGTCCAGGGCGTCAAGTTCGGTCTGAGTCCATTTGAGTATGCCAAACGTGTACAAGAGAGTGGGTATGACCCAGCTGGCGGGCTTATAAGCTCAGATCTTGTTGCCGCCCGACAAATTGCTCCGAAAAACTTTTGTCAGTCGTCCAAACAAGACTTCGGAAACTGTATGTTTCATGTCCACCCCATTTACCCCTATGCATTGTGACATATCCAGGTATCGGTAAGATTCAGCTTCGGAAAGGGTCTTAAATGATGCTAATGCGAGACTAAATTGCGCTGATTGAGTCTCCCCCTGTCAATGTGCACGACCGCACACTTATCCACTCCAAGCTGCAACCTGATGGAACTTATGAATTCCGTAGTGATTTTCACTAGTTTCTGCATGCGTGCAGCGTTAGGTGCCAGCAATTTGAGGTTATCCATGTAGAGGAGGTGGGAGACTTTAGTACCTTCTCTCCGAAACTGAAAACCTGTCCTCAAATACTCCAGTAGGGTGCTTTTAGTGTTCAAAGATAAGCAAAACCATAGCGGGCACAGGCAATCACCCTGAAAAATACCCCTCCGTATCTTATTTGGGTCATCCGCGCCCGTCAGTCGCTCGCCAAGGATACAAAAGTTTGTACTCCATTGTCCCATGCACACTCCAAGGAGGTTTCGAACCAGCCAAAGTCGCATGGCCGATGATGGCATGATAGTAGACCGAGAATCCTTTTAGTCAATCCCTAAGTCATCCTTTAAGTCCTCCGTATAGGTGGCGATCGGGTTAATCGGTTCGATTTTAGTACATGCGTCCTGAACCGCAACCCAAGAGCCTTCCTCATGCTCACCTCCCTTGATCATATGTTGCACCAAAAAGTGACGAGGTCAACCGTACTCGGTTTTAGGAAAGCAGAGCACGGTATCTGGTTCTCCAGCTTTCTATGGAATCTTTTCCGATCACTCACGAAGAGGCGATTTTATCAGAAGCGTTCAACTCTCTCAGAGTATTGCGAATGCGCTTTCCTTATGCCACGATTATCTGCTTCTGGCCGTCGATGCGCTTCATTATGTTAGTTAATAGGCTATGTCGCGTTGGCGACGGCTGACGCCTAGCCTATTGAAGGCCATTCTAACGGAACGTACAATCCTTGGCCTTGTGTTGCTGGTGGCCCACACGCTGCCACCAGCCTGTCCAGCGCCAGCTCCAGATGCGCCGTGGCGTCCCCCAGGTAGCGGTCCTATGCTTTCTCCATTTAGATTTTCTTCCAACCTTTAGTGATTAGTGGTTCAGTTGAATCAGAGATTAGCCCGTATCAACCTACACACAATTTATGAGTTTGGTATATATTTTGAGCTTTGTAGACTTTACGTATCGTTTAGCTTTTGAAACTGGCCTAACGGAATATAGGATGATTTCCAGTAGTAATTCATTACTTCCTATTTTATCCAAGTATCGCTAATTTAAAACTATATTCCATTTACGCTTCTGTTCAATTGATTATATTTATTCATGACTTTTAAATTGCAACACAGTTTATTATTCACAGTCAATTTAAGCTATACGGGTATATTATAAACAACATCGAAAGGAAAATAACTTTATATTTTATTCCGACACTTCGAAGATATCGACGCTGATATAAAATGAAGTTGATATTACGTGAGTCTTGATTATTCTTTGTTGTTTGTGTTTTGTACATGTGCTTTGTTTACTCTTAGTAGGATAAATCACTTTAATATTGAATTTTACTATTAACTTACAAATACTTTTATACTAAACATTTTTGAATATCATATCAAAAATTGTCCGCTCCAGCGGGGTTCGAACCCGCGTCTCCGACTGACCGTGTCGGCGCTCTAGCCAATTAAGCTATGGAACGATGTACCCGCTAGAGCGAAATCTTTGATATGATGATTTTTATTTTCGGTTTAAGCGATTTCGCTCTAGCGGGTACATCGTTCCATAGCTTAATTGGCTAGAGCGCCGACACGGTCAGTCGGAGACGCGGGTTCGAACCCCGCTGGAGCGGTCAATTTTTGATATGATATTCAAAAATGTTTAGAATTCCTAATGTGTGGGTAACACAAAAATAAAATCGTACATACTTTTATACTATTTACCCTAAGATCAAAAGGGCCATGGTCCGGAGCAGCATTCTGTGCGGGGCTGCACAAACTGCGAACGGGGAACGGCGCAAGCCGAGCATGTAAAAATGATGGAGTTATGAAATAGGTGGCCTAAAAAAAGATCAGTCAAAAATTCGGGGGCGGCAAACTTTATTGGTCACTTCAGCCTGTAATATCCCACTGCTTGGTATTGGCCTCTTTCCCCATGTAGGAGAAGGATCAGAGCTTAATCCACCACACTGCTCCAATGCGGATTGGCGGATATATTCCCTACTAGGAGTAACGATCGCTATCAGGGGTACATGATAACAACTGGGACCGACGGCTTACCGTGCTCTCCGAGGCACGGTGGGGAGTCCCACAAGGACTGCACAAACACCCAGACAGTCAGCGAAACAGCCAGATTAGACCGCTGCGCCAACGCGTCGCCGAAAATGTAATTTGTTAGTGAAAAACTAAAGAATTGCAGTAAATTTTCGCATCTTTTTCGAAAAATGAGCTGTAAGTTGTGGAGACACATTACTTGTATTTTCTATTTCAGCCCTACTTCTAGCGATTTTTATGTTGTCCTCTGCACTTGCAAGAACTATATTCTGTGCGTGCACTTTAAAAGACATGCCTGTGTGCGGTTCAGATGGAGTTACTTACGGCAACGAGCAGTGCATGAAGTGTCAACCCAATGTGACAAAACAGAAATATGGCCCATGTTGATGAATGTAATATACAATAAAATCTTACTGTCTTCACTCACCTAGCATCAGTGTTTTATTTTATAGTCCTAAACTTCGTAAGAGCATATTTTTTATGAGCAATTCGAATTTTTTTTTTAATTTTCTTTCATACAAAAGTTTATCTGACGATTACGAATACACAAATCAAGAATTATTTACATCGAAGCAGTGATTCAGAAGGTATGCGCGTACAAATACTTTGGCGATTCAAATATGTATAAACCAGCTGACCTGGCGAACTTTGTACCACCATATTTTTTGAAGTAAAACTTCTTTACTCACGCTCGACTTGGGGAGTAAGCTAGTGAACGCGTGACGAGAGCGTTACGAAAAGTGTGATCGTGCGAGGCGAACGGAAATTGAGAGGGAGATATAAGTTAATAATATAAATAAAAATAAATATTCTTTATTGCACACCAAAGAAAAATACAATATATTTTAAGATTAGTCTTAGCTTTGTACAATAGGCGGCCTTTTCGCTAAAAAGCGATCTCTATCAGGCAACCGTGTTGCGGAGGATATTATGACCAGTGAACACAGACAGGCATATGTGTACTTATAACATATAAAATAATATTGTTGTATTTTTATATAAATATATAAATAAATAATAATAAGAAAATAGACGTAACGTATATATTTCTTATAATACATATGAGTGACTAACAAATATTTATATTGATACACAGTTATACTTAACTAGCTGTGCCCGCGGCTTCGCCCGCGTTGAAATTAGTGTGTCACAAAGTTTTCCCGGTAAATTTCCAGTGAAACTCTCATCAAAATCGGCTTAGCCGTTCCGTAAACCTTCCTCTTGCCAGTGGTGGAGCCCTCTCTCCGATGGTGAAACCGCATGAAAATCCGTTCTGTAGATTTTGAGCGAATCGATCACATACACTTTTGGGGACTTTGTTTTGTAGTACACTAACTGTTGTCTGCGACTACGTCCGCGTGGTTATGAAGATATGCATTACTATTAAGATGGTGAACGCAAATTATTTTTTTTATTTCAGTCACTTGAAATGCTTATCAAACTGAGTAACTTTTTAAAAGGCACAATTTAGTATAATTTAATAGTTATTTTTATAAAACCTCTCTATACACCACATTTTTAGTTTTGTTTTCAGGCTCTATATCTTTCATACAAACTATCAACCCTAATTAAACCACCTTAGCGGTGGAATATTGTAAAATCCGTTCTTAGCGGACGTCTGCTAACTATAATCTACCTCCCTGCCAAATTTTATCTTTGTCCAACCTGGATGGATAGACCATCCAGCGGTTTTTGAGTTCTCGTGATGCGTGAGTTATTTACCTTTCTCTTTTATATATATAGATAACGATGAATTATTTTGACACCTTCTCACCATCTAAAGAGCATATATTTTGAATTTCAAGTCTCTTACTTCAAAAACATAGGACTTTCATACAAACTTCCAACCCCCGTTTTATCACCTTAGGGGTCGAGTTTCGTAAAATCATCTCTTAGCGGATGTTTACGCCCTATAAGGAACCTACCTGCCAAATTTCAAGTTTGTAGCTGTTATAGTTTCGGAGATTTCGTGATGAGTGAGTGACCTTTCGCTTTTATATATATTATTATATTATAGATAAAGGTGTAGGCCTTAATAAGTGAGACAAATGGATTAGTTAATACAGATAGCAAAAGATAGTTTCGTAAGATTTTCTTCTTCAGTCGACGTGTGATCTAATTTTTTTTTTTTTTTAATTTTGCAATAAACATATTATCATCGCAAGTGCTAAAACGATACATAACGTAACAAATATTCCTACAAGTGATTTGTATAATAAAATATAGATATTAATATAAAATTTTGCTCGCGTATTCGATCATAATGAATTCAAATTATAAGTTTGAACATTGTTAAGTTTAATGTTGTCAAAAAGTATGCAACTATAAACAAAGGAGTATATATGCCCGTGTCAAATATATGGTAGTGAGTGTAATATTTTTTTAATTCATTTTATGTATTTTAAATGCATCATGTGAAAAAAAAAAAATTAGCATTCTGCGTTCCTTCTCTATAAACTATAATTGTGCAGAATTTCATATTTCAAATTTCAATTTTTGAATTTCATATATGTATATGATTTTGAATTTTATGTATATATACTAGCTGACCCCGTTGTTTTGCCACACATGTTATTAGCCCTCTTAATTCCCCCCCCTGTAACTTAGGTGTTTGAAAAATAGATGTTGGCCGATTCTCAGACCTACCCGATTTGCACACAAAATTTCATAAAAATCGGTCCCGCCGTTTCGGAGGAGTATTGTAACTAACATTGTGACTCGAGAATTTTAAATATAAGATATTAGATGTATGTACAGTACACACTGTTATTCGGTACTTGGTACAGGTTTTTGTTTTTATAGAAGAGGTGGCAAACGGACTGTTGGCTCACCTGGTGGTAAGTGAAAACAACATCCACAGACACCCGCTACATCAGAGGATTAGCAGGCACGTTGCTGGCCTTTCAAATAGGAATATGCTCTTCTTTTAAAGGCCCCTAAGTCGTATCGGTTCGGAAATACCGTAGGTGGCAGCTGGTTCCATAGAGTGGTCGTGCGCGGCAGGAAATGGCGCAAAAATCGAGCTGTCGTAGACCTCTGGACATCGAGGTGATGTGGGTGATATTTGGAATTTTGACGCGATGTCCGGTGGTGGAATTCTGCTGTAGGTATTAGTCCGAACAATTCCTCAGAACACTCCCCGTGGTAGATACGGTAGAAGACGCAGAGTGACCCACGAGACGCAGAGAGAATCTTGTCTCTGTCTTGATCTGCACCTTATATAATTGTAGGCGGTTGCAAGGCATGAAATACTGCTTCGCCCTACTGAGCACACCAAGTTTCTTCGAGGCTAACTTAGTCTTTCCCTCCAGATGACCACAAAATTGCACATTGCTCGATATGTCGACGCCAAGTATTCCAATACTGGCCGAGGCGGTTAGAGGAGTGCCTACAAATTTGGAAGGAACGACGAAGGATGATTTTTTTACCCTGTTTCGTTATTTTTGTACAAAGTTGTAACTGGAATCAAACCTCAATCAGTATTTAAAAAAAATAATTGTTGTGACTTAATATGATGAGTTGGACGTAATATCACTTCAGCCTGTCGCAGTCCACTGCTGGACATAGGCCTCCACAAGTTCGCGCAGAAGATGGCGTGAACTCATGTGTGTTGCCTATTAATAGTCACCACGCTGGGCAGATGGGTTGGTGACCGCAGGGCTGGCTTTATCGCACCGAAGACGCTGTTGCCCGTCTTCGGCCTGTGTGTTTCAAAGCCAGTAGTTGGATTGTGATCTCACCATCGGTCGGCTTTTTAAGTTCCAAGGTCGTAGTGGAACTGTGTTATCCCGTAATCGCCTCTTTCGATACCCAGGGGAAAAGAGGGCGTGGCTATATTCTTTACTACCGTAACCACACAGCCAACTGGTAATTAATTAGTTCCTATTTCATCCGAGCATCGCTAATTTAAACCTATATTCGATGTACGCTTCTATTCAATTGATTATATTTATTCATTACTTTAAAATTATAACACAGTTTTCTCTTCACAGTCAATTTAAGCTATATATTATAAACAACGAAAAGAAAATAACTTTATATTTTATTCCGACACTCCGAAGGTATCGACGCTGATATAAAATGAAGTTGATATTACGTGAGTGTTGATTATTTTTGTGTGCATATTCTTCCTTTACTCTTAAATTACTTTATATTTTACTGACTTCAAAAAAAGGGGGAGTTTTTTAATATATGTTACCCCAGAACTTTACTGGGTGGACCGATTTTGATAATGTTTCTTAATCGAAAGATGGTGCTTGTCATGTGGTCCTATTTAATTTTAATTTAGATATGACAATTATTTTACGAGTTATATCTAATAATGCGTATTTATTTGACTATTTTTCGCTAACCTACTTGTATTATACTTCTGTACCTGGGTGACCGAGCTCAGCTCAGTATTTTTAGTAAATCGTATTTTGTGGAAACCATATTTAAATATAAATTTACACATTGATAAAATATGAATAATATTTTTCGATCTTACCGACATAACAATAAAAAATATGAACTAGTTATTTAAATAAAAAATTACGAGTGCAATTAGAAAAAAAGGGAAAAATATAATCGATCTTTTCGTTTCGGGACCGGCCGACATACCGATTTGAGCTATTACAATTTTATATGACGAAATTTACCTTCGTATTCTAATAATATAGTAGCCATTTTTTACTGCCTAAAAACAGTGATAAAACGACACTTTCTAAAAATGAACTCGAGCTAGATCGATGTATCTCCCCCGAAATCCCTTACATATCTATTAAATTCCATGAAAATCGTTGAAGCCGTTTCCGAGATTCAGATATATATGTACAAGAATTGCTCCTTGAATAGTATTAGATAACTTTTTACTGGTGGTACTAGCTACATACTTGATGATTCTTGTTTTAATCGAAAGCTGATAATATTGTCTTGTGATAAAAATTTAAATTTGATTGAGATCTAATGACTTTTTAAGTAATTTTTGACAACGCGATTACTTGACAATTTTTTTTTGTACATACGTTGTATAGTTGTCGATGTAATTGAAGTTTTGTGGTATCGTAACGCAATACAAAACAGTTTAGTATTTACTGTTAGTGCTATTAATAACTAGCTATTTATAAACGTATGGATACATAATTGTTATTGTTGTTTTCGTGTAATTTTTAAAAAATCCCATTTTTTTTTCGAAAAAAAAGCTGTAAGTTGTGGAGTCACATTACTTGTATTTTCTATTTCAGCCCTACTTCTAACGATTCTTATGTGGGGTTTTGCATTGGCAACAACTCCATCCTGTGAATGCCCGTTAGACCACGATCCTGTGTGCGGTTCAGATGGCGTTGTCTACAACAACGTGAAGTGCATGATGTGTAAACCGAATGTAACAAAAGTGAAAAATGGCCATTGTTAATGAATGTAATATACAATAAAATCATACTTTCTTCACTCACCTAGCATCAGTGTTTTATTTTATAGTTCTAAGCTTCGTATCACCATATTTTTTATTAGTAAATCGACTTTATTTATGTTATATAAACCTGTCCTGACAATTACGAGTATACAAATCAGCGCCATTTTTGGCGCGAACTTGTGGAGACCTATGTCCAGCTGTGGACTGCGATAGACTGAAGCGATTGATGATGATGAATATTTTTTTAATAATTATCATTTTAAAACAAAATTTAGTAAGGCTATGTTATTATTACAGAAAAAAAATCAAAACATTAATTTATGTAGATACTGATATTGTGTAAGAATTTTCAAAATTTTTTTTTTTTTTTTTATAAATAAAGTTATGTCCACAGGCTTAAAGTGCCCATGCTTTTGTTATTCCGATTTTTAGTTTTATTACTGATCGTTTACTTGTTACACTACTGCAGCTTACAATAAGAGACCTAATTATTCTATCTTAGTATCCCTAATGCAGACGTGAGTCCACCGACCAAAATTATGCTAAACTTAATTGATATCTTACATGCAAAAAGACATAGAATTATATTGCGCCTTACTTTAATTATTGTTGTCACTATTATAATAATTATTATTATCTATGTTTATATATACACTTACTTGCTATCTATAATATATGTACACTTATTGTCTAGCTAACGTATATTTACACTTATGGCCTACTTGGCCTACTTACAATATACACTTAACCTATGTTATTATTATTATTATTATTTTTTTTTTTTTTTTACTTACTCCTAAGCGTTTTCCTTACATTAAATTACAATTTATTCCTACAAATAAGGTGTGCTACAATTTTAACATTTCGAGCACACCCTCAATGACGGCGGCATCCCTGTGGTGAATCGCCATCCTGAGGCTGTGCTCGAGGATGTCTTTTTAGAAGTTTCCGCTGCCTTCGCCACAAAGCGACCAATTGCGTCGTCACGGTCGTCGGTGTAATAGACACAGGTGTTGGTGTGCCTAGTCACCGCGACTACAGCGTGCGAGACGCTGTCGTGAATCTTGAGCCTCCTTGTCTTCGTCTGGAGGACAATGACGTCCTCCAGACGAATTTTCAAAATTGGTTCAGTTGAATCTATTGCCTCAATAATTCAAATAAGTTGAAATAAATAATAGGAAGTAAGGCCCAGACCCTCCTAGCCCTTTCCCCACATCTGTATGAAATAGCTTTTGATGGGCTAAAATTTTCCGCAAGTCACTCAGGTATTTAAGTTGTCTTAAAATCTTATACTATTAAACGAGCAAT
Source organism: Melitaea cinxia (assembly GCF_905220565.1). Lineage (NCBI taxonomy): Eukaryota > Metazoa > Arthropoda > Insecta > Lepidoptera > Nymphalidae > Melitaea > Melitaea cinxia. The sequence goes on along the minus strand of NC_059408.1, from coordinate 14,089,583 downwards.
TCTTGTATATATATAAACATTATCATTTCGATTAAGTTAAAAATCATCAAAATCGGTACACCCAGTAAAAAGTTATGCGGATTTTCGAGAGTTTCCCTCGATTTCTCTGGGATCCCATCATCAGATCCTGGTTTGCTTATCATGGTACTACGCCAGGGATATCTCCTTTCCAACAAAAAAAGAATTATCAAAATCTTTTCATAAACGACAAAGTTATACCCGAACATACATAAAAAAAATGTATATCTATAATGTATATAAACGCGAAAGGTCACTCATCACGAAATCTCCAAAACTATAACACCTGAAAACTTGAAATTTGGCAGGTAGGCTCCTTATAAGACGTAGGCATCCGCTAAGAACGGATTTTATGAAAAACGACCCCTAAGGGGGTAAAACGGGGGTTGGCAGTTTGTATGAAAGTCCTATGTTTTTGAAGTAAGAGACTTGAAATTTAAAATGTAAGCTCTATAGATGGTGAAAAGGTGTCCAAATAATGTATCTTTAGAAATCAACCCCTTTTTGGAGTTAAAACGGGGGATAGTAGGTTGACTCACTCATCACGAAATCTCCGAAACTATAACACCTACATACTTGAAATTTGGCAAGTAGGTTTTGTATAGGACGTAAATGATAAAACGGGGTCGGAAGTTTGTATGAAAGGCCTATGTTTTTAAAGTAAGAGACGAAATTTAAAATGTATGCTCTATAGATGGTGAAAAGTAGTCCAAATAATGCATCGTAATCTATATATATAAAAGAGAAAGGTCACTGACTCACTCATCACGAGAACTCAAAAACCGCTGGATGGTCCATCTATCCAGGATGGACAAAGATGAAATCTAGCAGGGAGGTAGATTATAGTTAGTAAACGTCCGCTAAGAACGGGTTTTTTTGATATTCCACTGCTAAGGGCGTTTGATTGGGGTTGATAGTTTGTATTAAACATATAAAGCAGTCTGATAGGTTATTTATACTGCAGCCTGAAAATAAAACTAAAAATGTGGTGTATAGAGAGGTGTTATAAAAAAAAACTATTAAATTATACTAAATTGCACCTTTTAAAAAGTTACTCAATGTGATAAGCATTTCAAGTGACTGAAATAAAAAAATAATTTGCTTAAACATCTTGATAGTAATGCATATCTTCATAACCACGCGAACGTAGTCGCGGGCAACAGTTAGTGTATTATAACAATAAGTCCCCAAAAGTGTATGTGATCGATTCCCTCAAAATTTACTTAACGGCTTTTCATGCGGTTTTACCAATGGAGACAGGGCTTCAAGAGGAAGGTTTACGGAACGACTAAGATTTTGAGTTTCACTGGAAGTTTGCCGGGAAAACTTTGTGACTCACTGATTTAAACGCGGGCGAAGCCGCGGGCACAGCTAGTATATATATATATATATATATATATATATATATATATATATATATATATATATAATTCAGCCGTATATTATATATACGGTCGAATTGAGTAACCTCCTCCTTTTTTGAAGTTGGTTAAAAAAGACTTCATCCAAACCGGCAGCGAATCATTTTAACTCTCTATTCTACTAATCCTTCACGATTTACTAAAAATACCAAGCTGAGCTCGGTCACCCAGGTACTAGCAATAAATAAACAAGAAAATTCTACAACTTTCTCAAAATATTTTAGATGACTTATTACTTAAATATTCTTTTCATTTTCTGACCATTTCTTAGCATTTTCTGAAAACATTTACCATAGTAATGTATATTTTTTTACATCATGAGAAAGTAGAGATTTTAACGAAAAAAGGGCCAAGGATTTTTTTTAAAAAAGCTGATATTTAGACGTGAGAATTTTCAATTAAAAATGAGGGTGTTTTTTCGATACAGAGGTCAAAATAAGGTGATAAAAATATATAATAAATATTTCAAATCAACAAAATTTATTGTGGTTGACGTTGACTTTGGTTAACACACGTGTTAGAGAGACTATTGGTGTTTTCATTACTTTTTCATATTGTTTTTTGTATAAATAGTTAATTTTTTGGTTTTAGTGGTTTTACTAATACATTTAGTTTCGGTAGTGTTTGTATTTTAGTACTAATATAGGGATTTAACTTTTCTTAGGCTTTAATTTTTTGTTTGTTCTTTTTCACTAGAAAATGGATTTAGATAGACCTCCTGATCCCCCGGATCCTGGCGGTTCTGTTTATCAAGGTTCAGCTGAACCTCAGTTAAATAATAAAAAGCGTCCAGCTAAGGACAGTAATATGGATAACCTCAAAAAAACCATTGTTCACCCGTCCACTGCAACCCCCTCAATTCAGTTCACATACATCCATCCCTCTTTTTCCGGAGGCCCTAAATCTTACTCAGACGATGAAAGGGTCCTTTTATAGTACACGTTTCAAGGGAAGTTGCTGATCCTGCTGCCGGAACATCTATTCGGGCATCAAAGTTCGGGCAATTTTTGCATACTTACAAAATTGCCTCAATTATGAACGATGGTGTAAAAAATATAGGCCGCAATAGAATTTCAGTGGAATTCATTTCTCCAAAAGCTGCTAATGATTTTCTCAAAAACCCTGTCCTAGTAATGTGCATAAATACAAAGCCACCATACCCACTTACAATGTTTCAAGAATGGGCTTAGTGAAAGGCATTCCCGTGGACTGGTCTATGGACGAACTCGTGTCATCACGGAACTACCCCCTGGCTGTGGTCAAGTTGTCAAAGCAAGACTGCTCAACCGCAAATCAAATACCGAGGTAACATAATATGGGTTCCGACCCAATCTGTGGTCTTAACCTTCAGGGGGCAATTGCTTCCTGAATGAGTATACTCATACCACTCTTCCCTCCCAGTCCAAACCTACAACCTTCCTACCATTCAATGCCTCTGTTGTCGTTAGTGTTGCCCAAATGCAAGAACAAGACGAGACTTAGCCAGTCTTGGTCTTGGTCTTGCGCCAATACACCTGGTCTTGGTCTTGGTCTTGGTCTTGCGCTCCCAGTCTTGGTCTTGGTCTTGGTCTTGCAGCAAGAGTCTTGCAAGTCTTGCAATTACCTATTAGTCTATTACTATTTATTAAAGTTTACTTTAAATCTTAGAAAAACGTATTAGAATTGGAACATTGTGAGCTTGAATTAACATAGCCATAGTAAAGATCAAGCAGATTAATAAATAACTGAAGATTTGATAAGAAATTCGAAAAATCAACTGACCTATATGTCGTTTTCCATGGAAGTAACTGTTTCTTAATAAACATTTATGATTTATAAGCTTACATTTGCTAAAACATGTAAAAAAACAAATTAATTACAATAACTTGACTGTATTTTAAAGAACAATACTTATCTGTCTAGAAAGAGATTGAACCCTCAACTTATAAGAAATTTAATAAAAGAGTTTTACGATTTATCATTTATTTGAATAAAAAATAAAATACAACACAAATCAACAGCTTTATCATTAGGTTATGATACTTTATATCAATTTTTTTGACCAAGAATTAATACAAAGTAACCATCTGGCTGACTCATCACTTAACCTATTTCTATGTTTTCTAATTACTAATGATGCTTTAGAAAATAACCTCTCAGCAGGTACTGAAGTTGCAGGTATTGAGAGAAAATCACGGGCCATTTTCGATAAAATCGGATACTCTGTCTCATGCGTCCTCCACCAATCTAAAATGTCTTCCGAGCTGGCAGTTCTTGGTTTTCTCGGGTACTCCTCCAACTCGTCTATCACTAAGCCTTGAAGACAAGATCCAGATGAGGTCGAGGGACATTCATAGAGTTTATCAAAGTCTATTACGTCTTCATCTTCATCACATACTTTATTTTCTTTTTCTGGTAATTCCAGAGATTTGTTCAGTGAGTGTAGACTTTTATATTCTTCATAAAGTTCATTGAACTTGCGCAGACTTTCTGTTTTAAGTCAGGTCAAAAGTCTGAGCCTTATGCCTTGGGTCTAAAATTAAAGAAGTACAATAAATCCAGTTGCTCTTCTTGTAATGTTTAAGCATTTTGTCTCGAGCTGCTTGGAAAGCTAGAATGAGCCTTTCATCCACTTCAGATCGATTAGGTTTCTCATCTAACTGTTTTACCATGGATTCAATTTTATCTAGCAAGAGATTGAATGATACAATGACTAGCGGTAATGTAACATATTTGTCTCCACCAAGTTTTGTACTTAAAAGTTTAAAGTTTATTAGAAATTTATGTAATTTTTCGAGTACCTGCCATTCATTAGCTGTGATTTGAAAATCATTTAATTCGGTGACAGAACTGCACAATATGTCAATGCCCGCTCTCACTTTTAAACCAAATCCAATCATATCATGTGTGGAATTCCATCTCGTTGGACAGTCAAGAATGGCATTTAGATTTGATGGCACGCCAGTTGCTTCACAAGCAGACTGAAACTTCTTCTTCACTATCTCACTTCTTTTTATTTTACTGGAAATACTGCGTAACTTTGTTACAGATGTACGCGAGTCAGCAATATTTGGTGCAGATTCTTCATCTTCCTCATCCTCAGTTTCGCCTGCATAGTCTTCGTACTGCTGATCTTGCGCGTTAGTGTCAGACTCACAGTGTAATGCTAAGGTCTTTAATAAATCTTGTACACCAAGGTTTAAAATGTGAGCAAAGCACCGGAAATGTTGATTGTCTGAATCAAAGTGTGGCGGCAGCTGTTTGCCCAGTTCATACATAAATTTGGTATTTGCAGTTGCGTTGTCGACCGTGATACCTTGTATTTTATCAATTATGCCATATTCCAATAAACATTTATGGAAAATCGTTGCAATATCTTCCCCAGTATGTCGACCGCGTGATGGTATAAAATCAAGAACTGCAGATTGATACTTCCATTCGTTGTCTATATAATGAATAGTAACCCCGTAGTAACTCCTACCAGCAATTGACGTCCACCCATCAATGGTAAAAGACATTTTAGATGATAATTGTTGAAGTCGTTCCTTGAGATTCAATTGGAGCTCTTCAAATCGCTCTTTGACTTTCCTTCTAAGTGTAGACCTTTTAGGAAACACCATATTAGGGCAAATACATCGAAAATATACTTGTGTAGCTTCGTCATCGAAAAATGAGAAGGGAAGATATTTTTTCACCACCCAATCAACTGTAGCTGTCGTGATGTTGTCACTGCTGTTTTCCGACTGAAACAAAACAATAAATCTTGTGTTATTATTTAAAACATACTAGGTTTGAGCGTATAAGAGGAGGAGGTTTGTTGTTGTTAAATCGAGAAAATCGTTAAATTGATATTTGTTATATTAAGGTTGCACTGTACTGTAATTTACCAAAATAAAGTACTTAGTTGTTACTGGCCGATTAAATGAAAATATGGGTGTTTATAAAAAATATTTAAAACGATAATTACATACTTAATATGTCGCACCCTTAGATAAAAACACCACTAACTCAAAAATACTTACGTAAGTTAATGGCGTTTTTGAAAGTATCGCATGAATAGCTACGCAGAGTTAAAATTCTTTTAACTGTTAAAAAAATATTCTTACCTGTTCACTTCTTCCAGCGGTTACTAAAAAGCTTGTGATATCTCCACTTAATTTTGGTTTAACAGGAAGAAATATTTCTGATTCCTTTTTGTGGAAAGATATTAGATGTTTCCTTAAGCCTGAAGTGTTTCTGTTTTTCATTTTTATTTCAATCTTTTTATGTTGGCACAATTTACAGAAGGCAGTTTGGGATGCATGAATTATTTCGAAAAACTCCTCAAATTTGCTTTTGGGTCTTTTAGATCTGTGACTCAAACTCTCGTTACTCGGACTAGAATAATTTGAATCTTCGTCACTCATATTAAATTGTACACGTGATACGTTTTTAGAAAACAACGAGAATTAGTAAAAACAATTATTAAGTTAGACTCGAAGCACAGCTCAATTGGAAATGACTGGAATTAAAATAATTCCTTTATTTATAGTACGTTTCCTTGCTTTCTACCGCGCCGCCTCGCCACGTGCCGGCTCTATGAAAAGGATGCCGCCGCAAATCAAACAATGCCGCGTGCGGCGTACAAACACACACTAAATATTACCTACTTGTACAGACGCGACGCGTGAATAAAATATATGTAAAGAATTAGTGCCAATCACTATTCTTTACATATAAGTGAATGTTTTGGCGTACATCTATACTAATATTATAAAGCTGAAGAGTTCGTTTGTATGTTTGATGACAGAAGTTTTAAAATAAATAAATAAGTCCTGAACGTCACTATACCTCCAAAGTTACTATTCCTCGTGGACGAAGTCGCGGGCACAGCTAGTAAATACTTACTCTCATCATCTCTCTCAGAGATATTCGGGCTGGTAAGTAATACAAAACTCTTATCGCAGGCTTTTTATTTTATTAGTAGGTAAGTACCTACGCTTTTTATATTATTTTATTAGTTTTGTAGAATTTTTTTACACGTTTCAAGTATATTTAAAAGTGGCTACAATATTTATTAAACGGGTGATATTTGAACACTTTTTGCTATTTTTTCTTGTAAAAACTTAAGAAATATAATGACTAAATGTACAATAATAGTACCTAAGTAATTAGTTTAAAACCATATAAGTAATCAATATTATAATATATACTTACTAGAATGAATTAATATGACATCTACTACCTATCCTTACCATTTTATCCTAATCATAATACTACTTGCGTGATCAGTATAATGTATTCATTTTCATTCTAAGCACTCTGAAACTTATTTATTCTTTGGAACACCTGTAGGTACTCTTAAAATTCGAAATTATTTTGCATGAGTATACCTACGCCCTATGGTGGCAATCAAATAGTGTCAAATGTTATGATTTCGGCGTGGCGGCAACGATTGTTTTAGATTTCAAAAGAAGCCGCCGGCGCGTGTATCATAACCATGTACTTCCGAAAAGCGGCAAATTTCTTTGAGAAGTAAGTACAAAACCTTTGATGCCGCATTATCAAAGTGCCGATGGTTAAAACATAACTATGCATGTACTCAGTTTGATTTTAATAGATATTTTTTTATTCGCTATGTTTATGGTATTAGTCGTAATGCGCATAGGTCCAGTTTTTCATATTCTTTGATACAGTTTTTTGCGTCTCATAGAAATTCCTAAGCGTACCTACCTATACACCGAACTGTTACACCTAACTACTCAGTGAAATAGCGCTAAGTCCTAGCTGCAAGACGCAAGAGTCTTGCAGGCTATGTCTTGTTCTTGCTCAAGTCTTGCACGGTCAGTCTTGGTCTTTGTCTTGCTAAAAATACGCGGTCTTGTTCTTGGTCTTGGTCTTGCAAAAACGCAAGAACAAGACCAAGACTGCAAGACCAAGACTGAATTTGGGCAACACTAGTTGTCGTTATGGTCATGTAAAATCACAGTGTAGGTCTAACCCTAGGTGCTTCAATTGCTCCCAACCAGGTGATATGGCATACAGGTGAGTCGTGTCAAGTTACTAGAGAAAATGCAACTTGCTTGCATTGCTCTGGCAAGCACTTTTCGACCGAAAAGGATTGCCCACAATATTCCCGCCAAGTCAACATTAAAGTCCGCATGTCATTCGAAGCCTCTTCCCAGATTCCATCGTCTCGCCCTTCCTACTCAGAAATGGCGAAAGCATTGCTTGCATTGCTCCTATATATTCCCCATCTTATCCTCCAAAAACTAATTCTTCTCCTATTCTTTCTCACCGTAAGACTGTTCTCCGTACTCATTGTCCCAAAGGCCTTTTAGGATATGACAAGCAAGCCCACCAAGTTATCATTAGCAACTGTCTCTCCTCCCTTCCTAATGGCTGCGCTCTTCCCACGAAATCCTCTCCTGATAAAAAATCTGTTCTTCTAAGCCTTATTAGCCTGGTCCTCAACTTCCTCTCCACATGTGATGATCCTTCTATACCGCTCAACGCTGCCCAACCTCTTACCCAACTTTTACAGACCATTGAAAATGGCTCCAACCAAGTTCCTCCAATGGAACTGTAAAAGTATCCGTCATAAAAAACAAGAAATCCTGTCTCTAATTAACCTGCATAATCCTGTCATTATTGCCATCTCTGAGTCTTGGTTGATCCCTGGGTCCCGTTTTCGGTTACCAGGCTTCTCCTGCTTAAGGGATGACAGAAGTGACGGGTATGCTGGTAGTGCCATCCTTATCTAGCACACTATTCCCTTTTCCCAAATCCCTTTACCCTCAAGCACCCCACACATAAATGCTGTGGCTGTCAGAGCACTCTATATGTCTTTGTTGTCTCTGTATATCCCTAACCCTAATCCTTCTCTTATTCCGGAGATCCATGCCATCATTTCCTCTCTTCCTAGCCCAATTCTCGTTATGTGGGATTTTAATGTTCACCATGTGGCATGGGGGTGTTATTTCTGTGACGGCTTCGCCCTCCGGCTGGTGGACATGGTTGATGATGTGGATCTTTGCATCCTCAACGATGGCTCGCCGACTCGTAGGGTTTACCCGAACCAGAACCCACAATTCGCCGTTGACATGTCCCTATCATCACCTTCCCTTGCCTCACAATTATCCTGGATCGTCCTTCCATCTACCTTTAGCAGCAATCACTTCTCTATCCTTTTAAGATTAAACCAAAGCTCCAGTCCTTACATAGTTCCTAACCCCATCTTAAAAATCAGATTGAATGATGCTAATTGGTCAGCATATGCTGCCTCTGTCGATGACATTATTGACTCCCTCCCTCGTTATCTAGATGACAGAAATATAGTTTTTTAACCGACTTCCAAAAAAGGAGGAGGTTCTCAATTCGACTGTATTTTTTTTTGTTACATCAGAACTTTTGACCGGGTGGACCGATTTTGACAAATTTTATTTTAATCGAAAGGTGGTGTATGTTAATTGGTCCTATTTAAATTTATTTGAGATCTAACAACTACTTTTTGAGTTATATCTAATAATGCGTTTTTACTTGACGCTTTTTTCGTCGACCTACGTTGTATTATACCACATAACTTTCTACTAGATGGACCGATTTTGATAATTTTTTTTTGTTGGAAAGAAGATATCCCTAGTTTGATACCATGATAAGGAAACCAGTGTACCGATTTTGATAATTTTTGATTTAATCAAAAGCTGATGTTTATCATGTAATCACATATAAATTTTATCGAGATCTGATAACTACTATTTGAGTAATCTTTGATAACGCGTAGTTACTTGACTATTTTTTCGTCGATCTACGTTGTATTACTCGTCGATGTGATTGAAGTCGGTTTTTTTTCGTTTGCGAGCAAACACAATTATTTGTAATGATCTTTTCCTTAAAGCCCTCTTAACTGCTGCAGACCTTCACTTTCCTAAAAAGCACCTAAACTCAAAAACTCGTTTGCCTTCCACCCCCTGGTGGGATGAGGAATGCAAACGAATCTACGAACAAAGATTGCAGGCTGAGAAAGCATACTCACTGAACATGACTCAGAATAATTTTAATTGTTTTGCAAAAATAAATGCTAAAATGAAACGATTGGTATCAAAAAAGAAAAAAGCAAGCTGGTTAAATTTCTGTGAATCCCTAAGCCCCCGTTCTCCTTCTTGTATGGTTGGAATAATAATTCACTTATTAGAACTTGTCAGTTCTAACAAATAAATTATTATTCTTGGGCTTCAGGTGACAGCGGAAAAAAAAAACAACGCCCAAGACTAATAATAATCAAAAAAATTACAGTGTGTTTGAACTTTAAAAGGTGTCTCCACAAAATTTTGTAAAAAAAGAATATTTTAAAAGATAAAAATAAAAAACCTAAAACTTGGTTTTTGAAGTTTTCACTTGAATTTTGAGGTTATGTGAAAAAAGAGTTAATACAAAAGTTGTAGGTCTTTTTCCTACCTACAACTTTGCCATTGATTTTTTTTCCATAGGACTTGTTGTTTAGCCGGAAATCGAGTTATACCATTTTTTACCCTTAACCCCCCCCCCCTCTCCCCTACCATTTCCCGAACTCAGATTGCCCGTAATTTATTTTTCCTTTCATTTTTGTTGTATTTCTCTTCCTTTTCCAATGGGTTTCATTCTACTATTTTTTTTTAGGTTTCAAAAGCTAAAGGCGCTGGTCTATTACGCTTGTATTCAATTGATTATATTTACTCATTACTTTTAAATTGTAACACAGTTTACTCTTCACAGTCAATTTAAGCTATATGAGTATATTATAAACAACATCGAAAGGAAAATAACTTTATATTTTATTCCGACACTTCGAAGGTATCGACGCTAATATAAAATGAAGTTGATATTACGTGAGTGTTGATTATTTTAATTCTTCATTTACTCTTAAATTAATTTATTTTTAACCGACTTCAAATAATGGACGAGATTTTCAAATCGATTGTTTTTTTATATATATACATACTAGTGATCACAAATTTTAAAAATAAACAAAAGAGAACATATGCGTGTGTGTGTCAAATACATGGTAGTGTGTGTAATGTTTTTTTTCATATATTCACTAACCTACTATATACTTCATAGCTTTATACTGTTTATTTTTAAATATATAACTAGGTTGGCAAACAAGCGTACGGCTCACGTGATGGAAAACGATTACCGTAACTTATAGACGCCTGCAACACCCAGAGTAGAAATTTTTTCGTCTTCCTTATAAGGACCGGACCAGGCATGCCTGATCAGGACTAGATAAGGCATGTAATGTATTGATGCAGATGATTTGTCTGGACCTGATCAGGATGAGATGAGATTTCCTGATCTGGACTCGATCAGGAAATCTCATCTCATCCTGATCAGCTGGTTCGGTCCGGTCCTTTTAAAAAACACGAATGTATATTCAATGATGTATATTCTTGAAAAAATTGAAAGCGAATTGATATTATAAATATGTTACTTAACATAATTATTATGATATTTATTTCCGTTTATTTTTTCCAATGTATTATTTATTTATGTTTTTACTTTAAATATTAATTATTTTTATTTATTTTATGTTATTAATTAATTATTATTATTAATTAAATTTTATTTATTAACTTCTAATAATTAACTATTTCCTATTACTTACGACTGCTCCACTGTGTAGAAATGGACTCCCTGCTAGACTGTCCTGATAACTGTATATTTACTAAGTGCGCTTAAAAACATTAATAGCGCGATTCAGGCTCAGTTCGCGTAATTTCTTTCAGGCTATCCTGATTTGGACCGGATCGGGTCCTGATCCAGTATGCCTTACCATACTTGATTATATTTTACATCAGGCTATCCTTATCTGGACCTGACCAGGTCCTGATCCAGTATGCTTTACCATACTTGATTATATTTTACATCAGGCTATCCTTGTCTGGACCACACCTGGTCGTGATAGAGCTTGCCGGATCTGGTATGCCTCATTCTATCCTGATCCGGTCCAGATACATGATCTGGTTGAGCCTGACCTTTTTTCTAGTCGGGACCAGAAGCATCGCAAACGCGTTGCCGACCCTATCCCCAATCCTGCCCAGGAGCTCTGGTCACCTTACTCACCAATAGTAACACAATACTGCTTGAAAACAGTTTATTTAGCTGTGGTCTTCTATAAGCTTGAGTCCCCAGTCGGGCTGCTCCATATTTTGAGCAGGAAATATCCTGCTGTGCCCTACTTCAATTGGGTGTACTGATTTTGATGATCCTTGTTTTAATCGAAAGCTGACCTTGTCTTGTGTCTCATTAAAATTTGATCGAGATCTGGTGACTTTTTGAGTAATTTTTGACGACGCGTATTTACTCGACTATTTTTTGTACATACGTTGTATAGTTGTCGATGTAATTGATGTTACACACAATTTTTCTATTTACAATTAACTTTTGTGGCATCATTCAAAACAGTTTAGTATTCACTGTTAGTGCTAATAATAAATTAAATGGCAAGAACTAGTTATATATTATGATACATAATTGTTTTTGTTGTTGTAAATTGTGGAGTCACATTATTTGTATTTTCTATTTCAGCCCTACTTCTAACGATTCTTATGTGGGGTTTTGCCTTTGCAAGAACTGAATACTGTGTATGCCCGTTAGACGACGATCCTGTGTGCGGTTCAGACGGCATTGTCTACAAGAACGAGCAGTGCTTGGCGTGTGAAGCTGAAGATAATGTAGAAAAAGTGAAAGATGGCCCATGTTGATGAATGTAATATTTAATAAAATCTTACTTTCTTCACTCACCTAGCATCAGTGTTTTATTTTATAGTTTTAAGCTTCGTATCGCCATATTTTATTTTTTATAAAGAAATCGACTTATTTTTTTAAATTTATGTTATACAAACCAGTCCTGACAATTACGAGTACACAAATCAAGAATTATCAAAATCGGCGCAAGCGTTGGGAAGTTGTGCGCGTACATAAGTTTCGGTGATTCATTTATATACATACGAGCCGACCTGACGAAATCAAAATATCACAGTACCCTCTTACCATTGAGAGAAGTAGATGTAGCACTCAAATCTAAAATACCAGTTTGATTGACTTTTGATGGTGTGTCGAATGCGAAGCGTTTTGACTTTCGCGCAAAAAGCTTAATCATTTTAAAACTCTTTTATCTAATTTGAAGCATAAATAATAGTTTGTTGAGTGATATTGAGGTGTCCTTGGTGTGTGACTTACGTGATTGAAACAAAAGAACTCAAGGAATTTGTAAAACTAATACATTCTGCGTTTTTGGAAGGTATTAATTTTTGTAGATAGGCATATCATCACACATCATCATCATCATCATTACTCCAGCCTATCCACTGCTGACATAGGCCTCCACAATTTCGCGCCAAAAATGGCGCGAACTCATGTGTGTTGCCCATAGTCACCACGCTGGGTAGGCGGATTGGTGACCGCAGGGCTGGCTTTGTCGCACCGAAGAAGCTGCTGCCCGTCTTCGGTCTGTGTATTTCAAAGCCAGCGGTCGGATGGTTATCCCACCATCGGTCGGCTTTATAAGTTCCAATGTGGTATTGGAACTGTGTTATCCCTTAGTCGCCTTTACGACACCCACGGTAAGAGAGAGGGGGTGGCTATATTCTTTAATGCCGTAGCCACACAGCTTGTTAGCACATTAGTTGTAATGACAAATTGTAATTGTGACCTTATGTCGAATATTAATATTTTGTTTTACTGTTAGCAGCCCAGACTTGTATAAATAAATAAATAGATAAAAAGTTAACTGCACCTAAATTATATAAAATTTTGAAATACAATAATAGCTATGATATCTAAAATGTAATAGAACAAATAGATTATATATAATAGCTATATTATTTGCTGATTATTTGACTATAGCTATAATATGTAAATCGTAATTCAACAAACTGATTACATATATGTTTATTAGTAATTACTCCACCCCAAAATAAATAAGATTACAAAAATGTATTACTCTGACTAAAAGTCTTAAATAATGAAGTAAAAAATAAATAAGTGTTATCACTTGAAGGGAACCCACCCAGATCGGCGAAAGATGATGAATGAAAGAAAGACAAAGTATTTATTTATTTATTTATTTATTTACTTATAAGTATGCTGAATAAATGTGCGAAAGGAATATAGGCGAGAAATTTTATGTAAGAGTCGAAAAATAATTAATGTAAATACAAATTCTTATCCTCATGTAAAAAGTCGTAGACGTCGTCGTCATATAGACGACAAAAAAGGGCAGGATTTCTGTAATTTTAGTAATCTCAATTGAACTCACTTGTACGGTGTAATTACACAGATGTATAGTAAAATGACTGTTTATTTTTTATTTATCTAGTCATATTAGTATTTATGTTTTGTAGCTTTTCAACACAATAAAGTGACAAATATTTTGTAAAATTAGAACACCTAAATTGGTATATTACAAAACTGCTTTGCTAATATACTTCCTACGCTATTATTGATAAATTACCATAGAAATTTTTAGCAGTGTATATATGTAATATTTATATGTATTTAATATTTATGTGTATGATAATATGTATGCGTGGAATATAACAAAAACGTAATAGTTCAGTTCGCAGAGTTATAACAAAAACTAAAATAAAAGTAGTCAAGTTATTCCTTACTACAACTATCTGCCAGTGACAGTCCCGTCAAAATCGGTCCAGCCGTTTCAGAGATTAGCCGGAACAAATAGACAGACAGACAAAAATTGAAAAAAATGTTAGTTTGCTATATGTATTATGTACCGTGTATACATCCACATGCGTTTAGTAAAAAGCTGTTATTTTAATATTACAAACAGACACTCAAATTTTATTTATTTGTATAGATTTAGTATCAGCATTGCACCCGTGAGAAGCCAGGGCGGATCGCTAGTATTACATATAAGAAAATAAAAAATATATATTTACTTTAAGAATTATGGCGGAACGAAGTTTAGAAAATTAGAATCTGCCACTAACGGAACATTGGATGAGTTCCGGCTGTAATTCATTTGTTCCTATTTCTTTCAAACATCGCTAATTTAAAACTATGTTCCATTCAATACCTACACTTCTATTCAATTGATTATATTTATTCATCACTTTAAAATTATAACACATTTTTCTCTTCACAGTCAATTTAAGCTATACGGGTATATTATAAACAACATCGAAAGGAAAAAAACTTTATATTTTATTCCGACACTTCGAAGATATCGACGATAATATAAAATGAAGTTAATATTACGTGAGTCATGATTATTTTTTTTAATTGACTTCAAAAAAAGGAGGAGGTTACTCAATTCAATCGCATACATATATATATTTTTTTATGTATGTCCGGGGATAACTTCGTTGTTTATGAACCGATTTTGATAATTCTTTTTTTGTTGGTAAGGACATATCCCTGGTGTGGCACCATGATGAGGAAACCAGGATCTGATGATGGAATCCTAGAGAAATCGAGGGAAACTTGAAAATCCGCATAACTTTTTATTGGGTATACCGATTTTGATAATTTTTAATTTAATCGAAAGCCGATGTTAATCATGTGGTCACGTTTAAATTTCATCGAGATCTGATTACAACTTTTGGAGTATTCTTTGATAATACGTATTTACTTGACTAATTTTTCGTCTACCTACGTTGTATTACTTTTCTATATAATTGTAGTTGGTTTTCTCGTTTGCCTGCAAACACAATTATTATTTTACATATTCTTCGACTCTTCGTAGTAGGATAAATTAATTTAATTTTTTATTTACTATTAACTTACAAATAGGTTTGTAGGATCGCAGCGAACATTTTAGTATTAACTGTTAGTAGGTAATAATAAATAAAATGACGAGAACTAGCCATTGTACATATACCATGGTGTTGCGTTGAAAATTTGCCGCCCGGGACTAACCGTAAATTTACCGCCCGGGGCTCACCGTGTATATGCCTCCCCTAACAAATCATAATTTTTTTACCAACTCACTGCAAGCGCAATTTTTATTTCGTTCATTAACCGACTGCAAAAAAGGAGGATTTTCAACTCTACTGTAGTTTTACCGGGCCTATGGCCCCCGGACACCCTCCACGTTACGCCACGGTTCATATGCTTTCATAATTGTGTTTGTTGTTTTCCTACTATTTTTTACTCGTTTGTGTACTGTCCCAGCTCATTTTTACATCGTCATCACCAGAATATCTTATTGAGAACACGTAGGTAGAATCCTTTTCAAATAAAAATTTCCTTACTTATTATGACGTTGTCGAATAAGTATGACATTAAACAAAATGAGCTGTAACATAAATTACTTGTATTTTATATTTCAGCCCTACTTCTAGCGATTCTTATGTTCTCTTCTGCAATAGAAATAGAACCAAAATACTGCGAATGCTCATTAGACCGCAAGCCCGTGTGCGGTTCAGATGGCTCTACTTACGTCAACGAGGGGTGCTTGAAGTGTCAACGCAATGTGGAAAAAGTGTCAGATGGCCCATGTTAATGAATCTAATATACAATAAAATCTTACTTTCTTCACTCATCTAGTATCAGTGTTTTATTTGTTTAGTTCTAAATTTCGTAGCGCCATATGTTTTTAATATATATATATATATATATATATATATATATATATATTTCCTTATATGTAATATATTTTGAAATCAATTATGAATACACAAATCATGAATTATCTAAATCGGAGCAAGTCGTTCGGAATTAATGCGCGTACAAACAATTTAGCGATTCATTTTCATATATACAGAATAAGAATATCTATACTAATATTATAAAGAGGTAAAGTTTATAACTTTGTTTATATGTAGAGGGTAATCTTCGCAAATACTGATCCGATCATGAAAATTCTTTCACTAACAGAAAGCTACACTATTCAGGAATGACATAGGCTATATTTTATTGTAATTGAACAAAAAATTCAGTAAATAAGAAAAATATTAAAATATTATATCAAAATGGTAAATACACTAGCGCCATCTATCGCCACTTAGAAAACAATTTATTAATCTTTCGACGTTATTAATTTAGTCTTATTTTAGTCTATCGACGACGTTTTCTCGATTTTTGATAGATGGTGTTGGAGCAACATATTATTTATTTAAGTGCTATAAAATTTGTTCTTTAAAAGTTTAAAGTATGTTATTTGGTTAATATACATAATAATAATTAACGCACAACGAAGTGGGCACGGGTCGGCTAGTTTTTTATAAATTTTTAACTATTCTGGCGATAGCAAAAAAAAAGAATAAGCGATAGCAAGAAACAAGAAGAAGAAGAAGAAGAAAGAAGAGAAAATAAGATTAACCGCATAGCTGGATTGGTTTAGCTTCTAAAGATTAAAGAGATAAATTTGTTTATAGTTATGTATGTTATGTATGTGGGATACCAGATAAGGAACTTCGTTCCAAAAGTCTTCATAACTCTGCATAAGACTTTTAAATGAATAAGTTTTACAGAGTTATAAAAGACACTGACTTATTCTTTTGTAAGTTTTATGGCAGAGTTATGAAGAATTTTAAAAATTATTTTCAAACAAATATTTCCACCAGGGGTTCCTAACGTTTTAGCAATGAGAACCGTTTGTCAAAATCTATGTTTTGCTGCAGACCACCAATTGTTTTTGGGTCAATCTGAAGTAATAATCATCGTTTTCACGGAACACTTTGGTGGACCGGACCGGTTCGAACCGAAAATCGCTCAGTCGGAGACGCGGGTTCGATCCTCGCTGGAGCGGTCAATTTTGGATATGATATTCAAAAATGTTTAGAATTCCTAATGTGTGGGTAACACAAAAATAAAATCGTACATATCTAGTATTATACTACTTGTTCTATACCATAAAAGTATTCCAATGTATAAATTAGCTAAAATCTAATTAGTACCTTCGATAAATGTTATACAGCGCATAATAAACACCAAGTCTAGTTGTCGTGTAGGTCGTCTGCCTCATGAGACCAGCGGACAGTCCGACGTAGAATGCGTTGTATCCTCTGCAGCGTATGATAAGTCGCGCCATTTCTCTGGTCGTACAGTAGCGTGAGAGCAATTGTAGACGCACTTTGATAAGGTCCAAGGGATGGACAGCAGTTGTTGCTACCATACTAAAATTAATTTTTCATAAATTATAATATTCAATTCTTTTTACATTTACACTAATGCTAGCTATTCCTTTCGGTTTCACTTACGTTAGTAACGTACCTTAGTACGTAAGTAATAATACAAAAACATTTTTTTAATATGAAAAGGTGATTCCTAAGATTAGCATGTTCGAACAAAGAAAAAAAAAACAAATTGTTCACTACAGCCTGTAATATCCCACAGCTGGGCATAGGCCTCTTTCAGATCAGAACAGATCGGGATCAGAACTTAAGCCCACACGATACACGCCGATACGAGTTGGCGGATGACATAAACTCTTAATTTTTATAATATTAGTATAGATTAGACGTGCCCGCGACTTCGTCCGCGTGTAATTTAACAAAAAAGGTTGTGTTGTTCAGTTCGCAGAGTTATAAAATAGATTTACTAAAATAAAAGTAACCTAAATGCCTACAAAATCGGTCCAGCGATTCAGAGATTAGCCGGAACAGACAGACAGACAGACAAAAATTGTAAAAAAAATGAAAAAAAATGTTATTTTGATATATGTACCGTGTATACATCCATATGTATTTAGTAAAAAGCGATTATTTTAATATTATAAACAGACACTCCAATTTTATTTGTATAGATTATAAATAAATAGAAAAAAACACAAAATACTACACAGATTCTAAAAATTCTTTTATCAGAAAAATGCTATGGGATCATTGAGTTACAAGGACTACAATAAGATAGTAACTATGAATCATTACCCAGCCATTCCGCCCAACACCATAGCCACATACCATGGCAGTTCTTTCTCTTTTGATTCGATTTTTCGAGACATGCCTAGACATGATTTAGGTTTTTAATTATTGTTTTTTATTAATTAGATATAATCAGTTACATGAGTATACGAACAAGGAGGAAATTGTTTATATATGGATAGAAAATTGGAAATTGTTATTTTTATTTACTTCAATTTTGTATTCATGTTGAATTATGTCATTTGTCAAGAAAGTTTTAATAAAGTTTATGGTTTTTTCTTCTTTATTAAGCCTGGTTTATACATTTATTTTCTAAAGTTGATTTAAGTAATACTCTTTCTGCTTGGGATTATTATCTTAAATAATAAGCTCACCCACTTCGTAAGTACGGTCTTTTGCATCATTAGAAATGACATTATTGGCTTTAATCTTGTTTTTTATTTTTATTTTTATGTCACTAGGTTGGCAAACAAGCGTACGGCTCAACTGATGGTAAGCGATTACCGTAGCTTATAGACACCTGCAACACAAGAAGCATTGCAAGCGCGTTGCCGACCCAATCCCCCCAGGAGCTCTGGTCACCTTACTCACCAACAGGAACACAATACTGCTTGAAAACAGTATTATTTTGCTGTGATCTTCAGTAAGGTCGAGGTACTACCCCAATCGGGCTGCTCCATATTTTGAGCAGGAAATTCCTGCTGTGCCCTACCTCAGTTAAAACTGTGTTCTTGTGCTTTACGTCTAGCAATCAACTACTCAGACTTTCGGAAAGTTTAGTTCTAGCTTCTAGACCTTCTAGGGACAGACATATCAAGGCGATTTCTTCCGATTCTCTGTCGACAACGTCGACCTAAGAGTCCTAAGACCAACGCATGACACGGTTATACCAGTTAAATTAATTCTGATGTGTATTAGCTAATAAGGTATTTCATTTTTAACCAACTTCAAAAAAAGGAGGAGGTTACTCAATTCGACCGTATATTTTTTTTAATGTATGTTCGGGGATAACTCCGTCGTTTATGAACCGATTTTGATAATTCTTTTTTTGTTGGAAAGGAGATATCCCTAGTTTGATACCACGATAACGAAACCAGGATCTGATGATGGACCCCAGAGAAATCGAGGGAAACTCTCGAAAATCCGCATAACTTTTTACTGGGTGTACCGATTTTAATGATTTTTAATTTAATCGAAAGCCGATGTTTATCATGTGGTCACATTTAAATTTTATCGAGATCTGATTACAACCCTTGGAGTAATCTTTGATAATGCGTATTTACTTGACAATTTTTTTTTGTCTACCTACGTTGTATTACTTGTCGATATAATTGAAGTCGGTTTTTCTTCGTTTGCCTGCACAATTATATATCGTTTGTTAAGAATAAATTCTGAAGGTTGATAATAGTTAATTTTGCTACTAAATTCGTAATTTACTTCGAAATTGTCATAGGAAATACATTTTTTTAATCAAAAATCTAGACCTAGAAACTGTTGATGACTCTGAAGAATATCTACATACATACCATTCTAACAGAATAAAGTTAATATTTTTATTATTACAGATATTAAGGTGTAAGAAAAATAAAGATTCAACAATCATTTTTATAACAATCTTTAATAAGCAACATTTTCTTAAGTTAGTCACGTAAAATGGCTTCTATAAAAATATACAATATGTGGAATTTATGCTTAACCTACATACCAATTACCATAAATTGTTCATACGTCAGATCTACTAGCGTTTTATTATTAAAATAGTATAAAGTACATACTGTAGTATCTTATTTTTCACAATATATTTTTAAAACTGTGATACAGACTATACAATATTTTATGAAATGACAAAAGAGTTATTATGAAAAAAAAATCATTGGAAGATTTTCTTGAACACAAAATGTTATATACTTATGGTTCTTTTGGGTTCTTTGGTTATTGACATGACTATAAATAATTAATTTGCAATTATTATATTGTAATATTGGTACATATTTATTTATAAAAAGAATTATTTTCGATTTAGCTGAATTTTTTGTGCGTTTTCGTATAATTTACCTGATGTTTTCGTATATTATTAATTAAGTTAAATAAGTTAAATTACATTTTTCAAGTTAAAAATGTGTATAAAGCTATTTTAAAATATTCAAACGCTAGTTTTTCAAAAATCTTTGTATAATCCATAAAAAATGCTGGTTCTTTAGATGTCAACATATATAATAATATCAAATTTAAAAATGCAAAAACTCGCAAAAATTACATACATTACATACATTTACATATGTGTTTATAACACATACATAAACTAAATAATTAAAAAAAAAGATAAATTTAACAACAATTTTATAAAACGATTTACTTTTACCAAAATATAAAATAAAAAAAACTTTTTTGATAACATTTGTCACAAAATTTCAAACAACAAATAATAAGTGTTTTTAAACTTTAATTATCACTAAATTATGATTTATATATAAAATGGATTGAGCGCTGATCTTCAACTTAACTTTTTGCGGCTTCGCTCGCATTGCATTTTTTTTAAATATAATGTATCCTATGTTATTTCTAATAGCCCGAAGAATATGTATACGAAGTCTCACGATAATCGGTTAAGTAATGTTCGTGTGAAAGCGTAACAAACAAACTTACACTCACATTTATAATATTAAATATATATAAGATATAGATTAGGGATATTTGAAATATCCCAAAGTGCACGTCTCCTTTAAAACTATTGTTTGCAACTTATACCCAGCAGCGCCCTCTTTTAGCTTTTTTAGGAAATAATGATTGACCATACATCGACAATAAGTTCGATTAGTTGATTTATTTCTTCCAGAGAATCACAGATTCCGAGCGCTCAATATCCGTGCGTATATCTATAACACCTTTGTCGTTAGTCATTTGGATCCATTCCATTTAGAACACAAAATGATCAACATCAAAAATGATAACCTAGCCGTGACCTACGGTTTCATCCGCGTTAATTTGAGAAAAAAATACCCACTAAAATATTATATAGCCAATAAATAGCCTTCTTCGTTAAATGGACTATCTAACACAAAATAATTTTTCAATTCGAACCAGTAGTTCCTGAGATTAGCGCGTTGAAAGAAAACTCTTCGGCTTTATAATATTAGTATAGATTAGAGATGTGCCGAATACGGCTTGACACGAGTCAAACTCAATTCAAAATAAATTGATATTCGAGTACTCGAGTCAAGCCTTCATCGCTAGACGTCACATGACTAGTATAGATATACCACACACATAAATCACATATAATAGTAACGATAGGGTGTAATTTTACTTCGAGGGTATTCCATTCAAATATTTATAATAGATGGATTAAACCTGTAGGCACTTGAAATACACAATCAACAATATTGCTTCATTTAAATGATCGTATGACTTGCAACTGTGACGTCATGGCATTAGTTGAAAAATATACATATCATTGGCTTATAATTGACAATCGAATGAGCTAGCACTGTTTTTTTTTTTCAATTTATATGTTGAGAGCTATAAATCATAAGCCGTACTTGTATTACATATTCCAAAAAGGTTGTCTGGAAGAGATCGCTCTATTAGCGACAAGGCCGCCTCTTGCAACTGATGCAACTTGTATTATTTATATATATATGATATTATGTCATGTAATGTAATGTAAATTTTATATTGGTTTGCGAAAATGTGAATCAATATATAAATAAATAAATAAATTCCACACCTACCAGGCATATCACTTGCAAATAAACGAATTAAATAAAATCTAATACTATTTTGTACATAACAGCAAACTGAAGTAGGAAGCGAGCTAAAAAAAAATTGGCACTCAGTGTTGCGTGTGGTTCTGTCTGTTTGTGCTGAAATAAAAAAAAAAAAAAAGTTATATAAAAGAAATAAAAAATCCACTTTAGTTAAGAAAAGTAAATAAATATACTTAGTATGTACATACAGACATATTTAAACTTCTAATAGACGAGTGCTTTTGGCCCTTGAAAATGGCAAAGAGTAAAAAAAATTAGCACTTTTAAATTTAGAAGCACTTCCTTTGTATTATATTTATTTGAAAATACCTAAGTACGCGTAAATAAAAAACAGGTATTCTGGTAAGACATGTGCATCTAGGCATAATCCGATATCGAATTCCTATATTTTTTACATCACTGGCCCGCAACTGTTACTAAGCCATTACTGTGTGCTTCATGGTCATGTTTTGGCTTGCCACTTTTAGCGCTTAACTGTCACTGCTGTACTTCTATACGCAACATCGCCATGTTTTATAGCCTATTACAAACATCTTAATAGGCCTGACCAAAAATTAAAAAAAAAAACCATAAATAACCGCAAAAAATCCAATCTATGTATAAAACAATATATTGTACAAAAAAAAAATCTTACCCTTTGTAAAAAAAATTGTTAATTCTTAACACGTTTACGTGTATTTGAAGTAGGCTGCGTTCATTTGTTCCAGGAATATGAATGTCAGTACTGTGTGAGGGCCGAGGCGCGCGTAGTAGGGCAGGAAGCCCTTCCATAGAGAAAATACACCTTCATTCTTAAGAAGGTTGGTCACGACGCCCAGTTGGGACTGACCTTTGGCTGCGTTCTGGATTCTGTTGAGTTAAATAATATAAAAACCTATTTAGACCACACGACCGAAGTAGACACAACTTGCGTTCGCCTCGCCCGATCACACTTTTCGTAACGATCTCGTCACGCATTCAACAGCTTACTCCCCAAGTCGAGCATGCGTAAAGAAGTTTTGCTTCAATAAATTTAGCTTAATTGTATGCAAATGGCAAAGGCTACCAGGGGTTTTTTCTTTTTGGTTTTTATTTATAGTTTTTTCTTATTTTTTAAATTAATTATTTATGTTTGAAGTGAAACAACCACTGATTCGGCATTTATTATAGATTATATCTTCTTTAAAAAAACTTTATTTAATTACAATTTTGACGCCTGACTGACGCCGCGTTGGCGCAACGGTTACAGCCATGGATTGTATCTGTTGCGCTGGCAATTGCGGGTTCGATCCCCGCACACGACAAACATTTGTATTGGCCATACAGGTGTTTGCAGTGGTCTGGGTGTTTGTGCAGTCCTTGTGGGTCTCCCCACCGTGTCTCAGTGAACACGTTAAACTGTCGGTCCCGGTTGTTATCATGTATGGGAATATATCCGCCAACCCGCATTGGAGCAGCGTGGTGGATTAAGCTCTGATCCTTCTCCTGCATGAGGAAAGATGCCTATGCCCAGTGGTGCGATATTACAGGCTGAAGCGATAATTACAAATTTAGTAATATCTTGCATAAAATACAACGCCGTAGGATTAAATATTGAATATAATTTACCTAGTTTTAATAATATCGACCGGCATCGAAGCGATGGTAGTGACCAGTCCGGACACCATTGACGCACAGAAGTGTAGGAAGATACCGTCCGGTACGTACGCTACGAATATTTCTCTTGCCTGTGGATAAGACATTGAAACAAATAAATATCTTTAACTCAAACGGTTTTCTGTTTTTACGGTAAGCAACTTAATGTTTGTGTTATTGGTAACACTTTATTTGTATTATTATTTTTGTAAAAGACATTATTTTGACTTTCGTTAAGTGTGTATATCACCTTATGACGAAATAAATGTTCTTATTTCATATCATTTCATTAGTTATAGGATAGAGTAACTTGAAGGTCAGATCATAGTGTTATACTCTGAATGGCTAATTAATATAAATACTGTATTTTTTATATAACTAGATCGGCAAACAAGCGTACGACTTATCTGCTGGTAAGCGATTACCGTAGCTCATAGACGCCTGCAACACCAGAGGCATCGCAAGCGCGTTGCCGACCCAATCCCCAATCCCCCCAGGAGCTCTGGTCACCTTACTCGCCAACAGGAACACAATACTGCTTGAAAACATTATTTATCTGTGATCTTCTGTAAGGTCGAGGTACTAGCCCAGTTGGGCTGGACCATGTTTTGTGCAGGAAATTTCCTGGTGTTTCCTACCTCAGTCAATTTACCTGGGAGTATGTACTGAGTTGTGCTGCGTTCACAACCATCGCTCTACCAACAGTAGGGGTGGCGCCTCGCCAGAGCTTTAGCACTCCTTCTTCCCGGACTATCCTGTAAATATAGCAAAAATTTTACTTTAGTAAGTTAAAAGAAAAAAAAATGCTACTACACTAAGGACCAATCTCACCGATTGTGGATAACTCTATTTGACGGATGACGGTATCCAACAGAAAAAAGGTTTCTGATATAATTTTTTTTTTTTTTACCATCGAACTCCACTATATTTATTTAGTAGACAATTCTATTCGCAAATGTTAATCTAAAAGTTGTAGTTTATTGATTGAGGTGAAAAAGGTCTTTTTTTTATGTCACTAGGTCGGCAAACAAGCGTACTGCTCACCTGATGGTAAGCGATTACCGTAGCTTACAGACGCCTGCAACACCAGTAGCATCGCAAGCGCGTTGCCGACCCAATCCCCAATCCCCCCAGGAGCTCTGGTCACCTTACTCACCAACAGGAACACAATACTGCTTGAAAACAGTATTATTTAGCTGTGATCTTCTGTAAGGTCGAGGTACTTCCCCAGTCGGGCTGTTCCATATTTAGAGCAGGAAATCCCTGCTGTGCCCTACCTCAGTTAAAATCTAATGATTTATTCCACTTCCTGCTGTTAAAGTCTATTTGTTACTTTATTATAGGATAAACGTTATACATAAACAGTGAATCAGGCTCTAAGAAATTTGAAAGGACGTGTATTAGAGATTTCTGTTTTGTTAATTATAATTGGCTATATAATGGCGAATAAGTTATAATAACAGGCTAAAGCACATACTTGGGTTAGAAATTTAAAAACAGAAATAGCCTGTTCAAAATTATATATGGCGATAAAGTTTAAAGGGAGTTGAGAGGGAGATGGAGGGAGATATGTTAGTGAAGATAGAAAGAGAAAGAGTTACGTTTCGTAAGTATTACTTCAGTCACGTGGTCACACTCGATTTTATGATCAACGAACCTTAACAATGCGTCCAAAACATTTTTATAGTTCCTTCTTTGTTCGACTGGTAATCTTCCATCGGCTGTCATCCGAATGAGAGCAACCTGTAAACAAAATTACATTTTTCATAACAATTATACTGATTTCCGAAGAAGGTCACTGGAGATTTGGAATAAAATTTAAGTAATTTCTGTCCAATATTCTCGTGATAAATATACATCGTTAAGCTTTATGTGAATTGGTGATAATATAGAGAAATTCAATTAAATGTAGAAACGAGAGGCAGACGCGTAATTTGTATCAATATATTGGGTATACATAAACTAGGACTACCAAGTAGCCTCAACCGTCTTAAGTTAGCTAGATTGTAATCAGTATTTATGGTCATGTATATCAGTATTTATGGCGCAGTTTTTTTTCAAGCGGGTTATGTAAAACAATAATTATTATTCAAATTGGAAATGAGATTGCCAGCAGTGGACTGGGATAGGCTTCAGTTAAAGTTTCTAAATAAGCAAAAGATAAATAAAAAGGACTGAAGAAAAACAAGGTATTTGGACAGAACTGTCTAGCAGTGGACTACGATGGGCTGAAATGGTAGTGGTTTTTTAAATATGTATTCATATTTACCTCGGCGGGTGTACCGACAAATGCACCGATTGAACCGGCTGTGACACCCAAGAATGTTTTGGTAGCGAAGCCTGGAGCCGCCCCGGCATTGCGCCTGGAAAAAATAAAAATAATAATAATAATTAAGTGATCCTAACTAAAAACTTGACAAAAATGGTCTACTTGGCGGTAAAATGAAGTATAAAATGGAACAGTTTGAGGAAACAGACCCACAATATTGACAAAAGTGATTAAAAACTTAGATAAAAGAATCGACATCTGTAGTGCTATTCTGTAAGAACATTTTCGTGTCTCGACAGCGGAATCCGCGGTGAGATATCAAATTCGTATTCATTAAAACTCGAAAGTCCCGTAGCGCCACACTTGTGAGTGCGGCGACGAGTCGAACCCTGTTGCGTGAGAACGTTGACATTTAATAGTATGAATTCGGTATTCTGTAAGGGGATTTACCGCTTCACACATCACAATTCGACACTTGATTCGACACTTGACTTCATGCACATATTCTAAAATAAAGTCATAAGAAAAGAATATCGATAAAATAAACACAGCTCTAAATTGCCGCTCTTCGATTCGACACTCACTTCACATCGCTTGTGCGTACGGAATGTTTACAGAATTCCAAACCAAGGTGAAGTGGGTTCGCTTTCGAAGTGAGCGCTGTCACTCAGGTGAAGCTCGATATCGAAATTGTTAGTTACAGAATAGCCCTGCAGTAGCCGTAGTCGTGGTGGACATATGTTATCGCATATGTTTTTCACTCATTGCCAAACCTTCCTTTTTTCAATAAAATAAAAACTCGAATCATGGTCAGTTAAATTTATAGTTTTACTAGCTGACCCCGCAAACGTTGTTTTGCCATTATGCTAATAACCCCCTTAACCCCCCCCCCCTCCCCCTTATAACTTAGGGGTATGAAAAATAGATGTTGTTCGATTTTCAGACCTACCCAATATGCACACAAAATTTCATGAGAATCGGTCGAGCCGTTTCGGAGGAGTTTAAATAGAAACACCGCGACACGAGAATTTTATATATTAGATTTTGAATTACAAAACAAAATTCTTGTTGAGCAACCCTATATTTCGATTTCACCTTACGTGTATTTTATCGAGAAATACATACAAAGTAAGAAGCCAGATAGATGGCGCTCTTTGCCGAATAGTCGCCGGATAGTCGACACATGTCCTACACATTTTGTATACTGCTAAAAATTAATTGCGAAATTTAGATTATCGAGTTATTTTCTAAATATAGGAACTTAGGCTTAATACTTCTTTGACGATTGAACAACGATTCTTCTCTTTCTGTTTCTATAACATCTAACAAGGAGGTCACATAAGTATAAACACCAATAAAATCACTCTAATTGATATAAAGTAAACATTTTGATTACTTTTGGATGCTAAATATTATTCTCGGTTATTTTACATTTATATATATTTTATTTAACATAATAATTACATCTAAATTAATAATTTCAAAACTTGCAAACAATAGTTAAAAAGTTTAAATACAACAAACAATAGCATAGTTATTTATGTACATAACTATTAAAGTCATTAAAACTATATAAATCTTGTATTCTATATACTAAATATATTTACTATGTACTAAATGTATATATATTTATATACTATATTTTACAACCTGTTTATAACATATTTTATAAGTTAAAAAAAAAAAACGTGTTTTGTAGATTATGTGTTCGTTAACAATATTTATTACTTTGAGTAGGTATATTTTCGAGTTACAATCGAGAGGTTAAGAGTTTATCTCACTATCGCGACTACAATAACAAATTATATACAGTTTAGGTAATTTAAGACCGTCAAAATAAGTCTATAATCTTATATTAAATGCTTTACCCTCTTTGACTAGACTTTTTTTATCTAAGCAAGAATACGTATGGTCAAATTTAATAGCCCATGCACGCCTGCGCATCAGAAGCGCTGCAAGCACGTTGTCACACTTACACCAATAACACACAAAAACACTAATTGAAAGCATTAATTCTGTAATCTTTTGTTGAAGAACCCTATGTTCTTTTTCTTTCGTGTGCATATCAAGTAGGTCTGAGAATTTTTATTTTTATTTTTTTTTATGTCACTAGGTCGGCAAACAAGCAAGCGTACGGCTCACCTGATAGTAAGCGATTACCGTAGCTTATAGACGCCTGCAACACCAGAAGCATCGCAAGCGCGTTACCGACCCAATCCCCAATCCCCCCAGGAGCTCTGGTCACCTTACTCACCAACAGGAACACAATACTGCTTGAAAACAGTATTATTTTGCTGTGATTTTCTGTAAGGTCGAGGTACTACCCCAGTCGGGCTACTCCATATTTTGAGCAGGAAATTCCTGCTGTGCCCTACCTCACATCGGCCATCGGAGAATCGGCCAACATGTATTTTTCATACCCCTAAGTTATAAGAGGGGGATTAAGGGGGTCAATAACATATATGGCAAAACAACGTTTGCGGGGTCAGCTAGTATACAAATATATATTTTTTTATAATACCAAATTACCTACGGATTAAGTTCATTAATATTTCGGTCGATATCAACGCTCTATCTGGACAGCTTCGGCTATATATTAATTAATGAATGTTATCAGAAATAACGAAACATTATTATATGTATAGTAATACTTATCGAAGTCAAAAGTAAAAGTGAGTTTCCAACACTCTTAGTTCAAGGCCATGTGAACAAACCAAGCACGTTTGAACTGAATTATAAAATCACGATACGAACAAGGTTATTGCCTTATAAAACAATCACGCTGTTGACTACAATATTTGTTTTTCTAATTAGGACTCTTTAAACAGTTGTGCATAACGCTATTTGTCGGGTGACAGTATCCGACGGTAAAAAGTTATTGATTAATTATTATTGGAACGAAGTTCCTTACGGCAGGCTTGACATTTGGCTGGGCGACCGAACTTAAAAAAATGTGATACGAAAACCGTAAGAAAAATAGATAACGGAAGTGACGTAATATCAGTCACACGACTCTATAATATGACGTTTGTAAAACTAAAATATTACTAGTAAACTTTTTTAAAATTATTTATGTAATTTGATACTGTCGACAAAAATAAAGAAAGACACATGTTTTTTTATTTTACTTAATAGTTCGAATTATTATTATTATTATTATTATTTTTATTTTGTTTCATTTATTTTATTTTACGGTATTTGGTATTTGCTAAAATACTAAATTTCCTAAATACTTTTATGTACTTAATTAAAAACCAATCAACAAATTTAAAAAAAAATCAAGAACTAGAAAATATATATAAAATTCAACATTTTTTTTTTTCGAATTGTGTTGCTTCTATTCTATCCGAAGGAACTTCGTTCCCACCTGGTGTCTGACACCACATATAAATATATATTTTTTTACTATCGAATTCTATTCTATTTATAACATATTTCTATTCGCGTATATTAAATATTAAAGTTGTAGTTTATTAATATAAGAGAAACAGGTCCTACTGCCGGCCTAGCATGCGCGCCACGACAAAATTTTGTCTACCCCTTTTCTCGTATTATCTCTTTATGTCTACAGTAGCTAACATGCGTGCACGCGATACTCTTCTCGTTACGTCAAGAAGAGATAATCATTAAATTTTAGTGATCTGTGATATTTATCTCTACGGAAGCTAACATGACATCGTAATTTTGTCGAATTTTGTCGTTTTAGGAAGAGAAACTTCTCGTCTTCAATATTATCGACGAGAAAGACGATAAATAAAAAATAAATAAAACCGGGTGCCTATTTTTTGTATACCATGGCGTTTCCCTATTATAATTATATAATTTCGGTATACGAAGAGCGGGAAATGCGAAAAGTCGAGTGAAGTGTGCCATATAATGACACAAAAAACGTATTTGCGCCCTGTTGCTTCTTATTCTAAATAATAATAATACTTTATTTCAGACCAAAGTATAAGTCCATATTGGGTTAGTACAACAAGACAAGACAACATTCAGAATATAAAACAAAACAAAATTATATTAAAAAAATCAATAACTAAAAATAAAATTAAATAGAATAAAAGTAAAATCAATAATCAAAAAAAAAATTCAAAAATTCAAAAAATTTTAAAAATTAAAAAAAAAAAACAATGCGTGATAGAATTACAATTATCTAATGTGCGACAAGATATAAAGCACAACACGAGCATATTGTTTTACATATATAATTAAATTCATTTACTTACGCCGTTTTATTTTCCATATTAGATTTTTTAAATTAGATATACACTTTTTATCTTAGCCAAAAGGCCGAGAACATTGTTAAATAAAACATGTGTCACTCGTTTGAAATTGGTCAATAACCTTGTAAATTCAACTTTACGACATAAGATATAAGAATGATATTCAGTTGGGATTATGGTTGATAATGTTTCTCTACTCGACAAGGCGAAGTCTTCGGAAGAGAATTTTGTCTCTCGTAGTACGCATGTTAGGGTAATCGAGAAAATACTCGATGTAGACATTAACTCTCTCTCTCGTCAAGAGATATCTCGTTGTATGCATGCTAGGCCGGCTGGACTATTCTAACTCCCGCTGTCAGTCTATTTGTAACGTCATCCGTCAAATCGCGTCATCCACAACTGGTGAAATCGGACTTAAATGACAAAACCAAATACAGATTATTGTAAATAATTGCTAATTGTGTTCAGCTGCGCCAGTGAAGCACGATACTGCTAATGTCACGTAGAACAAAGACACTAAAAGAGGTTAATTAGTGTAGTTACGATAACAGTTTAAAAACAGGTGTATCTTACATCGTAATTTTACAATCTGAAAGATATGATTTCGCCAAGAAAAAGTATCACGAGGGAGAAGACGCAGTGAGATTTGTTCGGTGCGGTCGATGATTCAACTTATCGAGACATTTTACCTACGTGTGTGCAAGTATGTAATCACGATAATCTGGCTTATAATTGCGTACTATAAATATTTAAGTTATTTAAAAAAAAAATAAGAGAGACACATTACACTATAAATTGCGTTGGCTTCTATAAAATAAATTAATGAAATAAGTATTTACGAACCTATAACAATACAATCATATTATTATTATTATATTTACTCGTTAGTTATTTACAAGTTATGATAAACGGACAAACATGTGATTTATTTATAAGCTATATACGAAACATTAGTTGCATTGGCACTATAAACTAGTGGGCGTGCATAAAATGTGTATGAATTAAATTGAAGATTATTTTTACACGATTTTTTTCTTACTTATGATGTTATGTAATAATTATGAAAATTATATTGAGACTGTTATCTCAACCACACCGATCAATCCCCATCATGTGTTCCCCACTCTACGTGACATTGACGGAATCAACCGTGCTCCACGAGCATAACTGCGATCAACAAATATAAAGTACAAAAATTCCTTTCGACCAGGAATCGCAGTCACGACTGAGAATGACAGCGTTTAGTGAATTTTCGTCCACACTTAACAATAACGCAACAACAATATATACGTATTATTACAAAATAAAAATACTTTATAACAATACTAAATGTTACAAAATTACAATTATAAGTCAGAAAGTAGGACATCGATATGTTACAATTTACGTTTGATAACCATTTTCGTCAATGAAGATAAATTCATGTTACATCACTCACAATCGTGGTTCACGATTGTGTATTTTTTTTAATTAAAAAAATATATATACAAGAAATCGTAACAGATTAACCCGTCAGTATTGGACGAAACCCTAGGCCTCACTATTGAAAATAATTACGACAGGCAGACGCTGCGTATTGCGGGCGTGAACCTCAGCGTCAGCTGTTTCTCGCACGGCCAGCTCTATGTTGCTTTCTTCCGTGTGAGCCAACCAACTTTTTTGTCCATGTTCCGAATTAATTTACGTTGAATGTCGTCTATAAAGAAGCATTAGGTATTGCGATCGCGAAGTCGCGAGCATCAGCCAGTAGCAAATATGTGTGCAGGTCGTATATGTTTGTCGTAGCAGAGCAACAAAATCTATTTTAAGAACATTTGACGATAGTAAACAACGTAATATTTACATATTGGCAATGTACATACCACACTAATTATATTATTGATTGTTAGGAAAACGCACGAGTGTACATGCAAGATAAGCATTTTCTGGCATGATTAAGTACTTCTAAATTTAATTTTTTTTCTAAAAACTATAAATAAATTTTGTTTTTCGTTTTCAGAAATTTTTACTGATCTTTCTTTTTTGTTTGAAATGGTTGGTTGGCTTAGTGGCATTACAGGGTAACTGGTGGGAAGGGCCGCGTACTAAAGACGAGTAAGGAATAATGGGAGCCCTTTAGGAGGGCTCTAGGTGGACGTTCGTCCTAAGAGTGTCTCATAGTGATTATAGCCTCAAGTATTACCCTATCATAGAATCTTAGCTCGTAGTGGATTTGAGCCGCGATTCTGACGATACAGTCGTCTCACAGGGGTAAACAAATGGACAATTAATTGGAATCTGTAAACGTAAATTCGTGCGAATTTTAACGACAATAAGTTATTAATTTAAATAACAAACACTGTAGAAAATAGGACGAAACAAATCATATTTTATATTCTATTGATAAATACCGTATTTAAATACAGTATTATTTTTTACACGTACAGTTATTCCATTTATTGCTAGTGTCGCTCAAGATTAATCGGAGCATATATATACTTTTAAGAATCTGGACGTCTCGCAAAATTCAGGATAACCGACAACCAGGGCCGCCGTAAGCGGGCGTGCAAAGCGTGCACCGCACACGGCCGTCGTATTAGAGGGCGCGCATAGGATACCAACTTGGGGCGCCTAGTCCGCAGCGGGCTAGCCGGTCACCGCGCGCGAGTCGCGCGACCAATAGGCATTTTATAATTTTTTGTAATTTTTCATAATCATAATTGAGAATAAGATTACAAGGTGGCGGAGCAATCACAGAGGAAACACAAAAAAATTTGGCACGCAAGCCTGCGACTTGGGACACCGAAGATCCACGGGCACCATTGTTGCGCCATTATTCGGAGAGTATCCCGGACTTCGAAGAGGGCGACATTAGTGCAGCGCTCGGGCAGCTTAAAAACGGGAGTGCCCGGGGGATGACGGAGTTACCACTGAGCTCCTTAAAGCCGCAGAGCGACCTGTCCTAAAAGCCTTGGCAAGACTCTTTAACGCCGTCATCCACCGAGGTACCACACCGGAGGCGTGGTCCAGGAGTGTGGTAGTGCTGTTCTTTAAGAGAGGCGATAAGTCTCTGTTGAAGAATTACAGACCGATCTCACTTCTGAGCCACGTCTATAAGCTGTTTTCGAGGGTTGTTACGAATCGTCTCGCCAGAAAACTCGACGAATTCCAACCACCGGAGCAGGCTGTGTTTCGAAATAGCTACAGCACCGTGGACCACATCCATACTGTTCGGCAAATTATTCAAAAGATAGAAGAATATAATCAACCGCTGTGTATGGCATTTTTAGACTACGAGAAAGCCTTCGACTCTGTCGAGGCCTGGGCTGCCCTGGATTCTCTGCAGAGATGTCATATCAACTATCGAGATACTGAAATGTGTGTACGACGCGGCGACAATGACCGTTCATGACCAGGACCAGAGAACAGGACCTATTTCCCCCCGGCGTGGGGTAAGACAGGGAGAAGTAATATCACCGAAACTGTTTACCACTGCGCTGAAGGATATCTTTAAGACCTTTGATTGGGGAGAACGAGGCATTAACGTCAACGGTGAATTCATCTCTCACCTTCGTTTCGCCGACGATATTGTCATCTTTGCGGAGCCGTTCGATGAGTTAGGCCACATGCTGGCCGACCTAAACGAGTCCTCCCAGCATGTCGGTCTCTGTATGAACTTGGACAAAACAAAAGTTATGTTTAACAATTAAGTCATACCGAGATCGGTATCGGTCGATGGTACGGTTCTCGAAGTTGTTCAGGATTATATTTACCTAGGCCATACTATCCAACTAGGCCGCAACAACTTCGAGAAGGAAGCTGACAGGAGGATTCGGTTGGGCTGGGCGGCATTTGGCAGGCTTCGTCGAGTCTTCACCTCGAAGATTCCGCAATGCTTGAAGACAAAAGTCTTCGAGCAATGCGTCCTGCCTATGATAACATAAGGAGCCGAGACGTGGACACTGACGAAGGGATTGGTCCACAAATTTAAAGTCGCGCAACATGCAATGGAACGGGCTATGCTTGGGGTTTCTCTCAAAGATAGGATTAGAAATGAGTTTATCCACGAGAGAACGAAAGTAACCAACATAGCCCACAGAATTAGCAAGTTGAAGTGGCAGTGGGCTGGTCATTTTGTGTCGCAGGACCGATGGCCGTTGGAGTAGACGGGTCCTGGAGTGGAGACCGCATCTTGGCAAATGCAGTGTAGGACGTCCTCCGGCCTATTGGACCGACGATCTACGTAAGATTGCCGGTGTAGGCTGGATGAGGATCGTGGAAAACCGGGATGTCTGGCGCGAACTTGGGGAGGCCTATATCCAGCAGTGGACTGCATAGGCTGAAGTGATGATGATGACGTATTTGGTTTTTATAGCAATAACTTATTTAATTATTCCAATGATGAGTTAATGAAACATTGTAAAGATTTAAATCTGAAACTTAAAGATACTTCAAGTAGTGAATCAGACATTGACGGTATTGGTTTATTTCATGAAATCATTAAATTAAAGTTGTATTTTACAGAAAACCAGTCTAATGATCCACAAACCTTATTACAATATTTTTTTACCAATGACTTAATTTCAACATTTCCGAACACAGCAATAGCGCTAAGAATATTACTTACACTGCCAGTTTCAGTTGCATCTGGTGAAAGATCCTTTTCAAAATTAAAAATTATCAAAAATTATTTAAGATCAACAATGCTTCAGCAAAGACTAAGTTATTTAGATAAAGTTTTAATTGAACATGAAATTTTAGACAGTTTGGATACAAGAAAGTTGATAGAAGATTTCGATAGATTGTCGTTGGGCGGCTTAATCGGTATTGCACGCAGGCGACGACACGGCTGGCGGCGGGCCTGCCGACAACACTATACTTTGCTGATATATCCCATACCTATATTGTTGCAGTGGGCGCTTAGGGCTCTCGCTACAAGCCTCGCATGTAAAAGGCCCTCGAGATGCTCCCAGACTACCAAAGATGATTAATTAGTTTGACCCCTTATCCGCTCAAAGAATACCGCCGTAAATTTAAAGGCTAATTTGTTTATGGGCCACACAAGAAGTCCTGTGTAGTAGTGTAGCTGTGTGGCTACGGCATCAAAGAATTCCCGTGAGTGTCGTAAGAGGCGACTAAGGGATAGCATAGTTCCACTACCACCTTGGAACTTATAAAGCCGACCGATGGCGGGATAACCATCTAACTACTGGTTTTGAAATACACAGGCCGAAGACGGGCAGCAGCGTCTTAGGTGCGACAAAGCCAGCCCTGCGGTCACCAACCTGCCTGCCCAGCGTGGTGAGTATGGGCAAAACACATGAGTTCGCGCCATATTTGGCGCGAACTTGTGAAGGCCTATGTCCAGCAGTGGACTGCAATAGGCTGAAATGATGACGATGATGATGACAAGAAGTCCTATCATATTTGCCACTTCTGAAGCTGTTCTATTCACCGCTACTATTGGTTCGTATTGAAAATCTCTTACAGTATTAGATAGCTCATTCATCGACGAAGGCTAGAACTTTGTTTAGAAAATAGCAGTAAAAGGATAAAGCTACTTACTCTCTATAAGAATCGAACAACCAGTTATATATCCCGAGACGTGTTGTCGTATACGTAGCCTGTCTCAAGAGCCCTGCAGACAGGCCAGCGTATAATGAAAAGAAACCCTCCCTTGCTATAATCTCTCCGGCTACAGCAAACGAAGTCCGACCGCCTCCACTCAACTGCATTCGAGTTTTAATCAAGTCTAGTGGTTGTACTACACATGTGGCTGCCATTCTGGAACCAAAAGACAGTATTATATATGGTAATGAAATTAAGACATTAATTTCGTCGTAAGATGATTATAGATACTGATAATGAACATGAAGAAATCTACATTTCTAAATAAGTAATAAATACGTTATGCCAGCAAATCGACATACAATTCAAAAATCAATAATTTTTAACAGTAGGAACATTACAAACATGTTTATCATGTTTAATTATCATGTTTATCAGTCGTTTACTTACAATTCAGGCATTAAGTTGCCAACTATCCTAATCTAAATCCATCTGATTTTTTAGATACAGCTTAGCAAATATTTGTATAATACAATAACCACATAGTCCTATAAAATTAGTGGTATATTTACATAGTCTAGGGCCTTTTATCACTAAAGTTCGTGGTAGGATCCTTTTTTACATATAAATTTTAAACTTTGTAATTTTTGTGGTACTTTAGTACTAAGCCGTACTTTTGTAGTACTTTAGTACTTGCGCAATAGATTATTGTTTTAAAATATGATGCAATAAATTGGTTGATAGGTAAACGAATTTTACCAATACAGTTGAGTTGAGTTACAACGTAAAGCATTATTTTTTTATTTAACAGGTTTACCTACAGTTATTAACATTAATATAACTTATAAATAATTACAAATATTACAAGTAATAACTACTTACAGGTAAACACCACATGTATAACAATAACGACATTACATAAAAATTGCACAATCAGCAAACTTAAATAACTAAAACTAGAAAAAAAAAAGTTGTCCTTTGATGGTACCAGACAATATTGAAATTACAAAAACGTTGTCAAAGACTGCACACATATTTTAGCATATTTTTACGATAGGAATTTATGGAGTCAGCGTGAAGGTCAACCAAACCACTACAGCCGTTTATAAATTTAGAGATTCGTGGCACAAGGGAAGCTCATTTACGATCATCAGGGATGATGACACCTAAATGTTTTTGTGCCTTCAAAGGTTGCAATTGACTCTGCACTGATTATTCTTTGCTATGTGGAAAGCGGTATATTTCGAACCATTTAAGCGGAGTAGCCACTCCTTAGACCAGTCTACAAATTTGTCCAGATCGCTTTGTAGGGGGTAGTATTCTGTGCAACAATTTTTTTAGTGTCGTCCGTAAACATACTGCATCTGCATAAAGCCACTGAGGGTCCGTAGGGCACAGCAGGAATTTCTTGCTCAAAATATGGAGCGGCCCGACTGGGGTAGTACCTCGACCTTACAGAAGATCACAGCAAAATAATACTGTTTTCAAGCAGTATTGTGTTCCTATTGGTGAGTAAGGTGACCAGAGCTCCTGGGGGATTGGGGATTGGGTCGGCAACGCGCTTGCGATGCTTCTCATGTTGCAGGTGTCTATAAGCTACGGTAATCACTTACCATCAGGTGAGCCGTACGCTTATTTGCCGACCTATTTACATAAAAGAAAGAAAGAAAGAAAGAAAAGATCTGCAGTCAAGACAGAGTGGTAAATCAAATATGTAAATTATGTAAAGAAACCCTACCGGTCCTAAAACTGATCCCTACAGAACGCCACTAAGTATCTCTCTCTCTCCTCCGACAGACTGTTCCTGACTCTTAAACGGAACGTTGAAATCACCAATCCAATAAAAGCTTACCGCGAATTCGAACTTATGTAAGAGCCTGTTTGTGGGACTGTCGAAGGCTGTTTCGTAGTCCAGGTAGATAATATAACATCGATTGGTTCTTTATTATTGAATCTACATATCCATGCTGGCAGACACTGTAATAAGTTTGTAACTGTTGAGCGACGGGGGCAGAAGCCATGTTGCTGGTGACCTATGATATGATGTTCCTCCAAGAAATCCCTGATATGCTTGACAATGGTCTTCTCCATGAGTTTGCATAAAATAAAAGTTAAGCTTATGGGTCTGTAAATAGAAGCTTCTAACTTGTTACCTTTCTTATATACTGGGATAACAATAGCAGTTTTCCATTCCACGGGTAAGGAACCACTATTGTAAGACGTTCACATTATACATGTCAGAGTTTCTGAGAGATCGCCTTTCTTTATATGGAAACGGCTATTTGATCCAGTCTAGAAGAGGAGTCTTTTCTTAGGTCCATTATATATTTCTTTACTATTTCTTCAATAAAGTGTAAATTGTCTATAGAGGTATTAACTCGCTGTCTCACACCTAGTACTAGCAAGTTTCCAGAAAGCTCCTTTCTGAATACTCTAGCAAACTGATCTGCAAAAATATCCGTTTTTTTTTTGCATCAGTGGCTTTGTGATCCTGATTGTTTATTAGTGCTGGAACCCCAACTTTGGAAGACATCTGTTGTTTGACATAGGAATAGAACATTTTTGAGAGTTGATTTCAGCACATTGTAGGGCCTTTTTGTTTCACAATATTAACAATATCTTGGTTTATCCACAGTTTGTTTAAAGCGGTTTTACTAACTTCTACTAGAGGGAGGTAAATTTAGATTGCTTCGGATAGGTGCCAGTGGAACGATTCAAACTGTTTTTGCACACCTTTGCTCTGTTTGACATGATTAGAGATATTAGACAAGTGATGGATTATTCTCGTGTAATCCGCTTTGTTATAGCAGCGTCTGAATAATTTACCAATGCTCTTTTTATTATATATTGTCAATTGTATAGTCACCAGTACCAGTAAGGAACTATGATCGTTCTTTCTTGTTGAAGCTTGGTTCTCTATCTGCTATATCAAGTTTTCATCATTAGTTATATCTAGATCCAAAAAGAATGGTTTGTTCTTTGTTAACTAGAATATTGAATCGAAATCTTGAGGGTCTGTCCACCAGCTGTTCTAAGATTGTGTTTTTTAAACAATTGTACGAAATTGTCTTCATCGGGCAATAGGCATCCAGTTTTCTAGATGCCACTTTACACCACTGTAGTTCAAGTCACCCAGTATTAAAGTTGGTTGCCTCCGCTGAGAGTTCGATTTGTTCATACAACGCGATATCTTCTTATATTCCTGAACTGTATCCCCTGTAAAGGCCTCATAGAGACAATTTGTGCGATCCCACATGCAAACACGCACATGCACAAACATTCGGATGCAGCATGTTTGAGGACTTAGTTTTGCAGTTAAGTAATTAAATTATTTGCAACGTAAATCACTACTCCACTACTATGTCTGTCTATTCTATCATCTCTAAATAAGTCAAAAGTAGCTAAATCAATTATAGAGTTCAAAATATTTGGTTTAACCCAAGTCTCAGATAAGACTATAGCAGGTTTTGGAGGTTTTACATGGTTGATAAAAAGGTCTAGTTTGGAAGTTAGTGATTAAAATATTTTTGTACAAAATTTTGAGAGAAGCATTAGTCGCATTGAGCTTCTAACATTTCACTGCTGGGCATAGGCCTCTTTCTCCATTTAGGAGAAGGATTGGAACTTAATCTACGCAGCTCCTCTGAGGGTTGGCAGATATGGTCTCTACTATGAGTAACGATCGCTATCAGGTATTTATGATAACAACCGGGAACGATAGCTTAACTAGCTCTCTGAGGCACCGTGGGAAGACCCACAAGGACCAGAACCCGGGAATCGAACCCGCAAACCGTCAGTGTTTTAGGTGACTACTCGCACCACCACGCCAGAGCGGTTGTTGTTGAAACAATAGTTGAAATTGTGTGTATTCGGAATAGTTTGGTTTAACAGTTTTTTTAGGAGCTGGATAAAGTTTTGGTTTTCATAACCTTGGACTGACCCTGGATGGACTGGATGTATTTGTTGTCAAATCTTTTTCTCCACTAGACATACGCTTATCAATCTCTTCCTGTAGATATTTTAGATATTCTTGTTGTAGCGGTGTGAGATCAGGTTAGATAGATCCTGGATTGGAAAGTTATACTTTATTGTCACTTCAGCCTATCGCAGTCTACTGCTGGACATAGGCCTCCACAAAGGCCTAGCTTTGTCGCACCGAAGACGCTGTTGCCCGTCTTCGGCCTGTGTATTTCAAAGCCAGCGGTTGGATGGATATCCTGCCATTGGTCAGCTTTTTAAGTTCCAAGATGGTAGTGAAGCTGTGTTATCCCTTAGTCGCCTCTTACGACACCCACGGGAAAAGAGGGGGTGGCTATATTCTTACTACCGTAGCCACAGAGCAAGAACAAGAAAAGGATAAAGCAAATAATGAAGGTTGACTTGAGTATATCTTGTGCAATTATATTGTGAACTCTATTTTTCTGCATGGTTAGTTCTTGAGACACAGCTGCTGAATCTCCTCTGAGAGGTTGTTAATATCTTTGGTAGTTGAGTCATTGTTGTCTTACAATCCGCACATAAAAACGTAACGAATCAAGCCACTGTCTTGAGTTCAAATATTATGACAATTACCACACAAAAAACTTTTACAAGAAACGCAAGTTATGGACAATTTCTTATCAGGTGGATTTCCTGCTTTGTTGCATTTCGAGAATTTATTGATTGATGTAGGACTCCTGTTCTTACCGTTTGCACTCATTGTGTAAATTCTTTATTTTTTTAATCTATAACCTACCACAACAGTAATTTATTTATGTTACTGTTAATTAAGAGAATGCTGTATTGAGATATTAGATGAATAGTCTGTGGTGAATTATGCGGGTTCTCAACTCATGCGGGTATCCAAAAACTTTTTTAATCAGATCACTGTCAATTGTACTGTAATCATAGTTTCACTTGTAAGTGAATGTTTCTTAATCTTTATGTTTAGTAACTTTTTTGCATTTTTGTGTAAATATATAGAAATTAACAAAATTAAGTTGTAGGTAGACTACGTGAACGTCTTGTTTTTCTTTTCCTAGTGTGTATAATATATAATATAATTAAAATATTAGATGTACTTTTAATGTTATTTTCTGTTGTTTCGGATTGTAGTTTAGCAACAAAAGCCTATTTTTTTGTCTGCAATAATCAACGTAGCTTACAATCTCAACCACACTGATCATTCTCCTTAGTATCTTTTATATCCCACGTGATATTGGCGAAATCGACAGTGCTCCCTGGCACAACTGAAAGCCATTGAGCCCAAGAATAATAATTCATTTGTTAGAACTAAAACAGGTGACAGCGGAAAAAAAGAACGTAAAATATATTTCTATAATTATTAATAATTAACATTTACTAATACAAAACATTTTATTAATTTATAATAAGCCTTTCAACAAGTATAACGTGAAAAATTTGGTACACATTTTACGATATTATTTTAAAAACTAAAATGACATTGATAGTCAAAAGGACAAGGTTACATAAATAAAATATGGGATATGTACCCGGCAAGACCTCCAAACGCGAATTTCAATCCATTCGGTATGTAACGCTCCTTTGGTACAGCAACCTGCGTGGC
The DNA here is from genome assembly GCF_905220565.1 of Melitaea cinxia. Classification (NCBI taxonomy): domain Eukaryota; kingdom Metazoa; phylum Arthropoda; class Insecta; order Lepidoptera; family Nymphalidae; genus Melitaea; species Melitaea cinxia. The sequence goes on along the minus strand of NC_059408.1, from coordinate 14,048,335 downwards.
CATCTTTTTGTTCACAGTTAACTTGTACGAAGTTGAACTACTCTTAAAACAAAATACTGTACGTATTGATCAGACTTTAATCACCTCTCTGTGGACTTATTTCTAACATCTGATTCTGATATTTACAGTTTTTGACAACTGACACTTGACATTGACAGAATAATTTAACACTTGCATTTTACAGATTAAATAGAAAATTTTGTGGTCCACATTCATACAATGGCAAAAGTAATGGTTGCGCTCCATCCAATTACACATTGTAATGAAGTCTTCGTCGAAATGCTTTCCATCAAAATTATCGAACACTGTTCTTAAACCTACCCCACCCCATCCTGCAAAATAATGATATTTGTAATTTAAAAAATACTAATCGATAGATTTTTCAATAGCTTAATTCAACTACTGTTTCAGCAGCTTTTTAACACTTTGAGCAATTTAAAATATTATATACATCAAAAGATAGGATAAGAAAGAGAGGAAAGGAGGATAGGAAAGATAGGAGTTTGAAAGTATTGATAAATGAAGTTTTTCAAACGACTTTACTGATTTTTGATTAAATAATTTAAGGTGAGCAATCTTTAAGGACAACGTTGTTGAATTGAGCTATTGAAAATCTATCGATTAGTATTTTTTTTAAACAAATATCATTATTTTGCAGGATGGGGTGGGATAGGTTGTTCAACACGTGAAAAAGTCGCGTTTGACACTGTTTTACAGAATAAAAAGTAAATAATTTTTCTCTCTGCCTATGATTTTTAATTATTCATATATATTTATGCCGGTGTGCGGATAAATCAACAATAATTTTTGTCACACCGTTCGTTACGAAATGCTTGCCAGGATTTGCTGGAGTTTGCTACGAAACATTCCCACGACTCGAATCGTTAGCCGGAGCTTGTTGCAAAACTTTCTCACGTGGGCATCGCACCTGGGCACCGTGTGAAAACGACCCAACACGAAGAATGCAAAACAACCCGATGCCCCGACTGAACGATGCTTCTTTAATTTTAAGTCACTCTTGTTTCTCACATCTTTGCTTTTTTTACAACCTTCGACTGTCGCTTTTATAATTCGTTGAATGCTAATAATTTTATTTGTACTTTAAATAAATAAATAATTAAATATTGGTATAAACTTAGTGCACGATCACGATTCAGCCTGTAATATCCCACAGGTGGCCTTTGCTACACATAAGTAAAAATCAGAGCTTAATTCACCAAACAATACTGCGGGTTGGCGGATATATTCCTTACTATGAGTAACAATCGTTATCAGGTGTATATGATAACAGCTGGGACCGACAGCTTAACGTGCTCTCTAAAGCACGGTGGAAAGACCTACAAGGACGGAAAACCAGACCGGAAATAAATATTTCACTTTAGCCTATCACAGTTCACTGCTGGACATAGGCCTCCCCAAGTTCGCGCCAAAAATGGCGTGAACTCATGTGTTTTGCCCATAGTCACCACGTTAGGCAGGCGGTTGGTGACCGCAGGACTGGCTTTGTCGTACCGAAGGCGCTACTGCCCGCCTTCTGTCTTCGGCCTGTGTATTTGAAAACCAGCAGTTGGATGTTTATCAGGCCGTCAGTTTAATAAACGCAAATATTCTTTTATTTCGAAACAACGTCAACACGATTGACGGACGTTAAATTTTTTGTTCAATTTTGAATCAACTCACGCAGGTAATGTAGGTATAGGCAGGTAGTGATAAATAATTATACGTCTTTAGTGAGAAATATTCACACGGGTATAACTAGTAATATATATATATATATATATATATATACATCCCGATACATTTTTGGCGTCAAGCACGAACTGCGTTATTACGACGTCCCTCAGTTATGCTTACATTTTATATGTTTTTTCTGCGAATGTTGCTTATTTTTTTCATTTTAAATTCCGTGGGTTATATCAATTTCTTTAAATTTCTTTTTTGAGAATATTCTGCTTACAGTTGTGCCCAACCATTTATGAACCCCTTTCATGATACTTATGTTATTGCTTCCTCCATATATCCATATAGCCTCACTTAATGCACCGATTATTTAGCGTCCTATATAAGTAATGATGAAATGAGTGAGAAGTAAGCTGAAATGCGACGTTGCCAGTTTTCTAGTAGGTGTGATCATCTATCGTTAACTTAAGAAATAATTCTATTACGCTCGTTGAAATTTTAACATGTAACGGTCATAGGAACACCTCCAATTTTTCATCTTATAATAGCTCTCTTAATAAGCTGCAACATATATTTTATTTAGGCTTTTAACATTTTAATTATTGACGACGTAGCACATCATCAGAATAATAATATAATAAATAATTATTTATCGTTGTATCCATTTGCTATAAGTATTCTTTGACTCAAAGAATAATAATAAATAATGTTCCCTTATCCTGGCACGGATACTTTCTGTACATTGAAGATATTTAAAAAAAGTGATACGGTCTATGAATACAGGTTACTGAATCGAACATTTTTTTTATATGTTTGTATGTGTCGTTGTGTCTTCATCACGCCAAAACAGCTAAACGGATTTCAAGTAATTTTAGAACATGGGTAACTGGGTATCCAAGAATACGAGGATATTATTTTTTCTTCTTCGCTGACGAATCTTATAGGTAGGTTAATTAAGTTTTATAGCCACAAATAGTTGTGCCACCTGCTTTTACAAACAACATATTATTATCATTTTCAATATAAAAATGTCTCATGGCTAAAATATTTTTTATACAGACTAAATAGTCTAACTACTTAACTCTATTTCACTAGAATGATTTACCTAAGTCGTCGTCTGGCAAATTTAAACGTCGTCAAACAATATTTACTTATAAAATATAAAGTATATCTTTTAAGTAGGTTTCTAATTTTTTTTTAAGTGGATAACAATAGTTTATTAAACATTATACATATTTACAATTCACAACTTAAGAACTAAATATTTACAGATAGTTTTGTTATAAATCATGTCCGCGTGGAATCGTGTCAAGAATGCTGACAGCATTTTCTCGTTGAATCGCTATGCCGATTCTTTGGGCAAAAAAAAATGCACCAGCCCTCTTGTCACCAGTGGAGGCAATAAGGCGAGGAGTTATCTCATTTAAAAAATAATTTAGCACTGCTACTCCAAGGTCCAAGTGTTTCGACTGCAAATGGCACAAAGATGTAATTTGAAATTAATGACGAATTCTTGTGCCGTTTAGTCGTTTCAGCTTTTTCCGCTGTGGCTCCCGCTTTTAAGGCTGTTTCCCTGACATGAGAAGGAGCAAGTGTGTCAACGCAGGTTGCGTCCCACAAAAGCGCCCGTCCCCTTTCCCAGGGAACCAACGTCAATCCATCAGATCTCTTGCCATCATTGCGACTAATTCCAGTAGGCTCGATAAGAGCAGGAACGTCGATGGTGGCAAGAGCTTTTTTATGGTATCGTTTAGGGAACCGTGGCGGGAAAACCTACCTGAACTCTTGTTATAGGAAAGGCCGTGTAGTCCGAAAGAATCGACCTCTTTTCCGCACGGAGATCTGTGTTCAAAGCACAGTGGAGCTCCCAACCGGAGACCGAGAGCAATTCTAAAACTTTCATTGTCTAAAAGTGTCCCAAAGTTTTTTGACGGCATTGCGTGTAGCCTGGATTGGGTCAAAAGCCAGAACAGCTGCAAAAAAAACTTCGTATCCTTAATAACAGTATGCGTCAAACTAACGTCCGTATATGTGTTACGTATTGCGTAGCCCTTACCTTATATACGGACGTCGTAAACCTGTATACCTACTATTCGAACCACTACATATTCGACGTCCATGACCAAACCGTCACTAAACAAAAAACACAAATCTTCAGTAGGGGCGCTCAGTAACCAAATAAAAAATCATTGCAAAAATGTATTAAATGTAACAGAACCTTTATTTTTTCAAATTCAAAGACTTACTACCCAGCCTGGCTTCCATGTGCATGCAAAAAAGTATAGATAATGTATATTAACTTATAGAAATATTTTTATTTTTATGACAAAATAGTGTCACTTTTCCGTTTAATATGTAAATTCAATTCGTAAATTCGTTAAAGCCTCACTTTTTCCTTTTAAGTGTACTTTTATTTTATTTTACTACTTAAGCAGTATATTGCAACCGAGCGTCAAATAAGCAGCGACACGTGCGTAGCAACTTCGGCAAACTGTTTTTAAATGATTTGTTTTGACTTAATTGAATATTTCAAAACCTTCAAATACAGTCAGTTTGGCAACGTCGCAATAGGACGTCAAATAATCGGTTGTATCGGAAGAGTTTTAGCAGAGTATACGCTCTGTCGATATACGCGCTAGACTAGCGCTGCACCGTTGGTGCGGAATTTCGCGGAAGTTTTAGTTATACAAATGCAAATGTCTCAACGATTTTTTGCCTTCCGGCGATTTTTGTTGTACAGGTAGCTAGAGCCAAAAGGACTAATGGGACATCGATTAAAAAAGTGGCGTCCGATATGCGGACGTCTAAAGGAGGTGGACGCCAGTTTAGATGCATTTCGGCCCATGTGGGACGCCTAATTATTAGCAGGATGTATATATATATATATATATATATATATATATATATATATATATATTATTTCAATCAATCATCTAAAAAATGCAATTATTATGGAGATTTAATATTAATAAAAACTGGTTTATAACAGTAGTAACAAGTGTAAATTTTATTCTATCTCCATGCCATCTATGAGGGTTTCGTCACTATTCGCTTCTTCCATCGCCTTTCTGTATTGTTCTGTCCAGTGTGAAGGCTCCTTATCAAAAGCCTGAAATATTTTTAATTTTCTTAGTTATACAAAATAATCATTTATGTTTGCAAAAAAAAAGTAAACAAAAAATTCGATTGACTTATAAAAAGGTAAAATTTGTAAACTATTTGTGCAGGGTTGATAGGGGCTAATCTCTCATTCAACTGAACCAATTTTGAAATTTCTTAGACATTTGTAACTACATATCGCGCGCCGACGGCCTGAAGCAGAGAATCGCTGCATGGGAGATGCGCATTCGCAGGATATCTGAGAGAGTTGAAGTCTGAGTCTTCTTGAGGTAATCTGAAAAGGTTCTACAGAAAGCTGGTTAACCCGATATCGTGCCCTGCTTCTCAAATACCGAGTGTGGTTGACCCCGTACCTTCTGACGCAACATATGGTCAAGTAAGGTAGAGAATGTTTCGAAGCTACGCTTCAGCCTGTAATATCCCATTGCTGGGCGTAATCCTCTATCCCTATATAGGAGAGGAGGTACTTAAGTCTCCCACCTTCTCTACATGGACAACCTCAAGTTGCTGGCACTAATACCGCACGGCTGCAGGAACTGCTGAAAACCACCACTGCGTTCAGCGGTTTCATCATAATGCAGCTTGAAGTGGATAAGAGTCCTGTCGTGCATGTAGCCTGGCAATCGGCACAGCTTCGTCTAGAGTTAACATCCCTTAAGACTCTTTCCGAAGCTCAATCTTACCGGCATCTGAGTATGTCACAATCCATAGATGTGAAAGAGGCGGTTTGCGAAATCTTTTTTGGTCAGCTAACAAAAGTTCTTCAAAGCTATTAGTTGAGCGACCTTGTGGTCCGAGATTATAACGGCTGAGTTAAGCCACTCTCTTGTACACCTTTGGCGTACTCAGATGAAGCAGACCAAATTCGACACGCTGGACAGAAGAGTTCGCACGATTATGATTCGCCACCGCGTGCATCTCCTAAAATCGTTGGCCATGAGACTGTACATCTCACGGAAGTGTAGTGTTCGAGGCATATTAAGCGCTAAGACCTGCTCTAAGAATGGCAGAAACCGGTCGTACTGAACAGCTTTGAACAGGAAACCGTATGGATGGTGACGGAGCTGCATGGAAGGTTTTACAAGGCACATCACGCGCCATATTTAACAAACGCACTGGTCGTCACTACGATTTTCAGGGATTCCTGTCGATTCCTCTGGGATTCCATCATCAGGTCCTGGTTTTTTTATCATGGTACCACCCTTGGGATATCTCTTTTCCAACAAAAAAAGAATTATGAAAATCGGTTCATAAAAGACGAAATTATCCCCGAACATACATAAATAAAAAAATATATATATACGGTCGAATTGAGTAACGTACTCCTTTTTTGAAGGAGGATAAAAATGTATTAAATACAACATAGTTAATATACCTGAGCCATTTTTTCTAGTAAAAAGATTTTTGGTATCTCCTTCTTAGCTCGCTGCCCCCACTCAAATTTGTCATCATTCTGCCAAATGATAAAAACATAATCATTATAAAGACATAACATAATTTGAGTGAAGGACTGAGAAAATTAATTTCGATTTCGAATTATATAAATAAAGCAGTTTCTTAAAATACATTATTATGAACTGATCTAAATAAGCTTGTAAAGTTTAAATACTGGGCAAAGGCCTCTTTCTCCATATAAGGAAAGGGTTAGAGCTAATACACTGCACCACAGCAGGTAAGTAGAAATTTCCCCGGAATGGTAACAAATATTTGCTCTGAGCCCCACTTGGGGTCGGTATCGACCCCGCAACAGCCGATGTATAAGGCGACTTTACACACTACACCTGAATAATGGTCAGTTGTGACTAAACTCTATGTAATAAAAATTAATAAAAAATCTTTATTGGATATGTATATGTCGGCGCAAGACACTTTCCGACGTCACATTATACAATTCGTGACGTCATATTGCTGACGTCACTTTATTAAGAAAGGCTTAGTAGGCACTCTAGAGAACCTTTTTTTTATATAATATTATATTATAGTATTGATTACCTTATTATAATTTATATACAATTCTTGAGTAAAAGTTCTCATCAGAAGCTTCTTGACTTCATTTTCATTTTCTCTGGTCATCAACTGTGCAGTAGTCAAAAACCACCACATGTCATCTGATAAATAAAAATCACATTACACTTAATCATTTACACAATCAATCAACACCTAGATATTGAGATAAGTGTGATATAGGTAATATACATTCAAGTATACACAAAAATTAAAATAATAAGATTAGGTTTTAAATGTCTTGACAACACATTGTCGGAACGGTCACAGCACTGGCTTAAAGCTGTTGCAGGTTCCCCACACATGGCATACATTTGTATTAGCCATACAGTTATTTGCTTTGTACTGGGCATTTGTGCTTATGTATTGTGTTTTTGGACCACCGACACAGGTAGAAATCCTAGTGGGGGCCATTAAGTGTGAGTCGTTATTTTATTTTTTATTTAATGTTTTTTTTTTTAATAACAGTATATGCAAATGCTCTGTGATCTGAGGGCCAAAAGTTTATTTTGCACAGAATATACTAATAAGATTTATGACTTGAACAAAATTGTACAAGCAATGTACAATCCATTTATTTTAAAGTACAACTATACAAAATATACTGAGCAAAAGGTTGACTTGAACTTTATAACAGAGTACATATAAAAATACACCAATAAATATGAACAAGCATTCAAAGAATTATTACAAATATTAAATATCAAAAGAATATTTATATAAGCTAATGACCATTACAATTATTGTGTATTTAGTTGTGTAGCGAGGAGGGGCAAGGGAAGGTCATGCCAGGGTGCTACTCACAAAGGGGCACCTATGGTCTGCAAAACTAAAAATTGCTGGACATATTATATAGTTTTCCAATGGGGGAGGGAGCCGCTAAAAAGGTATTGTGCCCCGTGCAGAAGTTAAGTTCGCTACGTCACTGTGTGTATTGCTTAGTGACTATTTTGAAACATGAACTTACCACTTGGTACTGGTTGGGCTGTCATAAATATGTGAGTTAGGGTTGCAATCAAGAGTTTCCTGTGTTGTGGGTTAATGTATGTTGATAAAATAGCATTCTTTTCGTCTTTTTTAAGTGTAACTATGTATTTATCATTATTCGGACCTACTGGTACTAATTTGTAGCCATATACCTGAAACAATGTTTATTGTCAGTAGTGTTATAATATTTTCATAGTCGAAGTTCATGTTCATTGTTCTAAACATTCTCGTTTTTAAATAAAAATAAAGATGAATTAAAAACTATATCTGAAGAATTTACATTATATAAGACTTGATTTACAAGGAATAAAATTAGTTTCTGTTGGATTATCTATTGCTTTTATAAGTTATATGATGATTATTCGATAAAAGTTGTCTCTTGAAATAGTTTCTCAGGTAGCACACAGCAAGAAATATCTTGCTCAAAATCTAGAGCACTGGGGAAATATTTTAACTTTATAGAAAATAAATAATACTGCTACAGATAAATAACACTGCTCTCGAGCAGTGTGTGTGTGGTAAGTAAGGTGGTGAGATCTCTTGGTGAGGTTAGGCAATGCGGTTGCGATGCGTCTGGTGTTACAAGCATCTATAGCAACTGGTTCTTAACCTTTTAGTGAGGTGTTTGTGAACCATTTGATAAAATATCTGTTTCACCATGGACAACTAATTGAGGGTAAAATGGAAAAAGGAGTATCTACTTAGTTATTTAATGACTATAGAGACTCACTCGCTCACTCTGCGTTCTGCTTTCGTGGACCACTTCAGGTGCTATCAGGGACAACTAGTGTTCTGCAGAACACCGGTTAAGAATCACTGGTCTATAGGCTACAGTAATCCATTACCATCAGGTGTAAGATTGTTAGTTGTGTTAGTCGTACTAGTCATATCATAGCTTTAATTCTAATAAAACAATAAGCTACAATATCACTCACCTTATTTAAAATTTCGTCAGCTTTTGATATTATGTTTCTTAGATCGTTTGGTGTAAGTTTTTCATAGAAGTAATGCTTTAAATGTAACCTTATATCGCTTCGGTCTATTGGTACCTTACGTGCGTCTCGACATATAATATACTTAACGCATTCATTAACAGGTGAATGAGACATGGTTGAAAACTAAAGTTAAACCTAACTTGAAAACGTAAACTTGCTCTCGAACTGCTCTGGATGATTTATTACAATAAATTTATTTCATCCTTACAATACATTGAATCAAATATACAGTGTTTAAAAAAAATATTTACGTAAGTACAAATATGTAAGTATCTTTTTTAATTATAGACTGACAAAATATTATTTTACATCAACAACTAGTTAGTCCTTTGCATATTGGCTTTTAGTTATGTCAGTTTGACACATATCATCAACAACTAATTTATAATAACAAAACAAAACACAGAGACAGGTGTCAGAGAAACAAAAAAGCAGGGTCTAACTTAGGGCTTGGAATACCGTTAAAAATTCGGTATCGTTAATTTGTCAAGGTCGGCATAACGTTATTTTTGGAGTAACGATACTTTAGATAACGTTATTTTTCACACATTTTACCGTTATATTTTTTACCGGTAAAAACCCATTTAACGTTATTTTTAACGTTACTTATCTATACCGTTACTGTTAATTGCTACTGTTAACGTTATAGGTAATGAAATTATTACGCTCGTATAATGTATGAAAGATACAGATTAGATTTGTAATTTTCTTTATTGGTTTTTGAATTATTACAGAATACGCCATATAATGTTTGTTTAGTGTGCACATATGTGATCTATTTTTAAAACAATGATCAAAACAATGACGGAATATAAAATAAGCTGTTCGTTGTGTATTATTATTTTTAACAAATTTGAAAAAAATAAGATATTCTCAATTCGATTGAATTTTTTGTAATGTGTGTTACTTCATAATTTAGTTTTATTGGGTAGACCGATTTCGATAATTCTTTTTTTAACCTAAAGGTGGTGCTTGTTACATAGTCCCAATTAGATTTGATCAAGTACTTTTCGAGTTATATCTAATAATGCGCATTTACATGACAACTTTTTCATCTATAAACGTTATTTTACTCGTCAATGTAGTTGAAGTTGGTTTTTTCTTTCGTTAGCGAGTAAACACAATTTTATTTATTATATTTTAATATCTCTGAATAAGTTGTTTTTATTAGCAACTGAATTCCAGTACAATAATTATAATCTATTGATGAAAAAATTATACAGGTATTTTTTCATTGATGGTCGTGCCTACTTTTATTTATTTTTGTTTGATCGCACAATAATAATCAAATCTAATGCCACACGCTGTTGCCGCTCTTATCAATCCGCATTGAGCGGCGCGGGGAGTTCAGCGCGTCGAGTCGAAAATTTTCTGCTCTGAGCGGCAACGTCATAGAGGTATCGATAAAAATTTCGTTAGTTCGTGATATTAGCGGTAACGTTATCAGTATCGTTAAAATCCTATTTAACGGTAAAATTTAACGTTAAAAAATGTTTTCGTTACCGAATTACCGTTAAAAGTTTTAACGGTAAAAAAGGTATCTGTTAAAATTAACGCTATTTACCGGTACTTTATAATGGTAATTGGTAACGGTAACAAGCCCTGGGTCTAACGGTCTACTAGAAGGTCTTGCAACAACAGTAGTGGGTTGTGGGGGACTTATGACACTATCGTACTAATTCCTTTGCAAGACCCGTATATAAGACCGTGCAAAATACTAATGAATCCGATCAACAGACTATAAATTATTTTTAATTTTTTTTTAATGTAGAGCTTAAAAAAATTATTTATTTTATTTTAAAAAACAGCAGTTTTTAGGAAATATAATAGATTTATTAATAAATGATGCGTATAAACACTTATATGTTTAATATTTTTAACAGTCATGCGACACGTATATCAAATGTTTTGCGTTGAAGTGGGGATCTCTTTGCGCTTCGTGCAAGAGTGCAATAAAAGACAAACTATTTTATTTTATGCATTTTTAGTTGCATATAAAATCTTTTTAATTCTGTGTTTAACCAGAATTTTTTATATTTAAAAACATAAACTTTTCACACTCACAATCAAATCATCTTCCTGCCCTTAGGTCGGCACAACATCATTTCCTCTTCCATTCCCCTCTAATAATCGTCACTTCAGCGCTTACCCCTTTCTTTTTCATATCCTCACTCACACAATCCATATCCCCTTTTTTGTCTACCGATCGCTCTTCGCCCTTCGACATTCATCCCCAACATTCTTTTACCAATATAAAAATAATAATAATAATAATAATTTTTTGTTGTAGTACTGAGTACTTGCACAGACACAACCAAGTGGCCAAGATTCTCCACCAAGAGCTTGCGCTTATGTACGGTCTCCTGGAACAGAGGATGCCGTATTACCAATACTCACCGGTGCCAGTACTCGAGCGCGACGGAGTCCGGCTCTACTGGGACCTGCCTATCGCCACAGACAGGACGATACTGGCGAACAAGCCTGATATCGTGGTGATGGACAGGGCACGGTCGAGGGTATTTTTGGTGGACATCACCGTCCCGCATGACGAGAACCTCGTGAAAGCCGAGACTGAGAAAAAACGTAAATATCTGGATCTGGCGCACGAGATTGTTGACATGTGGGGTGTGGGGTCCGCTGAAATAATCCCTATCGTAATATCTGCCAACGGTTTGATCCCGGTTAGCCTCGCTCACCATCTGAGGCAACTGGAGATCCGGGACGGTTCGCTCGCAGCCAGGATGCAGAAGGCGGTCTTACTTGACTCGGCTAGGATTGTCCGCCGGTTTCTCAGCCTACAGCCCTAACCCCCGGCCGTTTGATCTCCCTGCCGAGGCTTATTCCTCCACCCGCTTATATTTATATATGTAAGTATAAGTAAATCTATTATATTATATATATAAGTATTTATTATAATACGTGTATCTATTGTACATGGAGCAGGTGGAGTGGCGTCCGGTCACATAATAATAATAATTTTATTTAATTATGACTTACAATTCACTTGTTAGTAATTAGTTATTATTATAATATAACGTTTATCCCTCCTCATTACATCCCCTTATTCTAATCCGACCTGTCCTGGTCACTCCTCGGCCTCACAATCAAATATTAAAAATATATTTGATTGTGAGGCCGATATTGGATTATTTAATAATAGAACCTTGTTATAACAAACTAAGACCTATATGCTTACGTCAACTTGATTCAAACCTTAAATATTACGGTAGTTTTATTCGGGACTTAATAAGTAAATAAAGTTCAAAATGATCTTGACAGACTGAGTGAGTGGTTACAGTACAATTTGGTTACAATAAATATAAATAAAACTTCCTATATGATTTTTTGTGCGAAAAATAAACACATACCTACCTCATTTCACACCCTTACAATTAAAACTAAGATCATACAATGCTCAGCAAAATAAAAATATCCTGGGCTTATTATGGATATCATAGATGATAGGTCGACTTGGAAGGGACACATATAACATGTTAGAACCAAACTACTACCTATACTGGGTGCATTGAGAAAGGTATCAAACTGCATTCCAAATAAAGTGCGAATGACAATTTATAACACCTTAGTTAAATCTAACATTGAATATTTAACAGAAGTGTGGGGATGTGCCGCTAGAACAAATTTAATGCCGTTACAAAGAATTCAAAATAAATTTATCAAAGTAGGTACTATTTCGCTATCCCTATTTCACATCAACCAATAAATTATATCGGGACACAAAATTATTAAATATCACAGGATATACATCTATTACACCTACATCAAGAACATTATCAGCAATTCAGTACATTCCAACATCAAAATTAAAAAAAAAAATAACTAAACATAATTTAAGAAACAAGGATAAATTAATGCTGACTAGGGTACGTACAAAGTATGGTAAGTAAACAATATTGTTTGAGTGAGTACAGCTTTATAATAATTTACCAAATCATCTTCGAGATTCGGATAGCATGAATATTTTTAAATCAAAATTAAAAGAACACGCATTCGATAAGGCGCTCCAGAGGTAAAATTTTTTACAAACTATAGTATATTGATTGTATGTCATTATAAGTGAACGTTATGTTTTTATGAGAAATAAATTCTTTAAACCTAAATATCACTTACTTACCAAAAACTAACAATAAGTACGGAAAGAGAACTGGCGACTATTTAATACCTGAATATGTTAACGAACTGCCCAGAAAACTGCAAGAAATTTATAAGAGTAACACGAAAATCAAATCACGTTTTAAAAATATTTTTTACAAAATCAAACTCAATTAACCGAGTGACTCTCTGTACCCAGATAAACACGCAAGGTTTTCGTGATACTTAAATTGCAAAGTATGATGTATTTGGTATATGTATTGGCCAATAAAAAGAAAAATAAAATTAAAGTGTAAAAAATGTAATAAAATAGATAAATTTTATTAATTTTACTGTGATAAATGCTGTGATGATGCTGTATGGTTACGGCATCAAAGAATATAACCACTCCGCGGGTATCGTAAGAGGCGACTAAGGGAGAACACAGTTTCACTATCACCTTGGAACCATCCCACTGGTGGCTTTGAAATACACCCGCCGAAGACTGGCAGCAGCGTCTTCGGTTTGACAAAGCCAACCCTGCGGTCACCAACCCTGACCAGCGTGGTGACTATGGGCAACACACATGAGTTCACACTAAAATATTTAACTTACAAGAAATACAAACAATGTTTTTTTTTTTTTTTTTTTTGAATAAATTAACTAGGTGGCGGAATTAATTATTAATTTTAGTTTTATAGGAAAGCCAAAAGTTAAAAAGCTATTAAGTATATTAGGAATAGTCTTTTTTATATTCGATTTTGCTTATACTTATTTAATACCAGCTGATTCAGCGGCCTTCTTACCACCATAACTTTTTCGTGAATATATATTTTTTTTTTTTCAGATTTTATTTTATACGAACCTTATCCATACAATAATGGCCAAAATGAAAAGATTTATTCAATTTCGAATAAACGTCGAGATTCTATGCACGTATAAATTTCTCCGATACATCTTTATACAAATAAATAAAATTGGAGTGACTGCTTGTAACATTACAATAACCGCTTTTTACTAAATATATTAAAAAATAACATTTTTTATAATTTTGGTCAAGTCAAACATAATATTATTGTGTGGCTACGGTACTAAAGAATATAGCCACCCCCTCTCTTCCCGTGGGTGTCGAAAGAGGCGACTAAGGGATAACAAGGTTCCACAACCACCTTGGAACTTCAGAAGCCGACCGATGGCGGGATAACCACCCAACTGCTGGCTTTGAAATACACAGGCCGAATACGGGCAGCAGCGTCTTCGGTGCGACAAAGCCAGTACTGCGGTCACCAACCCGCTTGCCCAGCGTGGTGACTATGGGCAAAACACATGAGTTCACGTTATTCAGCAGTGGACTGTATAGGCTGTAATGATGATGATGATGAAACATAATATTCTAATAAAATTAGTAACGTTGCGTGCTAGAATATAGGTATAGAAATTCGAAAAATACCCAAAACCGAATCGGAGCACCACACTGTCCAGGTGGTCTTAATCTGCCCTACCCCTAGAGTGTTTTTTTTTAAGCCGGAAAGCGTGCGAACGAATGCGTAGAGGAGCGGCTGAGGAACCACCTCCGCTGCGGAACGGAGTATGAGTGAGCGTGCTTTCGCACGCAAGGGCGGAAGGGCTGCACTTCTGCAGCGTCGGAGCCAAGCGTTACTCTAACCTTAAAGGTGGTAGGCTAATTTTTTCCGATTTAAAAATTGAACCTCAAAACTTAAACCACGATATCTCTGTAACAACGGGGCTTACACGAAAATAGTTGGTCCGGGGGGGTGAAAAACCCACACTACCTCCCCCCCCTTTCCCCCCAACCCCATAAATTTCTCGCCGGGATTTTACATAATTACCCATATACCAAAATAACACTTTGTACAATTTTTGTCTGTCTGTCTGTCTGTCTGTTTGTTCCGGCTAATCTCTGAAACGGCTGCTATAATGAGCCATCCTTTTTCGTGCATGCCGCCGGCGTTCATCGATTTATTAGACGTTGTCTCATCAAAAAACATTTTTCTAGATGGCATTCCGAATAGAATGAGCTATCACATATATTTTTAGGTGTTTTATTTCTATTAAACACGTTTTTGAACTTTTTGAATAGACTATTTGTACGAAACCTTGTATTTTGAATTAAAATTTGAACAACACATCAAACATTCCTGATTCCAACATACAATTACATAAATATAATATTTAATACTCACACAGTTGAAGAATTCAAATTTTCACAAAGTTGTTGAATTATTTTACAACCACTACACGTACTTATTTGCACAAAAATCACAATTTGGAAAGCGTAACATAATTAAGATACGAGACGATGTGAAAATGGACAACTGACGATCCATCAATAAAAATGTCTTCGAATTGTCAAACTATTTCAAAGAATCGCGTACATCCACGTGCCTTAAAGGGACCTCTCCGTACGTGAAATAAACAATATTCAACAATATGTATACATGGTGTAAGGGACAGCTATCTTGTAACTTCGCTAGTATTCTCTTAACACTATCCTGAGTTTAGAAGAAGTGGAATTTCTTGTCAAAAAATTTCCAAATATTTGAATTTTTTGGTAGGTTTATTTTTGGCTTGTCGCTTTTTTACGTGGTTCCAAAGTCAACAACGATATTTGTGTGGCTAGAATAAGTGCAATAGAAATAATTATTAACCACAAAATACGATTCTAGATGAATAAGAGCGATTTTTCACTCATCGGAGAGGTATAAAAAGCCTTCAGATTTATTTCTCTATGGCTTTGCGATAAAAATTCTTGTTGTCTGATACTTAGAATAATAGTTCGAATTAATGGTTTTAATTAAAGGATAGCTGTCCCTTACATCCTGTATATAATAGAAGTCATTCTCGCTGATTATTAGACATAAACGTGTAATTTTCACTAGTAAAGACGTTGCCAGTCGCTACAAAATATCATTCAAAGAAAAAGGATTCCCCGACTCCGTCACAAAATAAGTAATTAAAAATTCCGTGCTCCTTTCAATCAGTTCGATTTTGTAGTTGCTATAAATATAATGCAACAAAATATGGTTGAAATTAAATTTAAATTTTGTCGCCCTCTAAAAAGTCCCCGGGGCGGGTCTCCCCTGCCACTACGCTACGCCACTGCTGCGAAGTTAACAATAACTTTTTTTTTTAATTCCACGCGGACATAGTCGTGGGCACAGCTAGTATTTATATAAATGTATTGTCATTGTGATAAGGGATTTGTAAATTTTAAAAGAATAAATGTTGTGCAATAAGGAGGTATCTCTTGGCCATGAGCTAATCGCTGTCATATCGTTTAACATCAGGCGAGGCTGTTATCGATCAATATAAATTAAATTTACAATAAGTTAATATTTGAATGTATATATTTTCAGATTTCATTTTATTCGAACCTTATCCTTACAATAATGGCCGAAATAAAAAGATTTATTCAATTTCGAATAATCGTCGAGAAGCTATGCGCGTATACATTTCTGCGATACATCTTTATATAAATAAATAAAATTGGAGTGTCTGTAACATTAAAATAACCGCTTTTTACTAAATATATTAAAATAACATTTTTACAATTATTGTCTGTCTGTCTGTCTGTTTGTTTCGGCTAATCTCTGAAACGGCTAAACCGATTTTGACGGGACTTTCACTGGCAGATGTAATAAGAAGAAACTTAAGCTGCTTTTAATTTAGAAATTTATATATTTTATTACTCTGCAAACTGAACAATAACTATTTTGTTAAATACCACGCGGCCGCAGTCGCGAGAAATGTCTATTTATAATATTAAAATAACCGCTCTTTACAAAATGTTTATGGATGTATATACGATAGATATACCAAAATAGCATTTTGTACAATTTTTGTCTGTCTGTCTGTCTGTTTGTTCCGGCTAATCTACGGCTGGCTAGTAAGGACTAACTTAGGCTACTTTTATTTTAGAATTTTATTTATTTTATAAGTCTGCGAACTGAACAATTACTTTTTTTTTAAATTCACGCGGACTAAGTCGCGGGCACAGCTAGTATTTATATAAATGTATTGTCATTGTGATAAGGGATTTGTAGGTAAGTTTTAAAAAAACAATCATCATCGTTTAACATCAGATTTAAAACTTTAAAAGCGAGTTGCTTCTCTGATGTCTCCAGTTGATGTCTAGTCTGACGCCGTTTCCCGTCTGACGTGAGACGTCTCACTTCTCAGAGTTCTCAGTCTGTGTTCAGCTGTCACTACGGTGGTTAGTGTTTGCGTCTATTCATAGCATCTTGTGCATTAGTTACGCCATATTTTGTATATTAAGTAAGTAGATACAATATTTTGTCGAAATTTTACTAAATTATCATTAATTTTTTTAACCTATATCGTATATATTCATTACTAGACGAAAAACCATTAAAAACGAGACGTATTTGCATGCCGGCGAGTCGGCGCCGCTCACCGAATTATTTGAACAGTCAACATAAGAAGTTAATAAGGAAATACATCGACGCAAATTTAATGTGTTTGTGTTATTTGTAAGAATGAATGACTTATGAATAAATACACGGTTTAAATATGATTAAAAGAATTTTGGGACTTGGTTTAGTTGCTTTGGTATTAATATTGTCGAAGACCTTGTTTTTATTGAAACGAGTTTTCTATTTTTAACCGACTTCTGAAAAAGGAGGAGGTTCTCAATTCGACTATATTTTTTATGTATGTTACTTCAGAACTTTTGGCTGGGTGGACCGATTTCGACATTTTTTTTTAATCGAAAGGTGGTATGTGTCATTTTATCCCACTTAAATTTATTTGAGATCTAACAACATTTCGAGTAATATCTAATAATGCGTTTTTACTTGACTATTTTTTCGGCGACCTACCTTGTATTATACCGCATAACTTTTTACTGGATGTACCGATTTTGTTGATTTTTGATTTAATAGAAAGCTGATGTTTATCATGCGGTCATGTTTAAATTTCATCGAGATCTGATCACAACTTTTTGAGTAATCTTTGATAACGCGTATTAACTTGACCATTGTTTCGTCTACCTACGTTGTATTACTTGTCGATGTTATAATTATTAACAGATTTTTTTCTACTTTTTAGTAGCTTATATAGTATACCTACGTGTATATTTTTATTATTATTCAAAACAGAATACATCTACTGCTTACTCGTAAAATAGTAAAAAAACTTCTTTAAGGTTAACATTTTTTTAGCCATTTTCACGCATACAAAAAGGGTAGTAATATACATATACAGAACTTGGGGTATTAGTAGATCACACAAAACCACAAAAACTGTTTGAAAAAATCAATGTAAGATATTAACAGAAGGCTAAGATCTAGATTAGGTAAAACCGAATTAGAAAAACCGAATTATGGGGTTTTTGGGTGTGGAGGGTGGAGGGTGTAGGGGAATCTATACAAGGTAACACTGTCACACCTCAAAACCCCATGGTTATGGAGATATCCATGGTTAAAGTTTTGAGGTTAGAAGAAGAATTTAAAGCTATTATAATACCTTTGAGCTCGTACTGTTTGCATTGTGTGACAAATCGACACTTTTAAACAAAATAACGCGTCAGACATAATATTTTAATAAAATTAGTAACATTGCGTGCTAGAATATAGGTTTAGAAATTCGAAAAATACCCAAAACCGAATCGGAGCACCCCACTGTCCACGTGGTCTTGGTCTGTCCTACCCCTAGAGTGTTTTTTTGTGCCGCGAAGGCGCGGAGGGAGGGCAGCCCTCGCCCGCCGTGCGAAAGCGCGCGAACGAATGCGTAGAGGAGCGGCTTAGGCTGGTTGCCGACTGTCCTCTACGCATTCGTTCGCGCGCTTTCGCACGCAAGGGCGGAAGGGCTGCACTTCCTGCAGCGCCGGAGCCAAGCGTTCCTCTAACTTTCGAAATTCTTCTTCTAACCTCAAAACTTTAACCATGGATATCTCCATAACCATGGGGTTCCGAGGTGTGACAGTAGTACCAGGGGTAGCGTTCCCCACCCTCTCCCCCCCATCCCCCCACGGTCCCGAAATTCGGTTTTACCTAATCTAAAGCTTTACCTAACAGAATATTATAATATTAGGTCCTTACATATGAAATTGGCGTTTTGTATGGTCGGAAGATAAAGTCGATTTTTTATACATAATATATTTAATTATCAAAGTATGTACCATTTCTATGTATGTACTTTTGCCATTTAATAGGTAGTCCATTGATACCTTTACTAAAAAAAAAAAAACACCATTGTGGTTGACGTGGTTTGTGATGGATCCGCTTTCAAAATAGATTTAATTCTTCATTGTCAACTTTGGTCTCCGGCCATCCACGGGGCTTATTCTGCAGGTTGAAATTTCCAGAACGAAAACGTTGGAACCAAAAACTTTAGTTGTGTTTTATTTGCGACACCGAAGCTATCATTAACCCTTCGAGCCGTTTCTGCAGTAGTGGTGCCACGGTGGAACTCGTACTCGTTAATAAAAGATTTCCATTTTGTAAACTGAGAGACGCAAAGATGAAAAACAAATGAATTACGGTTGCCCATAGTCAACCCGCCTGCCCAGCGTGGTGACTATGGGCATAACACACGAGTTCACGCCATTTTTGGCGTGAACTTATGGAGGCCTATGTCCAGCAGTGGACTGTGACCGGCTGAAATGATGATGATGATGATGATAGGCTATATTTTATTGTTATGGAACAAAAAAAAAAACAGTAAAAAATAATAGTATATCAAGTCGGAGAAATACGAGCGAGATGGAAACTTTGCTATAGATTCGCATTACAAAAATAATTAACGCCCAACGGAGTGGGCGCGGGTCGGCTAGTCTTTAATATAAAAATGGAAACAAAAATGTGTCATTTTTTATTTTTTAATTTCTTTTTAATTTTTTCCTTCATAGCAAAATGCCGAAAGTAGTTTTCTACTATTTCCCCGTGAAGGCTTTGGGCGAAAGTGGTCGTCTACTGCTCGCATATGGTGGCCAGGAGTTCGAAGATCGCCGCATCCCCGATGAAGAGTGGCCGGCTTTCAAGCCATGTGAGTACTTATTTTATTATACTGGTGCCCTGCGGTATTTAGTACAAAAAAAAAAAAAACTAATTAAAATATTATATAAGTAGTCGTCGTTGATAAATGGACTCTCCAAAACAAAACAAAAATTCAATTCGAACTAGTTGTTCCTAAAATGAGCGCGTTTACACAAACAAACACACAAACTTCAGCTTCATAATATCATTATAGATTTATATATTATAACAAAAGTGATTAGGTTACTGTTTCAATTGTAATATTAACGCCTCCCCCTTGTCCCACGTATAAAGTCGGAACATATAGTATTTTTAACCAATGCTATTATTTCTAATTGAGGAATATGTACTTAGTTCCGGTTTCACCGGTTACGGATAAGGTTTATCTTGCACATAAATTACGAATATGCTTTAAAAACAGGACGTAGAATAGGCCATTGGGATCTGTTGACTGTAAATGGAGACTACCATTTAGATTTTATTATTATTGTTTTATTTCTTTAAACATTATACATACTTACAAGTCACAACTTAAGAACTAAATATTTACATATAGTTTTGGTACAAATCATGTCCGCGTGGAATTATGCCATTTATTTTTCCAACTAGATTGATATTGCGAACAAAAACAACAATTAGAGCTGTCCTTTATCACTATTAATTCTGAAGTCCTAAAACATTTTGATATTTTTCAGTTCCATAAAAAAACATTAGAATGCAGAGAGATTTGATAATTGGAGAGTTTTTTAAATAGATATATTCGTATTGTAAAAGAAGTAACTATAAGTCTGTTGTTACCTATAACACAAGCATTAATTTGCTTACCTTAAGAACAGATCGTGTGTGTTTATAATAGATATTTATTAATTATAATATTTAGCGACACCTTTCGGCCAAATGCCGGTACTGGAGATCGCTGGCAAGCAATACGCTCAGAGTATACTGCTCTACAGATAAAAGTTACGCATTATACATAATCTTGTCATGCTTAATGATTTTGTTTCATCTACATACTGATACTTAAATTAAGTTATATTAATTCATCATTTCAAGCGGTAGTCATAAAGTAAGATAGTCAGAAAAGCACTTATGAATTATTAGGAATCTAATTGATGCTAAATATTTAGCGATGCCATTTGGCCAAATGCCGGTACTGGAGATCGATGGCAAGAAATACGCGCAGAGTGTGGCCATCTCGCGTTACCTCGGACGCAAGTATGGACTTAACGGCAAGGACATCGAAGAGGACTTCGAGATCGACCAGAACTTGGAGTTCCTGCTTGACATTCGTGGAAGTAAGATAATATATATTTTTGAGGAAAAATGTTTATACTCTAGCCGACTTAGTCTTTAAGGCTGTATGGCTGTTATAAAGAATAAAAACAAAAATTAAAAAAAAATGTTTATACTCTTAGGAAATTAATGCTTGATCGTATAGTTTTAATATTCTAATGCTAATAATTCTAAATTACCTTCTAGTTTGATTAGAGCAGTTATGGACAAAAGCAAATCTTTAAATTTTTTATGACATCCCGAAATGTAAAATATCTTTAAGAAATGATACAAACAATTTTCATTAATAAACAGCCGCGTCAGTAGTACATCACGAGGCTGACGAGGTTGTAAAGGAAAAGAAACACGAAGATTACTCAAAGAACCTGTACCCAGGAATGTTGAGCAAACTCGATGAGATTATCAAGAAGAACAATGGACACATCGCTGCAGGAAAGGTAAGAGTGTCTCCATAAATATCACTATACGGTCTGATCCTACAGACATTGTTTTGTCCTGAAAACTGTCAAACACGTGAAGTAAATATCACCGAAAAATTAAAACTTTAGAATATGTGAATATTCTAAAGTTTTAATTTTTTTTTTAATTTTTACCATACTCTAAGAACTAATATATATATATATATATATATATATATAATAACTATTAATGTATCAGAAAAATTACCCAATTTGAATTATTATTAACCATTTTCTAATTTGCGCTGAGCAACACATTTTATAAGCTCAGCTGTGTATTAATATAAGTAGACTAGCTCGCTCAACGGACATTGTTTAGTCCTGCGAACTGTCACACGTGTTATGTTTGCTAGCAAATGAAAAAAACCGACTTCAATTACATCGACAAGTAATACAACCAACGTGCATAAAGGTTTTAGACAGGGTGGGCAGTCAAAAAAAAATTTGAACAGCCAAACTGCACTAACCTTCTCGCAATTTTTTCCTAATTTATTTTAATTTTGTTGGGAATAGACGCTTTTAGATAATTTCAAGAACAGACAAGTTAATTATTGGACACGTTAACTGCGTTTATACTAATAATGCAGGCATACAAATACACGTACAGCAACCAACTGATACCTATTAGACTTGGGTAACTCATGAGTGAGTGATACAAATGAAACATCAAACAAATCAGTTACTGGATAGACACCGTGACCTCATAAGGCCGGCACTCTGATAATTTCGTTTGTGTCAACCATAGGAAATCATTGATAACACTATTAATTAGTTACGAAATTGTATTCTTTATGAAAGTACTTGTTTCTTTATTAATAAATGAAAAATTATAACGTAATTGTTATTTAAGTGTTAAATCGATACGCCTGAACAATTTTTAATTTATCTGTAAAATCGAACGTCGACGATCCGTTACATATTTCACAAGTAAACTTATTCATCACTAATATACGAGGGTGCGTTTTTAAGTTCGCGGAATGAGAGGGTTGGAGGGGGGTGATTGGGCTCATTAGGATCGTAACGTGTTTAGTGACTCATAATTAGTATTAATACGAGATTTCATAGTTATTAGACTATTAGTCTTTGAGCTATCGCCAACCAAGCAACATAATCATGAGTGGAAAGTGAAATATGGAAAAAATCCAAAAATCGTGCCGTTATAAAGTTCGTTCCTTACCAAGCATGGAAAATCAGTTGCGTCGTAATGGATGAG
This sequence comes from Melitaea cinxia, assembly GCF_905220565.1. NCBI lineage: Eukaryota > Metazoa > Arthropoda > Insecta > Lepidoptera > Nymphalidae > Melitaea > Melitaea cinxia. Next base: position 14,025,477 of record NC_059408.1, on the reverse strand, counting down.
ATGTCATCGGTTTACGGTGACTCTTGTCCAGGAAAAACCATGGTGTACAAGTGGCACAGTTTTTTTTTTTTTATATCACTAGGTCGGCAAACAATCGTACGGCTCACCTGATGGTAAGCGATTACCGTAGCTTATAGACGCCTGCAACACCAGAAACATCGCAAGCGCGTTGCCGACCCAATCCCCAATCCCCCCCAGTAGCTCTGGTCACCTTACTCACCAACAGGAACACAATACTGTTTGAAAACAGTATTATTTTGCTGTGATCTTTTGTAAGGTCGAGGTACTTCCCCAGTCGGGCTGAGCAGGGAATTCCTGCTGTGTCCTACCTCAGTTAAAAAGTTGTTTAAAAAAGGAAGGGAATCCCTTGAAGACGACCCGAGGCCGGGCAGGAGCATCGAGGTGACCACGCCAGAACTTATCCAAAAAGTCGAAAAACTTGTACTCAATGATGCTCGACTAAAGAAGAAACAACTCGCAGAAATGGTTGGCGTATCCGATACAACCATTTTTAAAATCCTGCACGATCATCTTGGCATGACTAAGGTCAGCAAGATTGGTACCGAGAATGCTCACGCCGCCGCAAAAACAACAACGCGTAGTGTTCACGTGCATTTTTGGACCTCTGCAATGAAGACAAGGATGGTGTATTGAGTCGAATTGTTACTGGAGACGAAACTTGGGTGTTCATTATGAACCTGAGTCGAAACAAGACTCTATGCAGTGGCATAAAAAGGGCACATCACCCCCCAAGAAGTTTAAAGTGTCACAGTCAGCTGGGAAACTTATGGCAACGGTCTTTTGGGACTCAGAAGGAATATTATTGATCGATTATAAAGATAAAGGTGTTTCTATAACCGGAGAATACTACGCTTCAATATTAGAGCGATTAAAAGAATCCATTAAACAGAAAAGATGGGGAAAATTGACGAAAGGTGTGCTGCTTTTGCACGACAATGCGCCCGTCCACAAGAGCCGCGTTGCGTTAGCTGCCCTGCTTAAAGTGGGCTTCGATATTTTGAACCACCCACCCTACAGCCCAGACCTGGCCCCGCGTGATTATTACCTCTTTCCAAAAATGAAAAAAGAGCTGCGGGGTAAAAAATTTACCACCGATGATGAAGTTAAGGAGAGAGTTTCAGCGTATTTTGAGGACAAAGACAAAACATTTTTTTATGAGGGTATAAATAAATTAATTGAAATATCTGAAAAATGTGTCCTTCTTGCAGGTGAATATATTGAAAAGGAAAAATAATTTAGTTTTTTTATTCCAACCCCTTACCCTTCAATCCGCGAACATAAAAACGCTTCGTCGTATTAATATTTTCACTAATTAAAAGTGAATTGTCATAATATTACTCTGTGGAATGTTGCAATTACGCGACCGTGTCTAAAATCATAATTATTAGTACAAACGGTATCGAATTCAAGACAATTTAATTTGACAGGTTATTCTTAGGCAGTGCCTAATTTCGTTGTTAAACCGACCAATGTTAAAAACAAAATACTTTGTACGTATTCCATATGACGCGCGCGACATTATAAAATTGTAGGATTATATAATGTCTTACTGTCATTGCTAACATTTAATATGCGATTATAGGCAGAAGTTTCTTATAAGGCCCGTCGTCGATACGCACGAAGCGCTGATATCGCATATATGACGGCGGGTTTTTTTGAAGCGGATTTAAATTGCATTATGAATTTATGTCTTTTTCAAAAAAATATATCAAAAATAATTGTAATGTTAATGTTTTATATATCATTTTTAGTAACATGCCAGGGTAGGCAGTGCCTTTCTGCCTATATGAAATGCACGCTACGGAATACAACGTACTCGTAGGTAGACGAAAAAAATTAACATACGCACTAGTCGTTACTACGATTTTTGAAGGTTCCCCTAAATTTATCTGGGATGCCATTATCAGATCCTGGTTTCCTTATCATGGTACCACCCTTGGGACTTCTAACAAAAATAATCAGCAAATTCGGTTCATAAATGACGAACTTATGCGCGAACACACTTAAAAAAATATGTAAGGTCGAATTGAGTAACCTCCTCTTCTGAAGTCGGTTAAACTCATTAGATTTATTATTATTATATATATATTAGATGATTTATTATTATATAAATACCTTCTATAAAGTATTATAAACGTTAAAAAAAAGGATGAATAAAATCAGTTAAGTCGTCCGGTATATTAAAAAATAAAAAACAATTAAATACATAAAAATTCACTATTTAATAGATACAAAACATAATATAGACAGGCAGTACAATTAATTAGGTTGTGAGTAACGGAAGATAACTGCGAGCTAATAGGTATATCCATCGTCTGCTGTAATATCATCTAATCGGTTTTGGTTAAATATTACGTAACATTCATTCCACGAAATACAAGGTCAAATGAATTTGCATGCAATGTTTAAAAATAATGAATTGTAATATTATTTTGACTTTATGAATAAGTATTTGTTCAAATGTTTATCTGTGAAAAGGAAAAATTGAATTGAAAACGTTTTTGTGTAAAAATAATGGTGTTTCTCATTATTACAATTACAATACGTTAAACTTGACTATAAGCTGCGTGGTTAGGGCAGTAAAAATATAGCTACCCCCTCTCTTCCCGTGGGTGTCGTAAGAGGCGACTAAGGGATAACACAGTTCCACTACCACCTTGGAACTTAAAAGACGACCGAGTACCGACGGTGGGATAACCATCCAACTGCTGGCTTTGAAATACACAGGCCGAAGACGGGCAGCAGCGTCTTCGGTGCGACAAAGCCAGCCCTGCGGTCACCAACCCGCCTGCCCAGCGGGGTGTCTATTGACAACACACATGATTTCACGCCATTTTTGGCACGAACTTGTGGAGGCCTATGTCCAGCAGTGGACTGCGATAGGCTGAAGTGATGAAACTTGTCTATATAAAGAATTAAAAATAAATCGCTGAATCAATTTGACTTTCAAATATTTTTAGAACTTTCTTATAGACTAAAAATTTAAGAAAATTGCGCTGAAAGTTTTGAATAACATAAAGATTGTTTTAACTCAATTGGCAAGACAGGACATTGTCAATCGGCTTAGCTAGTGATTGATAAAAGAATGTGTACCTATTTCACTTTGAATCTAATTTTATTAATTTAAGAAAAAAGTTATTGTTCAGTTCACAGAGTTATAAAATAAATTTCTAATACAAAAGAAGCCTAAGTTACTTCCTATTGCATCAGCTATCTGCCAGTGAAAGTCCCTTCAAAATTGGTCCAGCCGTTTCAGAGATTAGCCGGAACAAAGAGACAGACACAAAAATTGTAAAAAATATTATATTGGTATATGTGCCGTGTATAAATCCAATATGTATTTAGTAAAGTAGTAGTAAGCGGTAATTACAAACGGACACTCCAATTTTATTTATTTGTGTAGATATAGATTTAATTTTGTTTTATTTTTGTCCATTTTCTGTTCTACAGCTCACATGGGCCGATTTCGTGTTCGCCGGTACATTCGATTACCTCAAGTGGATGCTTCGTATTCCCGATCTGGAGAAGAAATACCCGAGCTTCCAGCAAGTCGTCGATAATGTTTACTCCATCCCTAAAATAGCAGCCTATAAGGAAAAAGCGCCGAAGACCGATATTTAAGCATTTGAAACATCTCTGTCTGTAACGTTTAATATTTCGCCCTTTTAGACTATACTAGACTTAGATTAGTTTTTTTTTTAGTTTTTATATTGTTACTAATTCTGCTTTACAGAGCTGTGTATTTTATAAATAAAGTTTCAAATATTAACGTTAGTTTTTTTTTGTCATTTTATTACTTTATCGTATCTTTTTCGGTTTTTGAACGTTTATCAGTTCCAGATCAGTTTTTTATCAGGTTTTGATATGATGATTTTATTTTTGGTTTAAGCGTAAAAATTTCGATCTATCGGGTACATCGTTCGGTTATTATGTACAATATAGGTAGATTTTTTTATCGGAGTTTAAATTTTTGTTAAACTGCGCTGTTACAGAGATATCGTAGTTGAAGTTTTGAGGTTAAAATTAACCTACCACCTTTAAGGTTAGAGGAACGCTTGGCTCCGGCGCTGCGGGAAATGCAGCCCTTCCGCCCTTGCGTGCGAAGGCGGAAGTGAGCGTGCTTTCGCACGCAAGGGCGGAAGGGCAGCCCTCCCTCCGCACCTCCGCGGCTTAAAAAAAACACTCTAGGGGTAGGGCAGACCAAGACCACGTGGACATTGGGGTGCTCCGATTCGGTTTTGGGTATTTTTCGAATTTCTAAACCTATATTCTAGCACGCAATGTTTAACCTATATTCTAGTACGCAAAAATTATTAGAATATTATGTCTGACGCGTTATTTTGTTTAAAAGTGTCGATTTGTCAGTCGTTAAAGGTCAGTTCGTATCGGATTGTTACGAACACACAAAGAAACTAGCGCCATCTAACGGCAAACATTGAAACCACACAAAGACAGAAACCGCATGAAACTCTCTATTCAATACTAGATGGCGTTAGAGGAACTACTGTGGAACTATATAGGAAGTATAGTCTCGAAAACCGGGTACATGCGCGAACTTTCCAGAATGGTCTGGGCCTCGTCTCGGCCGATATAAATAGCCGCAGGGAGGCGAGCGAGTTCAGTTCAATTTGAGCAATTTCGAGGCGACTTCAAGAGTGAAAACTAGTGATCAAGAGTGGTACCAGCGAAACCTACGACATTGGCTATGACTTAGGACATCGTTAGTGCTTAGTGTTTGAACCTAGTGCTTTGTGTTGGACCTAGTGCTAGTGAATAAAGTCTTGAAAAGAGTCAGCAGGTTTTTCTCTCCAAATCCTTCGAACCCTAACACGTAACGTCTTGCAGTAAAGATCGTTTTTACGTAAATTTGTTCGAAAATAACGCGTGATAGTCGCAGTACGGAGCATGAGTACACTTACCGCAGCACCGGAATTAAGGTAAAGTTAGAAATAACAAAAATTTAACCTCCGATAAAAAAATCTACCTAAATTGTACATCATAGCCCATCGTTCCATAGCTTAATTGGCTAGAGCGCCGACACGGTCAGTCGGAGACGCAGGTTCGATCCCTGCTGGAACGGTCAATTTTTGATATGATATTCAAAAATGTTTAGAATTCCTAATGTGTGGGTATCACAAAAATAAAATCGTACATATTATGCACAGATTAATAAACAAAAGGCAGATGGAGCGCGCTGAACATGCGAGTGAAGCCACCAAAGCGAATACAAAATCAAAAGTCGGCGCTCTAGCCAATTAAGCTATGGAACGATGTACCCGCTAGAGCGATATTCTTGATATTGATGATTTTTATTTTCCGTTACATATTTCACCAGTAAACTTATTCATCACTAATATAATAATATTTTCACTAATAATAAGAACGCACAAACGAAAAATTCAAAGTGTATTGTCATACATAAACATAATATTACTCTGTGGAATGATTATACAGAAAATATACAGGAAAGATCGAATATCCGAAATTTCTCTTAAATTCAAAAATATGATGGTGGGTGTTAAGGAACGTCTCACATTTTTATTGCGTGGAAACTTTGCAACGGTTCACATCGTGTGGTCCGTACTTAATTCGTCGGTCATCGATGTGAAGTGATTGTATAAACTGTGAGTGCAATAGACAATACAGTGGTGTGACAGTGTGTTCACTATAAAAGGCAGTGATTTTGACATTTTAAGTCCCTTTTCCCATTTTTCTTCTCGTCGTGCGAAGTGTTTGCTAAAACCATTGTAAGCTTTGCAATATAAAATAATTTAGTCTTACATCTTTCATTTATTTCCAACTCTTTTCTTCAAACAACAACAATAAATACAAGCAAGTTAAGCAATGCAACGAAACAGTGGGCAATGTCAAATTAATTTTTCTAAAATAGGTAGTTATTACAACTTTGCCCACCAAAATATTATCGTTAAGGTTGTCACCTCAATGTTAAAATTGGATTCGAGATAAGTAGATACTTATTTATTTGAGATTAATTTTGAAACTATCTAAATACATACCTAAATAGTGATTTTATAATCCTTTGTTTTCATGAATTTTGTAATTCAATTTTGTAATCAATACATGGGCTAAAAATGAAAATTTTGTTGAAAAAGTACATTGTATGTATTTGCAACATAATAAGGGTGATTTTGGATAAGAGTATTAGTTAATTTTGTAACTAGTTTGTATATGTTAATATCCATTTATGCCTCATGCTTTTGCTTTTGTAAGATATGATGTGATTTGTGAAAGTGCACTTTTTACATTACATACATGAGAATATTTAATCAAGTAGCAAGAAAAAAATAACCTGTTAAAATTTTAGTTCATCTCCTTTTTTTTTCTTTCGCTTTTGTGCTGTCTTGCCTGTTCGTAACTAGTTTGGGCTATTATGTACAATATAGGTAGATTTTTTTATCGGAGGTTAAATTTTTGTTATTTCTGACTTTACCTTAATTCCGGTGCTGCGGTAAGTGTACTCATGTTACGGAGCACTGCGACTATCACGCGTTATTTTCGAACAAATTTAAGTAAAAACGATATTTACTGCAAGATCAAAATACGATACGAACTGACCTTTAACGATTGACAAATCGACACTTTTAAAATTACGTGCTAGAATATAGGTATACAAAATTCGAAAAATACCCAAAACCGAATCGGAGCACCCCACTGTCCGGTAGTCTTGGTCTGCCCTACCCCTAGAGTATTTTTTTTAAGCCGGAGGCGCGAAGGGAGGGCAGCCCTCGCTCACTCATGCTCCGTTCCGCAACGGAAGCTGGTCGCCGAAGGCTCCTCTACGCATTCGTTCGCGCGCTTTCGCACGCAAGGGCGGAAGTGCTGCACTTCCCGCAGCGCCAGAGCCAAGCGTTACTCTAACCTTAAAGGTGGTAGGTTAATTGTAACCTCAAAACTTGCACTACGATATCTCTGTAACAGTGGGGTTTAACAAAAATTTAACCTCCGATAAAAAAATGTACCTATATTGTACATAATAACCCTCCTATAAACTAGTATTACCTGTGTTATCAATTTTCGTTGTATTGTCATCCCCACTCTGTATAAAAGTAATTTTAGTTAGCGTAACTTAAAATTTTTGGTCGGTGTACTCACGTATGATTTAGAGATACTAAGCTTAGTTTAGTAAGTCAATTAGTCCTCTAAATGTAAAGTTATATGTGTAAGTACCAAGTTATCGATATTAACAAACAAATAATTGGAATAACAAAAGCACGGGCATTATAAGCCTGTGGATATACATTTATATATATTAAAAAAAACTATCTGTAAATATTGTTACGTGTTAGGGTTCGAAGGATTTGGAGAGAAAAACCTGCTGACTCTTTTCAAGACTTTATTCACTAGCACTAGGTCCAACACAAAGCACTAGGTTCAATCACTAAGCACTAACGATGTCCTCAGTCGTAGCCAATGTCGTAGGTTTCGCTGGTACCACTCTTGATCGTTAGTTTTCACTTTGAAGTCGCCTCGAAGATCGCTCAAACTGAACTGAACTCGCTCTTTTTTTTTTTTTTTTTTTTTTTTTTTTTCGAATTGTGGAGTGCTGTTGGCCCTAGCGGCCTTTACAGCGTCACCGGTGAGAGGGGCCGGGCACTTAGGCAAGCCGGCCGCGAAGACTGAACTCGCTCGCCTACCTGCGGCTATTTATATCGGCCGACACGAGGCCCAGACCATTCTGGAAAGTTCGCGCATGTACCCGGTTTTCGAGACTATACTTTTATACAGTTCCACAATAGTTCCTCTAACGCCATCTAGTATTGAGTAGAGAGTTTCATGCTATCGCTGTCTTTGTGTGGTTTCAATGGTTGCCGCTAGATGGCGCTAGTTTCTTTGTGTGTTCGTAACAATATGTAGTTCTTCAGTTGTAAATAAAAATAAATCACTGAGATGTATGTACACGCGTGAATTTCGTACGACTGCACCAAAATTGGGTAATTCTTTGTTTTATTATTGTTTTCATAAAAGAAAAAAAAAAAACAATATATTCACGAAAAAAATTTATGGCGGTACGAAGTTAAAAAGGTCAAATAGGTTAAAATAAAGAAACAAGAAATGAAAAATTCTACCGAATTTCTATTCGCAATTGTTAATCTAAAAGTTGTGGTTTCTTAATTGAGACGAAGAGGTCCTAAATCCTAAAATTCTATCCTATATATTCTTAATTAAAATAAATATCATAAGCATTGTAAAAACATGGACAAATGCAGACCACATTCTTATTGATCACACTCTCATAACTCGTTATGAGAATTTGGTCTGCGTTTGTCCATGTTTTATGAGGTTAAGTTGGCTAACTTATGTGCAGGGTAATCTTTATCAAGTGTAAGCAAGTGACAACTGTGGACGACGTCATGTTACTGATAAAAAAAGGAGTTCCACCACCAAAAAGTATGTGAATCGCAAAAAGGAATGAAGAAAGAGAACTGCCGTCATTTGATAAAGGCTATAAAAACAACTTGTATGACTGAATTTGCTTAAGTATATAATGTTAATCGTTCACGAATCTTATCTAGATTAAAACACTCTACAGCAGTCTTATTTTTATAACAATATCGTATTGATAATTTCTTATCGCGAGGACGGGGAGAATGTGTCAACATTGTGCCAACAAAAAATTGATAGTAATAATTTTGTTTTATTGATAAACCGTGATAAGGTGGTATAATTCATATTTTTTACATAATACGAACCAAAATATATAGCGATCGTTATTCGACGTAAAAATAATATGAAACAAGCATATACGCTGGTATTTCAATTAATGTTCAACAGCGCAAGACATATTTGTTTGCAGGCAAACGAAAAAAAAACTGACTGCAATTATATCGACAGGTAATACAACGTAGGGAGAAATTGTCAAATAATTTCGAGTTGTAAAAAGATTACTCAAAAAATTATAGTTTAAAGAAACTTGAAAAACCACGCTTTTATGCTAATCGAAATAAAAAGTAGAAAATAATTTGTCATTACAAAGAGTTTAAATCGAACAATCAATCATAATTAATTACTATTTAATTACTAGTTATTAAGATAATGATTCAATTCAGAGTAAAAAACGTGGGTTGCATTTTACTATATTTTCCTAACTTTTTACCATGTTTTTAAAACTCTCCGCACAAAGATAGTTGCAAGTATAATATTTGTTACATTTAATATATCAAGCACCCCACGCTTTTTACTCTGAATTGAATTATTCTCTTAATTACTTAAATTTTATTATAATTTTATTTTGAAGTCATTAATTAAGATTGATTTTTGGATCTTCTACTACTGTAATATAAACTCTTTGTAAATAAAAAATATTTTCTACTTTTTAGTTCGATTAAATTTCGATTCAGTTCGATAAAAGCGTGGTTTATTAGTTTTTTTAGACTATAATTTATTTTTTATTTGTTTTGTTTGATTAGGCAATTAATTATTTGTGGACTTGATAGTTTTCCATCTTATAAAATTCTCGTGTCGCGGTGTTTGTAGTTAAACTCCTCCGAAACGGCTTGACCGATTCTCATGAAATTTTGTGTGCATATTGGGTAGGTCTGTGAATCGAACAACATCTATTTTTCATCCTCCTAAGTTATAAGGGAGGGGATTAAGGGGCTAAATAACATATATGGCAAAACAATGTTTGCGGAGTCAGCTAGTTATTAATATAAACAATAAAAGAATAACTATTCCGCTTGGAGCGAAGCCACGGATTAACGCCCCGCGAAACGGGCGGGAAACAGCTAGTCAGCAAGTAAGGAATCAACAGGGTAAAAATGAAACTAGCCTGAAAAAGTATCTGCCTCCGTTGTGCTGTGCCGAGTGACCGAGCGAAAGAGTAAGTCCGAAACTGCAGGCATGCGCAGATCACGCGCTAGCTTTAACTTTCTTACTTACTTACAGAGGATCCACGAAAGAATTTATTAATCCTGCTTCAGCCTGTAATATTCCACTACTGCGCATAGGCTCTTTCACCATGTAGGAGAAGGATCAGAGCTTAATCCACCACGCTGCTCCAATGCGGGTTGGCGGGTATATTCATATGAGTAACGATCGCTATTAGGTGGACATGATAATAACCGGGACCGACGGCTTAACGTGCTCTCCGAGGCACGGTGGGGAGACCCACAAGGACTGCACAAACACCCAGACCACGGTAAATACCTGTGTGGCCAATACTAATGTTTGTCATGTGCGGGGATCGAACCCGCAACCGCCAGCGCAACAGGTACAATTTATGACTGTGACCGTTGGCCAACGCAGCGTCATTATTATTTATTTATTAATCCTTGCGGTCCTAATAAGGATGTGGGGTTTACCTACATTACATATATGCTCTCATTACATTATATATATCTCATTACATTCTCTCCAACTCCAAAAGAAGAAGTCTACAGTTAGAATAGTTAGGGACAAAATCCCTGGGATCGAGAACTTGTCAATCGGTACTCTTGAACACTACACTAGCGCATGATTTGACTCAATTACAGTGGAATTTTATGTAACTAATAGAAATTGGGATTTCTCGATCTTAAGCGTTTTTTGCACTCTTGACAATATTTTGACGTTGACTATCGACTTGGAAATCGTGTTTGGGATCGAATTTACTCGTTTCAATAAAGTTAACACTTTTGTATTCACTAATTTAAACTTAACACTGGTAAAATTGCAGAAATTATGTATTACAGAAGTAAATAAAGAAAGAAGATAAGTTAATTATAAATATAAATTAAGAAAATACGTAATCGAGATAATTTGAAATTTAGAAGTCTCAAAATTGCGCCAGTCGTGAGCTTTTTTTAACAACAACACACAGTATGCCAGAATGTATAATATATCTTGCGTTTTTATGCTTAAAAAAATCAGTTTTAGGTTTAATTTAACGAATTACAATATAATAGATAATAATTAATTATTGGAGATACATTATAATTTAAAAAACATACTAGATCGTTCAATAAGTCCCGAGACTAACCTGGAAATGGCGCATATATTAAAAACTCTTTTGATTTTTAAAAAGTACTGGCTATCAATACAAGAATATGTGTCAAATTTTTAAAAATGGAACAATAAAATTATTGATTTTGAAACATTTAAGTGACGCTACGGTTGTAATTTCGATACAATGAAAAAAAACGAGTTTCGCGTGTTGATAAAACATTGTTTTTTAATGGGAAAAAATACCGTTGAAGCACAGCAATGGCTTATAAAATGTTATGCAGGATCAGCTCCCTCTAAAGCAACCATTTGTCGGTGGTATGCTGACTTCAAACGCGGTCGCATGGACACCAATGATGGGGAACGCTCAGGTCGTCCAAATGAAGCAGTGACTCAACAAAATATTAACCAAGTCCTCAAAATCGTATTGGAAGATCGGAAGGTAAAAGTGCGAGAGATAGCCGAAATAGTGAAGATTTCAGCTGGTAGTGTTTTCACTATTTTACATAAAAATTTGGCCATGAAAAAGCTTTTTTCTAAGTGGGTGCCGCGTTTGCTTACAACTAATCAAAAGGAACAACGTATCAATGATTCAGAGCGATGTTTGGCGCTGATGAATCATAATAAAAAGGATTTTTTACGTCGGTATGTAACAATAGATGAAACCTGGATATACCATTTCACTCCGGAATCCAATCGGCAGGCAGCGGAGTGGAGAGCGGCTGGTGAAAGCCGCCCGAAGCGTCCAAAGACTCAGAAATCGGCCGGTAAGGTTCTATTGGCGTCTATATTTTGGGATGCGCATGGAATACTTTTCATCGACTACCTTGAAAAGGGGCAAAATATAAATAGTGACTATTACATGTGCTTATTGGAGCGATTGAAGTACGAAATTGCGGATAAACGGCCTCACATGAACAAAAAGAAAGTGGTGTTTCACCAGGACAACGCGCCTTGTCACAAGTCCGTGAGAACGATGGCCAAAATTAACGAATTGGGCTTCGAATTGCTTCCTCATCCCCCTTATTCGCCAGACTTGGCCCCCAGCGATTACTGGCTGTTTGCAGACCTCAAAAAAACGCTTCAGGAAACGGAACGCTTTAAGAAATTTGACTCAAATAGTGAAGTTATCGCAGCAACGGAGGCTTATTTTGAAGCTAAAGATAAATCGTTCTACACACATGGGATAGAAAAGTTAGAAAAGCGTAGGAGGGACTGTATCGCTCTTGGAGGAGACTATGTTGATGAATAACAATTAATTTTATAAAAAAGACCTTTTTTTAGTACTTAGTCTCGGGACTTATTGAACCACGTGTTAAAATTTTATGAGTTAAATTTTATTTACTTATTATTTTTTATTATGATGGCTACACCGGAAACCGATCGTCAATTCGATTCCAATTTCAATTCAATTGAAAGCTCGATTTGGTCAAGAGTACCAAAATATTACAGATTGGAACTGGAACTGTATTGATTTTGTGTTTTTGTGAGATTGGGATTGAAGTCAAGAGTAAGCCTACAGATCAGGATAGAATGAGGCATGCCAGATTCGGCAAGCTCTATCAGGACCAGGTCTGGTCCAGACAAGGATAGCCTGATGTAAAATATAATCAAGTATGGTAAGGCATACTGGATCAGGACCAGGTCTGGTCCAGACAAGGATAGCCTGATGTAAAATATAATCAAGTATGGTAAGGCTTACTGGATCAGGACCCGGTCCGGTCCAGATCAGGATAGTCTGATGTAAAATATAATCAAGTATGGTAAGGCATACTGGATCAGGATCCGGTCCGGTCCAGATCAGGATAAATTACGCGAACTGAGCCTGAATCGCACTATTAATGTTTTTAAGCGCACTTAGTATATGTATATATAGTTATCAGAACAGTCTAGCAGGGAGTCCATTTCTACACAGCGAAGCAGTCGTAAGTAATAGGAAACAGTTAATTAGTAGTTAATTATTAGAAGTTAATAAATAAAATTTAATTAATAATAATAATTAATTAATAACATAAAAATAAATAAAAATAATTAATATTTAAAGTAAAAACATAAATAAATAATACATTGGAAAAAATAAACGGAAATAAATATCATAACAATTATGTTAAATAACATATTTATAATATCAATTCGCTTTTTTTTTTGTTAAACATTTGTTTTCAAGAATATACATTCGTGTTTTTTAAAAGGACCGGCTGATCAGGATGAGATGAGATTTCCTGATCTGGACCCGATCAGGAAATCTCATCTCATCCTGATCAGGTTCAGACCAATCATCTGCGTTACATGCCTTATCTAGGTCAACATCCTGATCAGGCATGCCTGGTTCGGTCCTTCTAAGGAAGACGAAAAAACTTCTACTCGGGATTGTGCGCTTGCGCCGCATCTATCTCTCCACTCGACTGGCCTATGTGTCCGAGGATGACGGTTTGTTATGACGTTGTCACGTTAAACCATTGTCCGTAAAAAGAGTAAAAAATGTAATAAAATAAAAAGTGTGATTTCAATCACTTCTTTACTACAATTCTATTAAAATAAAATATTTAACTTACAAGAAATACAAACAATGATTTTTTTTTTTAATAAATACACTAGGTGGCGGAATTAATTATTAATTTTAGTTTTATAGGAGAGCCAAAGGTTCAAAAGCTATTAGGTATGCCATATTTTAGTAGTCTTTTTTATATTAGATTTTGCTTATACTTATTTTATACCAGCTGATTCAGCGGCCTTCTTACCACCATAATTTTTTCGTGAATATATATTTTTTAGATTTTATTTTATACGAACCTTATCCTTTACAATAATGTCCAAAATAAAAAGATTTATTCAATTTTGAATAATCGTCGAGAAGCTATGCGCGTATTAATTTCCCCGATACATCTTTATACAAATAAATAAAATTGGAGTGACTGTTTGTAACATTAAAATAACCTTTTTTTACTAAATATATTAAAATGACATTTTTTTATAATTTTTGCCTGTCTGTCTGTCTGTTTGTCTGTATGTTTGTCTGTCTGTTTGTTTGTTCCGGCTAATCTCTGAAACGACTGGACCGATTTTGACGGGACTTTCACTGGCAGGTGAAATAAGGAGTAACTTAGGATACTTTTATTTAGAATTTTATTTATTTTATTACTTTTTGTTTAATAAATTTGGATCAACATCTTAGATTCGAAGAGCAAATCCTTAAAACTGTACGAAACTGCTTTTACAGATTGAAGGTTTTATATCACATCAGACCTTTTGTATCGGCTGAAATCCGTGTAAGGCTATGCGAGGCGCTAGTTTTGTCAAAGTTGAATTATGCTGACATTGTGACAGGCCCTAGATTATTAAAACGCATGTAAAACATGGTACAACGTGTCCAGAATGCATGTGCTCGGTTTTGTTTTGACATTCCCCCGCGCACACATGTAACACCATATCTCAATGAAAAGGGTCTATTGAGAATGGAATGTTGAAGGCAACTGCATTTCGCTAAGTTGCTGTTTGGTATAGTTAAAAGTAAAGTTCCTAAATATCTTTTTTCGAAACTAAACTGGGCAAAGGATTGTAATAAGAGGTATAATACTAGAGCGACCTCCTATTTGATGCTGATACCCCGACATCACTCCGCCGCTTACCGGGGATGCTTTAAATAGGTACTCTGCGGCCGAAATCTGGAATGATATCCCACCGCCACTAAGGGAGTTGGCATCGATTGTCAATTTTAAAATAATATACAAAAAAATACCTAATTAAGGAACAGGTACAGAACTTGTAAGAGCCGATTAATGATAAACGACTGTACCACCGGTACCTACTTATTTTTAATAAAATAAAAGAACGACTGGAAGGGATGTTTAGTGTGTGATGTGTGATGTGTGTGTGGGTGTACATGATGTATCTATATGTGTATCTATGTATAGATGTATATTTATTATATGTGTACTTTATAATATTTGGTATTGTTTGGTTTACTGAATTATTAGATACTATTTATTGGTTGCTGCCGCTGTCGTTCTCATGGTACCCGAGGTGGCTACTGAAAATCAGCGTGTGAAATTTAGGGATCTTACTATGGTCCCCGTATTTTCACAAGTGCTGAGTGGCCATCCTTTTTGTGACGGTACACTGCTGTGCAGGTGTAAATAACTTTGGTAGATGTATTTTGTGTCAAATTTACGGCTATTTTAATTTTATTGTATTTTTTTTAAATTTTTTACTCTTTTCTTCACATTCATGTTCAAACATCTTTATCTTTTTTAGAGGCTGTATTTGTTGCTTTTTTTTATTATTACTCTTTTCGCTTTATTTTTTATTTTAATTTTTTTTTTATTTGATAAAATTTTACTTTTCTTATTTTAAATCAATTATTTAACTTTTAGTTACATTTTTAGTTAATTTTGACTTTTTTTTTTACTTTTTTAATGTATTTGTGGTCTCATTGTGTTTGTTGTATGTCTGTAAGCAGTGTATGTGTCTCAAATAAATGTCTTTCTTTCTTTCTTTCTAATTCCACGCGGACAAAGTCGCGGGCACAGCTAGTATTTATATAAATGTATTGTTATTGTGATAAGGGATTTGTAAGTTTTAAAAGAATAAATGTTGTGTGATAAGGATGTATCTCATGGCCATGAGCTAATCGCTGTCATATCGTTTAACATCAGGTGAGGCTGTTATCGATCAATGCAAAATTAAATTTACAATTTATATTCTGATTCTAGTAAAATTATTGAAAATAAAGCAATGGATGGAGATCTTAAGAATGCAGCTCGCATTCTTTTCTCTAGTGATACCCTCGCACCTTTTGATAATAAAACACTAGAAGCCTTACGTAAAAAGCATCCCTTACCGAATCCGGCGTCCTTGCTCCCAAGTCCACCTATTTTCAATAATGTTTTACAGGTTAAAGATGAAGACACCTATGTTGCAATTATGTCGTTCACAAGTGGCTCTGCTAGCGGCATAGACGGTATCACACCACAACATCTTAAAGATCTTGTGAGTGTCTCAGCCGGTGACGCTGGCAGGGCTCTCTTGAATGACATAACCAATATTTGTAATTTCATGTTATCTGGCAAGGTATCTTCATCTTTTTTGTCTCATATTTACGGTGCAAGACTATGTGCCTTTAACAAAAAAGACGGTAGTATCCGTCCGATTGCTATTGGGACCACATTTCGCCGTCTGGCGTCTAAATTGGCATGTAGATACATAGTCTCCAGCCTAAAAACAAAATTTCAACCAATACAATTGGGCTTTGGAAGCAAAGGAGGCTGTGAAGCAGCAGTTCACGCAGCTCGTACTTTTTTAAAAAGTAATGAGGCTGAAGTTCTGCTGAAAGTTGATGTAAAGAATGCTTTTAATTCCTTAGACAGAGCAACCTTGCTTAACGAAGTTTCATTACATCTTCCTGAAATTTATCCTTATGTTTGGCAATGTTACAGTTCACCATCTAAACTACTTTTTGGCGAAAATACAATTTTTTCTAATGTCGGCGTTCAGCAAGGAGACCCACTAGGTCCGGCTCTTTTTAGTCTAGGTATCCACAAATGTATCTCAAATTTAAAATCAAAATTGAACATATGGTACCTAGATGATGGAACCATAGGAGGTAAAGTGGACGATGTCGTTGAAGACTTAATTAAAATTAAAAACGAGTTTGATAAAATTGGTCTCAAATTAAATTTTTCAAAATGTGAAATTTTCTTCACAGATATTCTATCACTTTCCAAAATTAATTTGGCAACGGAATTATTTAATATAATTGCTCCTAATTTAAAAATACTTCAAAGAAGTACACTTTGTCTTCTAGGTGCACCGCTTTTTGATGAAGGCATACAGCCAATTTTGGATAATAAAATTAAAATATTTGTTGAAAACACTGACAAATTGGGCACTCTAAATTCTCATATTGCCTACACTATATTAAAATATTGTCTATTTGTCCCAAAATTAATGTATATTTTACGCGCAAGCCCAATTTGGAAATTTCCTGGAATGACCGAAAAACTTGATGCCACTTTAAAAAATTCATTAGAAAAAATTCTAAATTTATCTTTTGATGAAAATTCATGGACCCAAGCTACTTTACCAATTAGAGATGGTGGCATCGGCGTGAGAAAAATTTCTAGTGTCGCTCTTCCTGCGTTTCTTGCTTCTGTGCATAGTATCAAGGGTTTATGTTCTGACATCTTAAAATCTAATTCAGTCCAAATTACAGATGTTACAGATGCAATAGAAAACTGGAAGTTAATGTGTCCTAATGGCGATATCCCGAAGGACGTTACAAAACAAAAACTTTGGGATATACCAATAGTTCACAATACTCATATAAGTTTGACGCAAAATCTTACAAGTGACAAAAACCGTGCCAGGCTTCTAGCTGTGTCAAATAAAGAGTCAGGTCACTGGTCACACGCAATGGCGTCAAAAAATCTTGGGACACTTTTAGACAATGAAAGTTTTAGAATTGCTCTCGGTCTCCGGTTGGGAGCTCCACTGTGCTTTGAACACAGATGTCCGTGCGGAAAAGAGGTCGATTCTTTCGGACTACACGGCCTTTCCTGTAACAAGAGTTCAGGTAGGTTTTCCCGCCACGGTTCCCTAAACGATACCATAAAAAGAGCTCTTGCCACCATCGACGTTCCTGCTCTTATCGAGCCAACTGGAATTAGTCGCAATGATGGCAAGAGACCTGATGGATTGACGTTGGTTCCCTGGGAAAGGGGACGGGCGCTTTTGTGGGACGCAACCTGCGTTGACACACTTGCTCCGTCTCATGTCAGGGAAACAGCCTTAAAAGCGGGAGCCGCAGCGGAAAAAGCTGAAACGACTAAACGGCACAAATATTCGTCACTAATTCCAAATTACATCTTTGTGCCGTTTGCAGTCGAAACACTTGGACCTTGGAGTAGCAGTGCTAAAAAAATTTTAAATGAGATAACACCTCGCCTTATTGCCTCCACTGGTGACAAGAGGGCTGGTGCATTTTTTGCCCAGAGAATCGGCATAGCGATTCAACGGGGAAATGCTGCCAGCATTCTTGGCACAATTCCACGCGGACATGATTTATACCAAAACTATCTGGAAATATTTAGTTCTTAAGTTATGAATTGTAAATATGTATAATATTTTGTATAAATAAAAAAAAAAAAAAATTACAATAAGTTAATATTTGCTTTGTCATATTGAGTAACTACATTTTTATCTGACTCGTTACCAATATTATTTAATTAATTACAAAATAATCAAGAGATGTGTTATCAACTCCCCCTGTTTTTTTTAATCCATATTGTAAACGTCTGACACTCAACAGCCAACTACTCTTGGGGTTCAGAAACATTAAGGCTCAAAAGGATTGAGAGGGGTTCGAAAAAAAAAATCACGAAATATCACGAGAAAGACTGTAATAAGATATCACGTGTATTTATTTTTCGTTAAACGCGTGATTTCAGTGAAAAAACATCAAAGACAGCCTTATAGGTTCTGGAACTTTCATAAGACTTGTAATAAAAATAGTAAGGTTTAAAGAATATTTATTTTCTCATTGAAAACACACAGTCACATATATGAGAAACTATCAACATATTATGTAGGTAAAAATACAAAAAAATTTTGTTACACATTAAAGAATAAAGCCACCCCCTCTCTTCCCATGGGTGTCGTAAGAGGCGACTAAGGGATAGCACAGTTCCACTACTACCTTGAAACTTAATAAAAAATAATTGTGTTTGCTCGCAAACTAAAAAAAAACCGACTTCAATTACATCGACGAGTAATACAACGTAGATCGACGAAAAAATAGTCAAGTAACTACGCGTTATCAAAGATTACTCAAAAAGTAGTTCATCATTACAGCCTATACAGTCCACTGCTGGACATAGGCCTCCACAAGTTTACGCCAAAAATAACGTGAACTCATGTGTTTTGCCCATAGTCACCACGCTGGGCAGGCGGGTTGGTGACCGCAGGGCTGGCTTTGTCGCACCGAAGATGCTGCTGCCCGTCTTCGGCCTGTGTATTTTAAAGCCAGCAGTTGGATGGTTATCCCGCCACCGGTCGGCCTTTTAAGATATCAAAAAGTAGTTATCAGATCTCAATAAAATTTATATGTGACCACATGAGAAACATCAGCTTTCGATTAAATTAAAAATTATTAAAATCGGTACACCAGGTAAAAAGTTATTACGGATTTTCAAGAGTTTCCCTCGATTTCTCTGAGATCCCATCATCAGATCCAATAAAAAAAGAATTATCAAAATCGGTACATCCAGTAGAAAGTTATGCGGTATAATACAACGTAGGTCGACGAAAAAAGCGTCAAGTAAAGTTAGATCTCAAATAAATTTAAATGGGACCAATTGACACACGGTGTTCGCGGTTGGTGTGTGTCAATTGGTCCCATTTAAATTCGATTCCCTTTCGATTAAAAAAAAATTGTCGAAATCGGTCCACACGGTCAAAAGTTCTGATGTAACATACATAAAAAAATTCAGTCGAATTGAGAACCTCCTCCTTTTTTGGAAATCGGTTAAAAAAGCCGACGGATGGTGACATTTTTAATTTCCCCCATATAAAACATTATTTATTGTAAACAGAAGCGGCATCGGTACAGTACGAGGCCGACGCAGAGGTAAAGGAAAAGAAACACGAAGATTACTCAAAGAACGTGTATCCAGTAATGTTGGACAAACTGGATGAGATTATCAAGAAGAACAATGGACATATCGCTGCAGGAAAGGTGCGTAGTTGAATACGTATATGCATGACACAGTCGAAAAACAATACTTCTAAAATATGATACTTCAAAAAACTTGCATCAAGTTGTTTTTATAATTAACATTTAATTTATGATTTTTTTATCGACATAATCATGTTAAAGACATACTTTACTTGTATATTTAATTCATAAAATATTTTTAAAGGTTATTTTATTTTACTTTGTCCCCATTAACGTTAGATCGAAATGTTTGTGTTACATTACGAGGATTCAGTGAGTTTTATCAATCGATTTTATAACGACTAATATTCACTCAGTTGCTAAGCGACAGTAAACAGAACAAAAACATGGAACGGATTCGTCATTTGTGTAAAAAAAATTATACATGTTTTTAAATGTAAACTAAAAATAGAATCGTGTCAACTTGAGTAATCGGCTTTTCTAATTAGTTTTTATAATTAACTAGCGGACCCGGCGAACTTCGTATCGCCTAACACAAACTTTATCGTATGGTATTAAAGTTCAAATTGACTTTTAAGTATTATCACAAATCTTTTGTATGGGAGTATAGAAAAGTGTTGTTTTTAGACTTTTTCAGGAAATAATTTTTTTTTTTTTAGAATTTTTCTCTCCGTAAGAACCATCCTCGTACTTCAAGGAATATTTTAAAAAAAGAATTAGCGAAATCGGTCCAACCGTTCTCGAGTTTTGCGCTTAGCAACACATTCAGCGACTCATTTTTATATTATAGATAAGTACCTCTGCCTACAGTTGTAATGATAGCTTCTTAGTATTTATACTATAGGTACAATGAGTATTTCGAATAAGTTGCTTATTTTAATTCGAAATATTTTTACACAGCTCACTTGGGTCGATTTCATGTTCGCCAGTATGAACAGTTACCTAAAGTTTATGCTCCGTATTCCTGATCTGGACAAAAAGTACCCGAGCTTCCAGCAAGTGATCGACAATGTTTACTCCATCCCTCAAGTAAAAACTTACAGCGATAATGCTGCAGAACAGAAATGTAAACACCATAACAGTCATTAGTCATCACTTTGATCTGCGAGTGGTTTTTGATTTGTTTCAAAGATTGTCACAGTTTGTTGAAAATTGTTGCACAATATGAAATATATTAGATGTTTATATATTCGTAAGTAAAAGTAAATTTGTGACGTTTGTTAATTAAATGTTTTAAAAAATAAAGCCTAAAATAAAAACGATTGTTGTTTCATTTTAATTTATTACGTTATTATAAATGTGATAATGATGCGGCAACGTTGTCCTAGCAACACACCAATAAGAAGCAATAATATTAAATAAAAGAACGACTTTTTTGAAGATTTAAGAAACATTAACATATTCATCATAAGTTTTTAGACTTAAAGGTCCTCAGTAGGATGAAAATCTTTAATATCTAAGATTTTTTTTTATTTTTGTGTTACCCACATTAGGAATTCTAAACATTTTGAATATCATATCAAAAATTGACCGCTCCAGCGGGGTTCGAACCCGCGTCTCCGACGTACCGTGTCGGCGCTCTAGCCAATTAAGCTATGGAACGATACACCCGCTCGAGCGAAATTTTCGATATGATACTTTTTAATTTCGGTTTAAGCGAACCGTGGCGCCGTCTATAGTGAGCTCTTTACAGAAACCCGTAACTATTCAAAGTTTCATATTACAATGAAAATCTTTGACAGGAGACGACACCGTGCTATTTTTAATATCTAAGATTTTTTTTATTTTTTTATTTTTGTGTTACCCACATTAGGAATTCTAAACATTTTGAATATCATATCAAAAATTGACCGCTCCAGCGGGGTTCGAACCCGCGTCTCCGACGTACCGTGTCGGCGCTCTAGCCAATTAAGCTATGGAACGATACACCCGCTCGAGCGAAATTTTCGATATGATACTTTTTAATTTCGGTTTAAGCGAACCGTGGCGCCACGGTGGCCACGCCAAAAATAGCACGGTGTCGTCTCCTGTCAAAGATTTTCATTGTAATATGAAACTTTGAATAGTTACGGGTTTCTGTAAAGAGCTCACTATAGACGGCGCCACGGTTCGCTTAAACCGAAATTAAAAAGTATCATATCGAAAATTTCGCTCGAGCGGGTGTATCGTTCCATAGCTTAATTGGCTAGAGCGCCGACACGGTACGTCGGAGACGCGGGTTCGAACCCCGCTGGAGCGGTCAATTTTTGATATGATATTCAAAATGTTATGAAAATCTTTATTCAAAAACATACACAACGAAAGCGCAAACGCCCCGACAATGACAAAAATTTATAAGACCTATACAGATATTTCTTATGAATGGGGATCACACATGCATTGATACACATGCCTATTATTTGGTGTTCTGCGAGGGACTGTGCAAGGCGAGCACGAGGGGCGGTGCAAGCCGACAATACGTAGACACTAGGCGCTGAATCTCAAAATACCATTGTGATCGGACGAAAGAAGGTAACTCTTAGGGAGCGCCCACATAGGCTTAGAACATCTCGTCGTCGGGATGGAGATAAGCGCTATTCGGAGCGCGACACACATACCTAGATGAGCAAACACATGATACCTAAGCACACAAACCTATCATATATTTAATCCCATGTAATTTGATGGCGTCGAGTTGTCATAATGCTCACAATATACGATAAGTCAAGGTTAACAGTTTCACTCATTCTATTAGTATATTCGTCATACATACATCTATTTTTAATACTTAAATTTGTTTGTACAATGCAATATAAATACCTACTCTTTATTGTGCGTCCAAAAGAAAATTTTTACGTAGAAAAAAATATGACATCAGATAACATTATCAGCAATCCGCTAAACGACTAAACGGAAACTTTGGGTGACCGAAGGACGTTATCGATTTGTATATGTTGTTTTTTCTCATAAAAAACGCTACAAATGCTTATCATATTTATTAAATCCGCGCGAAAAAAGGACAAACAGCCAGGTAGTAACATTTTGATAAAACTTATTATCTTCTGAAAGTAATATTTTGATAAAAACGTATTATCTTCTGTTGGTTATATATTAAATCGGGGAAATTCGGCAAAGACGAACCTTTAATTTTTGGTTCGTTTTACTAGTGATCGAGTAAGAATAAAGTGTTGATTTGGGTCGTTTAACTTTAAATTAAAGGGTAAGGTTAGCAGGGAATAGCAGTTGTATTTTTTTATTGTAGGAATCTAAATAATAAAGAATAAAGACAAAAAATGTTTAGTTACATAACTTGATTGTTGTAATTAACGGTTAGCTATATTTGGTAGTAGACATCAGTGATGCCATTTTGTTTGTGTGTTTTTATCTAGGACAGAGTTTAATATTTAAGTAGGTACCCTATTAGCAGCAATAGGGTACCTACCTACTCGACATAAATATTTATCATTGCATAACTGTGAGTCCCTAATAATGCGTATTTATTTTTTTTATTATTTTCGACTACCCACGTTACTTGTTGATGTTTACTTGGAAGTCGGTTTTTATCGTTAACGAGCGAACACAATTATATCGAGCCAAATTTATAGCTTTGTTTATAGTTTGAAACATTTGTTTTATAGCTTGTAGTCCCCTATGTCTAAATAATTAACTAACCATTACGATAATTAGTTTAATCTTGCCATATTTCAGTAAAATGCCAAATATTGCGGTGCATTATTTTAACTCGAAAGCGTTGAGCGAGAAAATTCGTCTTTTTCTTGCCTACGAGGGATTGGAGTTCCAAGATCATCGAGTAGAAGAAGAAGATTGGAAAGCAGTCAAACCGATTAAGTTTATTATTTTCACAAAAATTGCCCTAGAGTTTAATCCGCATAAGTTCTGACGCTCTGATTGAATACCTTTCCACCAAAACAATCGAAAGATTATTATTTATTACAGATTAATGTGCGACCAAATTCAGCTGTGTTGCATTTATTTTGTTGCTATTTTCCACATTGTCTATACCAGTCTGACGTTTTGGTCGACTTTTTTGAATCTATTTCAAATTATTATTTAAATAAACCTTGCAATCACTTTTTAATTCTAGGTGATTTTAATATTAGTGCTGCTAGATGGAGCCACTCTGACTCGTCTAGTAATCAAATTTTAAAAGTAAATACTAACGATGCCTCAGTCTAGTACCTATATAGTTTTCTTCAATTTACTGGATTTAGTCAATTTAATAATGTTCGTAATATTAATGATAGATTTCTTGATTTGGTGATTAACGTTGTTAACTGTAATACCCGCCATTGTATGGAGCCGCTCAATGGTCTCCATCTCCGAGGCAGTAATGTCCGAGAAGGAGAATGACGAGCGGATGATAGAGGAGGCCACCTACGAGGCCGTCCGCAGATGATGAACGGGGATGCGTAGGAGGCGCTATTTAATGCGCCTCCAGTAACGCCCCTATGCTCGTGTCGGGCCGGGATAGGAACCCGGTCCTACTAGACATGGCGTCGTCGGGTTTGTTCAGAGGTGAGCCGGACAGTCCCCATGGAGAAGAAGTCTGGCCTTTTCGCCGAGGCCAGCCTGTCGCTGGAGGGGTCCTGTTGCCTGCAGATCCAGGACCCTCCAATTAAAGCGGCTGAAGGCTCCCTCCCGCAGGGGTTTGGTCGGTATTGCACACCCAAGTGTTGAAGCCTACATACGGTCTAGGACTGCCTACTCGGGCGTCCTGGATATCACTCGTAAATGGGTTTCCCTGCGATACCAAAAAAAAATTATTAAATACAAGAAAGCCTCTACTGACATTCCGGATATAATGATTTTAATGAAATTCAATCTTCTAACGGTTGCGAAATTTGTCAGCTTTTTAATTCATATTTTCAGTCAGCCTTTGAATCTAATTCACAATAATATAGTGACAGTGAATCATTGCTGTAAGGTCGCTGTTATAACTCTCAGGCTGTTTCTATAGGTTCGGTCGATCTTTCTACTAAATAAGTCAGAAACTACTTGAAAGGTTTGGATATATGTAAAGGGGGCGGTCCTGATAGTATTCCTACCATTTTGCTTAAGTCTTGCTACAGTAATTTGGATGTCCCTCTATTTATTTTATTTAACTTATCTCTTCGTACTGGAAAAGTTCCTAAAATATGGAAACAATCGTTCGTAGTACCAATTTACAAGACGGAAGATAGGCACAAGATACATAATTATAGACCTATATCCAAACTAAATACTATTGCAAAATTATTTGAAAAAAATATTTATGATCAATTATATCCCGTGGTAAGGCCCTTGATCATTGACCAGCAACATGGATTTAACGATGGTAGATCGACCGAAACAAAACTTTGTGAATTGACTCATGAACTTACAACAAGAATGGATAGGGTTGGTCAGGTTGATGTCGTTCATACGGACTTTTCAAAGGCCTTTGATAAGATCTCTCATAACCTGTTAGTCAAAAAACTTAATGCAATAGGTATACACGGTGATTTGCTTCGTTGGCTTGAATTTTATTTAAGGGACTGTACTCAGGCTGTTGCTGTTAAGGGTTTTTGTTCGTCATTTGTGCACGTTACCTCTGGAGTACCCCGGGGCTCTCATCTCGGACCATTATTATTTAATATCTTTATCAGTGACGTGACAAAATACATTCGTAATTGCAGTATATTATATGCGGGTGATATGAAAATTTTTAAAATACCTCACGACTGCGTTTCACTTCAGGATGATCTTGATAGCTTTGAGAGTTAAATATAACCTCTTAAAATTAATTTAAAAAATGCAGCGCAGTAGCATTTACGAGGAAGAGGGGAGCTATACAATTTGACTACAAATTACAGAACACCGTTTTAGCAAGAGTTTCTGAGATAAGAGATTTAGGTGTCTTCTTAGATCAAAAGTTAAGTAATGCTTATCATATTGATTATGTAACATCTAAAGCTTATAAGATGCTTGGATTTATCCTAAGATCTACTAAAGAGTTTAAAATTTGCTTTACCTTTATTTTTAATGCTTACGTAAGGCCCTTTTGGAATATGGATCTACAGTTTGGAACCCGACTTACAACATATTTGTTGTAAGTCGGGTTATATATATATAAATAAAATCGGTTTATATATATAAATAAAATCGAAAAATCCAATTAAATTTTTTAAAACATTTGCGATTTAGAATTGCCAATTCCGACCATTCGAGCAATAAAGTACTGGCGAGTATCACCCCATTTAATGTGCGCAGAAGCTTAAGGTACCAATTATTTCTTTAGAAAATTGTCCAGTCTTGTTGATTCTAAAAGTCTTTTAAGTAAAAATGATAATACCAAAAATGTGTGTTGTTACTGTTTAATTACTGTGTTTACTTTATTTTTAGTTTTTGTTTTTATCATGAATTGTCAAGTGTTTGTTATAATTTTCTGTGGAAACTTGATTGATTTGTGTGTTCTTGTATTGTTTTTTATTGAAGAGTGTTATGATAATTGTTTGTTTCCCAAATAAAATAAAATAAAAAATATATTTATATAACCTGGCTTTAGCTAGCTATCCCAGAAAAAAATGGAAAAATGACTAATAGGGATATGAAACAATAGAATATAATAACACTATCAGCGTCGAACCACGTCACCTAGCTTTCTTAAGCAGTCATGGGTTCATAGGACTCGACATGACTGTAATCACTAATCAGAGTAGTTTGAAGGATAAGCACACGATACTATCGTAATTGACCTTAAGTTTAGCTGTTTTATTTTCGTTATGAATAATGATGTAAATTTTGATGTTACGTGCGTCCGACACTTACCTACGTGTTTTAATTATCTTATCGTTACCTACATTTATATAACATTATAAATCATTTATGTAACATGACTTGTAATAATCAATAATATTAAATAATAATACATAATAATAACAATATACACACACGGTCATCTGTTCCTAAAGTTCCTAAAGCACCTTAATGCTTGTGTTATAGGTAACAGCCGACTCGTATAGCTACCCTTTTTTTTTCGATAAACATATAAAAAATACATATAAAAATAAATATTACACCCAGACTCGGGGTGGGAAACGAATCCGCAACCCCCGGAGCAGAAAGCAGGGTCATTACAAACTGCGCCAACGGGCTAGTCAAAATCTAATTCTCAATAGAGTGTCTAATTCAAAATATATTAATATTTTTCTCATTTTAATAAAAAAATTCAATCTCACACCACTCGCAGTTGAGCAGCGTGGTGGATTAAGCTCCAATCCTTCTCTTATATGGACCCTACGTCCAGCAGTGGGATGTTACAGGGTGAATCGTGATCAAAAACAACTCATTTAATTGAATGTTATATTCACAAGATGAAATAGATCAAACGTGACCCTTTATTCTGATAAACTATATATTGTGTATGAACTACACAACAATTGCTTGCAAATAGCGTACGTAATAGAATAATTCGGTGTACGAACATCGCGATACCAATTGGCAATGAAGGCTGAATTGATACGACTTAATTGGTCTGGTTTGATCAACGCCGGCGAAAGGATTTAGCGATTTGTTTGAAATTTCATCTAACTGCCACAGAAAAATAAAAATACTGAGTTGGTAGTATTCAAAACTGTGTAGCGTGTTCTTTCAACAAATTTTTTTTTGTACAAAAACGGGCTTAAAGCTTCGTTTGTATGTGTACAAAAGGGGCAAAAATCAAACATACAAGGCAAAAAATTAAACAACAAACTTCATAATATAAAATTATGCAAAATATTAAATTATGTATATTAAATTATATATATGTAAGCCATGTAAAATTCTAAAATCTGACCTATTATCTCTATACTGACCTATTATATCTGATATATTATAAAACAAAGATATTATTACAATTTAACAAATTAAGCCAAATAAATTAAACAAAAGGTAACAAAAATTTGTTTATTTCTTAAAGCCTGGTCACAGAGAAAAGTCTAATAGCTCATTAAAGTTCATGCCGGTAGATCAGATCGACAATATTCAAGACACTGAAAGTCTAGTCAATGTTTGTGTTTTGCAGCAATGCCCTTCGGCCAGATGCCAGTGTTCGACATCGATGGCAAAAAGTACGCTCAGAGTGTGGCAATCGCCCGTTACCTCGGCAAGAAGTTCGAAATCAATGGTGCTAAAACATAGAAGAAGAATTTGAGATCGACCAAAACGTGGATTACGAACAGTATTCGAGATGATGAATATATTAATTAATTAACTGAGGTAGGGCACAGCAGGAATTTCCTGCTCAAAATATGGAGCAGCCCGACTGGGGTAGTACCTCGACCTTACAGAAGATCACAGCAAAATAATACTGTTTTCAAGCAGTATTGTGTTCCTGTTGGTGAGTAAGGTGACCAGAGCTCCTGGGGGGATTGGGGATTGGGTCGGCAACGCGCTTGCGATGCTTCTGGTGTTGCAGGCGTCTATAAGCTACGGTAATCGCTTACCATCAGGTGAGCCGTACGCTTGTTTGCCGACCTAGTGACATAAAAAAAAAAAATATATATATATATATACGTTACTAGCTGTTGTTTTGCCATATATATTGTTAGGCCCCTTAACCCCCCCCCCCATTATAACTTAGGGCCAATTCTCACACTTACCCGATATCCACACAAAATTTCATAAGTATCGGTCCAGCTGTTTCGGAGGTACTCCTTCGAAACGACTGGCAACAAACACTGTGACACCAGAATTTTATATATGATAAAAATATAAATTCATATTTTAAGAAGGTATACGAGAATCGGAGAAGAGAGATTGGAAGAGATCTTTTCTTAAATTCCTTATCCTCGAGGACACTCAAAGGATATCTTATAATTATTCCTTTAGTAATAAAACTGTAGTAGTTGCTCTGAGTAACCGTCCACTCTGGATTATACTATCATTTTTGTGACACGCAAGTAAAAATAGATAGATTGTACTTGCATTCGACATATAACGATGTTATTAATCTTATTACTATCATGTCATTTGCTTGTAAGCATCCCACGGGCATTTCAACAATTTCAACCCTAAAGTTGTTAAAAATGTTTTAAATATATATAAACATTTCATTTCAACTAATTATCTAATAACCTAATCTATACTAATATTATAAAGCTGAAGATTTAGTTTGCTTGTTTGAACGCGCTAATCTCAGAAATTACTTGTCCGATTTGAAAAATTCTTTCAGTGTTAGATAACCCATTTTTCGAGGAAGGCTAAAGCTAGATATATCATCACGCTAAGACTAATGGGAGCGGAGCACTAATGAAGAATGTTTCAAAATCGGGGTTTTCTTCTTCCTTTTGAGAGCTTCCGCTGCGTGCCCTGTTGAAACAGTTTCGCAAAAATCATCTTTGACTGAATTGTTCCTGTTGCACGCGGACAAAGTCGCGGGCAGAAGCTAGTATTATAATTGTGTTTGCTCACAAACGAAAAAAAACCGACTTCAATTACATCGACGAGTAATACAACGTAGATCGACGAAAAAGTAGTCAAGTAACTACGTGTTATCAAAGATTACTCAAAAAGTAGTCATCAGATCTCGATAAAATTTATATGTGACTACATGATAAACATCAGCTTTTGATTAAATTGAAAAATTATCAAAATCGGTACACCCAGTAAAAAGTTATTGCGGATTTTCGAGAGTTTCCCTCGATTTCTCTGGGATCCCGTCATGAGATCCTGGTTTCCTTATCATGTATCAAAATATTATACATATTTACAATTCACAACTTAAGAAATAAATATTTACAGATAGTTTTGGTATAAATTATGTCCGCGTGGAATTGTGGCAAGAATGCTGGCAGCATTTCCCCGTTGAATCGCTATGCCGATTCTCTGGGCAAAAAATGCACCAGCCCTCTTGTCACCAGTGGAGGCAACAAGGCGAGGTGTTATCTCATTTAAAAAATTTTTAGCACTGCTACTCCAAGGTCCAAGTGTTTCGACTGCAAACGGCACAAAGATGTAATTTGGAATTAGTGACGAATATTTGTGCCGTTTAGTCGTTTCAGCTTTTTCCGCTGCGGCTCCCGCTTTTAAGGCTGTTTCCCTGACATGAGACGGAGCACGTGTGTCAACGCAGGTTGCGTCCCACAAAAGCGCCCGTCCCCTTTCCCAGGGCATGGTGGCAAGAGCTCTTTTTATGGTATCGTTTAGGGAACCGTGGCGAGAAAACCTACCTGAACTCTTGTTACAGGAAAGGCCGTGTAGTCCGAAAGAATCGACCTCTTTTCCGCACGGACATCTGTGTTCAAAGCACAGTGGAGCTCCCAACCGGAGACCGAGAGCAATTCTAAAACTTTCACTGTCTAAAAGTGTCCCAAAATTTTTTGACGGCATTGCTTGTAACCAGTGACCTGACACTTTATTTGACAAGACTGAGTAAATTAGCAAAATGTATAAACATACTACATACAAACAAGAAAATGTAACTACTACTAAACTAAAGAATTTTCTTAAAGTCTTTTTTCCCCTGCTGAAAGTTCCAGATGCAAATAAAAACGATGATTGTATGGGAAGTTATTGTAAACTGTTGCGTGTTTGAAACAGGCTTTCCAAAATTTTCATACAATTTTTATCTGTTTTAACTGGGTTATCTGGATCTAGATAGATCTATAGATAGATCTATATTTGGGGAAAACGTGGGGTGCATTTTACTAAATTTAATAACATTTAACCATGTTTTTAAAACTCTCCGCACATAGATAGTTGCAAATAGAATAATTGTTACAAATAATATATCAAGCACCGCACGCTTGTTCGATCTTCTAGTACTGTAATATAAAATCTTTGTAATTAAAAAATATTTTCTACTTTTTAGTTTGATTAGCTATAAAAGCGTGGTTTGTTTTTAGGTTTTTTTAAACAACATTTATTTTTTAGTACGATTTTTCTATTAATTATTTGCGGACATGTAATAGTTTCCCATTAGAAGATGAAAGAGTAAGTCCGAAACTGCAGGCATGCGCAGATTACGCGCTAGCTTTATCTCTCTTATTCCGAGTAGAAATTTATTCGTGTTCCTTAGAAGGACCGGACCGGGCATGCCTGATCTGGACCGGATAAGGTATGTAACGCAGAAAATATGTCTGGACCTGATCCTCCTGTTTTTACTTTAAATATTAATTATTTTTATTTATTTTGTTATTAATTAATTATTATTATTAATTAAATTTTATTTATTAACTTCTAATAATTAACTATTTCCTATTACTTACGACTGCTCCACTGTGTAGAAATGGACTCCCTGCTAGACTGTTCTGATAATTGTATGTATGTATATATATATACTAAGTGCGCTTAAAACATTAATAGCGCGATTCAGGCTCAGTTCGCGTAATTTCTTTCAGGCTATCCTGATCCGGACCGGACCGGGTCCTGATCAAGTATGCCTTACCATACTTGATTATATTTTACATCAGGCTATTCTGATCTGGACCGGACCGGGTCCTGATCCAGTATGCCTTACCATACTTGAATATATTTTACATCAGGGTATCCTGATCTGGACCGGACCGGGTCCTGATCCAGTATGCCTTACCATACTTGAATATATTTTACATCAGGCTCTCCTGATCTGGACCGGACCGGGTTCTGATTCAGTATGCCTTACCATACTTGATTATATTTTACATCAGGCTATCCTGATCTGGACCGGACCAGGTCCTGATCCAGTATGCCTTACCATACTTGAATATATTTTACATCAGGGTATCCTGATCTGGACCGGACCGGGTTGTGATCCAGTATGCCTTACCAAATTTGAATATATATTATATCAGGCTATCCTGATCTGGACCGGACCAGGTTTCTGATTCAGTATGCATTACCACACTTGATTATATTTTACATCAGGCTATCCTTGTCTGGACCAGACCTGGTCCTGATAGAGCTTGCCGGAACTGGCATGCCTCAATCCTGCATGCCTGATCCGGTCCAGATACATGATCTGGTTGAGCCTTACCTTTTTTCTAGTCGGCTTGTGCGCACTCAACTGGCCTATGTGTCCGAGGAGATGTTTTGTTATGACGTTGTCACGTTAAACTATCGTTCGTAAAAAGTATCAAAAATGTAATAAAATAGATTAATTTTATTAATTTTACTGTGATAAAAAGTGTGATTTCAATCGCTTCTATATTACAATTCTATTAAAATAAAATATTTAACTTACAAGAAATACAAACAATGATTTTTTTATATTAGATTTTGCTTATACTTATTTTATACCAGCTGATTCAGCGGCCTTCTTACCACCATAACTTTTTCGTGAATATATTTTTTTTAGATTTTATTTTATACGAACCTTTTCATTTACAATAATGTCCAAAATAATTGTGTTTGTTCGCAAACGAAAAAAAAACGACTTCAATTACATCGACGAGTAATACAGCGTAGATCGACGAAAAAATAGTTAAGTTACTACGCGTTATCAAAGATTACTCAAAAAGTAGTTATCAGATCTCGATAAATTTAAATGCCTGATAAACATCAGCTTTCGATAAAATTAAAATTTATCAAAATCGGTACACCTAGTAAAAGTTATTGCGGATTTTCGAGAGTTTTAAATATAATCGAATAGTTTTCGAATAATAGTTTTCGAATATATTTTTTTCAGATTTTATTTTATACGAACCTTATCTTTTACAATAATGTCCAAAATAAAAAGATTTATTCATTCTGAATAATCGTCGCGAAGCTATGCGCGTATAAATTTCTCCGATACATCTTTATACAAATAAATAAAATTGGAGTGTCTGTTTGTAACATTAAAATAAACGCTTTTTACTAGATATATTAAAATAACATTTTTTATAATTTTTGTCTGTCTGTCTGTCTGTCTGTTCCGGCTAATCTCTGAAATGGCTAGACCGATTTTGACGGGACTTTCACTGGCAGATGTAATAAGGAGTAACTTAGGCTACTTTTATTTTAGAATTTTATGTATTTTATAACTCTGCGAACTGAACAATAACTTTTTTTTAATCCCACGCGGATAAAGTCGCGGGTACAGTTAGTATTTATATAAATGTCTTGTCATTGTGATAAGGCATTCGTAAGTAAGTTTTAAAAGAATAAATGTTGTCCAATAATATATCTCATGGCCATGAGCTAATCGCTGTCATATCGTTTAACATCAGTAGGCGAGGCCGTTATCGATCAATGTAAATTAAATTTTTAATAAGTTAATATTTGCTTTGTCATATTGAGTAACTACATTTTTATCTGACTCGTTACCAACCAATATTATTTAATTAATTATAAAATAATCAAGAGATGTGTTATTAACTCTCGCTGTTTTTTTTTTAAATCCACGTTGTAAACGTCTCACACTCAACAGCCACTAAGACTACTCTTGGGGTTCGGCTAAAAAGGATTGAGAGGGGTTCGAAAAAAAAAAAAATCACGAAATATTTCGAGAAAGGAATAAGATATCACGTGTATTTATTTTTCGTTAAACGCGTGATTTCATTGAAAAAAACATCAAAGACAGCCTTATAGGTTCTGCAGTTTTCGTTAGACTTGCAACAAAATAGTTACATACGAGTAATAATGTCATTGATGAACCAAATTATTTACGTAGTAATGTAATTTATGAGCCAAAACAGTGGGTAGCAATTTAAGTATGAAACATTTTAAAATCAATTAATGATGAATATCATACTGGACTATTAACTAATACATATTTTCGTCTCCAATTACAGTTTTAAAATATCCGTTTATTAAGAGCGACCTTTTTTATAAGTTCTAATTACCAAAGAATGCGAAAAAATTCGGGATATTACATTTTATTTATAATGTGTGTTTTTCTTTTTTCTCGATAGCCTATGCACATTAATTAGAAGCCTCTTTACGCGGACTGTCTCTTTCTATCTCCACTAACTTCTCTCTCTCTCAACTTCCGTGCACCTCGCCCGATTACACTTTTCGTAACGCCCTCGTCACGTATTCATCATCTTTTTCCCTAAGTCAAGCGTGCATATAAAAGTTTTACTTCAATAATCTTATCCATAAACATTTTACAGAACGACACGGTGCGACAAAGCCAGCCCTGCGGTCACCAACCCACCTCCCCAGCGTGGTGACTATGGGCAAAACACATGAGTTCCCGCCATTTTTGGCGTCAACTTGTGGAGGCCTATGTCCAGTAGTGGACAGTGGACTGCGAAAGGCTGCTGTGATGATGATGATGATACATATTTTACACCATAATTTTGGTCTTTCATTGAAATATACCTAAGCTGCTGAAGCGTTTAGACGAAGTTATTTTATTCCTTTCCACGTTGCTTAGATATTTTATGTATAAGTTACGAATTTCACATCTATACAAATAAATAAAATTGGAGTGTCTGTTGGTTATATTAAAATAACCACTTTTTACTAAATGCATATAGATGTATACTAAACTGCACATATACCATACTATTTTTTTTACAATTTTTGACTGTCTGTCTGTTTGTTGCGGCTAATCTCTTAAACGGCTAGACTGATTTTGGCGGGACTGTCACTAGCAGATAGCTGATATAATAAGGAGTAATAATAATAATAAAAATAATAATACTCTTTATTGTACACCATTAAAACCACTAAAAAAACATAAAATGAAAGATATACAAAGGCGGTCTTATCGCCGAAAGAGCGACCCGAGTAGAAATTTTTTCGTCTTCCTTAGAAGGACCGGACCAGGCATGCCTGATCAGGACTAGATAAGGCATGTAACGCAGATGATTGGTCTGGACCTGATCAGGATGAGATGAGATTTCCTGGTCTGGAACTGATCAGGAAATCTCATCTCATCCTGATTAGCGGGTTCGGTTCGGTCCTTTTAAAAAACACGAATGTATATTTTTGAAAAAATTGTTTAAAAAAAAAAGCGAATTGATATAAATATGTATTAACATAATTATTATAATATTTATTTCCGTTTATTTTTTCCAATGTATTATTTATTTATGTTTTTACTTTAAATATTAATTATTTTTATTTATTTTTATGTTATTAATTAATTATTATTATTAATTAAATTTTATTTATTAACTTCTAATGATTAACTACTAACTACTATTTCCTATTACTTACGACTGCTCCACTGTGTAGAAATGGACTCCCTGCTAGATTGTCCTGATAACTGTATATATACTAAGTGCGCTTAAAAACATTAATAGCGTGATTCAGGCTCAGTTTGCGTCATTTCTTTCAGGCCATCCTGATCTGGACCGGACCAGGTCCTGATCCAGTATGCCTTACCATACTTGCTAAGATTTTACATCAGGCTAGCCTTGTCTGGACCGGACCTGGTCCTGATCCAGTATGCCTTACCATACTTGATTATATTTTACATCAGGCTATCCTTGTCTGGACCGGACCTGGTCCTGATCCACTATGCCTTACCATACTTGATTATATTTTATATCAGGCTGTCCTTGTCTGGACCGGACCTGGTTCTGATAGAGCTTGCCGGATCAGGCATGCCTTATTCTATCCTGATCCGGTCCAGATACATGATCTGGTTGAGCCTGACCTTTTTTCTACTCGGGGATGTCTTCCAGACAACCTTTGGGTATAGGGCACGAAATAGAAACTGAAGTTAGGAAGTAAACAAATAATTGGTGTGCGAATTAGAATATTCGAATAAAGTACTAATAGATAATATATAATAATAAACATATTGGATTTTAATTCAAGACGTCAAACTGTCAATGTTGCATAAATTTGCTTTTATATATTTTATACCTGAGTTTTATACGGTTTAATTGAAAATTACGTTGGAAATTATTTGAAAAACGTTGATAAAGTGTTATAAAAAGGCCTAACTTTCAGATTATATATTTGTCTGTGTACAAAAGAGTGATTCGGAATGTTTGATTGAATTAGAAAACCAAACATTATTTCTTGACATAATCGAAAATCAATTTTAATAATTAAAAACAAACACAATATTTATAGAAGAAATCAAACCAAATGTAAAAAGAACGAAAAG
Organism: Melitaea cinxia; assembly: GCF_905220565.1. Taxonomy (NCBI): domain Eukaryota; kingdom Metazoa; phylum Arthropoda; class Insecta; order Lepidoptera; family Nymphalidae; genus Melitaea; species Melitaea cinxia. The sequence continues at coordinate 13,989,877 of NC_059408.1, read as the reverse complement.
CGAATTGAAATAAATAGGGTTTGTCTACCAAATAAGACTCTTACAAAAAAAATAGAATTTAGAAGACTATATAATAGAAGCCAATAATTATAACGTTTTCCAATATGGCAAACACTTTTTAAGAAAATAAAATATAAATATAAAAGTGACAAGCAGGCTCAGATGCGGTTGCTAAGGCCGCCATCGGTCTGTTACACTGCGTCTAATTGCAAGACCTTTCGTTAAATAAACAAGCAGCCGTCATATTTTGACTATGACATTTTATTTTTTTCAGTATTTATTTTAAGTTACTTTATTGTGTTTTTAGAACGAAGTTCTTTACGGCAGTCTTGACTAGGGACACGATATCGCAACGATAAGTATCGATATCGATGTAGTATCGGTATCGAAATAAAAGTATCAAATTAGTAATAGCATCGAAACTCAAGTATCGATATGAGTAAGTATCGAATAAATTTTGAGTTTCCCTATTACTTTAAATTAATTCACATCCACAACAGAGGCGCGCAGACCATGAATGAGACCTGTTGTGATTCATTAATGGACCACAATGAAAATAAAAATAAACAACTTAGATACAAAAAAAGGTTTTATTTCAAAACATTTTTGAATATCATATCAAAAATTGACCGCTCCAGCGGGATTCGAACCCGCGTCTCCGACTGACCGTGTCGGCGCTCTAGCCAATTAAGCTATGGAACGTTTTATTAGAAGGTTTTATTTCTACTAAACACATTATGGAGAAGAGATAAACATAATAATTGTGTTTGCGGACAAACGAAAAAAAATCGACTTCAATTACATCGACAAGTAATACAACGTAGATCGACGAACAATTAGTCAAATAACTACGCGTTATCAATGATTACTCAAAAAGTAGTTATCAGATCTCGATAAAATTTAAATGTGACCACATGATAAACGTCAGGTTTTGATTAAATTAAAAATTATCTAAATCGGTACATCCAGTAAAAAGTTATTGCGGATTTTCGAGAGTTTCCCTCGATTTCTCAGGGATTCCATCATCATATCCTGGTTTCCTTATCATGGTACTAAACTAGGGATATCCCCTTTCCAACAAAAGAAGAATTATCAAAATCGTCAAATCCAGTAGAAAGTATGATGATGTTGATGATGACTGATATATTGACAAATGACAATCGAAAAACAAAATGTCTACCACAGAATGTAAACAGCGCAGCCAAAAGGTCCATGTCCATTCCGTTTCATCGTTTGCCGTCATATTGGCAGTAGTGAAGTGCGTTTATTTATTTTTATGTTTTATTAAATTACGTTCAGTTCAGAAAACCTATTAAGCAGAGGCGTTAAATTGGTATTTACGAGTTAGTTGCTCGTTTATTTTTTCTTTTTATGGAATCGATACTTGATGCTAAGTACTGATATTAGTACTAAGTATCGAAAGGAAGTATCGAATTTCTGAATACTAGTATCGAATCAAAAGGTAGCGATATGAGTAAAGTATCGGATTCGATATCGTGTCCCTAGTCTTGACATTTAGCTGGGCGAGCGAACTAAATAAATGTGATATTAAAACCGTAAGAAAAATATATAACGGAAGTGACGTAATAATAGTCACACGACTGTATAATATGACGTTTGTAAAACTAAAATATTACTAGTAAACTTTTTTTAAATTATTTATGTAATTTTATACTGTCGACAAAAATAAATAAAGACATACGTTTTTTTAATTCCCTTAATAGTTTGAATTATCATTATTATTATTATTATTTTGTTTGATATATTTTATTTTACGGTATCGGTATTTGGTACGGATCAACACTTCGACGTCTGGCCTCCAAAATTGCTGTTCGACATATTTTACCAAAATTAAATTCGGAATTTGAACCCGTACAGTTAGGATTCGGAGTAAAAGGAGGCTGTGAGGCAGCCGTCCATGCCCACACTTTCCTAACTTACGGCCAGCCTGACCTGTTGCTCAAAATTGACGTCAAAAATGCTTTCAATTCGATAAATAGGGATTACCCCCTGCTGACAGAAATAAAACAGCATATACCGGAAATATACAATTATCTTCTTCTCATTTACGCTGACCCAACAAAATTATTATATCGTTCTAATGAACTGTCCTCGGAAGTAGGTTGTCAACAGGGTGATCCACTTGGGCCTGCAATTTTTAGTTTGGCTATAAATCCGACAATTAAAAATCTAAATTCTAAATTCGACGTCTGGTATTTGGACGACGGAACCCTAGGAGGTGATGTGGATACTGTGTTTTCGGACCTTTTTTTAATCAAAAATAAATTTGAAGCCATTGATTGGAACTTAATTTTAGGAAATGCAAACTTTTTATAAATAACTGCGACTTAAATTTAAATGACGTAAAACAAAAATTTAATATTTTGGCTCCAAATATTAAAATAGTTAACAGTAATTCCCTTTACCTTTTAGGTTCTCCAATTTTCAATGAATCTATTTCAGAATATATTAATAATTCAATCACTAAATTTCAAACTTCTGTTGACCGTCTCCTTGAAATTAGTCCACATTATACACTATGCATCTTAAAATACTGTCTTTTCGTCCCAAAATTTACGTATGCGCTCCGTTGCTGCTCCTTTTGGAATCACCCAGATCTCTTAACACAAGTAGACGACTTAATCAAAGTTAGCTTAGAATCGATTCTTAATATGCAACTGAACGAGCAATCTTGGACCCAAGCAACCTATCCGTTATGGTAGTTTAGGGATTCGCAAAATTTCCAGTGTTGCTTTACCAGTCTTCCTATCTTCTGTCATAGTTCAGCAAATCTCATAAGTAAAATTTTAACGGCATCCTCTTTAAACTTTGAGATTGCTGGTTTGGAAGAAGCTAGAAACGCTTTCTTAATTGCATGCCCAAGTCAAAATTTTCCAATGTCTCCAAATTCACAGAGGAGTTGGGACAACATAAACTGCAAATTGAATGAAATGAAATCTTTTAACCTGTAGTATAGATTCGGCACGAGCTAGACTTTTGGCCGTGGGTACGCAGGAGGCCGGCTACGGGCTTCACGCGTACCCATCGTCAAATACAGGAACATTTTTTGAACCTGACACGCTCCGAATCGCAACCTGTCTACGGCTTGGGGTTCCGGTCTGTGCTCCTCATAAATGTCCCTGTGGCAGTGATGTCGACAAGCTAGGACATCACGGTCTGTCATGCCTAAAAAGTGCAGGCCGCTTCTCGAGACATGCCGCACTTAACGATATCATACGCCGGTCCCTTGCCACCATCAACGTGCCAAGTCTACTTGAGCCGACTGGTATTGCAAGAGACGATGGCAAGAGACCGGACGGTATGAGTTTGATTCCATGGAAGATGGGCCGGGTGCTGGTATGGGATGCAACCTGTTCAGACACGCTGGCCCCTTCCCATTTACATGGAATGTGTCATTTGGTCCTATTTAAATTTATTTGAGATCTAACAACTGCTTTTCGAGTTATATCTACGTCTATAGGTGACAAAAAACCCGGACCACAAAAATATTAAATAAAATTATTAAAAAAATATTTCTAGTATTTTAATTCAACATTTATGAAAATAGAATATCCCCGCAACATTTGAGTATAAAAAACAAGTCTTTTAGAGCTACACGTACTGACAAACATTGAAATAAAAACATGCATTCTTATTCCACATAAATGATATGTCCAGAACGCCGAAGTCGTCTATAGTTGACCGCTAGGGATGTGACGCAAGAGGTATAAATAAATAATAAATAAATAAATATTTACAACATACACACACGGTCATCTGTTCCTAAAGTAAGCAACTTAATGCTTGTGTTATAGGTAACAGCTGACTGGTATAGCTATATTTTTTTTATAAGCATACATATAAATAATACACATATAAATAAATATATATTATACCCAGACTCGGTGTGGGAATCAAACCCATAACCTCCGGAGCAGAAAGCACCTGCTGACCTGTAGTCACTACAAACTGCGCCAACGGGCTAGTCAAAATGGTATAGATGATTTATATATTCTTTATTGCACTTTAAAAAAATCATAATTACAAGTCATTTTTGCAATTAGCTATTCAAAATTCAACTTAAACGTGTTATATTTTCTATAAATAATTTGTTATTTGAATAAAAAAAAAGGTAAAAAACATAAAACTATCATCAGCTAACACATAAATAGCAAATGAATAAAAAATCAAATTAACTAAAATCAATCAAATCGAAATAATAAATCTGATATCTCAAATCTGGCGCATCTCTAGCGCGTAGTCATTAATCCGTTCTCTACACGCCGTTGTCAAGTATAGACGACACGCTGATGACGTCAGAAGCGAATAGCGAGAAAACTAGTGAAGTGCAAGACGAGCGATACCTTAGAACATCGTCGCATTTTGGAAGGCGTCGATGATTTTAATAATATACAATTACCAATAAAAAAATTATTTTTTTTTTTTTTTTTATCTAAGGTTAAGAGCGAAATTACGATTTTCTTTCTCATTCTCAAAATCATCTGGCAGCATCAATATCATCTCTAACTCCCACTCTCATAAAAGCTGTTTTTCTGAGACCCATGTCGTGTCGTGAAATATTTAATTTGAAATATTGCTACTTACTCAGTACTGTTTTAGTACTATTTGCTACCTAAGCAAAAAAATATTTAACGCGTGTAAATATTTCTTTTTAATTAAGGCTGGCATCGACCGCACCGATTATATTAATTTGCTTCATCGGATCAACTACTGAGTTGGGGAACAATGGAAAACGGGGCACTATGGAACAGTGTCGATAAAAATTTGAATTCTAAACTAATTCGTGTGGTAACGCTTCGACCAATTACAGCGCGTCCTGCGTCAAACTAGGACATAGTGAAATATGGCGGCGTGACAGCGATGGAACTGTGAATAGAAAAATATTCCATTTTTAACCGACTTCCAAAAAAGGAGGAGGTTCTCAATTCGACTGTATTTTTTTTATGTATTTACTTCAGAACTTTTGACTGGGTGGATCGATTTCGACATTTTTTTTTAATCGAAAGGTGGTGTGTGTAATTTGGTCCCATTTAAATTTATTTGAGATCTAACAACTGCTTTTCGAGTTATATCTAATAATGTGTATTTAGTCGACTATTTTTTCGTCGACCTACGTTGTATTACTTGTCGATGTAATTGAAGTCGTTTTTTTTCGTTTGCGAGCAAATACAATTATTTATTTTAGAAATTTATTTAACTCTGCGAACTGAACAATAACTTTTTTTTAATTCCACGCGGACAAAGTCGCGGGCACAGCTAGTATCTATATAAATGTATTGTCATCGTGATAAGGGCTTTGTAGGTAAGTTTTAAAAGAATAATAATCATCACCGATCATCAGATTTCAAACTTTAAAAGCGAGTTGCTTCTCTGACGTCTCCAGTTGGTGTCTGGCGCCGTTTTCCGTCTGACGTGAGACGTCTCACTTCTCAGAGTTCTCAGTCTGTGATCGGCTGTCACTGCGGTGGCTCGCGTTTGCGTCTATTTATAGCATCTTGTACATAAGTTACGCCATATTTTGTATAATAAGTAAGTAGATACAATATTTTGTCGAAATTTTACTAAATTATCATTAATTTTTTGAACCTTTATCGTATATATTCAATACTAGACGAAAAACCATTAAAAACAAGACGTATTTGCATGCCGGCGAGTCGCCGCCGCTCACCGAATTCTTTGAACAGTCAACAAAAAAACTAATTAATAAGGGAATACATCGACGCAAATTTAAAGTCTACTGTGTGGCTACGGTAGTAAAGAATATAATATCTTCGGCAATATTAATACGAAAGCGACTAAACCAAGTGCCAAAATGTCTTTAGTCATAATATTTAAGCCGTTTATTTATTCATAAGCCATTCATTCTTACGAATAAAACAAATACATCAAATTTCATCATATCAGCCTATACAGTCCACTGCTGGACATAGGCCTCCACAAGTTTACGCCAAAAATAACGTGAACTCATGTGTTTTGCCCATAGTCACCACGCTGGGCAGGCGGGTTGGTGACCGCAGTACTGGCTTTGTCGCACCGAAGACGCTGCTGCCCGTCTTCGGCCTGTGTATTTCAAAGCCAGCAGTTGGATGGTTATCCCGCCATCGGTCGGCTTCTTAAGTTCCAAGGTGGTCGTGGAACCTTGTTATCCCTTAGTCGCCTCTTACGACACCCACGGGAAGAGAGGGGGTGGCTAAATTCTTTAGTGCCGTAGCCACACAGCACTTACGTATACGTTTTGTATGGTCGGAAGATAATGTCGATTTTTTATATATAATATATTTAATTATCAAAGTACTAGCTGACCCGGCGAACTTCGTATCGCCTAACACAAACTTTATCGTATGGTATTAAAGTTCAAATTGACTTTTAAGTATTATCACAAATCTTTTGTATGGGAGTATAGAAAAGTGTTGTTTTTAGACTTTTTCAGGAAATTTAATTTTTTTTTTAGAATTTTTCTCTCCGTAAGAACCATCCTCGTACTTCAAGGAATATTTTAAAAAAAGAATTAGCGAAATCGGTCCAACCGTTCTCGAGTTTTGCGCTTAGCAACACATTCAGCGACTCATTTTTATATTATAGATGTACCATTGATATCTATTTACTTTTGCCATTTTATAGGTACATTGATAATTTTACTTAAAAAAAACCATTCGGATGGGATCAATACAACGTTTGTTGGCGGTTTTGGCGATGGCGGTCGGCTAGTCTTTAATATAAAAATGAAAACGAAAATGTGTCATTCTATTTTTTTTCCTTCATAGCAAAATGCCGAAAGTAGTTTTCTACTATTTCAACGTGAAGTCTTTGGGCGAGGGTGCTCGTATGATGCTCACGTATGGCGACCAGGAGTTCGAAGATCGCCGCGTCTCCGATGAAGAGTGGCCGGCTCTCAAGCCATGTGAGTACTTATTTTATTATACTGGCTGTGCCCTGCGGTATATAGTGGAAAAAATACTAACTAAAATGTAATATATGGCCTTCATTGATAAATAGACTCTCCAAAACAAAACAAAAATTCAATTCGAGCCAGTTGTTCCTAAAATGAGCGCGTTCACACAAACAAACACACAAACAAACTTCAGCTTTATAATATCATTATAGATATGTCTATTATAACAAAAGTGATTTGATTGTGAGGTTACAATTGTAATTTTAACGCCTCCCACGAGTCCCACGTATAAAGTCGGAACATAGTATTTTTAATCAATGCTATTATTTCTAATTGAGCAATATGTACTTAGGTCCGGTTTCACCGGTTACGGATAAGGTTTATCTTGCACATAAATTACGAATATGCTTTAAAAACAGGACGTAGAATAGGCCATTGGGATCTGTTGACTGTAAATGTAGACTACCATTTAGATTTTATTATTATTGTTTTATTTCTTTAAACATTATACATACTTACAAGTCACAACTTAAGAACTAAATATTTACATACGTTTTGGTACAAATCATGTCCGGGTGGAATTATGCCATTTATTTTACCAATTAGATTGATATTGCGAACAAAAACAACAATTAGAGCTGTCCTTTATCACTATTAAGCCTAAAGGTATGATTCGGATCTGGGCAGTCGCGACCCGGCAGCCGCGGCCCTGCAGCCGCGACCGCGGTCGCGACCCACCGCTTCGTAGGGAATTGTATGCAATAGTAACCAACGCAAGCGACCGAGCAGCGCGGCCGGGGGGCGTGGCCTACGCGCGGCTTTGGCAGCGCCGCCGAGCCGCTCCGGTGGCAGTTGGGTCGCGCTGCCCGTTCGCAGAGAATTTCTTTTCCTTTACATTTAAGTGCCGTTTTATCAGGATTTGATAGGTGCCTTCATCAATTCTAGACGTATATAATGAATCGATGTTATTCCTCTTTGATGATAGCAAGATCAACATTATTTCATCATCCTCTTCTTCGTCTTCTATCAGTCTCTTCACGAGTTCTCGCTTTCGTATATTTAAATAGTCAGACATAGTGAATATTTTATACACGACTGGAATGCACAAGCGTTCACACTGAGTGCTGTTTGACTACTGCACGTGGCAGTCGCTGCCCGGGTCCGTAAGCTTCTAGCAGCGCTGCACAGCAGCGACAATGGGTCGCGGCAGCTGGTCGCCACTGCCGGGTCGCGGCTGCCCAGATCCGAATGCTGCCTTAAGCGCGCACTGGCGGCCTAGCCGCAGCGGCCGGGCCGCGGCGGCCAGCGAAATGTATGTACATCGTATCATAGAGCGCGCACTTGGCCGCGAGCGGCCAGCGGCCGCCGCGGCCAACGAGATCATTGCGGCGTACCTGCGGCCAGCCGGCCGCCGCGGCCATCGAGATTCGAAGAATTGTACGATCGTGCGCTAGTGTGCGCGCACTGGTCGCCACGGCTAGATGTTTTACTCTTTACGGAGTGTTCAAATTATATCGTTATGGGCTATGGCTTGGGAGCGACGCTTGCGGCTGGTCGCGACACTTGCGGCCTGGTCGCAATACTGGCCGCTGTGGCCTGGCCGCCAGTGCGCGCTTAGCCTAATTCTGAAGTCCTAAAACATTTTAATATTTTTCAGTTCCATAAAAAAAAACATTAGAATGCAGAGAGATTTGATAATTGGACAGTTTTTTTAAATAGGTATATTCGTATTGTAAAAGAAGTAACTATAAGTCTGTTGTTACCTATAACACAAGCATTAATTTGCTTACCTTAGGAATAGATCGTCTGTGTATATAATAGATATTTATTAATTATAATATTTAGCGACACCTTTCGGCCAAATGCCGGTACTGGAGATCGCTGGCAAGCAATACGCTCAGAGTATACTGCTCTACAGATTAAAATTACGCATTATACATAATCTTGTCATGCTTGATAATTTTGTTTCATCTACATACTGATACTTAAATTAAGTTATATTAATTCATCATTTCAAGCGGTAGTCATAAAGTAAGATAGTCAGAAAAGCACTTATGAATTATTAGGAATCTAATTAATGCTAAATATTTAGCGATGCCATTTGGCCAAATGCCGGTAATGGTGATCGATGGCAAGCAATACGCGCAGAGTTTTGCCATCTCTCGTTACCTCGGACGCAAGTATGGACTTAGCGGCAAGGACATCGAAGAGGACTTCGAGATCGACCAGAACATGGAGTACGTGAAAGACATTTATGCAAGTAAGACAATATACATTTTTAACGAAAAATATTAATACTCTAGCCGACTTAGTCTTTAAGGCTGTAATAAGGAATAAAAAAATAAAAAAAAAATGTTTATAGGAGGGAATAGGAAATTAATGTCAATAAGAATGAGTGAAAAAATTGGAACGACCATCTAAAAGATCAGGACTCAGCCTATCAAAGGATGTATGTATGTTTATAAAATATTTAATCTAACTAATAAGCATAAATATTAATAGTACGATCTAGGAGGGTACGACCGTCAAAGTAACGAAACTTTCCATTCTTATTTATAGACAAAAAAAAAGAAATCTAGTGTTCATAATTCTTAAACGTTTATTCTCACTTTTTACCAGATGAAATACGTTATACTTAAATATATGACTTTTACGATACATAAATATGAAACGGTAAACTCAGAAATCCTACCTTATTCGATGTTAACAGAAATAATTATCCTATTATATCTTCTGATTAGTCGTGAAAACAGTGGTAAGACTGTTTCAAAGGTGATAACTTTTTTGCTTGATCGTATAGTTTTAATATTCTAATGCTAATAATTCTAAATTACCTTCTAGTTTGATTAGAGCAGTTATGGACAAAAGCAAATCTTTAATTTTTTTTTGACATCCCGAAATGTAAAATATCTTTAAGAAATGTTACAAACAATTTTCATTAATTAACAGCCGGGGCAATAGTACAGTACGAGACTGACGAGGTTGTAAGGGAAAAAAAACACAAAGATTTCACAAAGAACGTGTACCCAGCAATGTTGGACAAACTCGATGAGATTATCAAGAAGAACAATGGACACATCGCTGTAGGAAAGGTAAGAGTGTCTCCATAAATATCACTATACTGTCTGATCCTACAGACATTGTTTTGTCCCGAAAACTGTCAAACACGTGAAGTAAATAGCATCGTCACATATTCTAAAATTTTAATGTTTTTTAATTTTGACCTTACTCTAAGAGCTAATCTTTATATAATATCTATTAAGGTATTAGAAAAATTACCGAATCGATTTATATTATCGCGGTTCATTAAGTTTTAACCATGCCATGGTTACCATGGTGACCATGTCACAGGAGGACTAATTTATTCGTTTTCGAATTTTGCGCACAGAATCACACTGCGATTCACTTTTCTTTATATAGACTAACTGAACAGATGGTTATCCTGCGAACTATCAAATGCGTGAAACAAATGCAATCATTTTCAAGATTTGTGTCGTAAGAGGCGACTAAAGGATAACACAGTTCCACTACCACCTTGGAACTTAAGATGACCACCTACGGCGGGATAACCATCCAACTGCTGGCTTTGAAATACACAGGTCGAAGACAGGCAGCAGCGTCTTCGGTGCGACAAAGCCAGCCCTGCGGTCACCAACCCGCCTGCCCAGCGTGGTGACTGTGGGCAAAACACATGAGTTCACGCCATGTTTGGCGTTAACTTGTGGACGCCTATGTCCAGCAGTGGACTGTGATGAGCTGTAATGATGATAATGATGATGATGATGATGAAAGTAGTAGTAAGCAGTTATTACAAACAGACACTCCAATTTTATTTATTTGTATAGATATAGATTTAATTTTGTTTTCTTTTTGTCTTTTTGCTGTTCTAAAGATCACATGGGCCGATTTCATGTTCACCGGTGTATTAGATTACATAAAGACGATGCTTCGTATGCCCGATCTGGAGAAGAAGTACCCGAGCTACCAGCAAGTCATCGACAATGTTTACGCCATCCCTAAAATAGCAGCCTATAAGAAAAATGCGCCGGAGACCGAATTTTAAGCATTTGAAACATTCTCTGTCTGTAACGTTTAATATTTTGCCCTTTTAGTCAATCATTTTTGGATCATAGTGTGAATTATTGTGATCCACGAGTGATTTTGACATTATAAAAGGTATGTTACCTTATAAAACAAAACAACACATGACAAGTATAAAAGTAAATGTGAGAAATATTGTTACTAATTCTGCTTTACAGAGCTGTGTATTTTATAAATAAAGTTTCAAATATTAACGTTAGTTTTTTATTTGTTATTTTATGACTCAATCGTATTGTTTTCGGTTTTAATCTTTTATTAGTTCTAGTAAGGGACATTAATAAATATGCAAAAAACTTATTTTATAATTTTTTATAAATCAAAAATCTTTTTTTTGTTTGATTTACTCGTTACCATGACAACCGTTTTTTTTTTTTCAATGTTACAACCTCATAAATACGGGAAACTAAAATAGGTAACTTAATTAGGTCAATGACATTTAAAACGCAATCAGATTTCGATAAATAAAAAAATTCTAGTGTCAAAAGATTCACAAGAAAACCTATTATTATAAGAAAGCAACAATAAATACCTATAAAAACAACGGAAAATTTATAACTATAATCAATTTTTAGCTTACGTCGATACGGGCAGTTTTCATGTACTCGTATACATATATAGAAGTGGCGTTGATATGATAACGTAGGCGTGGCAGGCGGACTACATGATTACATTACATTACATACATTTACTACAAGCATAAATAATTACAATACAATACAATACAAATATACTTTATTGTACAACCAAAAACAATACAAATAACATAAAAGGAAAAGAAACAAGCGAGAAATAATAATAACAATAATAATAATAACAAAAAAGGAATGTACAAAAGGCGGTTATTAATTATCATAATTGATCGACTTTCCACCTTTACTCGTGCTTACATTTATTTAGTACATTGTCTGCATTAACAACTATCTATTTATAAATAAAAGTAAATCACTGAAATGTATGTACGCGCGTAAATTTCGTACGACTGCACCAAACCAATTCCACTCTTCCACACCAATTATTTGTTTTATTATTGTTACGTGTTAGGGTTCGAAGGATTTGGAGAGAAAGACCTGCTGACTCTTTTGGAGACTTTATTTTGTAGCCCCATTCGCGTCCAGCATTTTTCCAATCTTTCCCAAAAATTTGTCTACACTCAAAATTGTGCTTATGGTGCTACTTATACCTGATTCTAACAAATATCTTATCTTACACTTATGTCAAATTTAATTTGTCGAAGTTCGTCATCTACTTTTTGATTGTTATTTCAGGAAGAAAGCAAGAAATCTTGTTCCACTCAGCTCGATAAGCACGCTTGTATTTTCTCTTCATAATTTATGATTCGTTACACAGAATTGCACACATTACTCACCAAACGAGAAAGACGTAAAAAAAAATTAAATCAACAAAAGACAATAGTGTTCATATTCTTATCATATGAATATGAACACTCCTATTTTAATTACAGTTCATAATCATATGACGTACTTGTTTAAAAACGATTAAGAGGGAAATCCCCGTATTATCAGGCCATGACATAGTTCGGTGAAATAAATTTTGATCTAATTATATAATAAATCAATAGTAATTATTTTAAAATAATTGTGTTTGCCCGCAAACGAAAAAAAACCGACTTCAATTACATCGACGAGTAATACAACGTAAATCGACGAAAAAATAGTCAAGTAACTACGCGTAATCAAAGATTACTCAAAAAGTATTTATCAGATCTCAATAAAATTTATATGTGACCACATGACAAACATCAGCTTTCGATTAAATTTAAAATGATTAAAATCGGTACACCCAGTAAAAAGTTATTGCGGATTTCCAAGAGTTTCCCTCGATTTCTCTGGGATCCCATCATCAGGTCCTGGTTACCTTATCATGGTACTAAACTAGGGATATCTTCTTTCCAACAAAAAAAGAATTATCAAAATCGGTACACCCAGTAAAAAGTTATTGCGGATTTTCAAGAGTTTCCCTCGATTTCTCTGGGATCCCATCATCAGATCCTGGTTTTCTTATCATGGCACTAAACTAAGAATATCTCCTTTCCAACAAAAAAAGAATTATCAAAATCGGTACATCCAGTAGAAAGTTATGCGGTATAATACAACGTAGGTCGACGAAAAAAGTGTCAAGTAAAAACGCATTATTAGATATAACTCGAAAAGTAGATGTTAGATCTCAAATAAATTTAAATGGGACCAATTGGCATACACCACCTTTCGATTAAATAAAATTTGTCGAAATCGGTCCACCCGGTCAAAAGTTCTGATGTAACATACATAAATAAATAAATAAAAAGTACAGTCGAATTGAGAACCTCCTCCTTTTTTAGAAGTCGGTTAAAAAGATAAGTCATTGAAAATTTTAACTAAGTCATGTGCATTTCCCCGAAATCTTTTAAATCTGCCAAAATCTGCCACTTTTGTAAATCGTCAGCATGATCTGCCACAGACAAAATTTAGGAGCGAAATCTGCCAAAATGGCAGAAATCTGCCACAAAGGGTCACACTGTCGCTCGCCTCCCTGCTAGCTGCATTTATATCGGCCGAGACGAGGCCCAGACCATTTTGGAAAGTTCGCGCATGTACCCGGTTTTCGAGACTATACTTCTATATAGTTCCACAGTAGTTCCTCTAACGCCATCTAGTATTGAGTAGAGGGTTTCATGTCTTTTTCTTTGAATGGTTTTAATGGTTGACGCTAGATGACGTTAGTTTCTTTGTATATTCTCGTAACATTATTATTTTTATAAAAGAAAAAAAAATCAGTATATGTATTTACGAAAAAAAAATATGGTGGTACGAAGTTAACCAAGTCAAGTAGGTTAAAATAAAGAAACAAGAAATGAAAAATTCCATTATATTTATACCGTATTTCTATTCGCATTTGTAAATCTAAAAATGTTGGTTTCTTAATTGAGACGAAAAGGTTCTAATGGCCTATTCTATCCTATATATTTCTAATGGAAAAAACATCATAAGCATTGTAAAAACATGGACAAATGCAGACCACATTCTTATTGATCACACTCTCATAACTCGGTATGAGAATTTGGTCTGCGTTTGTCCATGTTTTATGAGGTTAAGTTGGCTAAATTATGTGCAGGGTAATCTTTATCAAGTGTAACCAAATTACAACTGTGGACGACGTCATGTTACTGATAAAAAAAGGAGTTCCACCACCAAAAAGTATGTGTATCGCAAAAAGGAATGAAGAAAGAGAACTGCCGTCATTTGATAAAGGCTATAAAAACAACTTGTATGACTGAATTTGTTTAAGAATATAGTGTTAATCGTTCACGAATCTTATCTAGATTAAAACACTCTACAGCAGTCTTATTTTTATAACAATATCATATTGATAATTTCTTATCGCGAGGACGGAGAGAATGTGTCAACATATAACACAAATAATTGAAAGTAATACTTTTATTTTATTGATAAACCGTGACAAGATGGTATAATTTATATTTTTTATTTTTTTTACATAATACGAACCAAAATATATAGCGATCGTTATTCGACGTAAAAATAATATGGTACAAGCATATAAGCTGGTATTTCAACTAATGTTCAACAACGCAAGATACCATGATATATTTGTTTGCAGGCAAACGAAAAAAAAAAACTGACTTCAATTACATCGACAGGTAATACAATGTAGGGAGAAATTGTCAAATAATTTCGAGTTGTAAAAAGATTACTCAAAAAATTATAGTTTAAAGAAACTTGAAAAACCACGCTTTTATAGCTAATCGAAATAAAAAGTAGAAAATAATTTTTCATTACAAAGAGTTTATATCGAACAATCAATCATAATTATCATCACATCACAGCCTATACAGTCCAATTACTATTTAATTACTAGTTATTAAGAGAATGATTCAATTCAGAGTAAGAAACGTGGGTTGCATTTTACTATATTTTCCTAACTTTTTACTATGTTTTTATAACTCTCCGCACATAGATAGTTGCAAGTAGAATATTTGTTACATTTAATATATCAAGCACCTGTGTTTACGATCACAACTAGTGTTGTTTGAATAATGTTTCCTCGTGGATACTGGCGCAGACATATCCGTTTAATCAGCAACAAACCGAAACAAATCAAAAATACAAAGCGCCTACAAAATTTATGCCGCAGAGAACACGCCGATAAATTCGTATGGTAAAAAAACCGTCAAACTCAACTTAGGTTTGAGGCGTAATTTTCTTTGGACATTTATCTTTGCCGACGTTAAAACATTGATCCTGGGAGCCGACTTTCTACGACACTTCAAGCTGCTAATAGACCTCCACAAAAAGAAACTCATAGACACAGTCATCGACCTCTTTGTCAATGCTATTACAATTTCGAGAGGCGCTCAAACTGAAACCGGAAAAATGCAACTCATTGCGGATAACCAGACTTATTATCATATATGGAAGCAATAGCCAGATGTACTTCGACCGACATCCCTAAATCGACACTCTAAACACAACGTTGTCTACGTCACGTGATCACGTGATAAATATGAAGCTGCGAAGACTGAATTCGAAAATATGTTGGAAATGGGCATTTGTAAGCTATCAAATAGTCCATGGGCAAGCCCATTACATATTGTAAAGAAAAGGGATGGTGGGTTAAGAGTCTGCGGTGACTATAGAAGACTGAGCGCGGTTACTCAACCAGATCGCTACCCAATACCGCGCATACAAGATTTTACATATCAACTGCCCAGTAAGAAAATATGTTCAAAACTCGACTTGGAAATGGCTTATTCAGTAATAATACAAATTGCTAAAGAAGATGCACAGAAAACCGCGATAATAACCCCGTTCGGTCTCTTTGAATTTAACTGCATGACCTTCGGACTACGCAACGCAAGTCAAACGTTTCTATTTATGCACGAAGTTCTTAGAGGTATCGATAATTGTTTCTGTTTCGTTGATGACATCCTAATATTTTCGGAAGACGAAGAACAACACAATCAATTAATACATAAAGTACTAAAGCGACTAGAAAAATTTGGAATTACATTAAAAATCGAAAAATGTGATGTTGGAAAGAATAAAATCAATTTTCTTGGTTACGAAGTATCGGTGGACGGAATTAAACCTAATCAAGATCGCATCGAAGCGATATCTAAATATCCGAAACCGAAAACCATAGTAGAATTAGGTACATCGATTCCTTGGCATGCTTAGACTGTCTGCCACATCAAGCTGAACTTCAACACAACCTCAACAAGTACTTACATAATCGAAAGAAGAACGATAAAACCCCTATCGAGTGGTCACCGCAAGCTGATGCAGCGTTCGAAAATCCGCCAAAGCATTTTAGAAGCTACTATACGCTAACGCGTCCAGTTCCCGGCAGTCATCTGAGTATCAAGACCGACGCTTCTGATCATAGTCTCGGCGCCGTAATACAACAAAAGGTTAATAATATGCAAGGTTAATAGATGCAAGCAAATTTAGAAATACTTATATCGTGGTGTGAACGGAATCATTTAACATTAAATCACCAAAAGTGTTATAAAATTACATATAGTCGAAAAATTCGAAATATTCATTACGATTATATTATAAGGGGTAATAACTTGGTATGTGTTTAATGAAATATACGATCTGGGAATCTTAATGGATTGGAAGCTAAGTTTAATCCCACATATAGAAGATATTGTTAAAAAATCCCTTAAAATGCTGGGATTTATCTTTAGAAATACAAAGGATTTCAAAAAATCATATACAAAAATAGTACTTTTTAATTCATTCATCAGGAGCAAAATCGAATATCGTTCAATTGTCTGGAACCCATACTACCAATACTGCCCATACTACCTAAACTGTCTACATATATACCATTTTCTCTACCCAAAGGTTGCCTGGAAGAGATCGCTCATTAGCGATAGGCCGCCTTTTGTACTTAACTCCTGTTTTTATTTTTGTATTTTTGCTCACTCTTGGTGCACAATAAAGAGTTTTTATTATTATTATTACCAAATTCACAAAAATAGATTAGAAAGAATACAAAAAAATAATTATTAGGTACGTGCATTATCTTAAAAAGACAATCTAGAATATACCTACAATAAAATGTTGAAACACTATAAAGTATTGTCATTGTCTACACGAAGAGATGTTTTGGATCTTTGCTTTTTAAATAAAATTATTAGAGGAGATATTGACTGTCCTGATTTGGTCCGAAGACTAAAACTGGCAATCCCTAGAAAACCTATGAGGACTTCTAGATCAAAACAAACGTTCGTGAGCAGATTTGCTAGAACCAAATTGGGCATAAATACATGCTTAAATAGAATCTTAAAGTTGTATAATTCAATTTTAAAAGAGGAAGCAGATATTGATATTTTTAGATATTCTGGGGAAAGCATTCAAGAGAAAAGTTAAGATGCTTTTTTTACATTTGAACTCAAATTAGTTACGTACTGTGTGAAGTTATGAACTTAATTATCATTATTATACTTTAAATCAGCTAATTTCTTGTATCTCAAACCGTTATTACTTATAGATAGATTATATTTATAATTTTTATATATATTTACAGAATTCGCCATGTATTATCATATTAATTGTTGTCTTTCGTTGTTTTTTTTTACATATACCTACATATTTTTAATTTTTTCTTTTAAATGTTTTTTACTGTTTTAGCACGGGTTTTAATTGTTGATTTTTTTTTTAAATAGTTTGTTTTATGCTTTTATTGATGAGTTAATTTGTCATAAGATAGATATTTATTGTTATTATAAGTTTCGAAACAACTGTTTTAAGTGTATTGCATGCTGAGTTAGCCTGTAAGTGTGGTGTATAGTGTAAGTTATTATGTTTAACTATGTAAGTATGATAGAAAACACTATACTGCGTTGGCTTCCTATATAAATAAATAAATACGTGGAAATCTCTCGCATATTTTTCAAAAGCAATGAGTGCTACACAACGCCGCTACAGTGTATACGATCGCGAATTATTAGCAATCTATACAGCTGTAAAACACTTCCGACGACTCATCGAGGGATGCGAAGTAAGTAAGTGTGTAGGTACACTGATACTAGGTAGCTAGTTACACGTGCAAAGCTGAAAAAGGACGCTAGAGAAATATACAACAAAATCAGTGACATCAAGTAGGCGGTACCTTCTTGTTAGTTAATTAATTAATTTTATTAATTTTAACATAAAATATATCACGCAAATTTGTAACATTTGGGACCCCTCCCTCCCCCTTTGTCACGCTAAGTCACACGTTCAATGATCCCCTAACAAACATTACTCTGTAACAACCACAGCCCACCCATCCTCCTAGAATAATTTTATTTCGAAAGTATAGATGTCTCTATTTATTTAAATAAATACATATTAGTATATTGGACGCTCTCAGCGGGTGCTATTCTATTTCCGTGATTGCGATAATCCCCTTCCCCCATAGAGCAACACGGAGGGGAGTGGCCATTGCGTTTGTTACCGATACAAAACTTTCTGTCATTTTTTGCGGGGGGAAATTACACACATGCTCACTTTATCTAATTCCCACACAAAAATAATCGTCTGTCACTACGAAACTCACACATACTAAATTAAAATCACACTTACATTTTTCACACACACATAGATACATTCTATGTCATTACAGTATAATGACACGCCGCAACTACACTGAAAAGTTGCTAACAGCCGTGGTTGTAACAACTGTCGATATGCATTATCGATAAATTCAACTACTCGGTTAGGGAAATAATGTTTTTAAAGTGATACAAAGGTAAGATATTATCATAAAAATAGACTTAATTTATTATATACTACAAATCAAACATCTTCATGTAAAATAAACGATTATAAAGAGTAAAGATTTGATTGTTTGTTTGTTAGCATTGAATAGGCTCCGAAACTATTGGACCGATTCAAAAAATTATTTCATCGTTGAGAAGCTACACTATCCTTGAGCGAAATAGGTTATACTATATTTTTAAAAATATTAGGGATCTTTACTAAAACTCCAATAATGTAACCCAAGGGATAAAAAAATATCCTAAAAAATTCCTTACATTGCGTGCGCTGCAAAAACTAATGATAATAGAAATACAAAATGTAGTAAGACTTTGTAGAATACATCATTATCTACTATAATTGTATTTGCTCGCAGACGAAAAAAAAAAAAACTGACTTCAATTATATCGACAAGTAATACAATATATGTAATATATACGCGTTATCAAAGGTTACTCAAAAATATGTTATCAGATCTCGATGAAATTTAAGCGCAACCACATGATAAACATCAGCTTTCTATTAAATTAAAAATTATCAAAATTGGTCCACCCAGTCAAAAGTTCTGAAGTAACATACATAAAAAAAATACACTCCAATTGAGACCCTCCTCCCTTTTTGGAAGTCGGTTAAAAAGTGTCGTGACAGCATATGTCTAACTATTATAATTATTTCACAATACGTTTGGTGCAACGTTGTTGTGCCAAACAATGCCAGTCTACAATAAACGATTTAAAATTAACGCACATTTTGAGGAGTTGATGATGTACACTGTGATGTCAACGAATCAGGAATAGGGAGCGTAGCACTAATGGCATCATAAGATGATAGCCTGTCATCTGCTAGATTGAATGATTTGTTGATGACTCTGAAAGGATAGATTTAACATTGTTAATTTTCAAAGTTGACAAATCTAAGTTTCGTTTCACTACTATGACAAAGGCGAACCATATCTTGATTACCTTGTACATGAGACAAAAAAAAAAACTTACGGGACAAAAACAGTGTGGCGTTAGTGTTGGTTTGGTGCCCTCGACTAATCCTTCTATTGTTCGCCAACACTTGAAAGTTAGTGGTATTGATATGATCTGAACAAATTACACTATTTTTTGTGGGCGTCCAGGTCTGTCTGTTATTACAATTTTTTTCCATGTATCCCTTAAATTTGGATTTTCAGAAAACCTGCCAAATTTTTATATAAAACATTATGGTCGAAGTTCACATTAAGTAATTCTAGTGAAATGTATTAATACTCGTAATACGCGTATTATATTTAATTTAATGCAATTTTAGTATATAACTATGTTTATTAAAAAAAGCTAGCAATATTATATTATAAATAAATCAAGATCTCAAAAATGTCTGTCACCTCTTTTGCCTTGCCGTTTTTATCGATAACTATCTACAAACAAACCGGTAACAACACTATCGCTCGGCGACAGTGACTTCTCGGAAATAGACTCCGATCAGTCGCTCGACCGATCCGCATATTGTATGAGGGCGAGCGGCCTATGTTGGTAAACAAATCGAGTCAACACGACCGATAATATTTGTAATTTTTAAGTTTAAAAAAGGTTTAAAAGTAGTATACAAGTAATAATGTGATTAAAAAATACTTACGTATGAAAGGTAACGCCATGTTTTAGTAAATTTGACGTGGCAGATCTTTTTTTGAAGCAAAAAACAGAACAATTTGGCATTTTTTGAAGGACGTTGATTCAATCGCGCAACTAGATTTAGTCTAGTGATCAGTGCGGCTGCAACTAGTTTTATTGTACGCATATGGCCATTTGGCCTTATACCTTGACAGAGGGGAACGCCTGTACATGGCTACTCCCCTCCGTGTTGCTCTTTGCCTTCCCCATATAATTGCAAACGTATTTGACGGAACCGAATATAGAACACCTAAGGAGAAAAACTACTTGTATCATTTTTTCATCAATAAATTATTGTAGTACTAGAATTCAGTTGGTAATAAAAACAACTGATTTAAAGATATTGAAATAAAATAAATAAAATTGTGTTTACTCGCAAACGAAAAAAAAAAAACCAACTTCAAATACATCGACGAGTAAAATACTTAACGTTTATAGACGAAAACATAGTAAAATACGCATTATTAGACAGGTATAACTCGAAAAGTACTTGATCAAATTCAAATGGGACTATAATGATAAGCACCACCTTTTGACTAAAAAAATAATTATCGAAATCGGTCTACCCAATAAAAATAAATTATGACGTAACACACATTACAAAAAATTCAATCGAACTGAGAATTTCTTGTTTTGTTAACCGACTTCCAAAAAAGTAGGAGGTTCTCAATTCGACTGTATTTTTGTTTTATGTATGTTACATCAGAACTTTTGACCGTGTGGACCGATTTCGACAAATTTTCTTTTAATCGAAAGGTGGCGTGTGCCGATTGGTTCCATTTAAATTTATTTGAGATCTAACAACTACTTTTCGAATTATATCTAATAATGCGTTTTTACTTGACGCTTTTTTCGTCGACCTACGTTGTATTATACCACATAACTTTCTACTGGGTGTACCGATTTTGATAATTCTTTTTTTGTTGGAAAGGGGATATCCCTAGTTTGGTACCATGATAAGGAAACTAGGATCTGATGATGGAATTCCAGAGAAATCGAGAGAAACTCTTGAAAATCCGCAATAACTTTTTACTGGGTGTACCGATTTTGATAATTCTTTTTTTGTTGGAAAGAAGATATTCTTAGTTTAGTACCATGATAAGGAAACCAGGATCTGATAATGGGATCCCAGAGAAATCGAGGGAACTTCTTGAAAATCCGCAATCACTTTTTACTGGGTGTACCGATTTTAATAATTTTTAATTTAATCGAAAGCTGATTTTGTCATGTAGTCACATATAAATTTTATTGAGATCTGATAACTACTTTTTGAGTAATCTTTGATAACGCGTAGTTACTTGACTATTTTTTCGTCGATCCACGTTGTATTATTAATCGTCGATGTAATTGAAGTCGGTTTTTTTTTTCGTTTGCGAGCAAACACAATTATTTTCAAGTCTGTTAAAAATAATAATACACAACGAACGGATATTTCATATTCCATCATTGTTTTAAAAATAGATCACGTGCACACTAAACAAACGGCATATTCTGTAATAATTCAAAAACTAATAAAGAAAATTACAAATCCAATCTGTCTCTTTCATACATTGTACGAGTGTAATAATTTCGTTACCTATAACGTTAACAGTAACGATATAGATAAGTCAATAGGTGAAAAATAACGGTATCTAAAGTATCATTACTCCAAAAATAACGTTATGTCGACCTTAGCAAATTAACGTTACCGAATTTTTAAAGGTATTCCAAGCCCTACTCACGTCGCAGTTCTCAACTTCTCAGTCCACAGAGAACATTATATATACAGGAATAGAGTTGTCAGTGGCTACCCGATTAACAGCGACATCTCGTGTGGCGTCGAGCAAACTTTAATACAAATTGTACACGTACTATAGCTATTATACATATACATAATACTGGATTAATATGATTTGTTTTGTATAATTCTAAGTTACTATTTGTTTTTCACAAATAGTAACCTATGGCAGAATTAACAATACATGTAATTAGGGGGATAACACAATAAAACTACGTATTTATTTTCTTCTTTTATTATAATATGTACTTGTTATTATATACTGTCTGATTGAGCCTGCAAGAATTTTATTCAAATCTCTATTTATTTATTTATTTACACTTTCGCACACTAATACAAGGTTTTAACAGCATAACATATGATATATACAAATAGAATTTGCATCAGTTGCAACAGGCGGCCTTATCGCTAATACAGCGATCTCTTCCAGGCAACCTTTGGGCAGAGGACTAAATAAGAAGTGTGGGATGGGGCGAAAAAATGTTATGTAACATACGTATGAACATGTTATAGTCACAAACGTACATGTACACCAAATTCATTTACTTACATATACATACATTCAGATATATACATACACATACATACACAAATACATATATATCAATAATAATTTAAAAAAAAAAACTTGATAAATTTTAAATGAAAGACAAAACATCATAGCATAAAGTACTCATTGAAATAAAACCACTCTACACCAATTATACAGAAATATCATACAAGCCATATGATATATTTGCTCAACCAAATCCGAAGAGTGCTCCTCACATTTTAAATAATGAGTTTCGACTCTGGCGTACAATATAGTCTTTATATAATTCCCTATGTTTTACATTCTTCCTTTTTTTATATTATGGACTATGTCCTGAATTAAAGAAAATGTTTTTACAAGTTCCTCAGAAGGATATGTTAGGTAGACCTTGTTTTTATTAAATTCGCGACTTTTTATGTACTCGGTGGCTCTGTTTACGTCATATAAATTATTTTTACAAGTCACACAATTTTTAAATATTTTATTTTGGCACTGGGGAAAAATCTAACCTGTTACGTACTGCAATGTAGCAATTATTCTGGAGTCCCTCTTTTTTATTTCTAAACTTACAATGAAATCATTATCGTAAATGTGGCTAAAATCAACTTCAATTTGTTCATTACTTTTTGTGTCTTTGCTAAAAAATAATTTACTTATAGATTTAAATATGTGGCATGAATCTTCTTCACAATTAGATCCCGGTGAACAACTGGTGCTTAAATTATTTACGAGCAATGACGCAAACGCAGCTTCAAAGCCTGCACACGTGGGAGAATTATTTCTGTACCCACCATACACTACCAAAAAAAATTTCTAATGGATCCTGATTAAAGTGTCTACACCATATAGATTTTAAATTATATTCGTAAAATAATTTATTCTGTAGGCACTCCATATTTTCTATGGTTAGCAACCAATTGCTTATAGATGGCACTACACAAACTTTTCCTTCTTTGGAAATAAATTTCATTGTTTTTAAAATCTGTTTAGCTTTTCTCTAGATTTGGTTGTGCAATGAAGATGGTGTTAAAGGTTGTAAGTAGCTGTTTGCCACTTCTTTTAGAAGAATTTATAAAACTTCTATTCATAGTCAAACAGTTCGTAGAAAAAGATAATTATATCAGCTGTGTCCTGGCATTCTTTTGGTAACAGCCCCTTGTCTGAAACACAAAAGTAAACACGTAGAAACATTTTTTTTTATTGACATGCATCACAATTATATTACCAGATCAATAAGAATAAAAGAAAAAGTTTTTATTGCCTGTTTCATGAATTAAAAGCTTTTAACTTCATGGATTAAATTTTGGAAACTCACCTGCTAAGTAGCCCATATTTACTCCAACTGATTGGCTAAAAATTTGTGATGCAAACTTCGCCTTCATTTTCGGAATTTTGTAAGGATTGCAATGGTATTCAGTTATTTTTTTTTTTACAAGTTTTATTCCTTTGTAACATTTTGTGGAACATTTTCATAAAAATTGACAATGTGCTCCCATTTAGCTAATATTTGTTCTCCTCCATTGCACATATTAAGTTTTTTGTTAATAAATTATTGTGTATTCCCTTTAATAAATGTGGGACATCAAAGAGTGAGATAATCTCATTGCCATCTACAATGTTCAGTAGTACAAATGTTCTGTATTTCATTTCTTTGCCATTTCTTAAATAAGCAAATCTTGTCTCTTCTATTAAATAATTTACCGCACTTACATTTGATGTCCCCTGATCAGACTGTCGCCAGAACTGTAAATCCTACTGAACTCAACTTTTTTGTTAAAGTCCTTATTAGTAAGCACAGATCGTCTTTTTTTGTGCTGCCTGAGCAAAATGTGTAGCTAATAGGCGGTTTATAATTTTTAAAAATACCTCTTATCATTACCACTAACGCATGATCAGCAATTTTATTTTGTGTTGAGATACCGTTGTCGACTAAGCTGATGATTCTGTCGCTTTTTTGCTATAGTCAAAATGTGGAGTTAGGTGCATTTCATCGAAGAGAAGACAGCACAACCTGTCTCATCTGGCTTCATTCTTTTTGCTCGTTTTTTTAGTTGATTAAAAATGTTTTCATTCAGGCGTGGCTTCAGTCCTGCCCTTGAAACCATTCTACTTAATTTTTTTCCCACAAAACAAACATTATTCTTGCATTAATAACACATATTTTACATATCACATACCAATGCCAGATGTTGAAGCTGTTGCTGTTTGTACATTATCAGCTGGAATTCCATGTTCAGCTGAATACTTTTTATTGGTGATATCCAATGGTTTTATTATTATGAAACCTGCAATAAATATTTTATAACATTCATATTATGATATATGTAATATTTAATGTTCATGGGGTCAAAAGGCTTGACTCTGGGTGATTAGAAACCCCTATATTGCTTCAGTCTAGTTAGTTATTATTTAAAAATGGTGTAAATCATGGTGTGTCATATTTGTTGATTTACCTACCTTGGCTGACACAGACTTCAAAAGTAACGATAATGACGGCGTGGCTTGCATAAAGTTTTTAGACAGGGTAAGAAGTCAAAAAAAAAATTTGAACAGCCACACTGCACCTATTTTCTCGCAATTTTTTCCTAATTTATTTCAATTTTGTTGGGAATAGAGGCTTTTTGATGATTTCAAGAACAGACAAGTAAATTATTGGACAAATAAAGTGCATTTAAACTTATGATAATGCAGACATACAAATACACATACAGCAACCAACTGATATTTCGACACCAACAATTTATACTACGCCAACTCGAATTTTCGATAAGTTGGTTTTCTTCGTGCAACTTGAATAAATGTGTTTTTTTTTTTTGTAATAATAAAAATTGTGAAATTGCAATTAATAAAGTAACTATTAAAGATACCAAATTTCAAATAAGTTTCTTAATTCATATAAAAGGTGTCACGTTTTTCCTTTTTATAAGCCTCTATTGTAAAGTTCTCTTTTATGAGTTAGTTTAGTATAAATTGCTGGTGTCGATTTATCAAACAAATCAGTTACTGGATAAACTGTGACCTCATAAGGCCGGCACTCTGATAATTTCGTTTGTGTCAAACATAGGAAATCATTGAGAAATCATTGATAACACTATTAATTAGTTAAGATTGTATGCTTAATGAAAGTACTTGTTTATTAATAATAAATGAAAAATTATAACGTCATTGTTATTTATATGTTAAATCGATACGCCTGAAGAATTTTTAATTTATCCATTAAATCGAACGTATTGAATTTGGATGAACTATTGACTTTCATCAAACATACATCTCCATTACATATTTCACAAGTAAACTTACTCATCAGTAACATATTAATATTTTCACTAATAACAAGAACGCACAAACGAAAAATTCAAAGCGAATTATTACTATTACGAAATTACATTAGATATATAAGTTGTCTGCTTAGTATGTATTTCTAGCTGAGTAATAACAACAATAATAATCACTAGTGTTTGGTTGATGGTATTTAAGGAAAAAATGTATTTGTAATGTATTATGTATATTAGATACCTACAATTTCTTTTCTTTGATGTACATTTTTTACTATTATAAAATTGTAATCTGGAGTTGACGGTGTTGGTGTCACAATTAATAATGTTTGTATTGTAAGTCTGTTATGTAAAACTTTACTGTGAACACTGTTTGTTAACTTAAATAAATAAAAAAAAAAATAATAATCTGTGGAATGTTGCGATTACGCGACCGTGTCAAAAATCATAATTATTAGTACAAACGGTATCGAATTCAAGACAATTTAATTTGACAGGTTATTCTTAGGCAGTGCCTAATTTCGTTGTTATCCGACCAATTTTAAAAACACAATACTTTGTTCATATTCCATATGACGCGCGCGACATTATAAAATTGTAGGATTGCATAGGGATGGGCAAATGAAAAAAATATATCCATATATATCGTATCGATATTTTTAAAAAGTATCGATATATACTGAATAAAAAATATCGATATATCGATATTTTTACTACAAATTGAAAATTAATACATATTTGGCAAGTATATTAATTTTATTACATATTATTACAATGAAGACTTAAGTATTATGATAACAATGAAGAATATATATATTATTGTATATATGAATTACATATTATTACTAGCTGCTGTGCCCGCGACTTCGCCCGCGTGGAATTTAACAAAAAAGTTATTGTTCAGTTCGCAGTTATAAAAAAAAATCTAAAATAAAAGTAGCCTAAGTTACACCTTATTACACCAGCTATCTGCTAGTGAAAGTCCCGTCAAAATCGGTCCAGCTTAATGAACATGTACGCACACGTTACACCATAGATTAGCATTAGATTTACACTTTGGTATTTGATCACACTTAAATTAAGTCTAAAGGGGCCTACTCAAAGCACTGCCTGCAGGGCCTGCTTGCAGTTACTGCCGCAGAGGATGTTGCTCCACAAAGCACTGCAAATCATTTACGCGGCATACGTTGTCGTGTTCAGTTGTGTTCTCTTTGTCCTTGCCTAAATTCGTCAGTTTTTATAAATGGCTCCTACATTATTCAAACACCAAAAAATAGCATTGGGTTTGACTGTATTGAGTACTTGTAGCGTTCAAAAAAAAAAAGGAAGCACTGGTGTAAAAAAGTTTTATATTTACCGACCGCATATCTTTGTTATGATAATGATCGTGGTTAGTTTTCCAAAGACATGGCAAATCCCTATACAATTAGATTACGTCCCTCCACACCTCTTTTTCTCGCTGGCTCATTTTTCTTGAAGAAAACAGAGCCAAACAAATCTTTAATATAAAAATGAGTCGCTGAATGTGTTGCTAAGCGCAAAACTCGAGAACGGTTGGACCGATTTCGCTAATTCTTTTTTTTTTAAATATTCCTTGAAATACGAGGATGGTTCTTACGGAGAGAAAAATTCAAAAAAAAAAAATTTAAATTTCCTGAAAAAGTCTAAAAACAACACTTTTCTATACTCCCATACAAAAGATTTGTGATAATACTTAAAAGTCAATTTGAACTTTAATACCATACGATAAAGTTTGTGTTAGGCGATACGAAGTTCGCCGGGTCAGCTAGTAATATAATAAAACCAAACCAACTAACCACCAACTAACTGATTAATTGCTAAATGACAACCACTGACAAGACAAACCCCAGGTCAAATAGAGTAGACAAACGTCGCAATGTACCGACGTAAACAAAATGGTGGTCTAAATCGGCCCGACCGAGCTACACATGTCCCTGATTGCAGTTTACGGAGTGGGGAGATCGAGGCCCCTTAAAGGGGCCTACTCAAAGCACTGCCTGCAGGGCCCTGCTTGCAGTGCCACTGCCGATCGTATTGTATGTATGCATGCAGGGCCGATATTTTAATTGTTCACCCTGTCGCAGGGCCGCAGTGTCGTTCTGCCAGCCCGACACACGATCTCCCCACTCCGTAAACTGCAATCAGGGACGTGTGTAGCTCGGTCGGGCCGATTTAGACCACCATTTTGTTTACGTCGGTACATTGCGACGTTTGTCTACTCTATTTGACCTGGGGTTTGTCTTGTCAGTGGTTGTCATTTAGCAATTAATCAGTTAGTTGGTGGTTAGTTGGTTTAGTTTTATTATATTATTTGTTTGGCTCTGTTTTCTTCAAGAAAAATGAGCCAGCGAGAAAAAGACGTGTGGAAGGACGTAATCTAATTGTATAGGGATTTGCCATGTCTTTGGAAAACCAACCACGATCATTATCATAACAAAGATATGCGGTCGCAGGCTATGTCGCTTTTACATGAAAAATATAAAACTTTTTTACACCAGTGCTTCCTTTTTTTCTTTTGAACGCTACAAGTACTCAATACAGTCAAACCCAATGCTATTTTTTGGTGTTTGAATAATGTAGGAGCCATTTATAAAAACTGACGAATTTAAGCAAGGACAAAGACAACACAAGTGAACACGACAACGTATGCCGCGTAAATGATTTGCAGTGCTTTGTGGAGCAACATCCTCTGCGGCAGTAACTGCAAGCAGGCCCTGCATGCAGTGCTTTGAGTAGGCCCCTTAAAGAAACTACACATAGACATGTTTTTTGGTTGCGTTCACAAACTATAGAGGGATATAGACAGCACTAATACCAAAACTCGCAAACTCTCGCGCATTCTGTTACAGTTATTCATTTACAGATAAAACGGACCATATGTTGAAATAAAAGTAGAATACATAATTCATTTAAAATATAATATAATTAAAAAAAAATATCGACTTCGATATTCAAAAATAAATATCGATTATCGATATTTTGAAATTAAAAATATCGCCGATATTTATCGATATTTTTTTCAAAAAAATATCGATATTTCGATATATCGATATTTGGTGCCCTTCCCTAGGATTGCATAATGTCTTACTGTCATTGCTAACATTTGTAATGCGAATATAGGCAGAAGTTTAGGATTTAAATTGAATTACGGTTTATGTCTTTTTTTTTAAATATGTAATGTTCATTTTTTTTTATATCACTAGGTCGGCAAACAAGCCTACGGCTCACCTGATGGTAAGCGATTACCGTAGCTTAAAGACGCCTGCAACACCAGAAGCATCGCAAGCGTGTTGCCGACCCAATCCCCAATCCCCCCAGGAGCTCTGGTCACCTTACTCACCAACAGGAACACAATACTGTTTAAAAACAGTATTATTTAGCTGTGATCTTCTGTAAGGTCGAGGTACTTCCCCAGTCGGGCTGCTCCATATTTTGAGCAAGGAATTCCTGCTGTGCCCTACCTCAGTTAAATGTTAGTTCATCATTTTTAGTAACATGACAAGGTAGGCAGTGCCTTTCTGCCTATATGGAATGCACGCTACGGGATAATGATGTGGTAAACACAAAGTTTGTACATTAGTAGAAGAATAAGTTGACTATAAGTTGTAGGCACAAAAATTAAAGAAACACAATTATTTTATTACTTTTTAGTTTCTTGCTTTTTGAAGTCGGTTTTAACTTTTTGTAAAAAAAATTATAGTGTATTTTTATAATATATAAATATTGACTATGTATCGTGTATAGATAATAAATAAATAAATATTGTAATCATTTACCTTTCAAGTACAGAGTGGGCACTGCATTTTTACGTCAACATTTTACTTCTAGTCCAGTAACGTTCTTCAAAATGTGAATGACGTACTCTGCGATAATTGTAAACATACATATCTTCTAAGACCAATGGCATAAGTCCATAGTACGGAAGCGGCTAATATCCCTTTGGGGGTTTGGAAACTTGTGCAAGATAGTGTCCTCACCTGTAAATAACAGACTATTATAATTACTGAATTACATATCATATTGTAATTATTAATAGCCATTTATTGATTAACTTGTATTTTTTTCATTTCATAATATCTTTTTTTAGATATCACACCCTCTTAAATATGCACTACATCAGAAACAACCAAAACAAAACACTTTTCAGCATCGTCTTAAGTTAACCCATTATGACCTATTCGAGCACTGCTCCTCAGTGTGTAGTATGGAGTTCAGGCAATAGTGCACTGAGTCAAGTACGAGTCAGATTCATCTCATATGTATGTCCGTCTGTTTGTGCTGATGACAAAAAAGAAAGATTTATTGTTATCTTAAAATGTATTTACTAACTTGGGTTGCAATACAGAATATTTGTATTGAATTCCATAGTGTTTACAGAGTAGAAAGGTGTTTACTGGTCCACCTTTGGATAAAGGATGGGTGGTGGTTTTATAAATCCAGTAAGTCTATAGATAATCGGGATCTAATTATATTTTCGTTACAAAAAAAAATAACCGACCACCTTTGAGGATAGAATAACGCTTGGCTCCAGCGCTGCGGGAAATGCAACCCTTCTGCCCTTGCGTGCGAAAGCACGCTTAAACATGCTCCGTTCCACGGCGGGCAAAGGCTGCCCTCCCTCCGCGCCTTCGGGTTCAAAAAAACACTCTAGGGGTAGGGCAGACCAACACCACGTGGACAGTGGGTTCTCCTGGGTATTGTGCGAATTTCTGTACCTATATTCTAGCACACAACCCTCCTCCCCGGCACCAACTTCAAAATTATAAAATATTTATTTAATCATTTCTGATTAACTAAATCAAAATACGAATTACTTTGTACTAAGTAAATTTATTTTTCACTTTTTAGTTTCCTTTTTGAAGTCGGTTTTTTTTTGTTAAAAATTATTTTATTTTACAATTTTTAGTGATGGGTAGACCTAACAAGGATGCTTTTTCTCTTATGTCGAAACATACACAATACACAAGCACAAACACCCAGATCATGACAAACATCTATATGGCCAATACAAAAGTCTGTCGTGCGCGGGGATTGAACCCACTAACGCCAGCGCAACAGACGGTGCTGTGACCGCTGCGCTAACGCGTCGACATACTATGAGTAAAGTTCGCTATCAGGTGTACGTAATAACAACCGGGACTGACAGCCTAGCGTGTTCTCCGAGGCTAGGTTGGAAGAACCACAAGGATTACCAACTAGACCGAAAATAAATATTTGTGTAAACATAAATATGCACTCCGAGCGGGAATAGAACCCGCGACCGTCAGTGTTTAGGCGCCGCCGACACGGCACATGCACCATTATATCAAAGCGGTCGTCAAACAGCAAAAGGTAACTGCTGTAAATTGTTGAGAAATTCCCTCGAGTGATTATGGGCTCCATCATCAAACCTGGTCCTGCGATACAGATGATCACACAGCAGGTAATTGCTATAAATC
This sequence comes from Melitaea cinxia, assembly GCF_905220565.1. Classification (NCBI taxonomy): domain Eukaryota; kingdom Metazoa; phylum Arthropoda; class Insecta; order Lepidoptera; family Nymphalidae; genus Melitaea; species Melitaea cinxia. The sequence goes on along the minus strand of NC_059408.1, from coordinate 13,958,399 downwards.
GTTGAAAAGTACCCCCTTTCGTCTATCATCAGACTTTAATGGCACTTGTAACTCATATATATGCAAAGTTCTCATCAATAGAAACGAATTAAGTTCAAACAGCTGGTAATTGCTATAAATCGTTAAAGAGTTCCCTCGACTATCTTTCGTCTCCATCATCAGACTTTAATGGCACTTGTAACTCATATAGGTGCAAAGTTCTCATCAATATAAACGAATTAAGTTCAAACAGCAGGTAATTGCTATAAGTCGTTAAAAAGTTCCCTCGACTAACTTTTGTCTCCATCATCAGACTGTAATGGCACTTATAATTTACACTTTATAACTCATACAGGTGCAAAGTTCTCATCAATAAAAACGAATTAAGTTCAAAAAGCAGGTAATTGCTATACATTGTTGAAGAGTTCCCTCGACTATCTTTCTTCTCCATCATCAGATCGACTCCAGACCTTTATTAAATAGTAGTGCTTTATAGTACTTAATGAAAACATGATTAAATTAACTAGTCACCCTTACGATTTTTGAAAGTTTCCCTCGATTTCTCTGGGATCCCATCATCAGATCCTGGTTTCCTTATCATGGTACCAAACTATGAATATCTCCTTTCCAACAAAAAAAGAATTATCCAAATCGGTTCATAAACGAAGAAGTTATCTCCGAACATACATAAAATATATATATATATATATATATATATATATATATATATATATATATATATATATATACGGTCGAATTGAGTAACCTCCTCCTTTTTTTGAAGTCGGTTAAAAATAGGCAAATGGCGGTTTCAGAGGCTGCAAATCTTTTCGTTTAGAAATCGTGATTTGCAATTTAACGATTTTTGATCCCATAATTAAATAAAATAGATTTAAAAAATGAACTACCATCTGATACCATTTATTAAATGTATAACAGTTACCAAAATCAAAATCAAAATCAACAAATGTTTTTATAATTGTGACCATGTGGTATAGTTCGCGTCATGTAAAAAGAACGCTGAAAGAAACTGGAGGGGGTGCGATTGCGCATGGGTATACTCGCGCACAAAAGTACTACTGTTTTATTTTTTAATTAGGCTTTCACTCGCGGCTTCGTATGATGGTTATTGGTAGGTACATTAAATAATATTAGAAATACCTGTGCGAATATAATAATTCGCACTAAATAAATATAATAATTATCACTTTACAAAATTACAATTTTTTTTTAAACAAAAGCAATAACAAATTTTTTAGTTATTGAAATGTCGTATTTAAAAATATTCTCTATATTCTGTATCTGTACTCTCGATATTCGTATCTTAATAGTTTTTATGTGTTTAAAATGATAAATTGATATTTGTTTTTTAGTGAAATAAATAGTAAATGGAGTTTTACAAGTGTCCGTATGCTAATGTGTTGTGAAAGTGAGTGATAAATGCGGAAAAAACGTGAATTACGATTGACAGTGGTTTGTTTACCAAATAAAACTGTTCCAAAAAATGGACAGTCTGTACGAAAAAGTTTTTTCAAGAGTTGGCAACACTGTAAATCGCCTTTGCGCATTTTGACAACCGGCGTTCTTTTTACATGACGCGAATTATATGTTAAAAATAATTTTTCTCACTTCTCTGTATAAAGCTATTTTGTAATTTAAAACTTTTGTGCGCGATAATATTTTGAGTCGTGGTCGAACTATCCAATCAATAGCACACCGGCAAGCATGCGACACGTAATAAACACTCCCGTCCCCTACCCCATACTAACAAATAGACCGATAAATCGCTTCTGCGCAGCTTCAAGGCCAGCGTTCTTTTTATGACGCGAACTATACGTTTTGCTGCCATCTACATTCGAGTTGACGAACAAATTTTTAGTGGAAATTTTATATGGAAGGCAAAATGTTACTAGTGAAAACGCCGTGTCTCAGTCAGCGTTGCAAAAGCTACCGATTTATCGGTAGATCTACCGATTTTGGCCCTTGTGTACCGATATACCGATTTAGCAGTGCTATCTACCGAATTTTTGAATTTTCAACTGATGTAAAATAATTTTCTAAAAAAAAAGGTAAAATAATATTCTTAATACGGTAGCACTAAAAGAAAACGGTAACACAAAATCAATGCACGGGGACTTCCCGAAATTCTTCGCACCACGTCGAATATGACCGTTCAAATCCGCTGTCTAATGTACTAACACGTCATATAATAGAGTTTATTATTGTCTGGTGAGTTTACTAGGGAAAATCCCTGAAGATAACTTTCTTCGGGTTCGTTTCTTGAATTAGGTATAAGATTAGTGATGGATTATTTTTGGATTATATCGATGGATTAGAATTAGTATTCGGATTCATTATTGACATGGGAAGATTCAATTCGCATTTAACAAATTAAATGTAGTTGCGAAATTTTGTGAGGTGTTAAGTGAATTCATCGCTAATTCATACTTCTTTCGCGGCAGAGCTGCGGCTTTCGCTGTAGAGTGAGTGTGTGAGTGAGAGGAGTGATATGTTTAGCAAATAAGGCTGTTGGTTTTGTAAACAAAATAAATAAATTACTTCTTTCTGTCTCCATTGTATGGACTACTTCTATAATTAATGTTTCTTAGTGATAAAACGTATTGCTTTTGAGTACTTTCTTTTTCTGTAATGTAAAATAATTATAATTATAAATGGAACAAAAATTTGCATGCCGTTTAAGGTAGATTATATGAGACATTGTAACTAATAACATCTTATGTATTAATATATTCATGAAAATAAAGAATTTGATTTAATTCAACGGAACAAATTTAAATAAATGAACGCTTTATTGACTTAAAATACTTTTGTTTTACTCCGAGTAAAAATCTACCGATTTCTACCGATTTTTCGGAGCTAAATATACCGATTTTTTATTTTACACTTTTGCAGCACTGGTCTCAGTCTGTGATCGGCAATCACTACGGTGACTCGTGTTTGCGTCTATTCATAGCATCTTGTGCATTAGCTACGCCATATTTTGTATAATAAGTAAGTAGATACAATATTTTGTTCATCATTTACTAAATTATCATTAATTTTTTGAACCTATATCGTATATATTCATTACTAGACGAAAAACCGTTAAAAACAAAACGCATTAGCATGCCGGATAGTCGGCGCCGCTCACCGAATTATTTGAACAGTCAACAGAAAAAAAAAATTAATAAGGAAATACATCGACGCAAATTTGATGTATTTGTGTTATTAGTAAGAATGAATGACTTAAGAATAAATACACGGTTTAAATATGATTAAAGGAATTTTGGGACTTGGTTTAGTTGCTTTGGTATTAATATTGTCGAAGACCTTGTTTTTATTGAAACGAGTTTTCTATTTTTAACAGTTTTTTTTTCCCTGTCTTCAATAGCTTTATTAAGCTATTATATTATTTATTAGCTTTGTAGGATAGGTATACGTAAGTGTATATTTTTTTTATTCAAAACAGAATACATCTACTGCCTACTCGTAAAATAGTAAAAAAAATCTATAAGGGTAACATTTTTTTAGTCATTTTTACTGATACAAAAAGGGTAGTAATATACAAATATAGAGAGGTAGGGTGTAAGTAGATCACACAAACCACAAAAACTGTTTGAAAAAAATCGATGTAAGATATTAACAGAATAATATAATATTAGGTCCTTACATATGAAATTGGCGTTTTGTATGGTCGGAAGATAGTCGTTTTTTTATGTATAATATATTTAATTATTAAAGTATGTACCATTGATATCTATGTTCTTTAACCATTTTATAGGTACATCACAGGTAGATTAATTTATGGGAGGTTAAATTTTTGTTATTTCTGCTCTACCTTAATTCCGGTGCTGCGGAAAGTGTACTTATTCACCGTTCTGCGACTATCACGCGTTGTTTTCGAACAAATTTACGTTAAAACGATCTTTACTGCAAGATCAAAAACGATACGAACTGACCTTTAAGAGGAAAGGGTACCGGGTCTTTCTCCATACAAACGTAGTCGACTGTTTTCTCCCTGGATAATGACACTAGATCAAATATTTTTGTGACATAGAATTCTTTGCTGCCATGACCATGCCCCTATGTTTTGATTTTTTTCATATTCTTATTATCATAGGAATTAGGAGACTTCAAAAACTCGAAATATTGCATAATTTTTTGTACATTTTCAGACACTCATTAAAAAAAATATATGCATATTTTCAAAAAAATGAAAACATAGGGGCATAGCCGAAGTCTTCTTTTATTTTCTAAAAAAAAAATTTTTAAAAAATTTCCATGTTCTGAGGAGAAAACAGTCGACTATGAAACACTGTTTTGGTCAAAAATTATATACCTAAAACGGTCTGAGCTGCAGTTGTCCCTTTCTTGCTTTTTGGGGGATAGGTCTGGGGGAGGGAAGGGTCAAAGCAATACGTATATACGCCAGCGAAGTGATGCCTCATAGTCGACAATTATATCGATACACTAGTGATGTTATTTTTAGTCGATATTTTCTAAAATTCGTATTAACAAAATTAAATAATTTCTCTTTTCATAACTACAATAAAACCGTATTTGTATACGCGGTTTTTATTGTAACACTGTGCAAACCTGGGCTAACGAAGGGTTTCGCTAACAAATAACAATGATAATTATGGTAAATAACTGTGTTGTTTGTTTTTGGTATCAAAAGGGCTCAATACAAGGATTTCAAAAAAGTATATTATGATTATTATTACCGTAATACTAATAAAAAATACAATATCGAAAGTTTAAAAAATTAGGACTGCTCTTTCCCATGCCTATGCCAAGCAAGCTGCGAGCCGCGCTTCTTCCTCGCCTCCTAGGCGAAAAACAACTTCGGGGTTTACTCTTTCCAATATATTTTTTTATCAATTTCGGAATACTTTGTAAAAAGCTATGCATGGTTAAACATAAATAAATATAGGTACGTAGCGACTTTAGAACCTCCTCTGTTTTTTTCATCGGTAAAAAAATTGCTTAGTTGTTTTCTTGACATTACTGAGGAGCAGATTATTAAATTTGGTCGAATCTATGTACCTATGCGATTCGTATTTGGACTTCGCAAATAGAATCATATTTCTGAATTGCGTAAAAAACTCAAGTGGCCCCACTAGCGTAGCATTCCTTGGAACCCCGGGAACCTTGGGACCCTGTATCAAAATTAGTGGGGGGGCAGGCAAATGATGGGTAAAGATTTCTCACAAAAAATGCTTGCATTGAATTAAAATAAATGTTTATTGATTATAAGTTAGAACTTCCTCCTAGAATAGACAATAGTGAGTGTAGTCTGCTGTAGCTGTTCCTGTTCCATCGAAATCCTTAGGTAATTTTTTATCAGTTTTAGTTTTGAAAAACATCAAGTTAATACCTCCGGAAAATTGGATGCAAGGCTATTGAATTTTATCAGTAATAATTCCATGAGTTCTTTAATGGAATGAATGTTTTGAATTTCGGATTTTAAGCTAATTTAAAGAGCTTGTAGTTCCAAGCTGGAGAGTTATTAGCCTTGACCTGCAGCAATAGATGCGGAGGATCGTTCGCTTCAGCCTGTGAGGCCAATACTATTAGTGAATTCCTATGAATCTTCCGCATCTATATGGGGGATTCACAGGCGCATAACCTGAAGAAGAGATTCAACGCTGCCTCCAGGTCTTACAGGTAGTAAATCGCTAGGGCAAAGATCAAACACAGCAGAATTGGCGAGAGACTATTGGGCTTTCCAAATGGAACCCATGCCTTTTGTTTCTTACAAAAGCTGTCGAAGGTAACTTTCTTTAGTCTACACTTCCATCATTGCGCGAACCTGAAGGCTCTCTGGCATATTATGCGAAAAAGTAAGCGAAATTCTTTGCACTCTTTTTGCGTCGAATTCAACTCTTGACGATGAGGGAAAAGCACCACCGAGCATTCCACGGTGCGAACACGCGATGCGTAATGTGCACTATGAGCAGTGTCGTTTGTCGTGTTCTGCATTATTTCGATGTCAAGAAGTCTAGTGGTGCTAATTGTATCCACCAGTGGTTTGCAACCAATGTGCGAGCTTCGTGCGCAATGTTTCCGCGTACATGCAAAGTGTGGAATGACCTTGCTAAAATTTGGGGGTTTTAAAGCGTCTAGTGTCTACATCTTTTCTCTAAAGGCCATGGGCGACGGTAGCCGTTATAAATCAGATGGCTTCGTCTGCTTGTGTGCCCCATTCTTATATAAAAAAGATTAATTCATTGTTCATAATGATTAACTGAATCCCGAAATAAACGATACAGAATGTTATCAACAATTGGGCGCACGCTTGACTCGGATAAAAGGGGACTGCTTTTCAGACTTCAGTCATTTCTGAAGTTAAAACTCTATAGGTATGTATGACAGTTTTTTTATTCTTTTTTCCAGGAAGCACAAGATTAAGTGACATTGTGGATAGCATTTTACTAATTTTTGGTTACACACCTTAGGGGCCCTGTAAATAGGGGGCCCCGTATCATTGATACGGCTGATACGGCAGTAGTTATGCCCTGAGTGGCACCCAATTCCCTACTTCGGGAATACGAATATTCTCAACTTACTTTACTCTAGTCTTTTTAATTCTGTTGTACCTGCTTATCTAAAACGACGATTTAAGTTTCTTAGTGATTCCAATGAACGCAGTTTTCGTTCTGAGGAAAGCTTACTTCTTGAATTTCCCTCTCACTCCTCTTTCGTTTATACTAAATCTTTCACTGTTCAAGCTTGTCGACTTAGGAATTCTATAGACGTGTAAAATCGGTTTCTATTTTTAACCCACTTCCAAAAAAGGAGGAAGCTCTCAATTTAACTGTGTTTTTTATGTATGTTACTTCAGAACTTTTGACTGAGTGGACCGATTTCTACAATTTTTTTTTAATCGAAAGGTGGTGTGTGTCATTTGGTCTCACTTGAGTTTATTTGAGATCTAACAACAACTTTTCGAGTAATATAAATAATACGTTTTTACTTGACTATTTTCGTCGACCTACGTTGTATTATACCGCATAACTTTTTACTAGGTGTACCGATTTTGATGATTTTTAATTTAATCGAAAGCTGATGTTTATCGTGTAGTCATATTTAAATTTCATCGAGATCTGATAACAAATTTTTGAGTAATCTTTAATAACGCGTATTTACTTGACTATATTTTCGTCTACCTTTGTTGTATTACATGTCGATGTAATTGAAGTCGGCTTTTTTTCCTTTGCCTACAAGTCGAACTCGGTCCACCCAGTCAAAAGTTCTGAAGTAACATATATACAAAAAAAAGAAAAATACAGTCGAATTAAGAACCTCCTCCTTTTTTAGAAGTCGGTTAAAAATCAATCTGATACGTATTATTATTTTCTGTTGGTGTTCAATAAAGTGTATTGTTATGTCATGTTAATCAACCACTCTTTAAAAAAATTCAATCGATTACGTAATTTGCCTAACTAAAAAAACATAAATAAAATAATAATTGAAAAAGTCGCCTTCATGATTTTTGTAAGTGTACAGTACATAATGTTTGAAATTGGTGTAATTTATTTAGCTATCTTTGTGTAATTATTGAATTTTTATCTTGTTCCAGCCTATTCAGTTGACTTTATAATAGGTAGTTGTTCTTCACGCAGGCGGCTTTCCTTGTTTTTTTTTTTTAAATTATAATATTATTTTTAAGCATTGTTATATTGCCGCAATTATATGTTAATTAATACATATAACCTATACCTATGTATTAATAACTGCGACAAACATTATATAGGTACTAAGACAAACATTTTATACTATGTATGTACTACATTACATATATATACTATACTTATACTATGTACTACATGTATACACTATAATTATGTATGTATTTCATTACCCATTCTTACACACACCTCAACCATGTAATTACATACCTAATTCATAAATAAAGTACCTAAGTATTTCGATAATTACCCACAAAAATATAGACATGTATCAAGTCACAAAGAGTATCCAATTCAAAATAATAAAACATAAATAATAAGTAGTTTACGAAATTCAAAAATAGTGAGCCGAGTCACAGCAATACGATGCAGAACAAATTCAATAAAACAAGCCAAATTCAGAAAAATAGCACTATGCGCTATATGTACTCGTAGTCAATCACAAACGAAAGATGCGAATACTAAAATATCGTCAACAATTAATAGCTGAATAGCCGCGCCGGCTAGCGTGCGCCACGCACACTAACAACGCGACAGTCACACATAGAAAAAACGGGGCGGAGATGGCGCGGGGCGCGGTAGCGGCATGCAGCGCGACAGAAACATTTTATTCAAATACCTATTTTTGAAAAGTCTCTTCGGTACCCTTTCCTCTTAACGACTGACAAATAGACACTTTTAAACGAAATAACGCGCCAGACATAATATTCTAATAAAATTAGTAACATTGCGTGCTAGAATATAGGTATAGAAATTCGAAAAATACCCAAAACCGAATCGGAGCACCCCACTGTCCACGTGGTCTTGGTCTGCCGTACCCCTTGTATTTTTTTTTAAGCCGGAGGCGCGAAGGGAGATTAACTACAAAGGTGGTAGGTTATTTTTTTCCGATTTAAAAATTTAACCTTAAAACTTCAACCACGATATCTCTGTAACAACGGGGTTTACACGAAAATAGTTGTGGGGGGTGGTGAAAGTCCAACAGTCCCTCCCACCCCCCACCCCCCTTCCCCCATCTCCATAAATTTCTTGCCGGCGATGTACATCATTACCAAAAAACCATTCGGATGGGATCAATACAACGTTAGTTGGCGGTTTTGGCGATGGCGGTTTGGAATTTATATGCATCACAAAAATAATTAACGCCCAACGAAGTGGGCGCGGGTCGGCTAGTCTTTAATATAAAAATGAAAACGAAAATGTGTCATTCTATTTTTTTTTCCTTCATAGCAAAATGCCGAAAGTAGTTTTCTACTATTTCAACGTGAAGTCTTTGGGCGAGGGTGCTCGTATGATGCTCACGTATGCCGACCAGGAGTTCGAAGATCGCCGCGTCTCCGATGAAGAGTGGCCGGCTCTCAAGCCATGTGAGTACTTATTTTATTATACTGGCTGTGCCCCGCAGTATATATATAGTGGAAAAACAACTAACTAAAATATAATATATAGCCTTCATTGATAAATGGACTCTCTAAAACAAAACAAAAATTTAATTCGAACCAGTTGTTCCTAAAATGAGCGTATTCACACAAACAAACTTCAGGCTTATAATATCATTATAGATTTGTATATTATTTTTATTTTATTTTATTTTCAAATTTTGAAAACTTACAGCTAAAATACAAATATAAAAAAAAAATGATCAAGTTACGGCCAATTACAAGTTTTCGCAAATAGTATGTTGGACATATGGAATAAAATCAATTTAATATAAGATCGAAAACAATAACTTCGCAAACAACTCCATACAACGGCCAAGAACACACCACTTCTGAAATAAATATACTACCGTCGATTTGGGAAAAAATCGATACACAACGCTATATAAACTTATAACAAAAGTGATTTGATTGTGAGGTTACAATTGTAATTTTAATGCCTTCCCCTAGTCCTACGTTTAAAGTCGGAACATATAGTAGGTATTTTTAACCAATGCTATTATTTCTAATTGAGGAATATGTACTTAGTTCCGGTTGCACCGGTTATGGATAAGGTTTATCTTGCACATAAATTACGAATATGCTTTAAAAACAGGACGTAGAATAGGCCATTGGGATCTGTTGACTTTAAATGGAGACTACCATTTAGATTTTATTATTATTGTTTTATTTCTTTAAACATTATACATACTTACAAGTTACAACTTAAGAACTAAATATGTACATACGTTTTGGTACAAATCATGTCCGGGTGGAATTATGCCATTTATTTTACCAATTAGATTGATATTGCGAACAAAAACAACAATTAGAGCTGTCCTTTATCACTATTAATTCTGAAGTCCTAAAACATTTTAATATTTTTCAGTTCCATAAAAAAAAAAAAAAAACATTAGAATGCAGAGATTTGATAATTAGACAGTTTTTTTTAAAGGGTATATTCGTATTGTAAAAGAAGTAACTATAAGTCTGTTGTTACCTATAACACAAGCATTAATTTGCTTACCTTAGGAATAGATCGTGTGTGTATATAATAGATATTTATTAATTATAATATTTAGCGACACCTTTCGGCCAAATGCCGGTACTGGAGATCTATAGCAAGCAATACGCTCAGAGTATACTGCTCTACAGATAAAAGTTACGCATTATACATAATCATGTCATCCTTAATGATTTTTTTTTATCTACATACTGATTCTTAAATTTAGTTATATTAATTCATCATTTTAAGCAGGAGTCATAAAGTAAAATAGTCAGAAAAGCACTTATGAATTACTAGGAATCTAATTAATGCTAAATATTTAGCGATGCCATTTGGCCAAATGCCGGTAATGGTGATCGATGGCAAGCAATACGCGCAGAGTTTTGCCATCTCTCGTTACCTCGGACGCAAGTATGGACTTAGCGGCAAGGACATCGAAGAGGACTTCGAGATTGACCAGAACATGGATCACGTGAAAGACATTTATGCAAGTAAGACAATATATATTTTTGACGAAAAATATTAATACTCTAGCCGACTTAGTCTTTAAGGCTGTAATAAAGAATAAAAAAAATGTTTATAGGAGGGAATAGGAAATTAATGTCAATAAGAATGAGTGAAAAAATTGGAACGACCATCTAAAAGATCAGGACTCAGCCTATCAAAGGAGACCTGTATGTTTATAAAATATTTAATCTAACTAATAAGCATAAATATTAATAGTACGATCTACGAGGCTACGACCGTCAAAGTAACGAAACTTTCCATTCTTATTTATAGACAAAAAAAAAAAAAAAGAAATCTAGTGTTCATAATTCTTAAACGTTTATTTTCACTTTTTACCAGATGTGACGAAAACAATTTATAATCTGTTGGTAAAAACAGTCTGAAATACGTTATTCTTAAATAAACGACTTTTACGATACATAAATATGAAACGGTAAACTCAGAAATCCTACCTTATTCGATGTTAACAGAAATAATTATCCTATTATATCTTCTGATTAGTCGTGAAAACAGTGGAAGGACTGTTTCAAAGGTGATAACTTTTTTGCTTGGTCGTATAGTTTTAATATTCTAATGCTAATAATTCTAAATTACCTTCTAGTTTGATTAGAGCAGTTATGGACAAAAGCAAATCTTTAAATTTTAATGACATCCCGAAATGTAAAATATCTTTAAGAAATGTTACAAACAATTTTCATTAATTAACAGCCGCGGCAATAGTACAGTACGAGACTGACGAGGTTGTAAGGGAAAAAAAACACAAAGATTTCACAAAGAACGTGTACCCAGCAATGTTGGACAAACTCGATGAGATTATCAAGAAGAACAATGGACACATCGCTCTAGGAAAGGTAAGAAGTGTCTCCATAAATATCACTATACTGTCTGATCCTACAGACATTGTTTTGTCCTGAAAACTGTCAAACACGTGAAGTAAATATCATCCTCATATATTCTAAAATTTTAATGTTTTTTATTTTGACCATACTCTAAGAAGTGATCTTTCCTAAGCACAAAAAAAAGTCATCATTACAGCCTATACAGTCCACTGCTGGACATAGGCCTCCACAAGTTTACGCCAAAAATAACGTGAACTCATGTGTTTTGCCAAAAAAAAAAAAAAAGTACCTAACTACTAACAATAACATAGGTTAAGTGTACATTGTAAGTAGCAAATAAGTGTACATATATTGTAGTTAGAAAATAAGTGTAAATATAATAAAAATAATTAGTATATAAGAATATAAAAAAAGCAATATGTAGAATAGTCTTGGTCAGTGGACTCGCGTCGACTTTTAGAAATTTGAAATTTTAAGACTAGTTATTAAGAGGAAAGGGTACCGGGTCTTTCTCCATACAAACGTAGTCGACTGTTTTCTCCCTGGATAATGACACTAGATCAAATATTTTTGTGACATAGAACTCTTTGCTGCCATGACCATGCCCCTATGTTTTGATTTTTTTCATATTCTTATTATCATAGGAATTAGGAGACTTCAAAAACTCGAAATATTGCATAATTTTTTGTACATTTTCAGACACTCATTAAAAAAAATATATGCATATTTTCAAAAAAATGAAAACATAGGGGCATAGCCGAAGTCGTCTTTTATTTACTAAAAAAAAAATTTTTAAAAAATTGCCATGTTTTGAGGAGAAAACAGTCGACTATGAAACACTGTTTTGGTCAAAAATTATATACCTAAAACGGTCTGAGCTGCAGTTGTCCCTTTCTTGCTTTTTGGGGGATAGGTCTGGGGGAGAGAAGGGTCAAAGCAATACGTATATACGCCAGCGAAGTGATGCCTCATAGTCGACAATTATATCGATACACTAGTGATGTAATTTTTAGTCGATATTTTCTAAAATTCGTATTAACAAAATTAAATAATTTCTCTTTTCATAACTACAATAAAACCGTATTTGTATATGCGGTTTTTATTGTAACACTGTGCAAACCTGGGCTAACGAAGGGTTTCGCTAAACAAATAACAATGATAATTATGGTAAATAACTGTGTTGTTTGTTTTTGATATCAAATTAAACGGCTCAATACAAGGATTTCAAAAAAGTATATTATGATTATTATAACCGTAATACTAATAAAAAATACAATATCGAAAGTTTAAAAAATTAGGACTCTGCTCTTTCCCATGCCTATACCAAGCAAGCTGCGAGTCGCGCTTCTTCCTCGCCTTCTAGGCGAAAAACAACTTCGGGGTTTACTCTTTCCAATATTTTTTTTTATCAATTTCGGAATACTCTGTAAAAAGCTATACATGGTCAAACATAAATAAATATAGGTACGTGGCGACTTTAGAACCTCCTCTGTTTTTTTTCATCGGTAAAAAATTGCTTAGTTTTATTTTCTTGACATTACTGAGGAGCAGATTATTAAATTTGGTCGAATCTATGTACCTATGCGATTCGTATTTGGACTTCACAAATAGAATCATATTTCTGAATTGCGTAAAAAACTCAAGTGGCACCACTGGCGTAGCATTCCTTGGAACCCCAGGAACCTTGGGGCCCTGTATCAAAATTAGTGGGGGGACAGGCAAATGATGGGTAAAGATTTCTCACAAAAAAATGCTTGCATTGAATTAAAATAAATATTTATTGATTATAAGTTATTACTTCCTCCTAGAATAGACAATAGTGAGTGTAGTCTGCTGTAGCTGTTCCTGTTCCATCGAAATCCTTAGGTAATTTTTTACCAGTTTTAGTTTTGAAAAACATCAAGTTAATACCTCCGGAAAACTGGATGCAAGGCTATTGAATTTTATCAGTAATAATTCCATGAGTTCTTTAATGGAATGAATGTTTTGAATTTCGGATTTAAAGCTAATTTAAAGAGCTTGTAGTTCCAAGCTGGAGAGTTATTAGCCTTGACCTGCAGCAATAGATGCGGAGAATCGTTCGCTTCAGCCTGTGAGGCCAATACTATTAGTGAATTCCTATGAATCTTCCGCATCTATATGGGGGATTCACAGGCGCATAACCTGAAGAAGAGATTCAACGCTGCCTCCATGTCTTACAGCTAGTAAATCGCTAGGGCAAAGTTCAAACACAGCAGAATTGGCGAGAGACTATTGGGCTTTCCAAATGGAACCCGTGCCTTTTGTTTCTTACAAAAGCTGTCGAAGGTAACTTTTTTTAGTCTACACTTCCACCATTGTGCGAACCTGAAGGCTCTCTGGCATATTATGCGAAAAAGTAAGCGAAATTCTTTGCACTCTTTTTGCGTCGAATTCAACTCTTGACGATGAGGGAAAAGCACCACCGAGCATTCCACGGTGCGAGCACGCGATGCGTAATGTGCACTATGAGCAGTGTCGTTTGTCGTGTTCTGCATTCTTTCGATGTCAAGAAGTCTAGTGGTGCTAATTGTATCCACCAGTGGTTTGCAATCAATGTGCGAGCTTCGCAATGTTTCCGCGTACATTCAAAGTGTGGAATGACCTTGCTAAAATTTGGGGGTTTTAAAGCGTCTAGTGTCTACATCTTTTCTCTAAAGGCCATGGGCGGTAGCCGTTATAAATCAGATGGCTTCGTCTGCTTGTGTGCCCCATTCTTATATAAAAAGATTAATTCATTGTTCATAATGATTAACTGAATCCCGAAATAAACGATACAGAATGTTATCAACAATTGGGCGCACGCTTGACTCGGATAAAAGGGGACTGCTTTTCAGACTTCAGTCATTTCTGAAGTTAAAACTCTATAGGTATGTATGACAGTTTTTTTATTCTTTTTTCCAGGAAGCACAAGATTAAGTGACATTGTGGATAACATTTTACTAATTTTTGCTTACACATCTTAGAGACCCTGTAAATAGGGGGCCCCGTATCATTGATATGGCTGATACGGCAGTAGTTACGCCCTGAGTGGCACCCAATTCCCTACTGCGGGAATACGTATATTCTCAACTTACTTTACTCTATTCTTTTTAACCCTGTTGTACCTGCTTATCTAAAACGACGATTTAAATTTCTTAGTGATGCCAATGAACGCAGTCTTCGTTCTGAGGAAAGCTTACTTCTTGAATTTCCCTCTCACTCCTCTTTCTTTTATACTAAATCTTTCACTGTTCAAGCTTGTCGACTTAGGAATTCTATAGACGTGTAAAATTGGTTTCTATTTTTAACCGACTTCCAAAAAAGGAGGAAGCTCTCAATTTAACTGTATTTTTTATGTATGTTACTTCAGAACTTTTGACTGAGTGGACCGATTTCAACAATTTTTTTTTAATCGAAAGGTGGTGTGTGTTATTTGGTCTCAGTTAAGTTTATTTGAGATCTAACAACAACTTTTCGAGTTATATAAATAATACGTTTTTACTTGACTATTTTCGTCGACCTACGTTGTATTATACCGCATAACTTTTTACTGGGTGTACCGATTTTGACGATTTTTAATTTAATCGAAAGCTGATGTTTATCGTGTAGTCATATTTAAATTTCATCGAGATCTGATAACAAATTTTTGATTAATCTTTAATAACGCGTATTTACTTGACTATATTTTCGTCTACCTTTGTTGTATTACATGTCGATGTAATTGAAGTCGGCTTTTTTTTCCTTTGCGTACAAGTCGAACTCGGTCCACCCAGTCAAAAGTTCTGAAGTAACATATATACAAAAAAAAAGAAAAAGAAAAATACAGTCGAATTATGAACCTCCTCCTTTTTTGGAAGTCGGTTAAAAATAAATCTGATACGTATTATTATTTTCTGTTGGTGTACAATAAAGTGTATTGTTATGTTATGTCATGTTAATCAACCACTCTTTAAAAAAATTCAATCGATTACGTAATTTGCCTAACTAAAAAAAAATAAATAAAATAATAATTGAATAAGTCGCCTTCATGATTTTTGTAAGTGTACAGTATACATAATGTTTGAAATTGGTATGATTTATTTAGCTATCTTTTTGTAATTATTGAATTTTTATCTTGTTCCAGCTTTTTCAATTGACTTTCTAATAGTTGTTCTTCACGCAGGCGGCTTTTCTTGTTTTTTTTTTAAATTATAATATTATTTTTAACCATTGTTATATCGCCGCAATTATATGTTAATTAATACATATAACCTATACCTATGTATTAATAACTGCGACAAACATGAGACATTACAAATTATATAGGTACTAAGGCAAACATTTTATACTGTGTATGTACTACATTACATATATATACTATACTTACACTTATACTATGTACTACATGTATACACTATAATTATGTATGTATTTCATTACCCATTCTTACACACACCTCAACCATGTAATTACATACCTAATTCATAAATAAAGTACCTAAGTATTTCGATAATTACCCACAAAAATATAGACATGTAACAAGTCACAAAGAGTATCCAAGACAAAATAATAAAACATTATAATAAGTAGTTTACGAAATTCAATAATAGTAAGCCGAGTCACAGCAATACGATGCAGAACAAATTCAATAAAACAAGCCAAATTCAGAAAAATAGCACTATGCGCTATATGTACTCGTAGTCAATCACAAACGAAAGATGCGAATACTAAAATATCGTCAACAATTAATAGCTGAATAGCCGGCGCACGCACACTAACAACACGACAGTCACACATAGAAAAAACGGGGCGGAGATGGCGCGGGGCGCGGTAGCGGCATGCAGCGCGACAGAAACATTTTATTCAAATACCTATTTTTGAAAAGTCTCTTCGGTACCCTTTCCTCTTAAGGCTTCTAGATTCTAAGTTGCGGTGAAGTACCGATGCATGTTAAAAAATAATAATAATAATATATGGAATAACAAAAGCACAGGCATAATAAGCCTGTGGATATATCACATAATTAAAAAAAAAAAGAAGTGATCTTTATATAATATCTATTAAGAGCCATTTCACAATTTTACGCTCTGCAAGTTTAGGTAAATTTGGTCGCATCGCGCGAGTCGTACGAGCCGCGCGATCTTTGTGCTAGTACGTATAGTGTGACAACCAAAAGACCATCGTGATCATTTTCTGATGTATAATAAAAATTATAACTATGGTATAAAATGTTTTTTACATAATTAATTTGTTAAAAATTTCAAGTATGTTATATAACAACAGTCAATAAATTTAAAATAAAATTAAAAAAATCAATTTTATGAAACAATTTTTTTAAATCGATTTAGTTTTTTCAGTTTACGAATGAATCTAATATTTACGATATGAATAAAAAAGCATTTAATGACATCGACACCGACAAACATATTAATTAACAAATAACAAGACAAACAGATTGAAATGCCTAATTGTATTGATAGTGTGAGAAAAGAAAATTAAATTATACATTTGTTTACAGAAATTATCATTATATTATTTTACAGTCATTTTCGTAATATGTTTATTTTATTTATATTTTATTATGAAAGTATCAAATGCGTTTTATCCGCTATAACAACAGGCGCTTGGCGCGTGTGAGCGAAAGAGACGGCTGCGCAGAATTTGGCGTGGACCTTACCTCTAAGCGCTCGACTGATTTACCGGGCTTGATGCGTGGCAATATATACTATCTTTTTATTATTTAATATAAAATGTATTAAAAATAATTACATCTTTTAATTATTTTTTTTGTATTCCTTAATGATGTAAGTTTACTTTGATGAAGATAGTTCGTTAAAATTTCTTAGTTTTCTAAGAGAAATATCGCTTTTAAAATTGTACTTATTTGGAAAATATTCGTAACTTTAAATTTTTTTTTATCGTTTAATAGAGATACAAATGGAATAAAAATCTATGATAGTGGACAACAAAATTATATTCCACATATTATGATATTTTTTTAAAATGGTTTCAACGTAGAGGTTATTGAAAAGTAAGACTTCAAAGTATACATTGCGACCGTTTACCCAGGGAGGAGGCTGATGAAAAGGTTAATAATTTTATACACATAATATAAATCAAAATTCTGATCTGACTATGGACTACAACAAAGGTTGCTCTATTATATTTCAAGAATATAAATTACATTATTGCATCCAACACTGAGATTAACGACGTCAAAATATTACAATTTCGCGGATTGTTACCGATTTTTGTGAAATGGCTCTTAAGGTATTAGAAAAATTACCGAATTGAATTAACCGTTTTCTAATTTTGCACTAAGCAACACATTTGTGAATTCAGTTTCAACAGCTGTGTGAATTGAAGTCGTTTTTTCGTTTGCGAGCAAATACATTTGACCTTGTATTTCGTGGAATGAATGTTACGTAATATTTAACCAAAACCGGTTAGATGATATTACAGCAGACGATGGATATACCTATTAGCTCGCAGTTATCTTCCGTTACTCACAACCTAATTAATTGTACTGCCTGTCTATATTATGTTTTGTATCTATTAAATAGTGATTTTTTATGTATTTATTTGTAGCTTTTTTTTATTTTTTATATACTGGATAACTGCTGATCTTATTCATATATTTTTAAACGTTTATAATACTTTATATATATACGGTATTCATTTTAATAAATCTAATGATTTTTAACCAACTTCAAAAGAGGAGGAGGTTTCTCAATTCGACCTTAGATATTTTTTGTCGTTTGTGAACAGATTTTGCTGATTCTTTTTGTAAGAAAGGGGATATCTCAAGGGTGGTACCATGATAAGGATACCAAGATCTGATAATAGCATCCCAGAGAAATAGAGGGGAATCTTCAAAAATCGTAGTGACAACTAGTACGTTTGTTAATTTTTTTCGTCTACCTACGTTGTATTACTTGTCGATGTAATTGAAGTCAGTTTTTTTTCGTTTGCGAGCAAACACAAAGATCTTGGTGTTCTGCGTTGTTGAACATTAATTGAAATAGCAACTTATATGCTTGTTTCAAGTTATTTTTACGTTGAATAACGATCGCTATATATTTTGGTTCGTATTATGTAAAAAATATAAATTGTAATTGTAAATAACATTCTACCCGTCCTCGCGATAAGAAATTATCAATATGATGTAAACTCTACTCTGGAGTGTTTTAATCTAGCTAAGATTCACGTTTATGATTCATGAACGATTGTGGATTGTGGAGGCCTATGTCCAACAGTGGACTGCGATAGGCTGAAATGATGATGATGATGATCTGTTCCCGTGGGTGTCGTAAGACGCGACTAAGGGATAACAGAGTGCCACTACCACCTTGGAACTAAACAGACGACCGATGGCGGGATAACCATCTCACTGCTAGCTTTGAAATACACCGGCCGAAGACGGGCAGCAGCGTCTTCAGTGCGACAAAGCCAGCCCTGCGGTCACCAACCTGCCCGCCCAGCGTGGTGACTATGGGCAACACACATGAGTTCACGGCATTTTTAGCACGAAATTGTGGAGGCCTATGTCCAGCAGTGGACTGCGATATGCTGAAGTGATGAAACTTTATTGCTGTCAAATATTTTTAGAACGTTCTTATGGACTAAAATTTTAAGAAAGTTGCGCAGAAAATTTTGAATAACGTACAGATTGTTTTAACTCAATTGGCAACAAAGAGTTGATAAAAGAATGTGTACCTATTTCACTTTGAATCTAATTTTAAACCGTTATTGTAAAGTTCACAGAGATATAAAATAAATAAATTTCTAATATAAAAGTAGCCTAACTTACTTCTTATTACATCAGCTATCTGCCAGTGAAAGTCCCGTCAAAATCGGTCCAGCCGTTTCAGAGATTAGCCGGAGCAGACAGACAGACAGGCAGACAAAAATTGTAAAAATATTATTTTGGTATATGTACCGTGTACAAATCCAATATGTATTTAGTTAAAAGCGGTTATTACGAACGGACACTCCAATTTTATTTATTTGTATAGATATAGATTTAATTTTGTTTTATTTTTGTCTATTTTCTGTTCTACAGATCACATGGGCCGATTTCATGTTCACCGGTGTATTAGATTACATAAAGAAGATGCTTCGTATGCCCGATCTGGAGAAGAAGTACCCGAGCTACCAGCAAGTCATCGACAATGTTTACGCCATCCCTAAAATAGCAGCCTATAAGAAAAATGCGCCGGAGACCGAATTTTAAGCGTTTGAAACATTCTCTGTCTATAAAGTTAAATATTTTGCCCTTTTAGTTAGTCATTTTTGGATCATAGTGTGAATTATTATGATCGACGAGTGATTTTTACATTCTAAAAGGTATGTTACCTTATAAAATAAAACAACACATAACAAGTATAAAAGTAAATGTAAGAAATATTGTTACTAATTCTGCTTTACAGAGCTGTGTATTTTATAAATAAAGTTTCAAATATTAACGTAAGTTTTTTATTTGTTATTTCATCACTTTATCGTATTGTTTTCAGTTTTAAACTTTTATCAGTTCTAGTAAGGTCAGGACATTAATAAATATGCAAAAAACTTTCAAAAAACTATTTTATAATTTTTTTAATCAAAATCTTTTTTTAACCAACTTCCAAAAAAGGAGGAGGTTCTCAATTCGACTATTTTTTTTTAACGAAGTTTAGTACTTCGTTTTTGGAAGTCGGTTAAAAAGTACTTCAGTAGTTGATTCGATAAAGCAAATTAGTATAATCGGTGTGATCGGTGCCAGCCTAATTTCAAAAGAAATATTATATATAAGCACCGACACCTCTAAATAAATAGTAGGCGTATTTAGGTAATTTCTCTCTTTTTAACTGACTTCAAAAAAGGAGGAGATTACGCAATTCGACCGTATATAGGTATATATTTTTTTATTGTATGTTTAGGGATAACTTCGTTCTCAGAGAAATCGAGGGAAATCCGCACAACTTTTTACTGGGTGTACCGATTTTGATGATTTTTAATTTAATCGAAAGCCGATGCTTTGTGGTCACATATAAATTCCTTGTCGATATAATTGAAGTCGTTTTTTTTTTTCGTTTCCCCTACAAACACAATTAATAGTTCATCATGATCATGTAGTAAATATTTTAATATTTTTGAATAAAAATATTGTTTGACTTCTCAATAATTTTAATGAAGTGACATATAATAACAAAACTTAATCCAAAATATAAAAAGAATACAGAACACATTAGGCTTGATAGCCAGAACATAATACAACATACGCCCATTTAATGGCTACTAGCCTAATTATATACTATACAGTTAAACCTATGCCCTTTACACAAATACCATGAGCTACATGCCTTAAAGGCTTAGTTAAATCTTTCACCGCCTGAGTCGGATTTATCCGACAAACGATTTTGGGCTTATTCCGCCTGAGTCGGATTTATCCAACACAAAACCCTGTGTACTATATATTTAATTTCTAAACTTGTTATGATGTTTTAGCCTAAAATACATTTTTTTCTCGAAAGTTTATCTAGTCAACCTTTTAATTAATGTTACAATTCAGATTTACTATATCAAGAAACAAAATAAAATACTATTTCAATTAAGTTGTTCAGGGTTGTCACTGAGCAAACACGTATTATTGCTACTCACACAATTTTTCAACGAAATCTTCAGAATAACTCCTCGAAAGTTTTGGAAAACATTTCTAAAGTGTAAATTGGTGCTAAAGTAAAGCTGGCAAACATCAATCATAGTGGCAAACAAAAGGTGTAGTGAAAAGGCACAATAATTACCTCGAGAGTCCTCGTTATTTCATTCTCATCGAGGGTAGTTAAACTATAAACAAAGTGAGTACTACCAACACAACACTATAAAACATTTTGTTTATCAAACGGTCGCTGACAGTTGACAGCCGTTTGTTGATGCTTGACACATCCTAGACCTGAGACATCTGATAGTTGACATTTCACGTCGTAAAGCTGACAGCTGACATCTTGCTGACTTCTGACAAATGACAAGTGACATCTGACAAGTGACATTTGACAGGTGACAAAGTCACTTGGATTGCCCATTGTAAAAATTAAAAAATTAGAAATTAAATTAAATTAAATTAAATTTTGAAAACAGATTTTTATAAATATGGCGATTTGTGCTGGTTGTAACCAAGGAATTGAAAAAAAAGATATCTCAATTAATTGTTCCAAGTGTAATTTATCATATGACATATTATGCTCTGGACTGACTATTGAAAAATATTCCAAGTTGACAAGTGATGCTAAAGGATCTTGGACCTGTATATCTTGTAGAAGTAAAGTACCGAAAATCAGCAATTTGGATACTCCTGTTCGCTTATTGATGGGTGTTAAAGAGGCAGACACTTGTGACTCGGACTCAGTTTATGAAGGCGTTGAAAATAATTCTAGCTTCGACTTCGAAAATATCACACTGCGGCGTCGACAAAAAACAAACGGTGGTTGCCATTGTATTTGTAGTGATCCTAACGTCTTGAGATCTACGATAAGAGAAGAGTTACGGGCCGTTTTGCTCGAAACTTTCTCAGAAATTCCTAAATTACATATAGCGATAGAAAATATGATCCACTGTATAAATAAAGTTGAAAAGGTTCATTTGTCTGTACTGAATCAACTACAAGAAAAGCAGCTTGCAACTACACCCACTAAAACCAAAATATCTCTAAAATCTTTAGCGCCGCGGGTCCCTCTTCTTCAATCTGTTACACAATCATCTGATGCAACGTTATCCAAGCCATCGTCATTAGATAAACCGAAAACAACTGTCACTAAAGATGCCACAGGGCTTCTCAAAAAAGATAAACCTGGGGTGGCGCTAGCTGAACAACCGGAAGTTTCAATTAATAATGAAGAACCTGGTAAGAACGAAAGACTCCCCGCTGAAAAGCTTGATCAGAGTGAGCAAGTCGATGAAATCCGGGAGCACTCCCACGGATGGAAGCAAGTAAAGCATAGGAGGGATCGTGCGTCGCAATCTGGCGTCCTTCGTGGGACTGCTAGTCCTGGTGTTACGTTGCTCCGTGCTGCAGAAAGAAAAACTTTTTTGCATCTATTTTACGTTCAAGAAGGTACAACAGAGGACGAAGTGCGTGCCCATCTGCAAACTGTATGCGGCGAAGATGTTTGTACTGTCGAGGCCCTGAAGTCTCGTGGTAGTTACGCATCTTTCAAAATAGGTGTTCCGTGCAGGCTGGCAGATCTAGTGATGCTTCCCAATAACTGGGCTGAAGGCATTTGTATTAAGCCCTGGCGTCAGAACTTTCGCTCTAAAAGGGTTGAAAATAAGAGCACGTAAGTCAAAAACAATAGAGTGCTTTTATCAAAATGTACGAGGCTTGCGTTCTAAGACTTCTATATTCTATAATAACATTTTACAATCGAAATATGACCTCATAGCTCTGACTGAGACCTTTTTAACGAGCTCGGTGACCGATGGTGAGCTCTTCCCTGCTGGTTACGTTGTGATTCGTAATGATCGTGATGGTGATACTGGTTGGGGGGGCGTTCTGCTTGCGGTACGTGATTGCTATTCCGTGCATGTACTCGGAAATATCGATGGTCTAACATCTGATAAAGAAGTTTTATTCGCAGTTATTTCGAGTAAACTTCTGACATGTTTGTGTTGTGTGGTGTATCTTCCACCTCGTTATAATGACGACCAATACCTTAATGTATTAACTTGCATTGAAAACGCAGTTAATTTATGTCCTGATATGAATGTCCTTATAATGGGTGATTTTAATTTAAATTCTTTTAGTGCACATATAAAAAGACAATTTAACATGTTTTCAAAATTTTGTAATCTTACTCAATACAATACTGTCATTAATAGCCATGGCAGTAAGCTGGACCTTATATTGAGTGATGTGGATTCTGATCGAATTAGTGTTCAAATTAGTGATAATCCTCTAATACCCATAGATAGTTATCATCCCGCGTTAGAAATATCTGTAAGTTTTTCTTGTTGCTCGGTGCAGGCTCCTCAGCTTTCCAATATTTTTGCACCTTTGGAGTGGAATTGGAGGAAGGCTGACTATCAATCGCTATACGCTGCTTTTATCAATCTTGATTGGTCTGATATTTACAAAGTAGATGATGTCAATGAAGCTGTTACTATTTTTTATTCTAAAATATATAGTATAATAGATTTATATGTCCCCTTTAAGCAAAAATCATCGCTAATGAGGGCACATTATCCTAACTGGTTTACCAAAGAAATCATTCAAAACATAAAAAATAAATTTTTCCACTTGAAAAAATTTAAATCAGAAGGTCAATTATTTAACAAAGAGTTATTCCGATACTATAGATGGCGTGTTAAACTTCTAATAACGAAAGCGTATCAGGAACATTTAAATTACATTCAAAATAAAATTATTGAAGACCCTACAAAATTTTGGGGATATATAAAAGACAAGAAAAGGAGCAGGAATCGTACTAAATCGTATGTATACGAAAATACAGAAGTCACTGGACAATTTGCTGCTGATGCTTTTGCTAGGTACTTTAGGTCTGTATTTCATGATCGTGAACCATATTTAAACCCTGCTAAAGCCGCCCGGGCTGCGGATGCATTATCTGACGCTAGATCTGTCTCAATACGCGTAGTGGATGCAAGGGACTTAAAAACTGCGGTAAGTTGCCTGAAACCAAAATCATGTAGTGGACCTGATGGCATTCCCGTGTTCTTAGGTAAGGATTGTATATCTGTCCTACAGAAGCCACTTTTGTTCTTATACAATTTGTGTATCAAGCATTCGAGGTATCCCAACTCCTGGAAACTGTCGAGAGTCACTCCGATTCCCAAAGGTTCAGGTAACGATGTTACCACGTTTAGACCAATTGCGGTACAGTCTGTGTTTGCCAAGATATTTGAAACCATTCTTAACTATCTCATTAGCCATCAAATTAATGACCTATTGCACCATAGTCAGCATGGTTTTCGTAAAGCGAGATCTACCACTACAAACTTAATAGCACTTACTGACTATGTATGTTCTCAACTTGATTTAAGGCGCCAAGTCGACGCAGCGTATTTTGACTTCAGGAAGGCCTTCGACTTGGTTGACAATGATATTCTTTTGAATAAGATGGCCCTGATGGGTTTTACTCCTAAATTACTTGACTTTTTCAGTGACTATCTCAAGGATAGGTGTCAGTTTGTCAAAGTTGATGGCTTCGAATCATTTAAATTTTACACAAGGTCTGGTGTGAGTCAAGGTAGTACCTTAGGACCTACGCTTTTCTTGATTATGATCAATGATCTCCCTGATATTGTTCAAACTGCACAGTGTCTTCTTTTTGCCGATGACCTGAAATTATACATGGGAATTACCGATGCAGCTGACGCGCAAGCCTTACAGGTTGATATTGACGCAGTTGCAGAGTGGAGTAGTAGAAATTCTCTTCCTCTTAATATTGACAAGTGCAAATCCATTACTTTTACTCGTAAACGCAACTGCATCCAAGTAGTATATAAATTATGTGACGCTCCTTTGGAAAGAGTTAATTCTATTCGTGATCTTGGATTGACATTGGATCGTAATTTTGACTTTCGTGAACATGTGACTAATATTTGTGAGGTTGCCAACAAGTCTCTTGGTTTTATCATAAGGACTTCTTCGCAGTTTAGTAGCTTAAATGTAGCTAGAATACTGTTTAATTGCTACGTTCGTAGTAAACTTGAATATGCGGCTATCATCTGGGACCCTCATGTAGATAAACATAATATTACTGTTGAACGGGTTCAGCGGAAATTTGCTCGATATTTGTACAAGCGTCAGTATGGGTACTATCCTTATCTTTACCCCTCTTTATTCGTGTATGGTATGGTTGGGCTAGAAACGCTATGTCTTAGACGTAAACTATTTCTTTTAATACACTATCTTCGAATTTTACATAACAAAGTAGATAGTCCAGTGTTATTGGAGAGCTTAAATATTCTAGTTCCTTCCTGTATTCCCCAAAATAATTTCGGAATTGTCGCACCGCGGCGTCGTCCGCGCTTACTGCAAAAGCCCCCTACTCGCACGCGGTACGCGGCACACGCCCCGACAATACGCGCACTACATTTGATCAGCGATTTGCTCACTCATTGTGAGGACATAGACTTATTTGCCGATAAGATCTCTGTTTTCTGTAAAAATAGCTATAAATATCTTTGTACGTTATAAATTTATTTTGTTGTATAATTTAATCCTGACATTAGTAATATTTAATTTTTTTTAATTTTGACGTTTTTTTTTTTCGTTTTGACATCTAATATACTGACACGAATGAATTTTTATAAACAGAATTCTGAATTTTGACTAGATATTTTATTTTGACATTGATATTGTAATTTCTACATATGAATTTCTTAACAAAATTATTGATATTTAGTTATTTTAATATTATCAACTAAGTAGGTATATTTTTATTGACATTGTAAATTTTAATTATTGTATTTTGATAAGATTGTATATTTTTAATTCTACATTTACCATTATTTACTTCATTTGTCATACCTGTGTTTTTGGTTTTTTTTTTTTTTAATTTTGATTGACCTACTTGTGTTTGGAGCAAAGCTCTGTAAACTTGTATGTATGAAAATAAATAAATAAATAAATAAGGTAAATTTACTAATATTATCCCGGAGAAAATTGACTTCCAACGCCTATGTCGTATTTATCCGACAGTAGTGATGAGACATAATGTTAGAATTTATAAGATATGGAATATTCATAAACAAAAATATTATATTAAATACCAAGTAATTGAATAAAAAAAGTACATAAAGTATTTAATTGTTATGTAATAACGTTAACGTGTTGTTTTTGCTCTGTGTAAATCCTTATTTTGAAAGAAATTAGCGATTTTGTTATTTTTCAACGGAAAACTATAAATTCTAATTCACATCCCTAAACTGAGTCCTTTACGCCAGTATACCCAGCCAGCGCCTGTGTCGGATAAACACGACCTGTTATAACCTTGATCAGTTACCCTTATTCCCTATTCAGCACTCCTATTCTGCCTATTCAGTACTTCTATCCTTATAGATATCCTTATAGACATATTATTTAAATATATACTTTGCCAATTAAAGGTAAAGCCCAAGTAGCTTGTTCAATTAAAGAATTTTTAAATTGGCCACAACTCAAAGAATTTTTAAAAACAATTCAGCGAGCGGAAGCTTTACGCTCATTCATTGACAGACCTTCAGGAGTGCAAACAGCACTCAAATGAACCTGTTAGTCAGTATGCGTTAAGGGTTGAAACCTGTTTATCGCAACTCCTTACCGAAATATCAATTAGTCACGGTCACAAAAGTAGAGAAATGATAGGGAGAACAGCAGCCATGGAAGAATTGGCACTTCATCTTTTTTAAATGGGATTAACACCACATATCTCAAACATAATCCGGTGCAAATCCCCAAAATCTCTTAATGAGGCTGTCAACATAGCAATTTCAGAGGAAAAAATTCAACAATTTCTTTACAAGAATTCTCAGTCTAGTGCGAGATTAGAAAAACCAAGAGTTGTTAAGTCCAATTTTAATCAAAATTCGAATAATCAACAAAATTCTAAATTCAATCGCAATTTTCCAAGCTAATCAATTTCAAAATCACCTAATAATTATTATAATAATCATAATCAAGCCCCGATCAGTGGCTCAGAAATATTCTGTAGATACTGCAAGACACCCGGTCACATCTTAGAACAATGTCGCAAACGAAAATATAACAATGAACGGTCTAAATTCAACTCAATTATAGGACACAACACCGTGTTCATTTAGTGACTGATAACCCCGATGAGGGTACAAGTCATCCAACAAGTCCAGCTAGTCCTACAGTGGACTATGACACCGTAGATTTTAACTCAAAAAACGAGTAAATGTCTCGTCCCGGTATCGTGCGGGACCTAGTCAAACACAAACCGATACCCTCACAACTACAACCTTGTGCAAATTTAACGACACTCTCCATAAAATAAAAATCAATGAAGCTAGCCTTGATGAAGCCGTTAACAACCTCACTTTAAAACTTAAAAATTTCTCGAAAATTTCTGTTAAATTAAATTACAAATTGAATATAGATTCAATCTTGACTAGTTTAGAAGCATCCTTGCTTACATTATCGTTTCAAATGGAGGATATAACAAATGCTATCTTGTTCAGCAGTTGCAATACTTTGCATCCCGCTATATTACGTCCGAAACAACTATATAAAGAGCTTGTCGACAACTATAGATATTTACGAACTAATGATAAGATTAAACTACTAATAAGTTTAGAATTAAGGAATATCCATATACTTGCTATAGTCTAAATGATAAGATAATATTTGTATTAAGATTACCATTAGTTTCCCCAAGGGAATATGAATTATTTCATAGTATAGCGTTACCCACTCCGCAGCAATCTCAAAACCGAATCGGAGCGCCCCACTGTCCACGTGGTCTTGGTCTGTCCTACCCCTAGAGTGTTTTTTTTGTGCCGCGGAGGCGCGGAGGGCTGCACTTCCCGCAGCGCGCGGAGCCAAGCGTTCCTCTAACTTTCGAAATTCTTCTTCTAACCTCAAAACTTTAACCATGGATATCTCCATAACCATGGGGTTCTGAGCTAGCGCTCCCCACCCTCTCCCCGCCCCACCCCCCCACGGTCCCGAAATTCGGTTTTACCTAATCTAAAGCTTTACCGTTACTTATCCGCCACAGTCAGTCTCATTCCCATCTTCCATCCGCGCTACACGTGTGCTTTAAAAATAAATTTTGTTTCCTTTTTTTAAAAAGACTCTCGCCTTGAGGCTCCTAACAGTATGCAGCTGCAAGTGCCTGCCAAGCCTCAGAAGCACTTTTGCATTTCCTTACATGGGTTATTGCAAGGGCAAACTGGTCATTACGAGTTTTCGTTTCTACACTGGTTTGATCACCATCAGGATAGCCACAGATCGTTTGCCACAACTTTTCGTGCATAAGATACATTTTAATCTTAAATTTCCACTCACCATAGTCTTTATGTTTACTTAGGCTGAGTCACGAAAAAAGAAATAAAGACTGCCGCATATTTAACATTTTGCTATCCATATTTCACAAAAATGTATGTTGCTATTCTATATTTTTAATAGCTAGAGCACTTTATAACCTAAACCAGCTCATCAAATTCGTGCTGATAACGAATTGTAGTAAATATTTTAATATTTTTGAATAAAAATATAGTTTGACTTCTCAATAATTCTAATGAAGTGACTCTGAGGAAGTGACATATCAAAACATAATTCAAAATATAAAAAGAATACAGAACACATTTGGCTTGATATAGATGATAGCCAGTACATATTACAACATTATCATCATCATCATCATCATCATCATCATTATCATCACCATCATCATCATCATCATCATCATCATCATCATCTCAGCCCATCGTAGTCCACAGGCGGGTTAGTTATTATTTATCTAATAAGAAAAATTACAAATTTGAATTTGGTTAATTTTCTTAAAATTACTGTTCATGTATATAGCGATTCGATTCGAAATCGATCTGTACCTAGCGTGCGGCTTCCTTGCGTGCGACACAGCACGTCTCTAAGGAAGTTTCAAAGCCGTAGTTTAGCTGCGCCGTAGTCGTCCAGTCGTGACAGTGACGTCATGGCGATAGAAAAGAGCGTTGTGCTTTACTATGATTATTTTTGTTATGTTTGTTAATTATTTATGTTATTGTAAGTATATATAACGAGTGCAAAATAACATGAGAAAAATATTGAAATTATAAACCTTCCTAGATTATATAGTCATTTATTGCATAAAACTTTTTTATTAAAAACTAACAAAAACAAGTCACTGTGTGGTACTCAATAACGACTCTTGGCAACACTTTTTTTCGTAGGTATTTTTGTTTATTTTATGCCTTGGCGTACAGGGCACGGGAATGGATTTGAGGCGTGGCGCTCAAAAGGTTAAAAGAAAGAAATGCTTGTGCCGGTATATTTTTCATTATTAATCTTGCCAGTTCCACACTTGCAAGTTAGAGGTATTGAAACGATTTAAGCAAATGACACTATTTCCTTCCATTATTTCCAGGTTATTTGTTATTACAAAAAAAATCCATGGATGCCTTTTTGGATCTTTAGGAAACTTGCAAAAATTAATATAAAACATTATGGTCGAAGTTAACACTAAGTAATTGTAGTAAAATGTGTTAATACTCGTAAGTATTGTATTATATTTAATATAATGCAATTTTATTAGAAAACTATGTATATTAAAATGAAGCTCGCAATATTATATTATAAATAAATCAGAATCTCAAATATATCTCTCTCCTCCTTTGCCTTTGCTGTTTTTATCGATAATTATCTACAAACAAACCGGTAACAACACTATCGCTCGGCGACAGCAACTTCTCGGAAATAGACTCAGATCAGTCGCTCGACCGATCCGCATATTGTATGAGGGCGATAGGCCTCTGTTGGTAAGCAAATCCGAAACAACATGACCGATAACATTTGTAATTTTTAAGTTTAAAAAAGGCTTAAAAGAAGTATACAATAATAATTTAATTAAAAAATACTTACATATGAAAGGTAACGACATCTTTTAGTAATTTTGACGTGGCAGATCTATTTTTGCAGCAAAAAAAAAACAGAACAATTCGGCATTTTTGAAGAACCTTGATTCAATCGCGCAACTAGATTTAGTCTAGTGATCAGTGCGGCTGCAACTAGTTTTATTGTACGCGTAGGACCATTTGCACTTATACCTTGACAAAGGAAAGCCTGTGCATGGCTACTCCCTTGCGTGTTGCTCTATGCGAATGAAAAGTAATGACACTATCGTATTCGTACTAATTTTTCACCATTGAAATTTGGGACCTGTCGCAAGACCTGTGTACAATAAGACCTTGCAAAAAACTAATGAATCCGATCAACAGACTATAAATTATTTTAGGTTTTTTTTTTATGTAGAGCTTAAAAAAATATTTAATGTTGTTTTAAAAAACAGCAATTTTTATGTAATATAATAAAATATAAATTTATTAATAAACCATGCGTATAAATACTTACATGTTTAATATTTTTAAAAGTCATGCGGCATGTATGTCAAATGTTTGGCGTTGAAGTGGGAATCTCTGCGCTTCGTGCAAGAGTGCAATAAAAGACAAACTATTTTATTATATGCATTTTTAGTTGCATATAAAATCTTTTTAGTTCTGTGTCTACCGAGAAAAATTATTATTTAAAAACATAAATTTTTCACACTCACAATCAAGCGTTAAAATGAAATGAGTTTAAAAAATATAATAAAATAGATAAATGTTATTAA
This sequence comes from Melitaea cinxia, assembly GCF_905220565.1. Lineage (NCBI taxonomy): Eukaryota > Metazoa > Arthropoda > Insecta > Lepidoptera > Nymphalidae > Melitaea > Melitaea cinxia. The sequence continues at coordinate 13,927,652 of NC_059408.1, read as the reverse complement.
TTTTACTGTGATAAAAAGTGTGATTTAAATCACTTCTATACTATAACTCTATTAAAATAAATAATTATACTTACAAGAAATACAAATTTTGAATTTTATTTTTTGAATAAATACACTATGTGGTGGAATTAATTATTAATTTTAGTTTTATAGGAGAGCCAAAAGTTAAAAAGCTATTATACCATATTAAGAATAGTCTTTTTTGTATTAGATTTTGCTTATACTTATTTTATACCAGCTGATTCAGCGGCCTCCTTACCACTGTAATTTTTTCGTGAAAATATTTTTGTCAGATTTCATTTTATACGAACCCTTATCCTTACAATAATGACCAAAATGAGAATTATTCATGAATGAATCAATGAGATTTATTCAATGTCGAATAATCGTCGAGAAGATATGTGCGTATACATTTCTGCGATACATCTACTAGATCGTTCAATAAGTCCCGAGACTAACCTGGAAATGGCGCATATATTAAAAACTCTTTTGATTTTTAAAAAGTACTGGCTATCAATACAAGAATACGTGTCAAATTTTTAAAAATGGAACAATAAAATTATTGATTTTGAAACATTTAAGTGACGCTACGGTTGTAATTTCGATACAATGGAAAAAAACGAGTTTCGCGTGTTGATAAAACATTGTTTTTTAATGGGAAAAAATACCGTTGAAGCACAGCAATGGCTTATAAAATGTTATGCAGGATCAGCTCCCTCTAAAGCAACCATTTGTCGGTGGTATGCCGACTTCAAACGCGGTCGCATGGACACCAATGATGGGGAACGCTCAGGTCGTCCAAATGAAGCAGTGACTCAACAAAATATTAACCAAGTCCTCAAAATCGTATTGGAAGATCGGAAGGTAAAAGTGCGAGAGATAGCCGAGATAGTGAAGATTTCAGCTGGTAGTGTTTTCACTATTTTACATAAAAATTTGGCCATGAAAAAGCTTTTATCTAAGTGGGTGCCGCGTTTACTTACAACTAATCAAAAGGAACAACGTATCAATGATTCAGAGCGATGTTTGGCGCTGATGAATCATAATAAAAAGGATTTTTTACATCGGTATGTAACAATGGATGAAACCTGGATATACCATTTCACTCTGGAATCCAATCGGTAGGCAGCGGAGTGGAGAGCGGCTGGTGAAAGCCGCCCGAAGCGTCCAAAGACTCAGAAATCGGCCGGTAAGGTTATGGCGTCTATATTTTGAGATGCGCATGGAATACTTTTCATCAACTACCTTGAAAAGGGGCAAAATATAAATAGTGACTATTACATGTGCTTATTGGAGCGATTGAAGTACGAAATCTATAATATAAAAATGAGTCGCTGAATGTGTTGCTAAGCGCAAAACTCGAGAACAGTTGGACCGATTTCGCTAATTCTTTTTTTAAAATATTCCTTGAAGTACGAGGATGGTTCTTACGGAGAGAAAAATTCTAAAAAAAAAAATTTCAATTTCCTGAAAAAGTCTAAAAACAACACTTTTCTATACTCCCATACAAAAGATTTGTGATAATACTTAAAAGTCACTGTTAGGCGATACGAAGTTCGCCGGGTCAGCTAGTTGCGGATAAACGGCCTCACATGAACAAAAAGAAAGTGGTGTTTCACCAGGACAACGCGCCTTGTCACAAGTCCGTGAGAACGATGGCCAAAATTAACGAATTGGGCTTCGAATTGCTTCCTCATCCCCCTTATTCGCCAGACTTGGCCCCGATTACCGCGATTACTGGCTGTTTGCAGACCTCAAAAAAATGCTTCAGGGTAAGAAATTTGACTCAAATAGTGAAGTTATCGCAGCAACGGAGGCTTATTTTGAAGCCAAAGACAAATCGTTCTACACACATGGGATAGAAAAGTTAGAAAAGCGTTGGGGGGACTGTATCGCTCTTGGAGGAGACTATGTTGATGAATAAAAATTAATTTTATAAAAAAGACCTTTTTTTAGTACTTAGTCTCGGGACTTATTGAACCACGTGTTATATACAAATAAATAAAATTGAAGTGTATTGGAACCTTAAAATAACCGCTTTTAACTATATTCATATGTATATATACACGGTACATACCTATACCAAAATAACATTTTTTAATGTATGTCTCTCTGTCTGTCTGTCTGTTTGTTCCGGCTAATCTCTGAAACGGCTGGACGGATTTTACGGGACTTTCACTGGAAGATAGCTGATGTAATGAGTAGCATAGGCTGCTTTTATGTTAGAAATTTATATATTTTATAACTCTGCGAACTGAACAGTAACTATTTTGTTAATTACCACGCGGACGAAGTCGCGAGCACAACTAGTATATCTATATAATTAAAGTGTCTGTTTGTAATATTAAAATAAGCGCTTTTTACTAAATCCATATAGATATATACACGGAACATATACCATACTAACATTTTTTACAATTTTTGACTGTCTGTCTGTTTGTTGCGGCTAATCTCTTAAAAGGCTGGACCGATTTTAACGGGACTGTCACTAGCAGATAGCTGATGTAATAAGGAGTAAGTTAAGCTACTTTATTTTAGAATTTTATTTAACTCTGCGAACTGAACAATAACTTTTTGATAAATTCCACAATTAAATTCAATTTGCTAGTACCTACTAAATAAAAATATAGTTTCATAGGGTCAGTAATATTTATTCATTTTAATTGAGTTGAAACAGGCCCTACGAAATTTATAACAGATTAGAACCGATTATATATTTCAAGAGGATCTGCAACAAACCGGTTCTTTAAATTTATTTTTACATTATTCTTTTGTTTCTAAGTCTAATTAAGTATAAAGTGCTTACGTCAACAGTCAAACTACAAATACAAAGACAAACAGCAATAAAACTTTAAAATGTCTGGTCTGAGGCCGTCTCACTTTCACTTCTCAGTTCTCAGTCTGTGATCGGCTGTCATTGCGGTGGCTCGTGTTTTTGTTTATTTATAGCGTTTTGTGCATCATCTACACCATATTCTGTATAAAAAGTAAGTAGATACAATATTTTGTCGAAAATTTACAAAATTATCAATAACTTTTTTTTTTAATTTATATCGTATAGGTATATTCATTACTAGACGAAAAACCGTTTAAAATAAAACGTATTTACATGCCGGCGAACCGGCGAGCTCTTTGGACAGTTAACAAAATAAAAATGAATACATACATCGACAAAATTTTAATGTATTTGTTTTATTTGTAAATAAATGAATGGCTTTGTGCTCCCGAAGACATACAATTGTAAGTTGGCCGACTATCGAACAACTAAATTGCGTACTTTTACAATTTAGTTGATCAATTTTATTTTATAGGTTACCACCCGCAGACTAATCGATTTAATCAGTGACAGTGTTGCTAGCGCGGTGCGTGTGCGTGAAAATGCGGAAAAAAGACGAAAACAAACGATACAATTTTGGGTGCAGCCTATATTAAGTAATGGATTAGAATATGGAAGCATCATACATTGCATTCTAAACGCAGATGTTATCCAGATAATTTTATTCATACTACAGAATGAGTATTTTGTCTTTTGATGAGCCCGTATATCTAATCGGGCCAGCAATAATCAAACAGGACACACCTTTCCGACTCGCTATAGCCGTTGAAGAAAGGATTTTTTTTTTTAAATATAATTAATATACATCCACGGGCTTTTGAAACCATTAATGTCCTTTGTTATTTCTAAAACATGATAATTTTTTTTAAAATCAACATCATTGTTTAAGTTATGAAGAAAGGATTGGATTAATTCATCTATAAGTTCTTCAACTTTTTCGTTTGCAACAAGTGATCGGGAGGCAGTGGTCGTATGTCGACGAAGATCCGGGCGTAGGGCAATCACGCGCACGCGTGTAGTCGTCTTCCATCTTGCCGTGCGACCACAGAGTACATTGTAATAGTAGCGTGCACAGAGTACTATGGTATAAACAGGGTAGCATGCGACTGACCAACAAAGTTGGATAGTCAGCCAGCTTGTATAAAACGAGTTTTCTATTCTTAACAGTTATTTTGCCTGTGTAGCCTAGGTATCTGTACCTACGTGTATATTTTTTTATTATTTAAAACAGAATACATCTACTGCTAACTCGTAAAATAGTAAACATTCTTCTTTAAGGGTAACATTTTTTTAGTCATTTTATATATATATATATATATATATATATATATATAATAGTATAGTAATGTATAGAAGGTAGGGTATTCGTGGATCACACAAAACCACAAAAACTGTTTAAAAAACTCGATGTAAGATATTAACAGAATATTATAATATTAGGTCCTTACATATGAAATTGGCGTTTTGTATGGTCGGAAGATAAAGTCGATTTTTTATACATAATATATTTAATTATCAAAGTATGTACCATTGCTATCTATGTACTTTTGCCATTTTATTATTGCCATTAGGTAGTTCATTCATACCTTTACTAAAGTAGTAAAGTTTCTAACTTTGTTTGTTCGTAGGGTAGGTGGGGTAATATTCGCAAATACTGATCCAATCATGAAAATTCTTTTACTAACAAAAAGCTACACTATTCAGGAGTGATATAGGCTATATATTATTGTTATGGAACAAAAAATCAGTAAAAATAATAGTATATCAAGTCGGAGAAATACGAGCGAGATGGAAACTGCTATATATTTGCATCACAAAAATAATTAAAGCGCAACGAAGTGGGCGCGGGTCGGCTAGTCTTTAATATAAAAATGGAAACGAAAACGTGTCATTCTATTTTTTTTTTATTTTTTTTTTTTCCTTAATAGCAAAATGCCGAAAGTAGTTTTCTACTATTTCCCCGTGAAGGCTTTGGGCGAAAGTGCTCGTCTGCTGCTCACATATGGCGGCCAGGAGTTCGAAGATCGCCGCGTCTCCAAGGAAGAGTGGCCGGCTATCAAGCCATGTGAGTACTTATTTTATTATACTAGCTGTGCCCCGCGGTATTTAGTGGAAAAAAAACTAAAATATTATATATGGCCTTCATTGATAAATGGAATCTCCAAAACAAAACAAAACAAAAATTCAATTCGAACTAGTTGTTCCTAAAATGAGCGCGTTCACACAAACAAACACACAAACAAACTTCAGCTTTATAATATCATTATAGATTTGTATATTATAACAAAAGTGATTTGATTGTGAGGTTACAATTGTAATTTTAATGTCTCCCCCGAGTCCCACGCATAAAGTCGGAACATGGTATTTTTAACCAATGCTATTATTTCTAATTGAGGAATATGTACTTAGTTCCGGTTTCCCCGGTTATGGATAAGGTTTATCTTGCACATAAATTACGAATATGCTTTAAAAACAGGACGTAGAATAGGCCATTGGGATCTGTTGACTGTAAATGGAGACTACCATTTAGATTTTATTATTTTTTAATTTCATTAAACATTATACATACTTACAATTCACAACTTAAGAAATAAATATTTACAGATGTCCGCGTGGTATTATGTCATCTATTTTACCATCTAGATTAATATTGCGAACAAAAACAACAATTTGTATCACTATTAATTCTGAAGTTCTAAAACATCTTAATATTTTGCAGCTAAAAAAAACATATCAGAATGCAGAGAGATTTGTTAATTGGAGAGTTTTATAATACCTAACTATAACATTCTGTTGTTACCTATAACACAAGCATTAATTTGCTTACCTTAGGAATAGACGATCTTATGTGTATATAATAAATATTTATTATAATATGTAGCGACACCTTTCGGCCAAATGCCGGTACTGGAGATCGATGGCAAGCAATACGCGCAGAGTCTGGCCATCTCTCGTTACCTCGGACGCAAGTATGGACTTAACGGCAAGGACATCGAAGAGGACTTCGAGATCGATCAAAACGTGGAGTTCCTGAATGACATTCGTGCAAGTAAGACAATATATTTTAAGAAAAATGTTTATACTTTTAGGAAATTAATGTGAATAAGACTGAGAGAAAAAATTGGAACGACCATCTAAAAGATCAGGACTCTTAGCCTGTCGAAGAAGACCTGTATGTTTATAAAATATTAAATCTAACTAATAAGCATAAATATTAATAGTACGGTAGTACCGTGTATAGCACCGTCAGTGACGAATTTTTCCGTACTTATTATAGACAAAAAAGATTGTCTCTTCTTCTTAAATTGTTATATAAATCTAGTGTTCATAATCATTAACCGTTTATTCTCACTTTTTATCAGATGTGACGAAAACAATTTATAATATTTTGGTTATATGTCATGGTATGTAAAACCGTCTGAAATAAGTTGTTAAATTTACGACTTTTACGTTAAGAAATATGAAACGGTAAACTCAGAAATGCTACCTTATTCGACGTTAACAGAAATAATGATCCTATTGTATCTTCTGATCAGTCGTGAAAACAGTGGAAGGACTGTTTCAAAAGTGATAAATGTTTGGCTTGGTCGTATACTTTTAAAATTATAATGTAGTTCCTTCTAGTTTGATTAGAGCAGTTATAGACAAAAGCAAATCCTTAATTTTTCTATGACATTTGGAAATGTAAAATATCTTTAAACAATGGTACAATCAATTTTTATTAATAAACAGAAGCGGCAACAGTACAGTACGAGGCTGACGAGGTTTTAAAGGAAAAGAAACACGAAGATTACTCAAAGAACGTGTACCCAGCAATGTTGAGCAAACTCGATGAGATTATCAAGAAGAACAATGGACACATCGCTGCAGGAAAGGTAAGAGTGTCTCCATAAATATCACTATACTGTCTGATCCTACAGACATTGTTTTGTCCTGAAAACTGTCAAACACGTGAAGTAAATATCATCGTCACATATTCTAAAATTTTAATGTTTTTTTAATTTTGACCTTACTCTAAGAGCTAATCTTTATATAATATCTATTAAGGTATTAGAAACATTACCGAATCGATTTATTTTATCGCGGTTCATTAAGTTTTAACCATGCCATGGTTACCATGGTGACCATGTCACGGGAGGACTAATTTATTCGTTTTCGAATTTTGCGCACAGAATCACACTGCGATTCACTTTTCTTTATATATGTTGCAGTCAAAACTCTTAACCAGTCAAAAGCGCTATTGACTAGCAAAATCAGTCAGAAGTACTTTTGACCGTTTGCTTTAGTCAATAATACTTTTGACTAAAATAACAGTTAAAAGTACTTTTGCCCAATGGAGCTGGTTAAAAGTACTTTTGACTAAATGATTCCCTCAAAAGTGGTTTTGACTGGTTGTATCAGTCAAAACTCTTAAAAAATTAAGGCGGTCGATAAAAATAACGACAAACGGTAATATAAACTTTTATATTACTCATTATTAGTGGAGAACGTGCTGATATTAGAACAAAAATGAGTGACTACGAAAAGAAAGAAGGCTTTTTGCAAAGAATTTTAACGATGGAAGATATGAAAGATCATTCAATGTGATGACAAAAGAAAAATTTGAAAAGTTTGCAATGGATGTGGAAGACGCGAAATTTAATGAAAAGGAAACACCATTACAGTACAGTAAACTACAACGCTTTAACACATTGAAGTTTGTGGTATAAAAAAATTAGTTACAAACACAGAACCTGTCAAATATTTTTGCCGGCTGAGGAAATCTACGACATTATTGATGCTGCTCATGTTTTTATAGGGCATGGTGGTCGCGATAGACTTAAGAATGAAACGGCAAAAAAATACGCTAATGTTACAAAAGAAATGATTAATATATATTTATCAATGTACGAAGTATGCCAAAGGAAGTAAAGCAAGAAAAGGATGGGTCAGGTTTAGAAACCGATCCTGCACACTGAAATGAACAGCCGCTGCCAAGTCGATCTGATTGACGTGCAGGCGCAAGAAGATCGCGCGCATAAATTTATTATGGTTTATCAGGATCATTTGACTAAATTTATTCACATCTAACGAGTTAATAGTGCTTTTGACTGACGCTTTTTTGCAGTTAAAACTACTTTTGACGGAGAGCGTCAGTCAAAAGTATTTTTAACCGCGAATTTGCAGTCAAAAGTACTAATAACCAATAATTTTCAGTCAAAACCACTTTTGACCAACTTGTCCAGTCAAAAGTACTTTTGACTAATTTCGCTAGTCAATAGTACTTTTGACTGGTTAAGAGTTCTGACTGCAACATATAGACTAACTGAACAGATGGTTATCCTGCGAACTATCAAATGCGTGAAACAAATGCAGTCATTTTCACTCCTTATAAAATGTTCTGTGCCATTTGCTTAATTCATCATGCTCAATACGAATCTTCTACAAAGTTTTAGAAAACTTATGAAAAATTAACCGAATTGAATTAACCGTTTTCTTATATGCGCATGTCTTGCGCTTAGCAACACCTTTAGCTGTGTATTTTTATTTATATAAATGGATTAGCTCGCTCAACGGACGTCGTTTAGTCCTGCGAACTGTCACACGTGTTATGTTTGCTAGCAAACAAAAAAAAAACCGACCTTTAGCTGTGTATTTTTATTTATATAAGTAGACTAGCTTGCTCAACGGACGTTGTTTAGTCCTGCGAACTGTCATACGTGTTATGTTTGCTAGCAAACGAAAAAAAACCGACTTCAATTACATCGAAAAGTAATACCACGTAAGTAGACGAAAAAATTAACAAACGCACTAGTCGCCACTACAGTTTTTGAAGATTACCCTCGATTTCTCTGGGAAGCCATTATCAGATCCTAATTTCCTTATCATGGTATCAACCTTGGGATATCCCTTTTCTAACAAAAAGAATCAGCAAAATCGGTTCATAAACGACGAAGTTATCCGCGAACACACTTAAAAAAATATGTAAGGTCGAATTGAGCAATCTCCTCCTTTTTTGAAGTCGGTAAAAAAATACATAAAAATTCACTATTTAATAGATACAAAACATAATATAGACGGACAGTACAATTAATTAGGTTGTGAGTAACGGAAGATAACTGCGAGCTATATATTTATCGTCTGGTGTAATATCATCTAACCGGTTTTTTTTTTTTAATATTACGTAACATTCATGCTACGAAATCCAAGGTCAAATGAATTTCATAGCATGCAATGTTTAAAAATAATGAATTGTAATATTATTTTGACTTTATTATGAATAGTTGTTCAAATGTTTATCTGTGAAAAGGAAATAATTTATTTTAAAACGTTTTTGTCTGGTAATGGTGTTTCTCATTAATACAATTACAATACGTCAAACTTATAAGCTGCGTGTTTACGGTAGTAAATAATATAGCCACCCTCTCTCTTCCTATGGGTGTCGTACGAGACGACTAAGGCATAACACAGTTTCACTACCACCTTAGAATTTAAAAAGACGACCGACGGTGATATTACCATCCAACTGCTGGCTTTGAAATACACAGGCCGAAGACGGGCAGCAGCGTCTTCGGTGCGATAAACCCAGCTCTGCGGTCACCAACCCGCCAATAGTCACCCCGCCTGCCCAGCGTGGTGACTATTGGCAACACACATGAGTTCACGCCATTTTTGGCACGAACTTGTGGAGGCCTATGTCCAGCAGTGGACTGCGATAGGCTGAAGTGATGAAGCTTATCTATACAAAGAATTAAAAAATAAATCGCTGAACCAATTTGGCTTTCAAATATTTTTAGAACGCACTTAGGGACCAAAAATTTAAGAAAATTGCACAGAAAGTTTTGAATAACGTACAGATTGTATACAGATTAACTCAATTGGCAAGAAAGGACAATGTCAATCGGCTTAGCTAGTGATTGATAAAAGAATATGTACCTATTTTACTTTGAATCTAATTTTATTAATTACTAGCTAAGCCTGCGACTTCCTCCGCTTAAAATTTAACAAAAAAGTTATTGTTCAGTTCACAGAGTTATAAAATAAATAAATTTCTAATATAACAGTAGAATAAGTTACTCCTTATTACATCAGCTATCTGCCAGTGAAAGTCCCGTCGAAATGGGTCCAGCCGTTTCAGAGATTAGCCGGAACAAACAGTCAGACAGATATACAGACAAAAATTGTAAACTATATTATTTTGGTATATGTACCGAGTATAAATCCAATATGTATTTAGTAAAAAGCGGTTATTACAAACAGACACTCCAATTTTATTTATTTGTATAGATATAGATTTAATGTTGTTTTATTTTTGTCTATTTTCTGTTCTACAGCTCACATGGGCCGATTTCGTGTTCGCCGGTTTATTCGATTACCTCAAGTCGATGCTTCGTATTCCCGATCTGGAGAAGAAGTACCCGAGCTACCAGCAAGTCATCGACAATGTTTACGCCAATCCTAAAATAGCAGCCTATAAGGAAAAAGCGCCAAAGTCCGATATTTAAGCATTTGCGACATTATTTGTCTGTAATGTTTATAATTTTGCCCTTTTAGTCAGTCATTTTTGGATCATAGTGTGAATTATTGTGATCCACGAGTGATTTTGACATTAAATAAGGTATAATACTTTATAAAATAAAACAACACATAATAAGTATAAAAGTAAATGTAAGAAATATTGTTACTAATTCTGCTTTACAGAGCTGTTATTTTATAAATAAAGTTTCAAATATTAACGTTAGTTTTTTATTTGTTATTTCATCACTTTATCGTAATGTTTTCAGTTTTAAACTTTTATCAGTTCTAGTAAGGTCAGGACATTAATAAACAAATATCATGAGCTACATGCCTTAAAGGCTTAGTTAACTCTCACCCCCTGAGTCGGATTTATCCGACAAACGATTTTGGGCTTATTCCGCCTGAGTCGGATTTATCCGACACAAAACCCTGTGTACTATATATTTAATTTCTAAACGTATTATGATGTTTTAGCCTAAAATACATTTTTTTCTCGAAAGTTTATCTATTCAACATTTTAATTAGTGTTACAATTCAGATTTACTATATCAAGAAACAAAATAAAATACTATTTCAATTAAGGTAAATTTACTAATATTGTCCCGGAGAAAATTGACTTCCAACGCCTATGTCGTATTTATCCGACAGTAGTGATGAGACATAATGTTAGAATTTATAAGATATGGAATATTCATAAACAAAAATATTATATTAAATACCAAGTTATTGAATAAAAAAAGTACATTAAGTATTTAATTGTTATATGACAACTATAAATGCTAATTCACATCCCTAGACCGAGTCCTTTACGCCAGTATAGCCAGTACATAGCCAGCGCCTGTGTCGGATAAACACGACCGCTCATGACGTCACAATCGTATGGAATTCTCCATTAGTGTTGCGCCGTGCGCGTGTTTTTGTGATATAGTAGTGAGTAAGTTTTACGTTCGTGTTTTTAAAATTAAAATGATGACTGCTGAATGATTAATACGAAAGGTGATGACGATGACGAATTTGTGCCAGACGAAGAATTTGATATTGATGAAGAGGTAATTATATCTTTTATTAAATTGTTTTATTTAAATTTATTGTGCAGTGAGAAACAATAATCTTATCTATTCTATCTTCACAAAAACGGTGAAAACACGAGTTATACCTACGTTACTCGAGTTTAATCATGTCATGACATGAATGCTCCGACGCCGCACCGCCACTGAAGTGATAGGTACCTACAGACATCCGATTTGTGAATGTTTGATTGTAATAGGTGTATGAATGATAAAATTAGACGAAATCGGTTATACCTACTTCCTATTATTGTAAAATGTTACTTGTAATTGTTAGACTGATAAGGTACTACTGAGAAATGAAAAGGCAAGGTTCATTCAGTATAGTTATAGTTCAGTATAAGAATATTTAATTTAATTAAATAGATACCTACTAATAAATCGATCGATGTTTTATTTGCTCACAAAAAATGTTGGATATTTTCATAGAGTATTATAATACAGTAGTAGGTAAGTATAAATTTGTAAAAAATATCCTGGTTTCTATCAAACCATCAACTAAATTATTACAGCCTATACAGTCCACTGCTGGACATAGGCCTCCACAAGTTTACGCCAAAAATAACGTAAACTCATGTGTTTTGCCCATAGTCACCACGCTGGGCAGGCGGGTTGGTGACCGCAGTACTGGCTTTGTCGCACCGAAGACGCTGCTGCCCGTCTTCGGCCTGTGTATTTCAAAGCCAGCAGTTGGATGGTTATCCCGCCATCGGTCGGCTTCTTAAGTTCCAAGGTGGTTGTGGAACCTTGTTATCCCTTAGTCGCCTCTTACGACACCCACGGGAAGAGAGGGGGTGGCTAAATTCTTTAGTGCCGTATCCACACAGCACTATATATTCATTAAAATTTCATAGTTTTTTAAAGACTATTTTTTTTTATTCAAAATACAATAAGCTTAAATGAAATAATATTCAGAAATCAACAAAGAAATATAAATTAACGTCACTAGTGCAGGCGATCCGAGAACACCATCACCGTAATTTTACGTGCGGCTCAAGATCAACTCATATTATCACTCATATTTTGAATAAACATCGCGCGTCGGTTGCGCTAGCGCCGTCGCCGTGATAACACGTGCACACTTATGATTAGTTCTTTGCTAGTGTCTAGTAGTTGTCGATGATGTTATACGATGACGAAGAACTAATAAATATAGGTTAAAAGAACTTAACATTCACTTAAAATGAGATATATTTCAGAAATCAAACAATGCTATTTGTAGTAGTGGCAATTCAATGGAGAGTGATATTGAATCGGTAGGTTTTTTTCCATGTCTGTCATAGGTGTAGGTCAAAGAGCAACACGGAGGGGAGTAGCCATGAACAGGCGTTCCCCTCTGTCAAGGTATAAGGCCAAATGGCCATATGCAAACAATAAAACTAGTTGCCGCCGCACTGATCACTAGACTAAATCTAGTTGCGCGATTGAATCAACGTCCTTCAAAAAATGCCAAATTGTTCTGTTTTTTACTGCAAAAAAAGATCTGCCACGTCAAATTTACTAAAACATAGCGTTATCTTTCATACGAAAGTATTTTTTAATCACATTATTACTTGTATACTTCTTTTAAACCTTTTTTAAACTTAAAAATTACAAATATTATCGTTCGTGTTGACTCGATTTGTTTACCAACACAGGCCGCTCGCCCGCATACAATATGCGGATCAGGCGAGCGACTGATCGGAGTCTATTTCCGAGAAGTCACTGTCGCCGAGCGATAGTGTTGTTACCGGTTTGTTTGTAGATGGTTATCGATAAAAAGTGCAGAGGCAAAAGAGGAGACAGACATTTTTGAGATTTTGATTTATTATAATATTATATTGCTAGCTTTTTTTAATAAACATAGTTATATAATAAAATTGAATTAAATTAAATATAATACACGTATTACTTAATGTGAACTTCCACCATAATGTTTTATATAAAAATTTGGCAGGTTTTCTAAAAATCCAAATTTAAGGGATACATGGAAAAAAATTGTAATAACAGATTAACCTGGACGCCCACAAAAAATAGTGTAACTTGTTCAGATCATATCAATACCACTAACTTTTAAGTGTTGGCGAACAATAGAAGAATTAGTTGAGGGCACCAAACCAACACTAACGCCACACTGTTTTTGTCCCGTAAGTTTTTTTTTTGTCTCATGTACAAGGTAATCAAGATATGGTTCACCTTAGTCATAGTAGTGAAATGAAGCTTAGATTTATCAACTTTGAAAATGAACAATGTCCATCCTTTCAGAGTCATCAACAAATCATTAAATCTAGCAGATGACAAGCTATCATCTTATGATGCCATTAGTGTTACGCTCCTTACTCCCGATTCGTTGACATCACCGTGTACATCACCAACTCCTCAAAATGTATGTTAACTTTAAATCGTTTATTGTAGAATGGCATTATTTGGCACAACAACGTTGCACCAAACGTATTGTGACATAATTATAATAGTTAGACATAGGCTGTCGCGACACTTTTTAACTGACTTCCAAAAAGGGGAGGTTCTCAATTCGACTGTATTTTTTTATGTATGTTACTTCAGAACTTTTGACTGGGTGGACCGATTTTGATGATTTTTAATTCAATAAAAAGCTGATGTTTATCATGTGGTCGCGTTTAAATTTCATCGAGATCTGATAACAACTTTTTGAGTAACCTATGATAACGCGTATATATTACGTATATTGTATTACTTGTCGATGTAATTGAAGTCAGTTTTGTTTTCGTTTGCGAGCAAATACAATTATTGTAGATAATGATGTGTTCTACAAAGTCTTACTACATCTATTATTATATATACTACTATATATTACTATATATTTCTATTATCATTAGTTTTTGCAGCGTACGCAATGTAAGGAATTTTTTAGGTTATTTTTTTATCCCTTGGGTTACATTATTGCAGTTTTAGTAAGGAGGTATTTTTGAAAATATAGTATAACCTATGTCGCTCAAGGATTATGTAGCTTCTCAACGGTGAAATAATTTTTTGAATCGGTCCAGTAGTTTCGGAGCCTATTCAATGCTAACAAACAAACAATCAAATCTTTACTCTTTATAATCGTTTATTTTACATGAAGATGTTTGATTTGTAGTATATAATAAATTAACCCTATTTTTACAATAACATCTTACCTTTGTATCACTTTAAAAACCTTATTTCCCTAACCGACTACTTGAATTTATCGATAATGGATATCGACAGTTGTTACAACCATGGCTCTAAGAAACTTGTCAGTGTAGTTGCGGCGTGTCATTATACTGTAATGACACAGAATGTATCTATGTGTGTGTGAAAAATGTAAGTGTGATTTTAATTTAGTATGTGTGAGTTTCGTAGTGAGAGACGATTATTTTTGTGTGGGAATTAGATAAAGTGTGCATGTGTGTAATTTTCCCCCGCAAAAAATGACAGAAGATTTTGTATCGGTAGCAGACGCAATGGCTACTCCCGTCCGTGTTGCTCTATGGATGTAGGTATATGAACATCATTTTAATACGTAATGCTCGTGCACAAATTAACTCAAAATCAAGAGACTTTCAGCCCGTGCCCATCTCCAGAGCATTATTTTTTTTTTATGAAGAAATAACAATCAAGACTGATTAGGTGTGTTTAAAGACTAATTAACGTATGTTTGAAGATTAATTTATGTGCGGTACTATACTTTATAAAGAAATCATACCCTTGATTACAATTTTGTAATCTATAATCTATACATATATAAAAGCGAAAGGTCACTCACCACGAAATCTCCGAAACTATAACACCTACGAACTTGAAATTTGGCAGGTAGACTCCTTATAGGCCGTCGACATCCGCTAAGAACGGATTGTACGAAACTCGACCCTTAAGGGGGTAAAACGGGGGTTGGAAGTTTGTATGAAAGTCCTATGTTTTTGAAGTAAGAGACTTGAAAATTAAAATGTATGCTCTATATAAGATGAGAAGGTGTACAAATAATTTATCTTTAGAAATCAACTCCCTTTTGGTGTTAAAACGGGGAATGGTAGGTTGATTCACTTATCACGAAATCTCCGAAACTATAACAGCTACATATTTAAAATCTGCAAGTAGGTAGGTAGGTAGGGCGTAAACATCCCTAAGAATGGATTTTACAAAACTCAATCCCTAAGAGGGTAAAACGGGGGTTGGTAGTTTGTATGAAAGTCCTATGTTTTTGAAGTAAGAGACTTGAAATTTGAACAAAACTAAACAGAATAAAGAATAAAATAGAATAGAACAGAATAGAATAGAAGAGAACAGAAAAAAATAGAATAGAACAGGATAGAATAGAACAGAATAAGAACAGAACAGAATAGAACAGAACAGGCCAGAATAGAATAGAACAGAATAGAATAGAACAGAATAGAATAGAACAGAATAGAATAGAATATAACAGAATAAGAACAGAACAGAATAGAACAGAAAAGAATAGAACAGAATATAATAGAATAAGAACAGAACAGAATAGAATAGAACAGAATAGAAGAGAAGAGAACAGAACAGAACAGAATAGTAGAGAACAGAATAGAACAAAACTAAACAGAATAGAGAACGAAATAGGATAGAACACAACAGAACAGAATAGAACAACAGAATAGAAAGGAATAGAACAGCATAGAACAGAATAGAACAGAAAAGAACAGAATAGAACAGAATAGAATAGAAGAGAACAGAATAGAACAGAACAGAATAGAACAGAACAGAATAGAACAGAATAGGACAGAATAGAACTGAACAGAATAGAATAGAATAGAACAGAACAGAACAGAATAGAACAGAATAAGAACAGAACAGAATAGAACAGAACAGAATAGAATGCAATAGAATAAGAACAGAATAGAACAGAAGAGAACATAATAGAACAGAACAGAATAGTAGAGAACAAAACTAAACATAATGGAGAACAAAATAGGATAGAACAGAACAGAACAGAATAGAACAGAATAGAACAGCATAGAACAGAATAGAACAGAAAAGAACAGAATAGAATAGAAGAGAACAGAATAGAACAGAACAGAATAGAACAGCATAGAACAGAATAGAACAGAATAGGACAGACTAGAACAGAACAGAATAGAATAGAACAGAATAGAATAGAACAGAATAGAATAGAACAGAATAGAATAATAGAGAACAGAAAAGAACAAAACAGAACAAAAATAAAACAAAATAGAGAACAAAACAGAATAGAACAGAATAGAATAGAACAGAATAAGAACAGAACAGAATAGAATAGCATAGAACAGAATAGGACAGAATAGAACAGAACAGAATAGAACAGAATAGAATAGAATAGAACAGAATAGAACAGAACAGAATAGAATAGAACAGAATAGAATAGAACAGAACAGAATAGAATAGAACAGAATAAGAACAGAACAGAATAGTAGAGAACAGAAAAGAACAAAACTAAACAGAATAGAGAACAAAATAGGATAGCACAGAACAGACTAGAACAGAACAGAATAGAACAGAATAGAACAGCATAGAACAGAATAGAACTGAATAAAACAGAAAAGAACAGAATAAGAACAGAGCAGAATAGAACAGAAAAGAATAGAATAGGACAGAATAAGAACAGAACAGAATAGAACAGAACAGAATAGAATAGAATAAGAACAGAATAGAACAGAAGAGAACAGAATAGAACAGAACAGAACAAAAATAAAACAGAATAGAGAACAAAATAGAATAGAACAGAACAGAATAGAACAGCATAGAACAGAATAGAACAAAACTAAACAGAATAAAGAACAAAATAGAATAGAACAGAATAAGAACAGAACAGAATAGAACAGAACAGAATAGAACAGAACAGAATAGAACAGAATAGAACAGAATAGAACAGCATAGAACAGAATAGAACAGAATAGGACAGAATAGAACAGAACAGTATAGAATAGAATAGAACAGAATAAGAACAGAACTTGTGGAGGCTTGTGTCCGGCAGTGGACTGTATAGGCTGTAATAATTGGCAGGTAGGTTTCTTATAGGACGTAGACATCCGCTAAGAAGGAATTTTACGAAACTTGACCCCTAAGGGGATAAAACGGGGGTTGGAAGTTATGAAAGTCCTATGTTTTTGAAGTAAGAGATTTGAAATTTATACTCTATAGTTAGTGAGAAGGTGTCCAAATAATGTATCTTTAGAAATCAGCTCTCTTTTAGGGTTAAAACGGGAGATGGTAGGTCGACTCACTCATCACGAAATCTCCGAAACTATAACAGCTCCAATCTTGAAATTTGGCAGATAGGTTTCTTATAGGGCGTAAACGTCCGCTAAGAACGGATTTTACGAAAGTCGGCCCCTAAGGGGATAAAACGAGGGTTGCAAGTTTGTATGAAAGTCCTATGTTTTTGAAGTAAGAGACTTGAAATTTAAAATGTATGTGCTCTATAGATGGTGAGAATGTGTCCACATAATGCATCGTAATCTATATATATAAAAGAGAAAGGTCACTGACTAACTCATCATGAGAACTCAAAAACCGCTGGATGGTCCATCCATCCAGGATTGACAAAGATGAAATTTGGCAGGGAGGTAGATTATAGTTAGCAGACGTCCGCTAAGAACGGATTTTGCGATATTTCACCGCTAATAATTTGTAATTGGTAATTGGGGGTTGATAGTTTGTATGAAACATATACAGCAGGGTCGGTTTAAAGGAAAATAGCCGCGTTTGCAACCCTATATGTTCAAGAAACATTTATATTGATCACTTATAAGTAATAAAATAAAAATAAAATTACAATATCTAACGTTTACGTTACTAGAATACTTTTTTTTATTCCTGTTGTCACGGAGGAGCGTACGTTACTCTATTCCGTAGCATATATTTACGTAGAACCATATTAAAAACTAAATTGCATGCAGTATATTTTGAGCATATTTACACTACAATACTATTATTTAATTATTACTACATTGTTTCAGACCACAATTCTGACGAATTCAACGAACCATTTTGTTCGACGTGACGCGCGCTTCATGCGGACGTAGTCGCGGGCAACAGTTAGTGTATTATAAAACAAAGTCCCCAACAGTGTATGTGATCGATTCCCTCAAAATGTACTGAACGGATTTTCATGCGGTTTCACCAATGGAGAGAGGGCTTCAAGGCGAAGGTAACGGCTAAGCCGATTTTGATGAGAGTTTCACTGGAAATTTGCCGGGAAAATTTGTGACACACTGATTTTGATCTGTATATATATATATTAAAATAAACATTTTAAACAAATGGTAACAATTACAAAAATTCACTTATGTGTATATGCACAGTGTGTATACACAAAATTTTTGAGTTCAGACTGATCTCCTATATGGATTATAGATATAATCTGTGTTAAGGATGATCAAATATATATATATATATATACATATTTAATGTATGTTTGGGGATAACTTCGTTCTCAGAGAAATCGAGGGAAACTCAAAAATCCGCATAACTTTTTACTGGGTGTATCGATTTTGATGACTTTGAATTTAATCGAAAGCCGATGCTTATGATGTGGTCACATTTAAATTTAATCGAGATTTGATTACAACTTTTGGAGTCATCTTTGATAATGCGTATTTACTTGACTATTTTTTCGTTTACCTACGTTCTATTACTTGTCGATATAATTGAAGTCGTTTTTTTTTTCGTTTGCCTGCAAACACAATTAATAGTTTATCATCATCATCATGCATCAGCCGTCATCCACCGAGGTACCACGCCGGAGGCGCGGTCCAGGAGTGTGGTGGTGCTGTTCTTTAAGAGAGGCGATAAGTCTCTGATAAAGAATTACAGACCGATCTCACTTCTGAGCCACGTCTATAAGCTGTTTTCAAGGGTTGTTACGAATCGTCTCGCCTGAAGATTCGACGAATTCCAACCACCGGAGCAGGATGGGTTTTGAAATGGCTACAGCACCGTAGACCACACCCATACTGTTCGGCAGATTATTCAAAAGACAGAAGAATATAATCAACCGCTGTGTATGGCATTTGTGGACTCCGAGAAAGCCTTCGACTCTGTCGAGACCTGGGCTGTCCTGGACTCTCTGCAGAGATGTCATATCGACTGGCGATATATTGAGGTACTGTCTATGTACAACGCGGCGACGATGACCGTTCATGTCAATGACCAAAGAACAAGACCGATTTCTCTCCGGCGTGGGGTAAGACAGTCATAATAAATAAATCAGAATCTCAAATATATCTCTCTCCTCCTTTGCCTTTGCCGTTTTTATCGATAATTATCTACAAACAAACCGGTAACAACACTATCGCTCGGCGACAGCAACTTCTCGGAAATAGACTCGGATTAGTCGCTCGACCGATCCGCATATTGTATGAGGGCGATAGACCTGTGTTGGTAAGCAAATCCGAAACAACATGACCGATAACATTTGTAATTTTTATGTTTAAAAAAGGCTTAAAAGAGGTATACAATAATAATTTAATTAAAAAATACTTAGATATGAAAGGTAACGACATCTTTTAGTAATTTTGACGTGGGAGATCTCTCTTTGCAGCAAAAAAAACAGAACAATTCGGCATTTTTGAAGAACCTTGATTCAATCGCGCAACTAGATTTAGTCTAGTGATCAGTGCGGCTGCAACTAGTTTTATTGTACGCGTAGGACCATTTGGACTTATACCTTGACAAAGGAGAGCCTGTGCATGGCTACTCCCATGCGTGTTGCTCTATGCGAATGAAAAGTAATGACACTATCGTATTCGTACTAATTTTTCACCATTGAAATTTGGGTCCCGTTGCAAGACCTGTATACAATAAGACCTTGCATAAACGTAATGAATCCGATCAACAGACTATAAATTATTTTAGTTATTTTTTTTATGTAGAACTTAAAAAAAATATTTAATGTTGTTTTAAAAAACAGCAATTCTTATGTAATATAATAAAATATAAAATAAAATGTCTTGGATGCTAACCGATTGAAATCTGTCTATTTTGGCCTCGCTCAATCGGTGCTAACTTATTATATCACGTCCTTGGGCGGTACACCGAAAACCAGACTGATTGACCTGGTGAGAGCACAAAGAGCTATACTGAAGGTATCATTATTTAAACCGTATCGTTACCACTGTATTGTTATACAAAGAGTGCAAGGTCTTAACGGTGCGCCAATTGTTCATACTTGACACCCTACTAAGACAACACACACTTCTTGAATATCACCCGTCAGTGTCAGACGCCGTCTACGACGAAGGCGTTACAATCCTGCACAGTGTAGCAAGTTTTCCACAAGGTTCTCAAAGTGATTCTTTTGCAGCTTGGGTGGCTTTTTGTACAACAAAATCAATAGATTTCTACCTATATACAACCTCACTAAAAATAGGTGTAAACAGAAATTAACTGACTGGTTACAGAGGTTGAACTATGATGACACGAAAGCGATTCTTTCTGCCCTGACTTAGAGTACTTCTAACATACTAGCACACACACACACACACACACACACACACACACACACACACACTCACACTCACACCACCTAACCCATATCGTACCACGAATAACATAAAATATACTAGCCTTAGTTATATAAAGTTACTCATATAATATTGTTTACAACAAAATTGTGAATGCCCATATGATGATAATTGAAATGTACTTTTTTAAGGGGTGGAGACCTGGTGTCCTGAAACACAGGCCTCGAGCCTAGCTTAGGCACCAGTCTCCCACAATATTATTGCTCATGTTATTATGTACCTATCTAATGTCCTGTTAGCAATATTGTGGTAAGAAAATAAATAAATCTTATTATTACTTCTATACTACAATTCTATTAAAATAAAATATTTTACTTACTTTGTATTTTACTTATTTTGTTAATTACCACGCGGACGAAGTCGCGGCCACAACTAGTATATCTATACAACTGAAGTGTCTGTTTGTAATATTAAAATAAGCGCTTTTTACCAAATCCATATAGATACATACACGGAACATATACCATACTAACATTTTTTTCAATTTTTGTCTGTCTGTCTGTCTGTTTGTTGCGGCTAATCTCTTAAACGGCGGGACCGATTTTTACGGGACTGTCACTAGCAGATAGCTGATGTAATAACGAGTAAGTTAAGCTACTTTATTTTAGAATTTTATTTAACTCTGTGAACTGAAAAATAACTTTTTTGATAAATTCAACAATTAAATTCAATTTGTGCCTTCGGACGAAGCCGCAGGCACAGCTAAATAAAAATATAGTTTCATAGGGTCAGTAATATTTATATATTTTAATTGAGTTGAAACAGGCCCTACGAAATTTATAATAGATTAGAACCGATTATATATTTTAAGAGGATCTGCAACAAACCGGTTCTTATAATTTAGTTTTACATTATTCTTTTGTTTCTAAGTCTAATTAAGGTAAGTGGTTACGTCAACGGTCAAACTATAAATTAAACTTCGGTAACTCATGAGTGAGTGATACAAATGAAATATATCTTTTCAAGTGAGCTAGTCTCTCATCGGCTCACTTGTGTTTCAAATATATCTCTAGCTCACTAGGCTTATGATTCATTTTCGAGAGACTGACGTACTGAGCGGGAGTAAAAGAGACTGAGCTAGTGAACCACTCGATCGGATGATGGCGCTTATCATGCGAAAGAGAGAGATAGTTAGCTATGGCTCTGTATCTTTTCGATTCATATTTCACAAGGTCATAGACTCAATCGTCTTGCTTTGAACAAGCGAAAAAGTATTTTCTAACGACAACACAAGGTTGCATTTTGGTTGCATTATAAAATTATTTCACTGAGCTAAATGAGCTGAAGAGCTAAATGAGTGATATATATCCTAAGATTAAAATGATATATATCTCTCTTTTCTTTTCAGTGATATAAACTTTGCAGGGCTACTATAAATACAAAGATAAACAGCAATAAAACTTTAAAACATCTGGTCTGAGGCCGTCTCACTTGTACTTCTCATTCTGTGATCGGCTGTCACTGCGGTGGCTTGCGTTTTCGTTTATTTATAGCGTTTTGTGCATTATCTACGCCATATTTTGTATAAAAAGTAAGTAGATACAATATTTTGTCGAAAATTTACAAAATTATCAATAGCTTTTTTTGAATTTCGGGTATATTCATTACTAGGTATATTCATTACTAGACGAAAAACCGTTTAAAATAAAACGTATTTACATGCCGGCGAACCGGCGACGCTCTTTGAACAGTTAACAAAATAAAAATGAATACATACATCGACAAAATTTTAATGTATTTGTTTTATTTGTAAATAAATGAATGGCTTTGTGCTCCCGAAGACATACAATTGTAAGTTGGCCGACTATCGAACAACTAAATTGCGTACTTTTACAATTTAGTTGATCAACTTTATTTTATTGGTTACCAGCCGCAGACTAATCGATTTAATCAGTGACAGTGTTGCTAGCGCGGTGCGTGTGCGTGAAAATGCGAAAAAAAAACGCTCTAATAATAAAAAGAAGACGAAAACAAACGATAAAATTTTGGGTGCACCTATATTAAGTAATGGATTAGAATATGGAAGCATCATACATTGCATTTTAAACTCAGATGTTATCCAGATAATTTTTTTCATACTACAGAATGAGTATTTTTGTCTTTTGATGAGCCCGTATATCTAATCGGACCAGCAATAATCAAACAGGACACACCTTTCCGACTCCCTATAGCCGTTGAAGAAAGGATTTTTTTTAAATATAATTAATATACATCCACGGGCTTTTGAAACCCATGTCCTTTGTTGTTTCTAAAACATGATATTTTTTTTTTAAATCAAGGTAGGCATTATTCAGCAACATCATTGTTTAAGTTATGAAGAAAGGATTGGATTAATTCATCTATAAGTTCTTCAACTTTTTCGTTTGCAACAAGTGATTGGGAGGCAGTGGTTGTACCCGTCGACGAAGATCCCGGGCGTAGGGAAATCACGCGCACGCGTGTAGCCGTCTTCCATCTTGCCATGCGACCACAGAGTACATTGCAATAGTAGCGTGCACAGAGTACTATGGTATAAACAGGGTAGCGTGCGACTGACCAACAAAGTTGGATAGTCAGCGAGCTTGTATATGGTAACCGTGCTAACGAACAGTTGGCCGATAGTTGGACAACTTTTTAATTGTGCGTAATCGGAAGGGAATTTCGATTCTGATGCGGTCGATATCCAATTAATTAGTTGGACAATTTAGTTGGAAAAATGTGCGGGCTAGCATAATATGTCACTATACCTATTAGTATACTCTCCGATTTACTCGGCCAATTGTATATCTGCGGGAGCACTTATGAATTATTAACACGGTTTAAATATTATAAAAGGAATTTTGGGACTTAGTTATTGTCGAAGACCTTGTTTTTATTGAAACGAGTTTTCTATTTTTAACAGTTGTTTTGCCTATGTAGCCTAGGTATCTGTACCTACGTGTATATTTTTTTATTATTTAAAACAGAATACATCTACTGCTAACTCGTAAAATAGTAAACATTCTTCTTTAAGGGTAACATTTTTTTAGTCATTTTTACTTGCACAAAAAGGGTAGTAATATATATAATAGTATAGTAATGTATAGAAGGTAGGGTATTAGTAGATCACACAAAACCACAAAAACTGTTTGAAAAAATCGATATAAGATATTAACAGAATATTATAATATTAGGTCCCTTACATATGAAATTGGCGTTTTGTATGGTCGGAAGATAAAATCGATTTTTTATATATAATATATTTAATTATCAAAGTATGTACCATTGCTATCTATGTACTTTTGCCATTTTATAGGTAGTTCATTCATACCTTTACTAAAGTAGTAGTTTCTAACTTTGTTTGTTCGTAGGGTAGGTAGGGTAATCTTCGCTAATATTGATCCGATCATGAAAATTCTTTTACTAACAAAAAGCTACACTATTCGGGAGTGATATAGGCTATATTTTATTGTTGTGGAACAAAAAAAATCAGTAAAAAATAATAGTATATCAAGTCGGAGAAATACGAGCGAGATGGAAACTGCAATGTTGGTCAGCTAGTCTTTAATATAAAAATGGAAACGAAAACGTGTCATTCTAATTTTTTTTTATTTTTTTTTTCCTTCATAGCAAAATGCCGAAAGTAGTTTTCTACTATTTCCCCTTTAAGGCTTTGGGCGAAAGTGCTCGTCTGCTGCTCACATATGGCGGCCAGGAGTTCGATGATCGCCGCATCTCTATGGAAGAGTGGCCGGCTATCAAGCCGTGTGAGTACTTATTTTATTATACTAGCTGTGCCCTGCGGTATTTAGTTGAAAAAAAAACTAACTAAAATATTATATATGGCCTTCATTGATAAATGGACTCTCCAAAACATAATTGTGTTTGCTCGCAAACGAAAAAAAACCGACTTCAATTACATCGACGATTAATACAACGTAGATCGACGAAAAAATACTCAAGTAACTGCGCGTTATCAAAGATTAATCAAAAAGAAGTTATCAGATCTAAATGAAATTTATATGTGACCACATGACAAACATCAGCTTTCGATTAAATTAAAAATTATTAAAATCGGTACACCCAGTAAAAAGTTATTGCGGATTTTCAAGAATTTCCATCAATTTCTCTGGGATACCATCATCAGATCCTGGTTTCCTTATCATAATACCAAACTAGGGATATCTCCTTTCCAACAAAAAAAGAATTATCAAAATCGGTACATCCAGTAGAAAGTTATGCGGTATAATACAACGTAGGTCGACGAAAAAAGCGTCAAGTAAAAACGCATTATTAGATATAGCTCGAAAAGTAGTTGTTAGATCTCAAATAAATTTAAATGGGACCAATTAGCACACACCACCTTTCGATTAAAACAAAATTTGTCCAAATCGGTCCACCCGGTCAAAAGTTCTGATGTAACATACATTAAAAAAAAAAATACAGTCGAATTGAGAACCTCCTCCTTTTTTGGAAGTCGGTTAAAAACAAAAAATTCAATTCGAACTAGTTTTTACCTAAATGAGCGCGTTCACACAAACAAACTTCAGCTTTATAATATCATTATAGATTTGTATATTATAAAAAAAGTAATTAGGTTACTGTTTCAATTGTAATTTTAAGGCTTTCCCCGAGTCCCACGCATAAGTCAGTCGGAACATAATATTTTTAATCAATGCTATTATTTCTAATTGAGGAATATGTACTTAGGTCCGGTTTCACTGGTTACGGATAAGGTTTATCTTGCACATAAATTACGAATATGCTTTAAAAACAGGACGTAGAATAGGTCTTTAGGATCTGTTGACTGTAAATGTAGACTACCATTTAGAGTTTATTAATTTATGTTTATTTCATTAAACATTAAACATAATTACAATTCGCAACTTAAGAAATTAATATATACAGATGTATCCGTGGTATTATGTCATCTATTTTATCATCTAGATTAATGTTGCGAACAAAAACAACAATTTGTATCACTATTAATTCTGAAGTTCTAAAACATCTTAATATTTTGCAGCTAAAAAAAACATATCCGAATGCAGAGAGATTTGTTAATTGGAGAGTTTTATAATACCTAACTATAACATTCTGTTGTTACCTATAACACAAGCATTAATTTGCTTACCTTAAGAATAGACGATCTTATGTGTATATAATAAATATTTATTTATATAATATTTAGCGACACCTTTCGGCCAAATGCCGGTACTGGAGATCGATAGCAAGCAATACGCTCAGAGTATGCTGCTCTACAGATAAAAGTTACGCATTATACATAATCTTGTCATGCTTAATGATTTTGTTTCATCTACATACTGGTACTTAAATTTAGTTACATTAATTCATCATTTCAAGCGGTAGTCATAAAGTAAAATAGTCAGAAAAGCACTTATGAATGATTAGGAATCTAATTAATGCTAAATATTTAGCGATGCCATTTGGCCAAATGCCGGTACTGGAGATCGATGGCAAGCAATACGCGCAGAGTCTGGCCATCTCTCGTTACCTCGGACGCAAGTATGGACTTAACGGCAAGGACATCGAAGAGGCATTCGAGATCGATCAGAACGTGGATTTCCTGAATGACATTCGTGAAAGTAAGACAATATATTTTAAGAAAAATGTTTATACTCTTAGGAAATTAATGTGAATAAGACTGAGAGAAAAAATTGGAACGACCATCTAAAAGATCAGGACTCTTAGCCTGTCGAAGAAGACCTGTATGTTTATAAAATATTAAATCTAGCTAATAAGCATAAATATTAATAGTACGATAGTACCGTGTGTAGCACCGTCAGTGACGAATTTTTCCGTACTTATTATAGACAAAAAAGATTGTCTCTTCTTCTTAAATTTTTATATAAATCTAGTGTTCATAATCTTTAACCGTTTATTCTCACTTTTTATCAGATGTGAAGAAAACAATTTATAATATTTTGGTTATATGTCATGGCATGTAAAACCGTCTGAAATAAGTTGTTAAACAGTGGTACAAACAATTTTTATTAATAAACAGAAGCGGCAACAGTACAGTACGAGGCTGACAAGGTTTTAAAGGAAAAGAAACACGAAGATTACTCAAAGAACGTGTACCCAGCAATGTTGGACAAACTCGATGAGATTATCAAGAAGAACAATGGACACATCGCTGCAGGAAAGGTAAGAGTGTCTCCATAAATATCACTATACTGTCTGATCCTACAGACATTGTTTTGTCCTGAAAACTGTCAAACACGTGAAGTCAATATCATCGTCACATATTCTAAAATTTTAATGTTTTTTTTTAAATTTGACCTTACTCTAAGAGCTAATCTTTATATAATATCTATAACCTTTTGACCGCCGTAGTCACCTATACTTGACAAGGGCTCGCGAGTCCTGTGCGCCAGCGACGTCTATAGGTGACAAAAAACCCGGACCACAAAAATATTAAATAAAATTATTAAATAAATATTTCTAGTATTTTAATTACAACATTTATGAAAATAGAATATCCCCGCAACATTTGAGTATAAAAAACAAGTCTTTTAGAGCTACACGTACTGAGAAACATTGAAATAAAAACATGCATTTTTCTTCCACGTAAATGATATGTCCAGAACGCCGAAGTCGTCTATAGTTGACCGCTAGGGATGTGACGCAAGAGGTATAAATAAATAATAAATAAATAAATATTTACAACATACACACACGGTCATCTGTTCCTAAAGTAAGCAACTTAATGCTTGTGTTATAGGTAACAGCTGACTGGTATAGCTATTTTTTTTTTTTTTTTTGATACGCATACATATAAATAATACACATATAAATAATACACATATAAATAAATATATATTATACTCAGACTCGGGGTGGGAATCAAACCCATAACCACCGGAGCAGAAAGCACCGCCGACCTGTAGTCACTACAAACTGCGCCAACGGGCTAGTCAAAATGGTATAGATGATTTATATATTCTTTATTGCACTTTAAAAAAATCATAATTACAAGTCATTTTTGCAATTAGCTATTCAAAATTCAACTCAAACGTGTTATATTTTCTATAAATAATTTAATATTTGAATAAAACAAAAGGTAAAAAACATAAAACTATCATCAGCTAATCAAACTAAATAGCAAATGAATAAAAAATCAAATCAACTAAAATCAATTAAATCGCCATAATAAATCTGATATCTCAAATCTGGCGCATCTCTAGCGCGTAGTCATTAATCCGTTCTCTACACGCCGTTGTCAAGTATAGACGACACGCTGATGACGTCATAAGCGAATAGCGAGAAAACTAGTGAAGTGCAAGACGAGCGATACCTTAGAACATCGTCGCATTTTGGAAGGCATCGATGATTTTAATAATATACAATGAAAAAAAAAATTTTTTTTCATTTTTTTTATCTAAGGTTAAGAGCGAAATTACGATTTTCTTTCTCATTCTCAAAATCATCTGGCAGCATCAATATCATCTCTAACCCCCACTCTCATAAAAGCTTTTTTTCTAAGACCCATGTCGTGTCGTGTGTCGTGAAATATTTGATTTGAAATATTGCTACTTACTCAGTACTGTTTTAGTACTATTTGCTACCTAAGCAAAAAAATATTTAACGCATGTAAATATTTCTTTTAAACTAAGGCTGGCATCGACCGCACCGATTATATTAATTTGCTTCATCGGATCAACTACTGAGTTGGGGAACAGTGGAACACGGGGCACTATGGAACAGTGTTGATAAAAATTTGGATTCTAAACTAATCCGTGTGGTAACGCTTCGACTAATTACAGCGCGTAGGGAGTCTTGCAAAACCGTAATAACTTTTTACTGGGTGTACCGATTTTGATAATTTTTAATTTTATCGAAAGCCAATGTTTATCATGTGGTCACATATAAATTTCATTGAGATCTGATATCTACTTTTTGAGTAATCTTTGATAACGTGTAGTTACTTGACTATTTTTTCGTCGATCTACGTTGTATTCGAGCAAACACAATTATTCTTGTTCAAAAGTTGAGATTTCTTTTCAAAGTACTTTCTTTTTAGTAAAAAAGTTTAAAGAATAGGTAAATGATATTTTTTTTCCATTAATTTTAATCATTTGAGACAATTGTGTGGAAAGTTCAAAAAATAACCTAACTTTTTATAAAACTCGTTTGAAACGTTGGCCTTATGGGGCACTATGGAACGGGGCACAGTGGAATACTGTTTTAATGAACCTTAGATAATAAACTATTATCTATTAAGATAATAATTGTGTTTGCAGGCAAACGAAAAAAACTAACTTCAATTATATCGACAAGTAATACAACGTAGGTAGACAAAAAAAAGGCAAGTAAATACGCATTATCAAAGATCAATCAAAAAGTTGTAATCGGGTTTGGATGAAATTTAAATGTGACTACATGATAAACATCGGCTTTCGATTAAATTAAAAATCATCAAAATCGGTGCACCCAGTAAAAGTTATGCAGATTTTTGAGATGTCATTATCAAATCCTGCTTTCCTTAGCATGGTACTACACCGGGGTTATCTCCTTTCCAACAAAAAAAGAATTATCAAAATCGGTTCATAAACGACAAAGTTATCCCCGAACATAAATAAAAAAATATAAAATATATATCGAATCGGTCGAATTGAGTAACCTCCTCCTTGTTTGAAGTCGGTTAAAAAATTACAAATTTGAATTTGGTTAATTTTTTTCTAAATTACTTTTCATGTATATATCGATTCGATTCGAAATCGATATATAGCCTGCGGCTTCCTTGCGTGCGACACAGCACGTCTCTAAAGAGAGTTTCAAAACCGTAGGTCAGCTGCGCCGTAGTCGTCCAGTCGTGACAATGACGTCATGGCGATAGAAAAGAGTGTTGTGCTTTACTACGATTATTTTTGTAATGTTTGTTTTTTATTTATGTTGTTGTAAGTATATATAACGAGTACAAGATAACACAAGAAAAATATTAAAAAATAAACCTTCCTAGATTATATAAGTAGTCATTTATTGCATAAAAACCAGCAAAAACAAGTCGCTGTGTGGTACTCGATAACGACTCTTGGCAGCACTATTTTTTTCGTAGGTATTTTTGTTTATTTTATGCCTTGGCGTACAGGGCACGGGAATGGTTTTGAGGCGTGGCGGTCAAAAGGTTAAGGTATTAGAAACATTACCGAATCGATTTATTTTATCGCGGTTCATTAAATTTAACCATGCCATGGTTACCATGGTGACCATGTCACGGGAGGACTAATTTATTCGTTTTCGAATTTTGCGCACAGAATCACACTGCGATTCACTTTTCTTTATATAGACTAACTGAACAGATGGTTATCCTGCGAACTATCAAATGCGTGAAACAAATGCAATCATTTTCACTCCTTATAAAATGTTCTGCGCCATTTGCTTAATTCATCATGCTCAATACGAATCTTCTACAAAGTTTTAGAAAACTTATGAAAAATTAACCGAATTGAATTAACCGCTTTCTTATCTTGCGCATGTCTTGCGCTTAGCAACACCTTTAGCTGTGTATTTTTATTTATATAAGTAGACTAGCTAGCTCAACGGACGTTGTTTAGTCCTGCGAACTGTCATACCTGCTATGTTTATTATACCTAATTGTGTTTGCTAGCAAACGAAAAAAACCGACTTCAATTACATCGACAAGTAATACAACGTAGGTAGACGAAAAAAGTTAACATACGCACTAGTCGCCACTACAGTTTTTGAAGATTACCCTCGATTTCTCTGGGATGCCATTATCAGATCCTAGTTTCCTTATCATGGTATCACTCTTAGGATATCCATTTTCTTACAAAAAGAATCAGCAAAATCGGTTCATAAACGACGAAGTTATCCGCGAACACACTTAAAAAAATATGTAAGGTCGAATTGGGCAATCTCCTCCTTTTTTGAAGTCGGTTAAAAATCATTAGATTTATTAAAATTTATAAGGAAATAATTGAATTGAAAACATTTTTGGCTAAAAATAATGGTGTTTCTCATTAATACAATTACAATACGTCAAACTTATTTATAAGCTGCGTGTTTACGGTAGTAAATAATATAGCCACCCTCTCTCTTCCCATGGGTGTCGTAAGAGACGACTAAGGGATAACACAGTTTCACTACCACCTTAAAATTTAAAAAGACGACCGACGGTGAGATTACCATCCAACTGCTGGCTTTGAAATACACAGGCCGAAGACGGGCAGCAGCGTCTTCGGTGCGATATACCCAGCTCTGCGGTCACCAACCCGCCTGCCCAGCGTGGTGACTATGGGCAACACACATGAGTTCACGCCATTTTTGGCACGAACTTGTGGAGGCCTATGTCCAGCAGTGGACTGCGATAGGCTGAAATGATGAAGCTTATCTATACAAAGAATTAAAAAATAAATCGCTGAACCAATTTGGCTTTCAAATATTTTTAGAACGTTCTTATGGTCTAAAAATTTAAGAAAATTGCGCAGAAAGTTTTGAATAACGTAAAGATTGTTTTGATTAAGGTGGCAAGACAGGACAATGTCAATCGGCTTAGCTAGTGATTGATAAAAGAATGCGTATCTATTTTACTTTGAATCTAATTTTAACGGTACACTAGCTGTGCCCGCGACTTCGTCCGCTTGAAATTTAACAAAAAAGTTATTGTTCAGTTCACAGAGTTATAAAATAAATAAATTTCTAATATAAAAGTAGCCTAACTTACTTCTTATTACATCAGCTATCTGCCAATGAAAGTCCCGTCAAAATGGGTCCAGCCGTTTCAGAGATTAGCCGGAACAAACAGACAGACTACTAGATATACAGACAAAAATTGTAAACTATATTATTTTGGCATATGTACCGAGTATAAATCCAATATGTATTTAGTAAAAAGCGGTTATTACGAACAGACACTCCAATTTTATTTATTTGTATAGATATAGATTTAATGTTGTTTTATTTTTGTCTATTTTCTGTTCTACAGCTCACATGGGCCGATTTCGTGTTCGCCGGTTTATTCGATTACCTCAAGTCGATGCTTCGTATTCCCGATCTGGAGAAGAAGTACCCAAGCTACCAGCAAGTCATCGACAATGTTTACGCCATCCCTAAAATAGCAGCCTATAAGGAAAAAGCGCCAAAGTCCGCTGATTAAACATTTGCGACATTATCTGTCTGTAATGTTTATAATTTTGCCCTTTTAGTCAGTCATTTTTGGATCATAGTGTGAATTATTGTGATCCACGAGTGATTTTGACATTAAATAAGGTATAATACTTTATAAAATAAAACAACGCACAATAAGTATAAAAGTAAATGTAAGAAATATTGTTACTAATTCTGCTTTACAGAGCTGTGTATTTTATAAATAAAGTTTCAAATATTAACGTTAGTTTTTTATTTGTTATTTCATCACTTTATCGTATTGTTTTCAGTTTTAAACTTTTATCAGTTCCAGTAAGGTCAGAACTCAGAGGCTTTGTTCTGATGTTATAAATATGCAAAAACTTTTTTCCATTATTTATTATTATTATATATTCAAAAATCTTTATATTTTGATGATTTTCTCGTTATCATTACAACTGATTTAATGTTACAACCTCATAAACACGAGATCTATAATTGTGTTTGCTCGCAAACGAAAAAAAAACCGACTTCAATTACATCGACGAGTAATACAACGTAGATCGACGAAAAAATAGTCAAGTAACAACGCATTATCAAAGATTACTCAAAAAGTAGTTATCAGATCTCAATAAAATTTATATGTGACCACATGACAAACATCAGCTTTCGATTAAATTAAAAATTATTAAAATCGGTACACCCAGTAAAAAGTTATTGCGGATTTTCAAGAATTTCCATCAATTTCTCTGGGATCCTATCATCAGATCCTAGTTTCCTTATCATGATACCAAACTAGGGATATCTCCTTTCTAACAAAAAAAGAATTATCAAAATCGGTACATCCAGTAGAAAGTTATGTGGTATAATACAACGTAGGTCGACGAAAAAAGCGTCAAGTAAAAACGCATTATTAGATATAGCTCGAAAAGTAGTTGTTAGATCTCAAATAAATTTAAATGGGACCAATTAGCACACACCACCTTTCGATTAAAAGAAAATTTGTCGAAATCGCTCCACCCAGTCAAAAGTTCTGATGTAACAAACATAAAAAAAAAATACAGTCGAATTGAGAACCTCCTCCTTTTTTGGAACTCGGTTAAAAATAGGTAGGTAACTTAATTAGGTCAACGACATGTTAAAAGCAATCAGCTTTCGATACATAAATAAAAATTCTACAGTGTTAAAAGTTTCATAAGAAACCCTATAAATATAAAGAAAGCAACAATAAACACTTATAAAAACAACAGAAAATTTATAACAATAATCAATTTTTAGCTTACATACGGCAGTTGTCATGTATGTCTCGTGTAAGTGACGTTGATATTACAACGTAGGCGTGGCAGGCGGTCTACAAGATTACATAATTTACTACAAGCATAAATAATTATCATAATACATCGACTTATTCACCTTTACTCATGTTTACGAGTCGAGATGATGAGCAGTAAACTTTTATTTATGGCATTGTCTGCATAAAAAATATATACAAATAAATAAAATTTGAGTGTCTGTAATATTAAAATAACCGCTTTTAACTAAATTCATATATATGTGTACACGCTACATACCATACCAAAATAACATTTTTTATAATTTTTTGTCTGTACACTGGCAGAGGCTGATGTACTAAGGAGTAACTTGGGCTACTTTTATTTTATAGCTCAGTGAACTGAACAATAATTATATTGTTAAATTCCATGCGGATAAAGTCGCAGGAACAGCTAGTTTATAAATAAAAACGATACACTGAAATGATTGTACGCGCGTGAACTTCGTACGATTGCACCAAATTGGGTAATTGTTTGTTTAATGGTTATTTTCAGGACAAGATTTATGTAAAATAAAGAAAAAAATTAATATAATTATTCACGAAAAGAAATATGAAGTTCACAAGGTCAAGTGGGTTAAAATAAAGAAACAAGAAATCAAAAAAATCCACTATATTTATAGCGTATTTCTATTCGCGTTTGTGAATCTAAAAGTTGTTTCTTGAGACGAAGCAGGTTCTAAGAGCAGTTCTAAGAGTAAACAATCTAAAAACATGGACGAATGCAGACCAAATTCTCATTGATCACACTCTCATAACTCGGTATGAGAATTTGGTCTCCAATTGACCATGTTTTTATGAGGTTAGATTAGGTTAGGTGCAGGGTAATCCCAGGGGACCAATTAAAGCGGCTGAAGGCTCCCGCAGGAGTTTGGTCGGTAGTGCACCCCCAAGTGTTGAAGCCGACAAACGGTCTAGGACTGCCTACCCGGGCGTCCTGGATATCACCCGTAAATGGGTTCCACTGCGGTAACAAAAAAAAAGGTGCAGGGTAATCTCTATCCACATCTGATAAAACAGGACCTAACACTTATTGCTGGTGTAGGCAAGTGACAGCTGTGGACGACATCATGTTACTGATAAAATAAGCAGTTCCACAAATAAGCAGAACTGCCGTCATTTGACAAAGGCTATAAAAACAACTTGTATGACTGAATTTGCTTATATAGTGTTAACCGCTCACGAATCATAAACGTGAATCTTAGCTAGATTAAAACACTCCATAGTAGATAGAGTTTTATATCATATTGATAATTTCTTATCGCGAGGACGGGGAGGATGTGTTAACATTCTCCCAAACAAATAATTGATGGTAATAATTTTTTTTACATAATACGAACCAAAATATATAGCGATAGTTGAGTCGTCTAGTATCAAAATCCGCCAGATCCATTTTTATTAAAAAAGAAGTTATTATGCTCAGTGGTTTCTTTTTCTTAAAATCTATGCTTCCAAAAAATAAATTCGTATCAATCCCAGACACATCTATAGTAAGTTGAGGTTAAAAACTTGTATTTAGTATCAAATCCCGCCAGATCTTTGACAATTGAGGTTCATTCGCCGCCAGATCCAAATAGGCCAATTAGAACACAGGATTTTGACGGATAACTTTCATGGCGTCCTCGATCTCAGTATGGACGCCCATACATTTTTTTGTGGTTTTCTTGCTGCGTTTTATGGTGAATTTAATAAGAAATAATGGCCGATTTCCTAAAAAAAATAGACAAAGTTCCGCCAAATCAGGCAAGGAAGCGAGGTGTGAAGAGAGAAAACTGGAAAAGAGAAAGAAAACGTCGAGAAATGTGAGTAAAAATTTCATTGAAATTGTTCTTATTAGGCTGTACAGGCTGTTAAATTAGTAACCGTTTTTGAGTCAAATTATACGTGTAATTTATTTTATTGGATTTGGTCTATCATAACAAAAGAGTCGATGACATTCAAATTGAAAAACGATGGTTAGGTTACGTGGATTTGCGTTTCGTCCGTAGTTGCTGACTCATTAAAATATTTACATTTTTTATACTGCGCAGGGGTCGACAGAACGTTAGCGTGCAAGGTGAAGAAAACTATCGGAGTGAAATTGGGCAACCTAAATATGTAACGAAACGAAGAAAGAAAATCTCTGACTTGGCACCCGTAATTTTGCCAAGAGGCAATAAAGTAAACATTAAGAAAATACTTGATGTTGCAAACCTTTTAAAGAAGCACTTCGGTGAAGACTGGTGGATTGTCGACCCTTTGAAATATTATAAAGACATAGAAGAAAATAATAACAATTTTGCAGAACATGAGTACATTCAGTGTGTCGCACTAGAAGAAAGTGAAAATTTTATTTATTTATTTTATTTATTCTTAATGTACACCAAAATACAGACACATATAAAGAAAGACACAATAGAAGATGTACAAAGGCGATCTTATCGCCAAATAGCGATCTCTTCCAGATAACCTTTGGGTACAGGACACGATACAGTAGCAGCGGTTAAGGTGTGCACAAATTAAGGAGTAAAGATCAATTATAAATAGGTAAAAACTACGATATGATAAACTTACATAATTATTAAAAAAAAAAAAAAGAAAAGAAAAAAACATATAAATAAGTAAATATTTTAGTATATAATGTATGAAACTCATATATACACACATACATACATACATACATATAACATACACATACATAATTACATTGAGGCATACATATATTTACATAATAATATGCATAAAAAAAAAATTAGATACATAAAATATACATTAACAATAATTATTTACATTTTATATTATAATTAATTACATTAATACAATTTCTTAATTTTCATTAATACGTTAATAGTTTTATTTATGACTTCTCAATGACTATTTCCTAACATCACTCATTAGTTTCACTTTTTAACCGACTTCCAAAAAAGGAGGAGGTTCTCAATTCGACTGTATTTTTTTTTTTTTTTTTTTTTTTATTTATGTTACATCAGAACTTTTGCCCGCGTGGACCGATTTCGACAAATTTTGTTTTAATCGAAAGGTGGTGTGTGCCAATTGGTCCCATTTAAATTTATTTGAGATCTAACAACTACTTTTCGAGTTATATCTAATAATGTGTTTTTACTTGACGCTTTTTTCGTCGACCTACGTTGTATTATACCGCATAACTTTCTACTGGATGTACCGATTTTGATAATTCTTTTTTTATTGGAAAGGGGATATCCCTAGTTTGGTACCGTTATAAGGAAACTAGGATCTGATGATGGGATCCCAGAGGAATCGAGGGAAACTCTCGAAAATCCGTAATAACTTTTTACTGGGTGTACCGATTTTGATAATTTTTAATTTAATCGAAAGCTGATGTTTATCATGTGGTCACATATAAATTTCATCGAGATCTGATAACTACTTTTTGAGTAATCTTTAATAACGCGTAGTTGCTTGACTATTTTTTCGTCGATCTACGTTGTATTACTTGTCGATGTAATTGAAGTCGGTTTTTTTTTCGTTTGCGAGCAAACACAATTATTGAATCTATAATGCTCATCATCATCATCATCATCATCATTATCATCATCATCATAATCATCATCACCACCATCACCATCATTTCAGCCTATCGCAGTCCACTGCTGGACATAGGCCTCCCCAAATTCGCGCGAAAAATTGGCACGAACTCATTAGGGGTTTTGCCCATAGTCACCACGCTGGGCAGGCGGGCTGGCTCCGTCGCACTGAAGGCGCTGCTGTCCGTCTTCAGCCTGCCACTTTGAATACTTCCTGTATATTAAGAAAGTGAATGTCAAAACCCGCTACATCCATTGAGTTGAGTAACGAACTCCGTCAGATCCTTATCTCAATATCAATATCCGCTACATCCATTTTTTTTACTTACATTTAGTTGTATAATTTAAAAGTTAAAAATAATTTTGCTTAGATGAGTCGGAGATTCGAATCAAGTAAATTTACTTTAAATGTTTAAAATGAGATGCCACTTGTAACTGTGACAGAAACGAAAAGTCATTTATTGTAAAATTGACCTTTCTGGATCTGGCGGATTTTGATACTAGACGACTCAGTTATTCAACGTAAAAAAATAACTTGGAACCAGCATATAAGTTGCTATTTCAATTAATGTTCAACAACGCAGGACACCAAGATATTGTGACAAGTAATACAATGTAGATCGACGAAAAAATTGTCAAGTAACTACGCGTTATCAAAGATTACTCAAAAAGTAGTTATCAATGTGACCAACATGATAAACATCAGCTTTCGATTAAATTATCAGAATCGGTACACCTAGTAATGTTAGTAATAGTAGTAAGTAGTAGTTTGCGGATTTTCGAGAGATTTCCTCAATTTCTCTAAATAAAAAAAAAATACAATCGAATTGAGAACCTCCTCCTTTTTTGGAAGACGGTTAAAAATAAACTTTTACTTGCATGCAACTAAAAAGTGTTAAATACAGCAAAATAGTATAAAGTATCTCTTCAAAATACAAGTACTTACTAACGGGAATATAAGATTAATGTTATTTTTATCTTCACTAAGCTCAAGTACCAGTTCAAGTAATGTGTTAGATAGTTTTCGTATTGTATAAATATGAGTTATTACATTATAAATTAGAAAGGAAAAATATTATTTGTCAGTTCAATTAATATTTAAACTCAACATGATCTCAACAGAGAATAAATTTGTCCAGAGTGGAACGGTTACTCAGAGCAACTACCTACTACAGTTTTATTATTAAAAGAATAATGAGATATCCTTTGAGCGTCCTCAAAGATAAGAAATTTAAGAAAATGCCTCTTTCAATCTCCCCTTTCCATTTCTCGTATTACCTTCTTAAAATATGAATTTATATATTTTTTATATATAAAATTCTCGTCTCACAATGTTAGTTACCATATTCCTCTGAAACGGCTGGACCGATTTTTATGAAATTTTGTGTGTATATTGAGTACGTCCGAGAATCGGCAAACATCTATTTTTCGTTCCCACTTAAACCCTAAGTTATAAGGGGGGAATTAAGGGGGTTAATAACATATATGGCAAAACAACGTTTGCGGGGTTAGCTAGTAACGTATATATTTACCATCTCATCAATACTATTCGGGTAATCCACGTTTTGGTCGATCTCAAATTCTTCCTCTATATTAGCACCATTGATTTTGAACTTCTTGCCGAGGTAACGGGCGATTGCCACGCTCTGAGCGTACTTTTTGCCATCGATCTCCAACACTCGAAGGGCATTGCTGCCAAACAAAAACATTATTGACTGGACTATCAGTGTCTTGAATATTGTCGATCTGATCTAACGGTATGAGCTTTAATGAGCTATTAGACTTGTCTCAGGCTTTGTGAAATAAACGAATTTTTGTTACCTTTTGTTTAATTTATTTGGCTTAATTTGTTAAATTGTAATAATATCTTTGGTTTATAATAATATCAGATTATATATAATAGGTCAGATTTTAGAATTTTACATGGCTTACATAATTTCATACATAATTTCATATTAAGTTTGCAGTTGAATTTTTTGTCTTATATGTTTGATTTATAGCCCCTTTTGCACACATACAAACGAAGCCTTAAGACCGTTTTTGTACAAAAATAAATATTTATTTAAAGAAGAGAATAAGCCGCATGACTTTGTGTACCAACTCAGTATTTTTATCTTTCTGTGGCAGTATAAAATTCAAACAAATCGCTAAATCGTTTCGCCGGCGTTGATCCAGCCAGACCCACTAAATCGTATCAATTCAGCCTTCGTTGTCAATTGGTATCGCGATGTTCGTACACCGAATTATTCTATTACGTACGCTATTTGCAAGCATTTGTTGTGTAGTTCATACACAATATATAGTTTAGCAGAATAAAGGGTCACGTTTGATCTATTTCAAGTTCAGATATAACATTCAAACAGCAATGCTTTTGAGTTGTTTTTGATCCGCTTGTAACATTCCACTGCTGGATATAGGCTCCATGTAAGAGAAGGATTGGAGCTTAATCCATCACGCTCCTTTACTGCGAGTCGAGTGTAAGATTGTTTTTTTTTTATTAAAATGAGAAAAATATTAAATATCTCGACACTTTCTATTAAGAATTAGATTTTGACTAGCCCGTTGGCGCAGTTTGTAGTGACCCTGCTTTCTGCTCTGGATGTTGCGGGTTTGTTTCCCACCCCGAATCTTTGTGTAATATATATATATTTTGATTTGACTTACATCTTCTTTTTATTTTTTTAGGAGTTAGATTGCATTATTTTCCCATAATTTTCCACTTTCTAAAAATCTTAAATGAAAAAGCCTTAGATAAAATCCAGCTACACAGATTTTTGTTATATCTTCAATATTATTGATTATTACAAGTCATGCTACATAAATGATTTATAATGTTATATGTATAAAATTATAAATGTAGGTAACGATAAGATAATTAAAACACTTAAGTGTCGGACGCACGTAACATCAAAATTTACATCATTATTCATAACGAAAATAAACAGCTAAACTCAAGGTCAATTTCGATAGTATCGTGTGCTTATCCTTCAAACTACTCTGATTAGTGATTACAGTCATGTCGAGTCCTGTGAACCGATGACTGCTTAAGAAAGCTAGGTGACGTGGTTCAACGCTGATAGTGTTATTA
Source organism: Melitaea cinxia (assembly GCF_905220565.1). Classification (NCBI taxonomy): domain Eukaryota; kingdom Metazoa; phylum Arthropoda; class Insecta; order Lepidoptera; family Nymphalidae; genus Melitaea; species Melitaea cinxia. The sequence goes on along the minus strand of NC_059408.1, from coordinate 13,887,719 downwards.
TATTATATTGTTTCATATCCCTATTGGTCATTTTTCCATTTTTTTCTTGGATAGCTGGCTGAAGCCAGGTCATAAAAATATATGCTAATCTTTCGATTGTTTTTTGCTGAAAGGTACTCAATCAGAGCATCAGAACTTATGCAGATTAAACTATAAGGCAATTTTTGTGAAAATAATAAACTTACTCGGTTTGAATGCTTCCCAATCTTCTTCCTCTACTCGATGGTCTTCGAACTCCAATCCCCCATAGGCGAGCAGAAGACGAATACTCTCACTCAACGCCTTCGTGGTAAAATAATGCACCACAATATATCTATATATATATATAGTTTCTTCCGAATCTTCTCTGCAGAATCTACATTCCGAATTGGTGGTAGCTTCACTTTTACAAAAATAATAATTTATTTTTAAAGTTTTAATTTATAAAATGACGATTCGAAAGTGCTCTTGGAGCCTATTTGAATAAAGCTATTTTTGATTTGATTTGATTTACAAATTGAGTATTACAAAGCTATAAATTTAGCTCGATATAATTGCGTTTGCTCGCTAACGATAAAAACCGACTTCAAGTAACGTAGGTAGTCGAAAAAAATAATACGTATTATTATAGATAACTCAAAGTACACGTCAGATCTCGATTGAGTTTAAAAGAGACCACATTACTAGCACCAGTTTCCAATTTTAAAAAATCATCGAAATCGGTACAACCAGAATAAAGTTAAGAGGTAACACACAAAAATTAGATTATACTTTATACCTGTATTTGAAGATATTCTAAAAATTTTAAGATTCTTAGTAGATATCAAAAAATACACATGATTTTGGGTCGGGTGGGGGGTTAGTATTAAACCTCACCAAGTGTCACCAAGGGGGAAGGGGAAGGTTAAAAACGCTAAATAACATCGCATGATTAATGGACGGCCCATTATCAAAAAATCCGTTCTTAGTGGACTGAATTTTATCTATTTAGTAGCTGACCCCGCAAACGTTTCTTTGTCATATATGTTATTAACTCGCTTAATCCCCCAACCCTTATAACTTAGGGATATGAAAAATAGACGTTGGCCGATTCTCAGACCTACCCGATATGCCCACAAAATTTTATTAAAATCGGTCGAGCCGTTTCGGAGGGGTTCAATGTTTAACACCATGACACGAGAATTTTATATATTAGAAATATGCGTACAGCGGATTTTGAGATTTCGTGATGAGTTGATGGGCTAGTCACTCGTGATTTTATATATGTATATATAGAAGAAGATATAAAATTTGACAAATATATTGAAGGAAAAACGTGTGTTATTATATTAAATTAAAGCAAAGAAGTTAGTGCTTTATAATTTGTAGATAATATACTTATTTCCTCATTCCTCAACACATTGATTTTATCATTAAAATGCGTTGTGTACCGTTGTTGTGCAATGATAAATATTTATGTCACGTAGTAGGTATTGCTGCTAATAGGGTACTAAATATTAAACTCTGTCCTTGATAACAATACACGAACAAAATGGCATCACTGATGTCTACTACCAAATATAGCTAACCGTTAATTACTACAATCAAGTTATGTAACTAAACATTTTTTGTCTTATATTCCTACAATAAAAAAAAAACCTCTGCTATTCCCTGCTAACCTTACCTTTAATTTAAAGTTAAACGATCCAAATCAACACTTTATTCTTACTCGATCACTAGTAAAACGAACCGAAAATTAAAGGTTCGTCTTTGCCGAATTTCCCCGATTTAATAGATAACCAATAGAAGATAATACGTTTTTATCAAAATATTACTTTCAGAAGATAATAAGTTTTATCAAAATGTTACTACCTGGCTGTTTGTCTTTTTTTCGCGCGGATTTAATAAATATGATAAGCATTTGTAGCGTTTTTTATGAGAAAAAACAACGTATACAAATCGATAACATATATATACGATACGATATTAAAAATAGATGTATGACGAATATACGAATAGAATGAGTGAAACTGTTAACCTTGACTTATCGTATATTGTGAGCATTATGACAACTCGACGCCATCAAATTACATGGGATTAAATATATGATAGGTTTGTGTGCTTAGGTATCATGTGTTTGCTCATCTAGGTATGTGTGTCGCGCTCCGAATAGCGCTTATCTCCATCCCGACGACGAGATGTTCTAAGCCTATGTGGGCGCTCCCTAAGAGTTACCTTCTTTCGTCCGATCACAATGGTATTTTGAGATTCAGCGCCTAGTGTCTACGTATTGTCGGCTTGCACCGCCCCTCGTGCTCGCCTTGCACAGTCCCTCGCAGAACACCAAATAATAGGCATGTGTATCAATGCATGTGTGATCCCCATTCATAAGAAATATCTGTATAGGTCATATAAATTTTTGTCATTGTCGGGGCGTTTGCGCTTTCGTTGTGTATGTTTTTGAATAAAGATTTTCATCCTACTGAGGACCTTTAAGTCTAAAAACTTATGATGAATATGTTAATGTTTCTTAAATCTTCAAAAAAGTCGTTCTTTTATTTAATATTATTGCTTCTTATTGGTGTGTTGCTAGGACAACGTTGCCGCATCATTATCACATTTATAATAACGTAATAAATTAAAATGAAACAACAATCGTTTTTATTTTAGGCTTTATTTTTTAAAACATTTAATTAACAAACGTCACAAATTTACTTTTACTTACGAATATATAAACATCTAATATATTTCATATTGTGCAACAATTTTCAACAAACTGTGACAATCTTTGAAACAAATCAAAAACCACTCGCAGATCAAAGTGATGACTAATGACTGTTATGGTGTTTACATTTCTGTTCTGCAGCATTATCGCTGTAAGTTTTTACTTGAGGGATGGAGTAAACATTGTCGATCACTTGCTGGAAGCTTGGGTACTTTTTGTCCAGATCAGGAATACGGAGCATTAACTTTAAGTAACTGATCATACCGGCGAACATGAAATCGGCCCAAGTGAGCTGTGTAAAAAAATTCGAATGAAAACAAAAAAACTAATTCCAAATACTCATTTTACCTATAGGTAGTATAAATACTAAGAAGCTATCATTAATTGTAGGCAAACTAAGGTACTTATTAATTGTAAAAACTAATTAGAAAAGCCGATTACAAAAATTGATACGATTCTATTTTTAGCTTACATTTAAAAAACATACCTACATAATATTTTTTACGAATCTGTTCCAATTTTTGTCCTGTTTACTGTCGCTTAGCAACTGAGCAAATATTAGTCGTTATAAAATCGATTGATAAAACTCACTGAATAATGTAACACAAACATTTCGTTCTAACGTTAATGGGGGCAAAGTAAAATAAAATAACCTTTAAAATATTTGATTACTTAAATATATAAATAAAGTGTGTTTTTAACATGATTATGTCGTTAAACAAAAAAAAAAGCTTGAAAGTTTTTGAAGTATCATATTTTAGAAGTATTGTTTTTCGACTGTGTCATGCATATACGTATTCAAATACGCACCTTTCCTGCAGCGATGTGTCCCTTGTTCTTCTTGATAATCTCATCCAGTTTGTCCAACATTACTGGGTACACGTTCTTTGAGTAATCCTCTTGTTTCTTTTCTTTACCTCTGCGTCGGCCTCGTACTGTACCGATGCCGCTTCTGTTTACAATAAATAATGTTTTATGTAGTTCATTATATGCTTGATAGAAATTAAAAATATTACAACTAAGCCTTACAATAGATCATTTATATCACAAACATCTAATTTAATAATAAGAAAATTTATATAACTATGCGGTGCTGAGGAACAGGGGAAACAACTACTTTACGACACTTCATGTTGCTAATCATACAACTCACCATGTATGTTACTGTTACATCTAATGGGGACAACTGTAATTAGTTTAAAGGTCATTCACGCTCTGATGCATTATAAACAATATTTGAGCTGATTCTTACACCGTCTATACTTGAATGATCTCGTTTATTTATTATTGATAGCACTATGTTTCTTTTTAAGTTTTACAAGTCCTATTTGCACGAATATCGTTCAGGAACTCCATGTTCTGGTCGATCTCGAAGTGATCTTCCTCGGTGTCCTGACCGTTAAGTCCATACTTCCGTCCGATGTTAAATGCTTAAATGTTAGTCCAAAATATTTATTGTTATGTCCATCACTGTTACTTCCTTTTGTGATTGGTTCCGATTTTGCAAATGTCACAGTTAACAAAAAGAAAAATTAAGCTTGTAAGTAGCCTTAAGCACATGTTTGTTTAAGTTAACTAGAGTTTAACTTCCTTAGTATCAGAACAACAACCTTTGTACAAGTCATGAACATGCCATTCAGATATTTCCTAAGAATGGGCCCAGTGTTCTTCATTCAAGATAAACTTCCTATAGGCGCTATTGTATGTAACGAGTAAACAACGAGTACTCATCACCAGTAATTCGTACGATAATTATTGAGTTGTATAAAACTAACATCGTGGGTAGGTTTCAAATATTTGATGCATTTATGTTTCCAATACTCATTTAGAGACAATACTAAATGACTAAAGGCTTTGTGAAATTTACTATATCATTTTTAATAAATAATTTAATATGATATTTATCCAAGACATTGTTTCTTTATCATCATATCAACCGTTGCAATGTGGTGGTGCAAGTAATCGCTCTTAACGTCTCGGGTTTGATTTTCGCTCTGGGTACCGATACCCTTTTGGGACAGCTATATACGTATTGTATATAAAATTATAACACTTAGTCAACTTAATCGGAGAAAAATTGTAATTAGTTAATATTATATATTCTGTACTTCTTTTAAGAGAACTTGTACTGTTCTTATGATATATAAACCTATTTAATCCCTATTATCTCTATTTCTTAAAAAAAAGAATATATCAATAATAGAACGCCATCTTAAGGATCTGTGGATAAGCTTGTAGCTATTGTCACAAATTGACAAGAAGGTATGATAAAATTTTAACTTCGGTGTCCATTTCCGAATGCGCAAAGTAAACGTATTCTTTCTTTTCGCATGTCTCTCAAACGATTTTGCAATTGCCAGAAATAAATTTAAAGTTTATATTTAGAATAATTTGTTACAGATGTGTTGTGAATTAATGGCGCTGTATTTCAAGCAAGACTAATTTTATAATATAACACAGGTTTTTAAATAGTAACTGCAGAGTTTCTTCTCGATTCTTCTCTGCACAATGTGGATTCCGAATCGGTGGCAGCTTTACTTTTAAATATAATTAATTAATTAATTAATAATACAAATGTAATTTTAATTTCTATAATGAGTATTCAGAAGTGCGTTTGAAGCTTACTTGAATAAGGCAATGTTTATATGTACTAATTAAACAACATTAATTTATTTTGTACTTAGATACTGATTAAATTAGTAAAATATATAAATATACTATATACAAACAATGAAAATGTAAGCCCACTACTACTGAAATAAAGATGTCTTTTTTCCCCTGCTGAAAATTCCAAATATAAAACGATGATTGTATGAGAACTTATTGTAAACTATTGTGTGTTTGAAACAGATATTCCAAAATTTTCAAACAATTTTTATCTGTTTTCATCTGGGTTATCTGGATTCAGACAGATCTATAGAGCCCAGATAAAAACAGATAAAATCGTGACACACAATACTTTACATGACTTTATTCAAATAATCTTCAAAAGTAGGTAGGTACCTTTGAATCGTCATTTTCCAAATAAAAATTATATTTGACTTAATTAATTAACTATCGTTAAAAGTAAACCTACCACTAACGGAATGTATGTTCTGCAGTGCGGAATTGGCAACATACTTCGCAGTTACTCCTTGAAAAAAAATATGATTTATTATCAAATTGGTAATACCTATCTTGCATGAAATAGAGTGTCACTAAATCCACACATCTTTGTCATTAATATAATAGTAGTTTCGTTTTAATACAAACTTTCAATTTTAAATTGAATGGCGTGTTAGATTATGTTAATATATAGAAGTGACCTCTGCCTAGCAACGGAGCATTAACAGGCCCACACCATTCATTTTTATTTAATATTTAATTAAAAGTACACATAATTATTGTTTAAGTACTAGATGTTACTTAAAGATAAAAAGACGATTTTGAAATGATATTTTTAATCATGTCATGGTTTTTAAATATTCTCTGCTATTATTGTAACTTCCTTATCAATTATCGTATATTTCTTCTTTAATAGGTATATAAATAAAATATAGCATAAGTATGACGTATCTATATATACTCATCATGACAAGCATATTTTTATGCCATTAAAGAGATCGATGGTCGATCATCGAACGTCGATGACCAATTTGACAGATATTTGTGGTTGGTCTTTTCTGAGGCCAAAGCTGGCCTTGCGAAGTTTATATCACTGAAAAGAAAAGAGACATATCATTTTGATCTTAGGATATATATCACTCATTTAGCTCTTCAGCTTATTTAGCTCAGTGAAATAATTTTATAATACAACCAAAATGCAACCTAATGTTGTCAACAAAAAATACTTTTTCGGTTGTTCAAAGCACGACGATTGAGTCTATGACCTTGTGAAATATGAATCGAAAAGATACAGAGTCATAGCTAACTATCTCTTTCTTTCGCATGATAAGCGCCATCGTCCGATCGAGTGGATCACTGGCTCAGTCTCGTTTACTCTCGCTCAGTACGTCAGTATCTCGAAAATGAATCAAACCTAGTGAGCTGGAGATATATTTGAAACGAAAGTGACATTCATTGACGAGTTACCCGAGTCTCGAAACAGAGATAATATTTTGATTGAGGTAGGACAGCAGGAAATATCTTGCTCAAAATTTGAAGCAGCCCGACTAGGAAAGTACCTCAACCTTACAGAAGATAACAGCTTAATAAAACTTTTCTTCTGTAGCGTTGTGTTCCTGAGGGACTAAGGCTCCTGGAGGGGGTCGGAGTTTAGGGTCGGCAACGCGCTTAAAGTCCTCTCCGTAGAACACCAACGTTCTGTTATATCCCATTTTATAACGTAGTAAAAGCTTCATAAGCATTTATATTATACACAGTATTTTTCCTTTAGTTTTATCATTGCTCAGCAACTGTATTGTTCCTTTTCTTCGTTAATATTATTTTATTTTAAAACAGTCAGTTAGACTCAGAGCCCCGAGTAGATCGGACATCAATTAAAATTCGGAAGTCAATTATCCAACATTGTGTCCAATCTTTTGAATAAAGCAGTTAGCGGTGTAGAGTAGTTTTTTTTTTTTTAAAAGACAAACAGGGTCGGCATCCTAACAGTTCGACATGCGGTATCTATATTGGAGGTGATCTGTTGGTGGGTGTTAGTTAAGAGATTACTACGGACTTCCTAGTGTCACAGGTGTCCATAGGTTATGGCCCGCAACACCTCATACAAACAACAGTCATCGTCAACCAGTTGCTATGACCTTGTCCCAAAGCGTCATCAAGTAGATAATAAATAAATATTCATAGACTGCCTTGAATTTTTTCTGTATAGATGAATATTTTACAACATAATGATGACTCAGCTTAAAATATCAGTGTCATGATGATGTGCAACTTTCGTGTCCAACAGATTACTATTTCTGACTGTACGTAGATAAAAAATTTTTTTTTATTTTATACCTACTCAGTGATTCACGCAGTGTTTAAAATTTTGTTCAGAGTTAATAGGTACTTGCGGTTTTTAACCGACTTTCAAAAAAGGAGGAGGTTCTCAATTCGACTGTATTTTTTTTATTTTTAACCGACTTCCAAAAAAGGAGGAGGTTCTCAATTCGATTGTAGTTTTTTTGTTTTTTTTTAATGTATGTTACATCAGAACTTTTGACTGGGTGGAGCGATTTCGACAAATTTTCTTTTAATCGAAAGGTCGTGTGTGTCAATTGGTCCCATTTAAATTTATTTGAGATCTAACAAGTACTTTTCGAGTTATATTTAATAATGCGTTTTTACTTGACGCTTTTTTCGTCGACCTACGTTGTATTATACCGCATAACTTTCTACTGGATGTACCGATTTTGATAATTCTTTTTTTGTTGGAAAAGGGATATCCCTAGTTATGTACCATGATAACGAAACTAGGATCTGATGATGGGATCCTAGAGAAATCGAGGGAAACTCTTGAAAATCCGCAATAACTTTTTACTGGGTGTACCGATTTTGATAATTCTTTTTTTGTTGGAAAGAAGATATCTCTAGTTTAGTACCATGTTAAGGAAACCAGGATCTGATGATGGGATCCCAGAGAAATCGAGGGAAACTCTTGAAAATCCGCAATAACTTTTTACTGGGTGTACCGATTTTAATAATTTTTAATTTAATCAAAAGCTGATATTTATCATGTGGTCACATATAAATTTTATCGAGATCTGATAACTGCTTTTTGAGTAATCTTTGATAACGCGTAGTTACTTGACTATTTTTTTGTCGATCTACGTTGTATTACTCGTCGATGTAATTGAAGTCGGTTTTTTTTCGTTTGCGAGCAAACACAATTATACTAAATTCAATAGAAAAGGAAAAAATACACATACGTCTTGGTATGTATGTATCAAATCTAACAATGCTGACTCGTTGAGTGTTTTTATTCCATTTCTTTTAATTTTGTAAATTTAATTGAATATTCTGCTCCCTCGTCTAAATGATGATAGACCTCTATCACACCGATTGTGTGACAGACAACGGAGTATTTACACCTTTCGAGCAAACGAGCCGCCAATACTTGTTGTTGTTCTTTGTAAACCTTTATTCATATTGCTTCAATCTCGAAAATCCCGGGACTGAGTGTTTTCAAATTCCTTTTTTCTGAATTAAGAAATTGATCCCGAATCCGGGATACGTATATCAAGTGATATATATTGTATTCGCCAGTGTAACTCATGTGCTTATAAAGAGAAAATAATTGTCCAAATATTTGTTCGAGCGACATCAGTAAGCGAACTGTTTTTCTCTATTATATTAAAATTTACATTAAAGCATTTTAATATAACATAAAACCACTGAAAATACTAATTTCATTAATTTTTGTCCACACATCTATATTATAAGAATAGATAAAAATAGGGTGTGACTGTGTCATGGACACGGTCGTGTGTACTACGTACATACGTGACCACGCCTCGTAACGGGCAATCTATACAAATAAATAAAATTGGAGTGTCTGTTTGTAATATTAAAATAACCACTTTCTTCTAAATGCTTAAAGATGTATACACGATACATAAGTATAACAAAATAACATTTTTTTAAAATTTTTGTCTGTCTGTTTCTTTCGGCTAATCTTTGAAACGGCTAGGCTGTTTTTGACGGGACTTTCACTGGCAGATAGCTAATGTAGTGAGAAGTAGCTTAGGCTACTTTTACTTTAGAAATTTATTTATTTTATAACTCTGCGAACTGAACAATAATTTTATTTTAATTCCACGCGGACGTTTGAAGCCCTTCCTAACTATATCTGATCTCTGTATTTGGCTTTTCGACACGTGTAGTCCAACATTATATATCTTCTTTGATATTATTAACCGACTTCAAAAAAGGAGAAGGTCCCCAATTCGATTGTATTTTTTTATGTATGTTACTCAGAACTTTTTACTAAGTGAACCGATTTCGATAATTCTTTTTTTAATCGATAGGTGGTGAGTATCATATCTTATTTAAATATGACGATCTAATAGGTTCGAGTTTTATCTAATAATGTATACCTAATTACTTGACTATTTCTCCGTCAACTACGTTATATTTATTATACCGCATAACTTTTCATTGGAAATACCGATTTGATGATTCCTTTTCTAGTCAAAAGATGTTGTTTGTTTTGTAGTCCCATTTATACAAATTGTACAATACATACAAAAAAAATTAAAAATTAAGTCAATTCATTAAAAATAGTCATAACAACACCATCTATCAGCGAATAGCAAAACTATCTACAAGCTGCAAACCAAATCTCTCTGCAAATCTAATCACTTTGGCGTGGCGTCATCTATCGGAATCTGATAAAACTACTTCGGTGATTATCGACCAAATGAATCTACTATAACGCAGTGAGCTATGTTATCCACTAAAGGGCAGTAGCAGATTTATTCTTAATAAATATATTTGAACGTTTAATTTTTGAGTTGTCACTAAACTACCTATCTAATAAAAATAAAAATGAATGTTGCTAAGCGTATATCTCGCGAATAGCTCGACCAATTCAATTAATATTTTTGCAAATTTATATTTTTGTATGTTTCTTAAGGCCTACGGAAGGTTTTAATACTAAAAAAAAAAAAATTACTATTTACTTGTGACAGAACGAAGTCTGTCCGGGCATTTAGTAATAGATATTTTTAATTTACTTGAGTACATATTTTTATTTACGTTAACGTACGTTGTATTATATCTATATATAATTTTATAGAGATCTTTTAACTTTCTGAGTAATCTTCGATAACACGTATTTACTTAACTATTGTTTCTTCACCTAGTTGTGTTAATGTTTGTCGTTTGCAATAAAACACAATGCCTCTCTGTGAATTAAGTTTAATTAAGTATAAATGTCAACAAATAAAGACGCAAAAGATATGCAGCATACGATTTATATTTCTACGATACTCGAGTGTTATCTGTGGAAATAGTTATGTTCGACCGGCCCCTATTGTTGATTCACTTGATTCACTTGATTGTTGATTCAGTACTTATTCGGTCATTCGCCGTTCAGTGTATTGGTTGGTCACTCTTGCGTAGTAACTAGTTTACTGTTCGATTAAACTGTATTTTTATATCGTTTAGCCGTGTGTATTATCACCAAGGTAAGTAATTAAAAGTATTCGATTAAAATTATAACATCTTTTAAAGACGAAATATATCTTGCTCACACTGGGGTAAGTTGTAGTAAAGTTGACCTTAAAGAAGGTACAATACTCAAGGAAATTACAATACAGAGATCACAGCTAAACTTTCAAGTAGAGTTGTGTTTCTGTGGTATGTTAGGTGGCCAGAGCTCCTAGGGTCCTCCTCTCCTGATGTTGTTGCGCCTATAGGCTACATATACGGTATCCGTTTACTATCGGGTAGGCCGTACGTTTGTTTGCTGACCTACTCGTATAAAAGATTTCTAGCCATCTCGGTGTTTTTAGATATCTGTTTTATACTCGTATTGTTAAAAAATATTTTTAAACTAGTATTTTTTTTAATATCCAATAATATAATTAATTCAGTAACTGTTTATAAAAATAAAGTAATTTTAAATCGAAACTTCGATTAGTTGGGTAATTAGTATAATATACGCACGTCGTGTTAGATTGTATACTAGCTATGCCCGCAACTTCATTCAATTTAACAATAAAGTTATTATTCCGTTCGCAGAGTTATAAAATAAATAAATTTCTAAAATAAAAGTAAGCTAAGTTACTCCTACTACTACTGTTACTATATCAGCTATCTAAGTCCCGTCAAAATCGGCCCGGCTGTTTCAGAGATTAGCCGGAACAAACAGACAGACAGACAAAAATTGAAAACATGTTATTTTGGTATATGTAATGTGTATACATAGTAACAAGAGGTTATTTTAGTATTAAAAACAGAAACTCCAATTTTATTTATTTGTATAGATTTATTTTTTCAACTAGATGACCTGGTGAACTCGGTATCACCTATATAATATGTATATTTTAGTGAACAAATATGGTCAAAACTTACTAAAAAAATTATCTACATTATTACATATAATATAGACATACACTTAATTATAATTAAAAATATTAAAATATATTTAGTAAACTAGCTGTGCCCGCGACTTCGTCCGCGTAGAATAGTGACCTTGCATAGCATTTTTTTCATATATCTTTTGGTTTATTTTGGATTATAAACACCGTCGTTATACGTGTTCAACGTGATTTATTAAATTGGCATAACTTTTTAATTTATGAACCGATCGAGTTGGAACAAACATTAAATATTAAGTGAAGCCTACCAAAATATATCAGAGAAAACCACACCTAAATCGGATAAACCGTTTCTAAGATTAGCGTGCAAAAAAGCACAGACAAACATACAAAAAATCTAACAATCATTGTTTTGGGTGCTATTTGCGTTGATAAAGGTCCCGATAATATTTTTTCTCATATATCTTTCACGACCAGACAGTAATCTGTTACATCGTTATATACATATATATTTATTTTATTGTATTAATTGCATTTTTATCATGTATTTAATTGGATTTTATTTTTATTGACTAGGTTTAAATTTATTTATTGGTTTAAATTTATTTTATTTTTCATGAAAATTATTGAATTGACGAAATTATTATAGTTTTTATTAATATAGATTATGTAATTTGAATTTATGTGAACTATGTAATGTGAAGTTTTAGTAATAACTTAGTTTTGTTTTGTTAAATGAAATAATGGAATTGAATATGATATCAATTTTTGTATTTTTATCTGCGTATGACATGTATTTAATACGACAACGACACTAACGCATTAGGATAATATCCTGTAATGTTAGATGTATGATGGGATAAATAAATAAATATAATAATAATTGTGTTTGCAGGTAAACGCAGAAAAACCGACTTCAATTATATCGACAAATAATACAACATAGGTAGACGAAAAAATAGTCAAGTAAATACGCATTATCAAGGATTACTCCAAAAGCTGTAATCAAATTACGATGAAATTTAAATGAGACCACATGATAAACATCGACTTTCGATTAAATTAAAAATTATCAAAATCGGTACACCCAGTAAAAAGTTATGTGGATTTTCGAGAGTTTCCCTCGATTTCTCTGGGATCCCATCTACAGATCCTGGTTTCCTTATCATGGTACCAAACTAGGGATATCTTCTTTCCAACAAAAAAAGAATTATCAAAATCGGTTCATAAACGACGGAGTTATCCCCGAACATAATTTAAAAAAATATACGGTCGAATTGAGTAACCTCCTCCTCTTTTTGAAGTCGGTTAAAAAAATATACGGTTGAATTGAGGAACCTCCTTTTTTTGAAGTCGGTTAATAAAAATATAAGCTTTACTTAACATTTGGTGTTTGTTTCACTCAACTATTATTATGCTGTAATCCTTTGTAAGGTACTTCCCCAGTCAGGCTGCATAAAATATTTAGTCAGATATGTCCTGTTCTGTCTTACTTCAATAAAAATGCTGGAAGAAGCAATCGGTCTCATGTGTGATTATCGTTATTTTTCCGCTCTTAAGTTGACTATATACCACTTTATCGCCTTACCTTTGACGATAAACATCATCATTTCAGCCTATCGCAGTTTACTGCTGGACACAGGCCTCCACAAGTTCGCGCCAAAAAATGGCGTGAACTCATATATTTTGTTCATAGTCACCACGCTGGGCAGGTGGGTTGGTGACCGTAGGGGCAGGCTTCGTCGAACCGAAGACCCTGCTGCCCGTCTTCGGCCTGTCAAGCCAGCAGTTTGATAGCTACTTCGCCATCGGTCGGCTTTTCAAGTTCCAAGGTGGTAGTGGAACTGTGTTATCCCTTAGTCGCCTCTTACGACACCCAAACATACCCCATAATGTAACCTAATTTGAAAAACATTATCTTGAAGTTTTACTGCTGGATTCTAGGATTTTTTTCAAACCCTTTATATTTGCATACATGCCTATTTGAATAGCAAGGTATAGTTTATCGACATGGATATTTGGATTTATCAATAAAATTTCCATGTTTTTTTCCCTTGAAGACGAGTACATTCCACGATATTAGATTATTTCCAGCTCAAAATTGAATTACGGCAATTTGTGTAGTCTTAGCAGACCCGACACACTTCTTGTCTTTGTGAATTATCAAACGCATTCAATAGACATACATTTAAACAAATTCGTTAAGTTTTTTGTAATTTTCCAATTTTCCCTTAATGATTTTTTTTATTCCGTTAGAACCTTTTTTAAAGTATTAGAAAACCGCACAAAAAAAGATGAATGTACGAGAAGGGGAAAAAAAGTCGTTCTCAAGTTATGGTGGGATCAGGAGGATTAATGGAAATGCTATCTTTACTGCGTTTATAAGTAAGTCTTAGTATGTTTAAAGCGTTGTTTGCGATAAGATTTAGTGTCTGGGTAGTTGAGATTCTGGTCTACTTGTTTTTCTCTTCTTGGGTAATCGCTACTTCATCACTTCAGCCTAATACAGTCCACTGCTGGACATAGGCTTCCCCAAGCTCACGCTAAAAATGGCGTGAATTATGTGTGTTTCCCATAGTCACCACGCTGAGCAGGCGGGTTGGTGACCGCAGGGCTGGCTTTGTCGCAACGAAGACGCTGCTGCCCGTTTTCGGCCTGTGTATTTCCAATCCAGCAGTTGGGTGGTTCCGCCATCGGTCGGCTTTTTAAATTCCAAGATGGTAGTGGAACTGTTTTATCCCTTAGTCATCTTTTACGACACCCACGGGAAGAGAGCAAGTGGCTATATTCTAACTGCCGTAACTCCACATCGTTACTTAAATGGGTATAATAGAATTACAGGTATATTTTAAGTTTTAATAATTTTTATAATTTATCATTACATTTCAGAACCATGCCAGAAGTCAAGGTCTACTATTTTCAAGTGAAGGCTGTTGGTGAACCCATTCGTCTGTTGCTTGCCTACGGTGGCCAGGAATTTCAAGATATCAGGCTGTCGAAAGCAGATTGGCCAGCTTTGAAACCGAGTTTGTATAGATAAATCAATTTATAAAAAATACTTATTATATTTATTTGTACATTCGTAATGAAAGTGAATTTAAATTTGAACATTTATGAATATAATTATGAACATACGTTATAGGTGCATCATCAATAAGAGCAGTATCTATATTTTTTTTTTTTTGAATATGCTCTAAGCACTTGCAAATTTCAGTAAATTTCGGTTTAAATTTTATTAAAACTTGAACAACACTATAACTCTTTGCTTTGGTAGTGCGAATTTCGATAAGATGTGTTCTATAATACAGTCAATTTGTAGGTATTCTTAGGGCCGCTAGTAGGAAAGTTTTGGGGTAGTTCTGATTTCTTTGATGCCGAACGGTTGGTCTGAAAAAAAAAAACCATATAGTGATTTTTGTTGAGAATTTTAAGTACTTTAATTTCTGTAATGCTAATGTTTAATTTTTTGCGATTTTTTCAATGTTGCGTCACGAAATTTTTTTACCCGCAAACCTCACATTTGAACACCACACCGCAAAATACATATTATAGAATGAAAGAAACCAGAACTACCCCAAAACTTTTCTATTAAAAACGCAATTTAACTGTGTTATCTATGTTAGGGCCAATCAGTGTATACAATGACAAATAAGGCCAAAATCCTAATCCACAAAAAGTGTTTAGATAAAACAGTCACAACATCCAAATACTTCATAACGATAAAACAAAAATGAAATATAAAAGTGATGAAACTATTTTAATATTAGATTGCGTTATCTTGTAAATACTGACAAGTGTAGATTAATTCTATAGACTTTATCTCGAGAAGCTGTTATTGTCAATATGATAAAGAACTAACAATAAATAAAATTTAACTGAGGTAAGGCACAGCAGAAAATATCCTGCTTAAAATATGGAACAGCTCGACTGAAGAAGTACCTCGACCTTACAGACGATCGCAGATAAATAATACTGCTTTCAAGCATAGTTGTATTATTGTGGAGAGTAAGGTGACCAGAGCTGGTGGCTGGCATACGCTTGCGATGCTTTTGGTGTTGCAGGCGTCTACATGCTACGGTAGTCGCTTACCAAGTTTCTATCAGAGTGCCTAGCGCGTTTATACGTGAAGATTATTTTGGTACAAGAATTTAAACAGTGCAGCCTAGACGATAAAGACTAGTATACGATACAATCGATACAGTCATCTAGCGGCAAACGCGAGAACTAGCTTGAAATCCCGAATTTCTCATACAAAATGAAGTTAAAATTTACGCGCGTTATTGCGAGACGGATTAAACAAAACTCGCACTTAACTAGGCACTCAGATGAGCCGTAGACTTGTATGTCGATCTATAAAAAAGTAATATTATAGTTGTAGTTATATAAAAAAGTATATTAATTTTGTACATATTTTATCATAATTTATAAGACCACCTACTTTTTTTCAAGTAGGTATGCGTGCGTCGTTTATTTAGTTTATACAATTGAGTTTTTTTGAAACATTAATTGCGGAGTTCCTTACCGATTCTTCTGTACAGAAACTAAATTCCAAATCGGTGGTAGCTTAAGCTAAGCTTAAGCATTAATTGTGTTTAATTTATTAAAATAGAATATAATTTTAATTTGTAAAATGACGATTTAAAATACTTTTACAGCCTTATTGAATAAAGAAATTTGTATATTTACAGCGATGCCCTTCGGCCAAATGCCGGTCCTCGAGATCGACGGCAAGAAGTACGCGCAAAGTACAGCCATCGAGCGCTACCTCGGCCGGAAGTACGAGCTCGCCGGCAAGGATATCGAGGAGGATTTCGAGATCGATCAAGTCATGGACTTTTTCACCGACATTCGTCTCCGTAAATATATTTTTGGAATATTCTCAAAAATGAAATTCATTCATTCATTCATTCTGTCACTATGGGCCAATGGCTAATTAAAGCACGTATTTAAACGGGTAAACAAAATGTGACGTTATGTGACACGAGTGAATGTGGGAATAAAAATTAGAATTAGAATTAATAAACGCTTCACACTCAACGGGATCCCCCAGTAGGATTTTCTCTTGTGTTGGGGTTCCGGAAACACACACAGCATACAAATATAACGCCCAGACCACGACTAACATCTATATGGTCGATATAAATGTCTGACGTGAGCAGGAATCGAGCCCGCGACTACCAGCGCAACAGCCAGTGCAATTATCGCTGCGCGAACGCGTCGTCATGATAAAGTACATATTATACAAATTATGGTATTTCCTCAGTAGTAGTTTCTTTCTTATACGGAACATTCCGCGATTGTTATTTTGACACTTCCGGAATACGCCATCTATAATATAAAAATGAGTCGCTGAATGTGTTGCTAAGCGCAAAACTCGAGAACGGTTAGACCGATTTCGCTAATTCTTTTTTTAAAATATTCCTTGAAGTACGAGGATGGTTCTTACGGAGAGAAAAATTCAAAAAAAAAATTAATAAAATTAAAGAATCGACTGTTAGGCGATACGAAGTTCGCTGGGTCAGCTAGTATTCACATAAAAACATGGCTTTTTTTAATTTTTATTGTACACCATTAAAAGATACAAAAAAAAATAATAGTAACATAAAATGTAAGATGTACAAAGGCGGTCTTATCGCTGAAAGAGCTGAAGAGAGGCGTTCCGTGTAAGTAAAATACGAGCGCATTATTCACCATCAAAATTTATACTGTTTGGTGAATTTATAGTCAGCACAAAATTTATAACTATTTTAGACAAAAATAAAAAAATAATAATAATAAAAAAAATACATTTGTTTGTATCAGTTTTTTATATAAAAAGTAATGTATTGTATTTAAATGAATTTTATAATTATTTATCTTTTGCAGGAGCTGCAGCTGTTTTCAAAGAGTCAGATGAGGCACATAAAGCAAAAATGCAAAAGGAAAACGAAACAAACCATTATCCGGGTATGCTGAAGAAGCTAAATGAAATAATCATCGAAAACAATGGACATTTGGCTCTTGGGAGGGTAATGTATATTATCATATTATCATTTGAATGTTTGTGTAAATAAATTTTAGCTGATATGAGTCAAATCCAAATAACGACGTATGTACTTATTAATCGTAATAAATAGATTTAGAAAACATAGTTCGATGCATAAACTTTCATATAAATAGCTCTGATATTTCTCATTTTGAGCAGTGCCAAAGCTGTGATTAATTTTCCCGCCCCGGCTACGCACGGTTGCAAAAACTATCAGTGTTCCTCTATTATATTATGCATGTATTATACATATAAACCCTCCTCTTCAATCACTATTTATTAAAAAAACTATTTATCAAAATTCGTTGCGTAGTTTTAAAGATTTAAGCATACATAGGGACAGAGAAAGCGACTTACACCTAGAAACTTGAAATTTGGCAGGTAGGTTCCTTATAGAGCGTAGACATCCACTAAGAACGTATTTTACGAAACTCGATCCTTAAGGGGGTAAAACGGGAGTTGGAAGTTTGTATGAAAGTTCTATGTTTTTGAAGTAAGATGATTGATATTGTTACGTGTTAGGGTTCGAATGATTTGGAGAGAAAGACCTGCTGACTCTTTTCAAGACTTTATTCACTAGCACTAGGTCCAACACAAAGCACTAGGTTCAAACACTAAGCACTAAGTTCAAACACTAAGCACTCACAATGTCCTCAGTCGTAGCCAATGTCGTAGGTTTCGCTGGTACCACTCTTGATCACTAGTTTTCACTCTTGAAGTCACCTCGAAGATCGCTCAAACTGAACTGTACTCGCTCGCCTACCTGCGGCTATTTATATCGGCCGACGCGAGGCCCAGACCATTCTGGAAAGTTCGCGCATGTACCCGGTTTTCGAGACTATACTTCTATATAGTTCCACAGTAGTACCTCTAACGCCATCTAGTATTGAGTAGAGAGTTTCATGCGGTCTCTGTATTTGCGTGGTTTCAATGGTTGCCGCTAGATGGCGCTAGTTTCTTTGTGTGTCCTTAACACTACTCCCCTCTTAGAGATGCTCGTCCCGAGCATCGTTGTTACTGCCATGGTAACGCGCCAGACGGTCTATGTGTACCACTTTGAATGTTCCTTTTGGTTGTTTTTGAATCCTGTAAGTCACATCATTCAGTCGGGTAACCACTTTGTATGGGCCGTCCCACTTGGTCTGCAACTTTGGCGATTTCCCTTTCCGGCGGGTTGGGTTATGCAGCCACACCAGTGACCCTTCCTTGAAGCCGCTCGTGTTCGATTTCCGGTCGTATCTGGTTTTCATGTTCTCGCTTGAATGTAACCCATTTTCCCGAACCAAGGCGTGTATATAGCGCATTTTTTCCCTTAAATCGCTGATATAGTCTTGTACGGTATTTGGTTCCTCCGGTGACCCTCCAGTCAATAGGTCTACTGGTATTCGTAATTCTCTACCGTAATTGACATACGCCGGGGTAGCTTTTATGCTCTCGTGCTCGACAGAAGGAAGAGTGGTATATACTTGTCCCAATCTTTTTGTTTGTCGTCTACCAATTTCGCCAAATGCTTCTCCAGGGTCTGGTTAAATCTCTCAACCATTCCATCAGACTGTGGATGGTACGCGGTGGTCCTCGTCTTATGCATGCCCAAAATTCTGCACACTTCCTGGAATACTTGCGATTCGAAGTTCCTGCCCTGATCGGAATGGATTTCTAGAGGCACGCCAAAGCGACATATCACTTCTTCGACTAACTTAGAAGCAACTGTTGTAGCTTCTTGGTTTGGTATGGCGAACACTTCGGGCCATTTGGTGAAGTAGTCCATGACGACCATAAAATACTTGTTTCCCGATTCCGTTACAGGAAATGGCCCCGCTACGTCAACTGCAATTCGTTCCCACGGTGCACCGACGTTATACAATCGCAGATTCCCACGGCTCCTGGTCTGTGGTCCTTTTACAGCAGCGCAAGTAGTACATTTGCGGCACCAATCCTGTACATCATCTCGACAATGCAACCAGTAGAATCGTTCTCGCACTTTTGTTAACGTCCTCTTGACACCTAGATGACCTCCTGATACGCCATCATGTATTTCACGGAGAACATCTGGTACTCTCGTTCTTGGGACAATTATCTGAAGGTGGAACTCTCTGCCGTTAGTCTTCTCCCATTTCCGGTAGAGTATTCCGTTTTGAAGTATCAGACTGTCCCATTGAGCCCAGTACGCCTTAGTGACAGCGCCAGTGGGTGCAACCTCACTCCAGATTGGTTTTACGTCACCCCGTTTCTTCCATGTGATGATGTGCCGAAGGTCGTCATCTCTTTCTTGAGCTTCCCTCATAGCATCACTCTCCCAGATACCCAAAGGACTTGTTCTTGTTAGCTTTAATGTTACTTCATTAGATTCTTGCTTAACACAGTGTTTGCAGTCTTCCGAACACGGCCTTCGTGAGAGTGCATCGGCATTCCCATGCATCTTTCCGCTGCGGTGTTCCACCTTGAAGTCGTACTCCTGAAGCTGCTCAATCCATCGAGCTACTTGACCTTCTGGGTTC
Organism: Melitaea cinxia; assembly: GCF_905220565.1. Taxonomy (NCBI): domain Eukaryota; kingdom Metazoa; phylum Arthropoda; class Insecta; order Lepidoptera; family Nymphalidae; genus Melitaea; species Melitaea cinxia. The sequence goes on along the minus strand of NC_059408.1, from coordinate 13,867,547 downwards.
TTGAATTGCAGTAGCCACTTCAAGGCTGCGTGATCAGTTCGCAGTAAAAACTGTCTGCCGATGAGATACTTGTTGAAATGTTGTAGCGTCTTTACAACAGCCAAGAGTTCTCTTCTTGTCACACAGTAGTTTCTCTCTGGCTTGGATAAAGATTTGCTGAAATATGCAATAACTACTTCTCTTTCACCCTGTTTTTGAGATAACACCCCTCCAATGGCCGTGTTGCTTGCATCCGTGTCGACTATAAATCGACCTTCGGTTTGTGGATATCCCAGGATTGGTGTTTCACACAGATGTTTTTTCAGTTTCTGAAAAGAATCTTCACAAGTCCCATCCCAACTAAATTGTCGTTTATCTTCTGTCAGCCGATGTAATGGCTTGGCTATCTCTGAGAATCCCTTAACAAAACGCCTGTAGTATGAGCACAGTCCGAGGAATGCCCGCACTTCGGTTTTGTCCTTAGGGGTAGGCCATTTTTGGACTGCTTCCAGTTTCTCCGGGTCTGTCTGGATTCCATCACTGGAGATAACATGGCCGAGATAACTGACCTTATTCCTGAATAAACGACACTTTTTTGGGTTCAACTTTAATTTGGCCCCCTCTATTTTAGCGAAAACTCGCTCCAAGTTTTGCAAATGGTCCTCGAAGTCACGGCCAACAATGATGACGTCATCTAAGTAGACTAAGCAAGCCTCTCCAACTAAGCCTGCCAGTACACACTCCATGAGTCGCTCGAATGTGGCAGGTGCATTGCACAATCCGAAGGGCATGACTTTAAATTGCCATAATCCTTTACCGGTCGAGAAAGCTGTCTTCTCCTTGTCTTTTGGATGAATTTCCACCTGCCAGTATCCAGATTTTAGATCTAGAGTTGAGAACCAATTCATGCCACTCAAGGTATCCAAAGTGTCGTCGATTCGAGGTAACGGGTAACTGTCCTTCTTAGAGACATCATTGAGACGCCTATAGTCCACACAAAATCTCGTGCTACCATCTTTTTTTTCACTAATACAACAGGTGAGCACCACGGACTTGCAGACGGTTCAATAATCTTATTCCTTCTCATGTCCTCCAAAAGGCCTTCAACTTCTTTTTCCTTTGCGATTGGTATCCGTCTTGCTCGTTGACGAATTGGTCTCTCGCTTCCGGTATCTATTCTGTGCTGGACCATCGACGTTCTTCCAAGGTCCCCTTCGTGACTGGAGAAGATATTCGCGTAGCGCTGTAAAAACTTCTTGGCTTTCATGCTCTGCGAATAAGTAAGATTACTCTTGCAGTCATCGAGTAGCTCAGTCACTAATTCGTAGTTGTTGCTCTTTGCCAAGTCTGCGCCTGTCATCGAACTACACTTTTTCATCCAGACAACTTCTTCACATTTTCCAATGACGTCACCTTTGTTCAAGCAGATCTCGCGATCATCAAGGTTCAAAACCTTGACCACAGCGTTACTGCTTCCACTAACAAGGGTTCTCGCCGTCATCAGTTTTTGCGCCGATGTCTTGGCAGGTGTGTCTTCGATCAATACGCATCTGTTTGACTTTTTCTTTCCAGTTGTCGGTAGTTTCACCAACACCCGAGCTTCCGCTCTTCCAGGTATAATGACTTTCTTTACACATGCAACTTTCCCGCAAGCACCACCAAGAATGAAGATTTCTTCTTCACCACACTTGAAAACTCCGTCAGTGACATTAATTCTGCAGTTGTGTTTCTTCATAAAATCCAAACCCAAGATGCAATCATCCATAATCTCAGCCACGATAACGTTATGAGAGTATGAGGACCCCCCTACATACATCGTAACTGACATTTCTCCCAGGACGGGTATTGGCTGACCGGAGGCCGTAAGAAGCCGACAGTTAATTCTCCTCTTGTGTCCCCTTGTGGCTTTTACCAGCTTTGGGTTCACTATTGTTCTAGAGGCGCCTGTGTCTAGAGTCATTTTGCAATCCGTCCCGTTAATAGTCCCCTGAATTGCAAGACTATTCCCGCTGCATGCCTGGGAGATAACAGTTATTGGGGCTTCCTCCGCGTCAGCCAGTACTCGCCCCTTAGTCCTGGCTTTTATTCGTTTCCCTGCTCCCGGGCAGGGGACGAAGCCCCTTGTTTCTTCAGCTCCTCTATTTGTTCCTCAATCCTTTTCATCCTTGCTATCTGGGTCTCCTTCTGCGGGCAGTTGAGCTGAAGATGGCCTCTTTCGCCGCACTTGTAGCACATGACTCCATAGCTTTTCTTCGTAGGAGCCTTGACCTCCTTAACTTCCTCAGAGACCTCGCGGATCTTATGGGTCTGCCGTATGTCATGGCGAACAGCCTCTACTTCCAAAGCATGCGCCAATGCTTCCTTTAGCGAGGTATGGTGTCGAAGTCTCACTGCAGCTCTGACCTCCAGGTCTTTGATTCCGTCGACAAATGCTTGAACAATATTCGTGTCTACCATCTTGGTGTCGGCTCCTGGGTGGGCCTTCCTGACGAGTTTTTCAATTTCCAACGCCCATTGTTGTAGTCCTTCTCCTGAGCGTTGGACTCTGTCACGCAGTTGGGCACGGAACACGTGTTCCAGGTGTCGCTCTCCGTATCGGGATTCAAGTGCCTCCATCAAGCCGTGGAACCCGTTTCCTGTATGTGGCAGTGCTTCCAGAACCGACAAGGCTTGCCCTCTGAGCGCAACAGTGAGAGCGGTCAGGCATTGCTCTTCCGTCCATCCGTTGGCAGTAGCAACAGTCTGGAATTGTTGACGATAAGCGTTCCACGGAGTAGTGCCGTCGTACGGAGGCACTTTCACTCTCGGTCCTTGCGCCACTCCGGTACTTCCACTAGACATCGCGACTCCCGTGGTTTCAAGGCGCACTACTTTCTTCTGTAATTCAGTGAGGCCGGTTTTCACATTTTCGACATCCAATCCTAACCCGGTAACTCGTTCTTCCACTACGTCGACATCTTTTCGAAGCTTGGTCACCGCGTCACTAACATCTTTTACAGCCCCAAGCGTTTTTTCTTGGAGCTCTTTTTGTTGCTCTTGTAATTCTTGCAAAGCACCACGAATTTCTGCCTTTTGTTGCTCTTGTGATTCTTGCAAAGCACCACGAATTTCAGCCTTTTGTTGCTCTTGTGATTCTTGCAAAGCACGAATTTCAGCCTTTTGTTGCTCTTGTGATTCTTGCAAAGCACCACGAATTTCAGCCTTTTGTTGCTCTTGTGATTCTTGCAAAGCACGAATTTCAGCCTTTTGTTGCTCTTGTGATTCTTGCAAAGCACCACGAATTTCAACCCTTTGCTGCTCTTGTGATTCTTGCAAAGCACGAATTTCAGCCCTTTGCAGCTCCATTAATTTAATTAAACTTCCTAATTGAAGAGCCACTTGAGAGTCTGTAGAAGTTACGGTGTCACTGGTGGGCGCGGTAAGGTGGGCGGGTCCGGTGGGCGGGGCTTGAGACAAAGTGGGCGGGGCCTGAGCCTGAGTAGGCGGGGCCTGCGTCCGAGTGGGCGGGGCCTGCGTCCGTGTGGGCGGGGCCTGAGCCCGAGTGGGCGGGGCCTGGGGGGCGTGATCAGTGGGCGGGGCATGATAGGCGGGGTCAGTGGGCGGGGCTTGGTCCATGGTGGGCGGAGCTTGGTCCCTAGTAGGTGTGGGCTCCGCAGCTCGTTGTGCCCTTGTCCTGACGCCCTTGAAGTCCTTGGAGTCTTCTCTCGGAGTCAATGGCATCTCCAAATCTCACTTCCGACACCAGTTGTTACGTGTTAGGGTTCGAATGATTTGGAGAGAAAGACCTGCTGACTCTTTTCAAGACTTTATTCACTAGCACTAGGTCCAACACAAAGCACTAGGTTCAAACACTAAGCACTAAGTTCAAACACTAAGCACTCACAATGTCCTCAGTCGTAGCCAATGTCGTAGGTTTCGCTGGTACCACTCTTGATCACTAGTTTTCACTCTTGAAGTCACCTCGAAGATCGCTCAAACTGAACTGTACTCGCTCGCCTACCTGCGGCTATTTATATCGGCCGACGCGAGGCCCAGACCATTCTGGAAAGTTCGCGCATGTACCCGGTTTTCGAGACTATACTTCTATATAGTTCCACAGTAGTACCTCTAACGCCATCTAGTATTGAGTAGAGAGTTTCATGCGGTCTCTGTATTTGCGTGGTTTCAATGGTTGCCGCTAGATGGCGCTAGTTTCTTTGTGTGTCCTTAACAAAAATGTATGTTAAAATGTATGCTCTATAAATAATGAAGAATGAAGAATGAATGAAGGTGTTCAAATAATGTATATCTAGAAATCAACTCCCTTTTTGGGTTAAAACGGGGGATGGTAGGTTGACCCACTCATCAAGAAATCTCCGAAACTATAACACCTAGAAACTTGAAATTTAGCAGGTAGGTGTCTTATAGAGCATAGACATCCGCTAAGAACGGATTTTACGAAACTCGACCCCTAAGGGTAAAACGGGGGTTGGAAGTTTGTATGAAAGTTCTATGTTTTTGAAGTAAGATGCTTGAAATTTAAAATGTATGGTCTATAGATGGTGAGAAGATGTCCAAATAATGTATCTTTAGAAACCAACTCCCTTTTAGGGTTAAAACGGGGGATGGTAGGTTGACTCACTCATCACTAAATCTCCGAAACAATAAAACCTACATACTTGAAATTTGGCAAGTAGGTTTTGTATAGGACGTAAACATCCGCTAAGAACGAATTTTACGAAACTCGACACCTAAGACGATAAAACGGGGGTCGGAAGTTTGTATGAAAGGCCTATGTTTTTAAAGTAAGAGACGAAATTTAAAATGTATGCTCTATAGATGGTGAAAAGGAGTCCAAATAATGCATCGTAATCTATATACATAATAGAGAAAGGTGACTGACTCACTCATCACGAGAACTCATAAACCGCTGGATGGTCCATCCGTCCAAGATGGACAAAGATGAAATTTAACAGGGAGGTAGATTATAGTTAGTAAACGTCCGCTAAGAACGGATTTTTTGATATTCCACTGCTAAGGGCGTTTGATTGGGGTTGATAGTTTGTATGAAACATATACAGCAGCTATAAGTTCGCCTGCTAGGTTATTTATGCTGCAGCCTGAAAATAAAACTAAAAATGTGGTGTATAGAGAGGTTTTATAAAAATAACTAATAAATTATACTAAATTGTGCCTTTTAAAAAATTACTCAGCGTGATAAGCATTTCAAGTGACTAAAATAAAAAAAAATAATTTGCTTAAACATCTTGATAGTAATGCATATCTTCATAACCACGCGAACGTAGTCGCGGGCAACAGTTAGTGTATTATAACAATAAGTCCCCAAAAGTGTATGTAATCGATTCCCTCAAAATTTACTGAACGGCTTTTCATGCGGTTTTACCAATGGAGAGAGGGCTTCAAGAGGAAGGTTTACGGAACGACTAAGCCGATTTTGATGAGATTTTGAGTTTCACTGGAAGTTTGCCGGGAAAACTTTGTGACTCACTGATTTAAACGTGGGCGAAGCCGCGGGCACAGCTAGTAATTATATGTAAATATATTGTTATATTGCGGAAAACCGGGATATCTTGCGCGAACTCAGTGAGGCCTTTGTCCAGCAGTGGCCTGACTGACTTGATATAACGCTTGAACAGATAGTCGATTCCGTGTTCATCATCATCATCATCTTCACTTTAGCTTGATACAGTCTACTGCTGGACATAGGACTCCGCAAGTTCAAGCTCCTCATGTGTGTTTGCCATAGTCACCACGGTGGGCAGGCGGATTGGTGACCGCAGGGCTGGCTTTGTCGCACCGAAGACGCTGCTGTCCGTCTTCAGCCTGTGTATTTCAAATCCAGCAGTTGGATGGTTATCCCACCACCGGTCGGCTTTTTAAGTTCCAAGGTGGTAGTGGAACTGTGTTATCTCTTAGTCGCCTCTTACGACACCCACGGGAAGATAGGGGGCGGCTATATATTTTATTGCCGTAACAACACAGAGATTTTGTCCAAATGAAAGTCCAGTAATAAAATAAAAAATAAAAAATAGATAAAACAACTACCGCAGGCTAGCTGGAAGAGACTTCTTCTAGAGTTATCTCTACCGGCTTTCTACATATAAATTATATAATGTGTATAATGCCTGACTGAGCGCAGTAGTCAGTGGTCGTCGTCCGGGCTACATCTGACGCTCGTTAGCAATAGTTTTCATTCATTAGTTTTGTTTCATTGCATATTGGAAAATTACTAAAATCGGAAACATCGACATTTTTTTTATTGTTCGCTTAACTTAAACACGCCAATACGCCAACACTCAAACATGCCAACACGTCAACACGCCAATACGTCAATGCGCCAACACGCCAACACGCCAATGTGCGAATACGCCAACACGCCAACATGCCAACACGCCAATACGCTAATGCGCCAACACGCCAATACACCAATGCACCAACACGCCAACACCCCAACATGCCAAAACCCCAACACGCCAACATGTCAACACGCCAATACGCCAATTTGCCAATACGCCAACACGCCAACAGTCCAACACGCCAACATGCCAACACGCCAATACGCCAACACGCCAACATGCCAACACGCCAATACGCCAACGCGCCAACACGCCAACACGCCAATATACCAATGCGCCAACAGTCCAACACGCCAACATGCCAACACGCCAACACGCCAACACGCCAATGGGCCAATACGCCAATACGCCAACACGCCAACACGCCAATACGCCAATACGTCAATACGCCAACACGTCAAAACGCCAACAGTCCAACACGCCAACATGCCAACGCGCCAATACGCCAATGCGCCAACACGCCAATGTGTCAATACGCCAACACGCCAACACGCCAATACGCCAACACGCCAATGCGCCAAGACGTCAACACGCCAATACGCCAACACGCCAACACGCCAATGTGCCAATACGCCAACACGCCAATACGCCAACACGCCAATGCGCCAACACGCCAATACGCCAACACGCCAATACGCCAACACGTCAAAACGCCAACACGCCAACACGCTCGCACGGCAATACGCCAACACGCCAACACGTCAACACTCCAACACGCCAATACGCCAACACGCCAACACGCCAATACGCCAACACGCCAATACGCCAATGCGCCAATACGCCAACACGCCAATGTGCCAATACGCCAACACGCCAACTCGCCAACAGGTCAACACGCCAATACGCCAATGCGCCAACACGCCAATGTGCCAATACGCCAACAGTCCAACACGCCAACATGCCAACACGTCAATACGCCAACACGCCAATACGCCAATGCGCCAACAGTTCAACACGCCAACATGCCAACACGCCAACACGCCAACACGCCAATGTGCCAATACGCCAATACGCCAACACGCCAACACGCTAACACGCCAACACGCCAATACGTCAATACGCTACCACGTCAAAACGCCAACACATCAACACGCCAATGCGCCAACACGTCAATGCCAATACGCCAATGCGCCAACACGCCAATGTGCCAATACGCCAACACGCCAATACGCCAATACGCCAACACGCCAATCCGCCAACACGCTAACACGCCAACACGCCAATACGTCAATACGCCACCACGTCAAAACGCCAACACATCAACACGCCAATGCGCCAACACGTCAACGCCAATACGCCAACACGCCAATGTGTCAATACGCCAACACGCCAATACGCCAATACGCCAACACGCCAACACGCCAATCCGCCAACACGCCAACACGCCAATACGCCAATGCGCCAACACGCCAACACGCCAATGTGCCAATACGCCAACACGCCAACACGCCAATACGCCAACACGCCAATGCGTCAATGCGCCAACACGCCAACACGCTGATGTACCAATACGCCAACACGCCAACACGCCAACACGCCAATACGCCAATGCGCCAACAGTCCAACATGCCAACACGCCAACACGCCAACACGCCAACACGCCAATGCGCAAACGTGCCAACGCGCCAATGCGCCAACACGACAGGAAGCCAACAAAAATAACAAACCTGTTTAATAACGAACCGTTATTTATGATATTATATCTGTCCAGATCCGGAAGAAGCCACTTCGCCATCTAAGGACATCGTGGCAGGATAGGAAATTGACTTACCCTTTTTGCGCTTGATAAAGCTCCAAAAAAGTTTAGGGTTTGAAGACAAAGTTGTTTCCAGGCTATTCAAATACAATTTATAGTTTAGATTATGAAGCTTCGCGCAACGCTCCATGAGCAACTTAAAAATAATTAAATCACGAGGGTTGCCATTTTTACGATATTTAAATTTTTCATTGATGACTTTTATCAGTGCTGCAGAAAACCATAGCGGATATTTACTAGAGCGTGTTTTGGATTTGGGCACATGTTTAGCAATGATAATTCTCAGAACAGCAATCGTAACTCGACAATCTCTTCTCCCAAGAATATTATTCAGGGCACTTGTAATTTTGTCACAGTCAGCTTTGTAGAAGCGGAACCTAGCCCCTATACAAGATTCGAGCTTTTCCTGAAAGTTAATTTTAACGGAAAACTCAATAAGAGGGTGTAATGGTTCTATGCCGGAAATAGGGTCCTTGCTTTCGCTCAATTGGGAGATAACCAGAGAGCTAATTACTAGGTCTAAAACGCGATTTTTATTATTTTTACAACAATTATACTGTGTAAGAGCATTTAATGACAATTAATCAGTAATCATGTTATTTCAACAAATTATTCGTTGTTATCGGAGTCAGTGCAGGGCCAGTCGTCTAGTATATATAGGTATATAATAACGTGTACGTTCGGGACAACGATTTATACGTTGCAGTGATGGTATAGTACGTATTGCTTTCTTATTTGAGCAGGGGTCGTGTTTATTTCATTTTTGCACTCGACCCTAATTTCAACTAGAAATTTTAGTAAAAAAATCCCACTATTGGCATCCCATTTTGCAACTTCTTTGTCTAGATGAAAACCATAACTCAACGTGAACTAATTTAGAATCAAATCACTCAAGCAATTATTTCCTGAGTTAGTTCAAAACACTTAAGATTACTTGAAACTACATAATGTACTCTACAATATATACATGGATACACACGTTTTATTTTGTTTCAGCTTACCTGGGCAGACTTTGTGTTCGCTGGTATGTACGACTGTTTAAAGGTTTTAGTCCAAATTTCTGATATTGATGAACAGTACCCTAGCTTCAAGAAGCTACAAGAAAGTGTGCTGTCCATACCCAAAGTGAAGGCTTTCTGTGATCAGGCTCCTAAGGCAGATTGGTAAACAGAAGAAAAATTGATTTATTGTTATCTAAATAATGTTAGTCTAATAGTCTTTTTATAAGGATATACGTTTTTTATATAACTATTAGCTGTACTTCAATTACAAATTCATCAATTATTTTGCCTTTTATTTCTTTCCCGAGGGAGCTGTTCTGAATTTCGCTCAATTAGTTTAACCTTTAGTGACATATATTATGCCAAGTTTCATTCAAATTCGTTTCACTTTCGTGTGTTGTGTGGACAAAATACAGATACAGAGATACAAATGAAAAAAAAAGTATCGATTCAACAACATATTTTTTAAATAATTGACACAATTATTGATTACAATATGAGTACGAGTATATAGACAGTAATTATAATGTTTCCTTAACTGGTTAATTAAAGTCGTGAGGCTAATTGTTTTATAATTTTGAAACTGTAAATGGGCTAACTATTGTTTTCGTCAGTTGATTGATTTGGGAATGTTACGACAATATTACATTAAAGAAACACGTGGGTTTACAGTTTTCGTATGAATTGAACTGCTTTATTAGGATGTGGATCTGTGTTTCCGGAAAATTATAACCTGGGGATCTTTAAGTCGCGAGTGAATAGGTTACTTCTAGGTAAGCGTGCTCCATCTTAGACCGCATTTTCACTTATCATCAGGTGAAATAGTGGTCAAACGCAAGCCTATCATTGTATAAAAAAAAAAAAAAATGTGGATGTTTTAATACTGCTAGCGACATCTAGCGTCCATATCGGCATACCGACTTCGGCGTATAAAATAATTATGTTGTAAAATTTTACAATGTTAAAGGCTGATCCTTTATCAACTTAGTAAATATGTAACTTAGTAATCATAAACAATTCTTAACAATTTAAAACCTGTGTAGTGTACACCCACAATTAATTATAAGTATCTAGGATTGACAACAGCTTTAACTGGAAGTGGCACATTAAATAGGTACGTCTGCAGCAAACTCCGCTAGTTTTTAGGTTTTTAGATTTTGATGTTAAATAATTGTATTTGCTCGCAAACGAAAAAAAAATCGACTTCAATTACATCGACGAGTAATACAACGTAGATCGACGAAAAAATAGTCAAGTAACTACGTGTTATCAAAGATTACTCAAAAATTAGTTATCAGATCTCGATAAAATTTATATGTGACCACATGATAAACATCAGCTTTCGATTAAATTAAAAATTATCAAAATCGGTACACCCAGTAAAAAGTTATTGCGGATTTTCAAGAGTTTCCCTCGATTTCTCTGGGATCCCATCATCAGATCCTGGTTTCCTTATCATGGTACCAAACTAGGGATATCCCCTTTCCAACAAAAAAAGAATTATCAAAATTGGTACACCCAGTAAAAAGTTATTGCGGATTTTCAAGAGTTTCCCTCGATTTCTTTAGAATCCCATCATCAGATCCTAGTTTCTTTATCATACTAAACTAGGGATATCTCCTTTCCAACAAAAAATTATCAAAATACCGATTTTGTACCGACCGTAATGTACCGACATTCAGTAGAAAGTTATGCGGTATAATACAACGTAGGTCAACGAAAAAAGCGTCAAGTAAAAACGCATTATTAGATATAACTCGAAAAGTAGTTGTTAGATCTCAAATAAATTTAAATGGGACAAATTGACACACACCACCTTTCGATTAAAATTTTTTTTTATCGAAATCGGTCCACACGGTCAAAAGTTCTGATGTAACATACATAAAAAAAAATACAGTCGAATTGAGAACCTCCTCCTTTTTTGGAAGTCGGTTAAAAAGAGGATACCGCTTAAAATAATTTTTTTATTGTACAATGCAATTGCTGGATCTCAGATACAATCTAAGTACGTAGCTACGGACGGACTTATAAAACGTACATTGAAAGAATCTTAAAACTTCAAATAAAAATAATTGAAGTCATTTTAAATTTTAAGGACAGACATAAACACTGTGATGATGACCTAAAATTTTTTAAACATTGTAATATCTTACCAGTTAAAATTCAATTTAAGTATATAATGTTAAAGGAAAATTATTTATATCAAAAATTCTGGCAACATGTTAAACACCCTACTTTTTTTACTTACTTACCTACTTACACCCGTGCTATCGCAAAAAACCGGTTATGGACTACCTACTAGGCGCATACACAACACATATGGTGGGCGAACTACAGCTTATTTAGTGCCTAGACTAATAAATGATCTACCAAAATTGGTTGAAAGCATTAAAAACTATATATTGTTTTTTAAACTATGGGCCACCCAGGTCCTCCTACGTTTTTTTTATACCACAGGTGCTCAAACTTTATCATAAAAAAAGAAACAGTTGTGGCTAGAAATATTTTGTAATGTGCGTTAGTAAGGCTGATTATCCATGGTTATTTCCAGAGAAAATCAATTCCTTATTATTGAATTTGCAGCCGTAGTGCCCAGAAGTTTGAACAAAGGTATCGAATTTCATACTTAATTTTTTTTTTAAATAAATCCTAGACCGTTACAGATAGATTTTTTTTTCTGGGTTGGCCCTGTGCCCCTCCACAAGCACCTGCGGGGTTATCCATTAATTACCGTACAGCCTCTATATATATTATTATTTTTTTAATTAAATATATAGGTATAAGTAATTGATTAACGGTATATAAAAATATTTTGAAGTTCTAAAAAAAATGAAGAATATGCACACAAAAATAATCAAAACACGAAATTTAAAATTCATTTTATATCAGCGTCGATACCTTCGAAGTGTCGGAATAAAATATAAAGTTATTTTCTTTTCATTGTTTTTATATATAGCTTAAATTGACTGTGAAGAGTTAAACTATGTTATAATTCGAAAGCGAAAAATAAAATAATGTTCTTCGATTGAATACAAGCGTAAATATAAACTAGTTTTAAATTAACGATGTTTGAATGAAAAAGGAACTAATAAATTACTAGCAGAACATATCCAATGTTCGCTTAGTGACAGTTTCAAATGCAAAACGATATATCAGAGTGACAAATTTTTAACACCCTACTCAAAAAGAGGGATGTTATAAGTTTGACGCCAATGTCTTTGTATGACATCGCTCTGGTATAAGTGGGGCATGTGCCGTGTCGGCGATGCCTAAACACCAGCGGGCGCGGGTTCGATTCCCACTTGGAGTGGATATTGCGTTTATAAAAATATTTATTTCCGCTCTGGTTGTCTATCCTTTTACCATAAATATAGTAATTTGCCTGAGGTGCCATTAAACATCAGATCAGTCCGTATTATGATGATAAATACTACTATGAAAATTTTAAAAGCCTAACTTGAGCCAGAAGTAAATACACAAACACATTAAAGAGCATTACTACATGATATTGTTGTAAGTGCTACTCTTTTAGTGTTACTCTTTTGTAACAAAGAGGTTTCTTACAACAGAACAAAACTCCTTCTTCTCTTAAAAAGAAACGTAAGTTTTCATTACCCCGTCACACTTAGCTAACATTAAGAACGCTGCAAGTAAAAATACGTTTAAGTTCCCATTTTAATAGTTAAATAAATATATGATTATTGGGTTATTCAGGAATCAATAAAAATGGTTATTAATAAGGACAATTTATTAAATAATAACTTCTAATTTTATTGTTCAGCATGGACCATCTTTTATTTTCGTGATATGTCCCTTAGGACAGTCTATACATTTCTCGTTGGCGTAAGTAACTCCATCGGAACCGCAGACCGGGTCGTACGGGTAGTTTAAGGGGCATATACAGAGATCCTCAATTATATCAAGCGATTCCCCCTCATTTCCAAATAACGCCATTAGAAGCGTCATCATTAAGACTGAAAAAGTATATAAATAGTCACTTATTAAGAGCCTCCCTGTGGGTGTCGTAAGAGGCGACTAAGGGATAACACAGTTCCACGACCACCTTGAAGCTTAAAAAGCCGACCGATGGCGGGATAACCATCAAACTGCTGGCTTTGAAGTACACAGGCCGAAGACGGGCAGTGCGACAAACCCAACCCGCCTGCCCAGCGTGGTGACTATGGCCAAAACACATAAGTTCACGCCAGTTTTGGCGCGAACTTGTGGAGGCCTGTGTCCAGCAGTGAACTATATTAGGCTGAAGTGTGAGTGATGACTTACGTTGTATTACTTTTCGATGTAATTGAAGTCAGTTTTATTTCGTTTGCTAGCAAACACAATATTATTATTTCTTCTTTTTTAAAAAAGATAATGAAATCAGTAAAGTCGTTCGTTAAAAGGAAATAGAGATTCATTTTTTGTGCTGATACTTCAGCCTGTAATATCTCAATGCTAGGTATAGGCCTCTTTCCCCATGTAGGAGAAGGATCTGAGCTTAATCCACTACGCTGTTCCAATGCGGCTTGTCGGATATATTCCCTACTATGAGTAACGACTAACAGGTGTACATGATAACAACCAAGACCGACGGCTTAACATGCTCTCCGAGGCACGTTGGGGAGACCCACAAGGACTAACAACCAAACCAGAAATAAATATTTGTATAAATACAAATATACATTCCGAGCGGGAATCGAACCCACGTGTTTAAGCGCCGCCGACACGGCACACGCACCATATTACCTGGCTGTTTAGCTAAATTGGTCAATTATTATAGCTTGGATATTGAAATATTTACTTTTTTTACAGTAGAACTTAACAGACACAATATTAACTTCAAAAAAAAAATCGGTTAAGACTATTACAGAGGTGATGAAAAAGTATAATAGAAATATGTGGCTGTAGTGAGCTTTCTCGGATGACTTGATATTGTGAAATTACTATTCTTATGCAATCATGATTCGTAAAAATATGACACAGTATTAAGTTGTCTGGGGGTAAGTATCATACAGTAATGCTGACAATAATACTAAAAACTTTTTATAGAAAAAAAACTTTTTTTAAAATCATATTTATGATTTTCAAAATTGTTAAATAAATAAAAAATCACTTCTACTCACAGCCTCTGAAATTCATTTTGGATACAACGTTGTCTTTATAGTACATAAATAAACTTACAATATAAATTATCAACTCGCTGCGAAGAATTTATAAATTTGAAATAATAATATGGGTTAACATATAATAATTTCGTTAGTTACACGTCTACCAATATATAAAAATGAATCGTTATGTGTTTACGCGCATAATTTTCGAACGTCAGCACCGAATTTAATAATTTTTTTTGCTGTGTTCAGGACAAGGGATATATCAATAAATTTAAAAAAAACCTAAAAATGGTGGTATCACAAAGTTCGCCGAGTCCGCTTGTATAAATATATACAATTAACCGTAACGTATGGTTACATTTTTGATTCAGTGGTAGGCGTTTATGTGCACACACACACATACAGTCTGAGACAATTTACTTAACTGCTAAAAAACCTTATTATAGTAAAACGCTGATATCAAATCAAGAAAATTAAATGCGAAACTATGGATTCGCAAAAAAAGGTTATTTATAATAACTATTATATGTATGAATAATTGTGTTTGCAGGCAAACGAAGAAAAATCAACTTCGATTATATTGACAAGTAATATGTAATACAACGTAGGTAGACGAAAAAATAGTCAAGTAAATACGCATTATCAAAGATTACTCTAAAAGTTGTAATCAGATCTCGATGAAATTTAAATGTGATCACATGATAAACATCGGCTTTCGATTAAATTAAAAATCATTAAAATCGGTACACCCAGTTAAAAGTTATTTTCGGATTTTCGAGAGTTTCCCTCGATTTCTCTGGGATTCCATCATCAGATCCTGGTTTCCTTATCACAGTGCCAAACTAGGGATATCTCCTTTCCAACGACAAAAGAATGATCAAACTCAGTTCATAAACGACGGAGTTATCCCCGAACATATATATATACACACACGGTCGAATTGAGTAATCTCTTTTTTTTGAAGTCGGTTAAAAAGAAGGTAGTATTATGTTTACAAAAAAATAATATATAACAAGTACCGAAAGCACATTCTGAAGGATGGCAACCCCGACTTCTGTCGAGCCTGTCGTCATCCCGGTGAGTCACTCAGGCATGTGCTTTCGGGTTGTTCCGCTCTTGCTAACACTGAGTACTTGCACAAACACAACTAAGCGGCCAAGATTCTCCACCAAGAGCTTGCTCTTATGTACGGTCTCCTGGAATAGAGGATGCCGTATTATCAGTACTCACCGGTGCCAGTACTCGAACGCGACGGACTCCGCCTCTACTGGGACCTGCCTATCGCCACAGACAGGACGATACTGGCGAAAAAGCCTGATATCATGGTGATGAACAGGGAACGGTCGAGGGTATATTTGGTGGATATCACCATTCCGCATGACGAGAACCTCGTGAAAGCCAAAACTGAGAAAAAACGTAAATATCTGAATCTAGCGCACGAGATTGTCGACATGTGCGATGTGAGGTCCGCTGAAATTATACCTATCGTCATATCTGCCAACGGTTTGATCCCGGTTAGCCTCGCTCACTTACGTCACGTTTTTGGTTTCTTAACTCGGCTAGGATTATCCGCCGGTTTCTCAGCCTACAGCCCTAAACCCGGCCGTTTGACTTCCCTGCCGGAGCGTAATCCCCCACCCGCTTATATTTATGTATGTAAGAATACGTAAATTTATTATATTTTTTATATAAGTATTTATTATATTGTATCTATCTATTATATATTAAGCGGATGGAGTGACATCTAGTCAGATAATAATAACAAAATGGGTAGCGACTCATTTTACTGACGCAAAAGAACTGATATATAAATAGTAACGTCAGAATGTAAGCAAGAATTGAATTAGAGCATTATCTCTAAGTAATCTCAAGAGACAATATTTTTCGTATCATCGCGTGCTAATTCGCAGATAATACAACATGCTTTGAATTAACGTTACAGTAATAATTGGAAAAACAAAGTGTGTTGCAATATAAAGGACGATTATATCGCGTTTTAACAATATACATAGGTACCGTCATACTGTCAAGCCTCATTCCTATAGCGTAGATAGAAGAAAATGGCTTTAATAGCTAAATTGACAGTGATAATTCTTTTAATGTGCCATGTGATAGTATTAGCCGGAAGATTGAAAAGTTTGAACGACATGCGTAACAGTGAGTCTATCGGCTGCCATTTTGTGAAGCGTTCGTTGCGATTTCAAGATGGCTATAATATTATTCGACCGGTCTACGAGAACGCGTTCGAAAAACCTCACAGAATACGTACATTCCCTGGTTTTCTTCATTAAATATAAATTATTATAAATATTTTAAAAATAATTGTATTTATGAGTTATGTGTTTAGTGGTATTTAAAGGAAAGGAAGAAATTTTAGGTTAATCAAAAACATATTAAAAATTAAATTTTATTCGTAATTTAAAAATCTCATACATTTGATACAATTAAGTAAGTAACAGATTGCAATAATATGTTCATCAATAATAAATCAAAGAAAAAACATAATATCCATATCATACTTATCTCAAATTCTTAGAATAATAAGTAAATTAACAAATATTCATATTATTTTATAATAACTAGCATTATAAATTACAACTCAAGGTAATGATGGATGGGAAAAGAAGTACCTATTTGTTAAAAATTGCTTGAACTTTACTAGAAAAATGTTTCAGAATTATTTGCTACACTTTAAATATATTTTGTATGGCATTTAAAAACTTATTTTTAACTGTGAAATAAATATAGTGATGAAATTAATTTATAATGTAATTTAAAACGATTTGTATAATTTATATAGGTATTTTGTTAAATTAAACCGATTTTCTAAAAATAAAGTTGGTAATTTTGTTTGTATTATACTGTTTATATATTTAAAATATTTAAAAACATATATTTTACATTCTTAATCATTTTTTATTTCCATTATATTTTTATGAATATTGAGAGGAGCGTTTAAACGAAAATACTACGTAAGAACCTATACAACATTTATAAATACTAATAATTTTAAAGTATTACATGATCTTATTTTAAATATTTTATAGAAAACATTTCCCTGAATATACGATGCCTTTTAAATGATTTTCTAATCTTAAAGCACCTTTATTTCAGCGTGTTTACTTAAAAATACATTTTGGAACTTATTTAAGGCCCGGTTTCACCGCTTGTGGGTAAAGTTTATGTTACAAATAAGTTACAAATGGACTTCAACAGTAACCCGTTTCTTCTCCATAATAAATAAATAAATAAATAAATATTTACACAATACACACACGGTCGTCTGTTCCTAAAGTAAGCAACTTAATGCTTGTGTTATAGATAACAGCCGACTAGTATATAGCTACATATTTTTTTTTCGATAAACATACTTATAAATAATACATATATAAATATATAAATAAATCTTTATATTACACCCAGACTCGGGGTGGGAATCGAACCCACAAAACTCGGAGCAGAAAGCAGGGTCACTACAAACTGCGCCAACGGGCTAGTCAAATAAGTAAACAACAACTTTTATATTCACATTTGCGAAAAGAAATATCTTATGAATGTAGTGAAATTAAACAGTAAAAAGTATCATATATTATAAACTTTTATCAGTAGTAGTATACTGTCATCAAATAGCGTTATCCACAGCTGGTGAAACCGGCCCTAAAGGCAAACAAAAAACAGAACTAAAAACTTATTTAAAAAAAAGTTAGAGATGCAAATAAAAAAAATTCTCATTTACATTAAAAAAAATGTATGTTGTTTGTTTTTAAATTAAGTCCTGAGTAAGTGACAAAAACGTTAAAATACGATATATACGACCAGTGATGATTTGTATAACTATTGTCAAACATAGTCTACATTATAAAGCGCAAAGTTACAATAATTCTATTTTACAATTTAATTATCCATATTAAAATACAGAATTGAAACTTGTCACTAATTTGGCATAAAATTATATGATGTTACTTTATTACATAAAGATACTATTATATAATGTAACTTATAAATTTAACTTATTATCTACGTTTGGCACAATGAGAATTCACTGGATCTTTGGATTAGTTTTTGGTAGTATATTTGAAATGTTAAACTTAATAATATTTTTATATAATTATATCAATGATATATGTTTTTGTGGACTTTTGCGAACGATACATTTCAATTAATATTAATTTGATCGCTAAGGTATATCTATATTATATTAATTTAGTAGACATAGAATTTATATTAATAATGAACAACAATTTTTATTTAATATTAAATATTGAAATATTGACCTATATGCATTTGTCTGCCATTCTTAAAGAAACTATGAAATATGAAAAGGTACCTACTTTACTGACAAACTAATTTTCGGTCAAAATATCTAAGCCGAAATGTTATATTTATTGATAACTCAAACTATTACTGCAATATTAACTTAAATACAAAAAATATGTATTTATATTACCTTCAAAATATCAGGCTTTAGCCTTGACCGTACTAATTAATCTCCATCACACATGATACGAAAGAGAATAACGGTGTTGTAATAACACTATTGATAGACATAATTTTATCAACCAAATTATTCAATTAAACATACACTTTATAAATATTCTTTATTGTTTTATCAGTTTTGATTATCAGCAGACTACCAGTGGGATTAACACTATGAAGAATTTGTACATAATACCGCGAAGTCCTTCTTAAAGATATACCATCGGGGTGTGGTGTTAATATAATGTATAAATAAGAAATGTTTAACAAATACCTCATATACAAATAAATACAAAGTATAATCAATAAAAATAAGTCGAGGTTTAACTAGAGTGTATAAATCTGTATGCGCAAAATGTATGCACATTATTTGTACCTTGTCATGGAGTGACATTCAACACAGCGATTGTAATGGCAAGATTAATTAATAATAACTAAAACTTTAATTTATAAAATACTATAACGGTAAATGTAAGTTTTGTATCATTTTAGTAGAGTTTGAACAATACGTAAACGATGAAAACGTAAAGCAGCAAATAATGTTAGATTTCACAAAAAAAAAAAATCTTTCCAGGCGTTTTGAAACTCTATGACGATACTTGTTCGAATTGAATGAAACCTTATTGTTTTTTTTTCAACTTTACTCGTGTGAAACTGCGGTGCAAGCTATTACATCTATACAAATATGTGTGTATGTCTGTCTCATTATCGCATCGTTTACGATTTGTCTAAAGTGTAATATACTTAAATCTAAAATTTTGTTAATTACACATTTATGCCTAATATACATATAATTGTTTATAAGTAACTTTAATGCCATTTGGAGTATATACTATAGTTAGACTTATCTTTTAAAACACAATAAAATTTAATTAATTTTCGAAATATACATTATATTTCCAGTTACCTTATAATAGAAAATAATCTGTATATAATCTTAAAATTTATATAAGATAAAACATTTTTTAAACAAATTATATTAAAAAAATAGTCTTAAAATAATAAAATGTTTACGTAATCTTCTAAGTGCTTTTAAAAGAGCTTCTACGTCAATTTGGCATTCCATTTTTTGGTGCATATTAAAATATTGATAAAGAAAATAAAAAAAAAAGTTAATATTCACGTCGGCAGTAATATCCTAGAGAGCGACATTTCTGGCAAAGGTGTTGAGGATGGATCTTTGACTGATCGCTGACATCCAAGCCATCGGGTTTTTCGAGTGGTCTCTGAAAATAATTTAAATTTTGCTATTATTAAAATATGACAAGTATTCTGACGTAGTGGTGCGTATAGGCGCCTAAGCGCCGGAAAATTTGATTTCGCCTCAGTGTTTTAAAATTTAAAGACTTTATTGACCATCAATATAAATTAAAACTAGCCAAATGCGAGTCGGACTCGTACATGAAGGGTTTTGTGCTATTATCTATAAAAACGGAAAAAAAATCACG